>NC_064641.1:454705540-455408040 GCF_023864345.2 Schistocerca serialis cubense | reverse complement strand
TTCTATTTAAGTTGTAGAAGCTTTATTGGCCTGTAATTGCAAAGTCAGTCACACTGTTTTTTTCTTTACACTTATTCACCATTTTATCAACTGTGAGCCCATTTACCATGTTATGACACTCAAAGTGACCTACTTTCAAAATTACCACAGAATCTTCGATTCCAAATACATGTGTAGAAAGCCAACTTACATTTTTGTGCTGACGCCAAGGTCAAATCAATGTAATTTTATAGGAAATAGTAGTAAACATTAGTCTTGTATATTTCTAGAAGTTTAACCTTCGGTTCCTATATACTACTTATGTCAGTAATTACTTCATAATCAGATTGCAGCAGTCTTGGATACTTAAATGAAAGAATTTCTTATATACAATTTTTATAAATCTGTCATCTCATGCCTTATGTCTCACCCTGGCATAGTTCAGTTATACGACCAGAAAGCACAGATACCAGTTTTAGGCAGGAGGTATCAGGAGGCCTGGACACAAGATAAGAACTGGGTCCAAACGTGAGTATCGACTGCAGCAACTTCACTCTGCTCTCTACGTTGGTTGGTTCTCTAATTACCGGTTCGTAGTGCTTAGGACTAGTGTTGTTCCTTAGCTAATTCCAGCTGAATTATAAGTTTGTATCATGGAGTCGAGTTTGACTACGTTGCAGATTATTTACTCGTGTTAATAAAACAATTCTCCACCGCTTCGGTCCTCTATATTCTTGAATACCTATATGCGTCTGTGCTTAATGTGTACCTAAAATGTGACGAATGGTTTGCTTGATGCACACATGAGGCGACGAGGATGTTATATATTCCAAATATTATCTGTCATACCACAGTTGGATATTGAACTTCTTGAGCATCAGCAGCAGAATTGAGACTTTTAGTTTGTTTTACCAATGACGTGATAACGGCCATTACTATCAAATAGCAGATTATGAAGACATATGACAGGATACATTAAAGACAGAGTTGCCCTCAATCAGAAGGTTGTTTTGTATACCATAGCCTGTACCTGAACCAGGTATGGCCCAATTGAAATGCCTTCCTTGGATCTCTGAACTGATTTACCCAGAAAGTTGTAGGACCCCATACCGTTTAAAACGGCCTCCAAACTATGATGATTTTTGGCATTCTTTTTACATTTACAAATCACTGCCAGAGATGAAGGAAACGATAAGTGACAGATTAATTATAGTCCGTCTGACGACTGATTCCCAGACCTGTAGATATGTAATTGCCACTGAGCTAAATTACTCAACCTTTATTTATTTATCTATCTTTTTAGGGTTTCGTGCCTCAACTGGTAAAAATGGAACCTTTGCAGGATTGCTTTGTTGTGCGTCTGTCTGTCTGATTGTTAAGAAACCTACATCTCAGGAATGGACAGACGTATTTTAAGTCAAATTTCTATCACATACTACGATTTATCGTCCCTTGTGCGAGTAAAAATGTATGCTTCTAAGCAGTGGCGGATACAGAAAAGCCTCATGCAGGGGGCGATAAAGATATCTTGAGGTACCGTTACTTTTACCGTTGTTGTTGTTGATGTGGTCTTCAGTCCTGAGACTGGTTTGAATCAGCTCTCCATGCTACTCTATCCTGTGCAAGCTTCTTCATCTCCCAGTACCTACTGCAACCTACATCCTTCTGAATCTGCTTAGTGTATTGTAACCTCCCCACCGTAATTTATAATGAATGACAATATTATTTACGAATGCTAATGGACATTGCGCTAAGTGTAACCTCTCCACTGAAATTTTAAAGACAGAAATAATAAATGAATAGGAGCCAAACGTAACCTCCCTAGCAATTAAATTTAATGACAATAAAAGTGAGAATCGCAATCTGACTCAAGTATAAGTTCTTCATAAAAAAATTAAAGTCCATTCAGTGATAAGAAAATCTCAGTGATAATAATGATTCAATTAAACCGAAATATCGGTCTTTGGCCCTGTGCAAAAATCAAAATTAAATTCTTACCTCATTGCAACACCTAGTCAAATTTCTGCTCTTGTTGTTGCGCACCGCTTGGAGGAACTGCATTGCAAATAATAATATTCCTTTTTTTTCTTTTGTAATCTAATTGAAAACTGAAACTTTTGTTTAGGGGAAGTGGAACGAAATAGTTACTTCAATTAAATGAAAATTTTATGTAAAATTGCTTTTGAAATCAAAGTTATTATTGGGGGCACTTGTTGAAAATTAGTTACAATAATTAAACTTTACATTATCCGATGATTATCTTAATTAACAGTATACCTTATTCAGCATCTTGACCAGTGTTGTCGCCAGACCACATCACGCAATCCCACTGGACTGCTAGCACTGACCGACCGCTCTGCATGACGACTACTAGCGTACTGCACGCGACGACTACTGACAGAGTACTGCTCTCAACTAGACAGAGCTGCAGACTCGCAACGACTGAACGACAGACTGAGAACCGCTCGCAACACTCGCGCGGTCAAGCGCATACTCTCTGGTCACAGATGCTACAATGCCTCGCCATCGCTGCTATGTTACATACGTGTTTCATAACCCTCCACTGGGGGGGGGCAAAAATTTGGCAGCGATGGTGAGTCATTTGGACTTGCCAAGTGCGGCAAAATTTTTCTTTAATTAACAAAATTCTACAACTCACAGAATATTTAAATGTTGTGCACACGCACTAAGTACAAAATATATCAGACAAAGACAAAATGTGAGTACAAAACATAGTAGCAAATCAGAAAAATGTATATACAAATTATTTGATAGATAACAAAGTGCACAGGCACTGAGAAAAAATTCTTTAGCATATTCAGAACAAATAAACAGACTGGCAAAAAATATTATGTTGACAAGTGACATGAGTGCACATGCACTGCAGTTGAGAACATATCAGTAATTGATGAAATGTATGTACAATTGGTAACAAATGGCATAAGTGCATTCGCATTAAAGTATTGAATATACAGAATAGTAGAAATCATATTGAAAAATGAGAAAAGTGTACAGGCACTGAAGTTCAGTAGAAAACATATTAACACCTAACAGAAGTGCTCATACACTGTAGTTCAGAAAATAAAAAATGTATATACAATATAAAAGACAAAAGTGCACATATACTGTACTTCAGAACAAATCAAAAAAATGTCTTTAGCATTTTGGCAATAAATAAACATAATAGCAAAAAAATCATGTTGACCAGTGACATAAGTGTACTCGCACTGGAGTTTAGCGAATTGAAAAAATGTATAGCCATGAACATAAATAATGTTAGCAAAAATGATTTTCACTATGTGACAAGAATTAGGATAGGAAAGGGAAGGATTGCATCATGGTTGTAGCACTTTAGATTGCACACAGCTGTTCTGAAAGTCCATATCTTTCCACAGAAGTACAACACCAAGTGACACAACTTGAAGTTCTTTTCCCCTCAGAATTTATCAGCGTAGCCAAGGCACTGAACTGTCGTAGTAATATTCCATTTTTTATTTTTTTTTATTTTGGCAGTATATTAGGTACACCAAACAGTGGGACCATAATAACGTCTTCATCGCTCACGGTGGTGGACAGCATGTCGTGTCAACACCACGCTCTTACAAGGCACATCAACGTAGAATTAGTGCAAAACCAAAGATAGTGCTCCATGATCACTAGGATAAACAGGACAAATGGACATTGCAGTAATTCAGGGTAGTTAGCTCATAAGGTGAAGGACATTAAGTCACATAGTATTGTCAATTACAGTAGTAGTTTGCGGCATTCATAGCCCAGTTATTGAACATTTCTGTACCATGTATGTAGTATTACAGAAAAATGTTCATGAATTGTTTTACATAGAATCAGTAATCTTCTTTTCCTAGTTACAAAGCATTATTAAATAATCGCATTCTTTTCCAGTTACAAAGTATAGCATAGTTAATTAATCATTTGTCATTTCAATATAGTATTAATCATTAACCTTCTCCTAATTACAAAGCATCATGAAACAATCTCATTCATTTCCAGTTATAAAGTGTAGCATAATTAATTAATCATTTGTCTTCCAATAGTAATAATCATTAGCTTTTTCCTAATCACAAAGCATTATGAAACAATAGCATAGTTAATTAATTATGTGTCATTCCAATCTAGTAAGAATCATTAATCATTAGCCTTCTTCTAATTACAAAGCATTATTAAACAGTCACATTCATTTCCAGTTACAAAGTATGAACATTGAAAACAAGAGCTAATTAATGGCATAATTAATAACAATTCATTAAGTGACACTATATATTGGCACTCAGTGGCCATCAGGTATCGAATAGTATAAAGCATTGTTCCTCATTCATTATTATTCAGATCATTACGAAGTCATTATTAAAAATCAGTTAATTATAGTCATAGCATTAATAATCATGGGGATTATAAGTAGTCTCATTACAATAACAGTGGCAATTACTAGCCAGTTACTAAGCATTATTTTATATATATGTGTATTTTTGTTGTCTCATTAAGAAGTCATTACTCAAGTGACATACTATTCAGAGCTAATCAGTATTATTCAGAATTTTCTCAAACTGGTATCACTATTTGGGACTGTTAATACATTTTTTTTTTGTTAGCAATGCATTGCGTTGGGATCGATAATTAATTGCTGAGGCATAACACTTTTTGCTTTTGACCTATTGCTGCAAATGAGGATAGGTAACGTCATTCGTCATGAGTCAGCTGTAGCAAGGTTATGTAACAAGGCAGTATATGTGATTACATTTATAAATGGTAAACACAAATGGGTAAAAAATAAAAATAAAAATGCAAGTACTAGAACAGGTATAATAAGTAACAGTTTTAGTAAGTATCATGACAAGCATCTCCTGGAAAAAATACAAAATGGATTATTGACCTGAAAGAAGAAACGCACACTATGCTGAAAAGTAGTGAACTTCGAATTAACAAGTAGTGAAAAGTGTATAAAATGTGTTCCATAGCTGTCCTTTCCAAAACTTTCCGTCATCCTACTATGCAATATAACACCTGCTGTCAAAACAAACTGCAACAAATACTTAAATAACTACATAGCATAAATACATAACTTCAACATTATCCTCATCTGTAAAGAAAAAACTTCATTATCAATCACTTCATTATCCATATTATCATAACTTCACTATTATCATCACCTGTAAATAAAAACTTCATTATTCATAATACCATATCCTTCATCATTATTCATCAGTATTCATTATCATCTGCAAAAAAATCACTTCATTACTCATTATACAACTATTCCTTATCTCTAGCATATTTCATCACTAAAACTAAGATGTGTAGTTCAGTCTGACAGCCTGCATCAATCACCTTGTATTCTGAAAGAAATAATTAGTTAAGACTGCTATTCTACGATGAGTATAGTATATTCTTGTTAATGCTTGTTAATCCTGATCCCTTTACTCTTCCTCATAAAGTTATTGCATCTTCTTTCGTTTATTCCGTACGTGAAATTCCCATTTCTGTTGAATTTATTTCTTACACGCATCATTTCTTTCTGAAATTGATGAACAAAGATTAATGTCCTGCATTTAAATCATATACCCACTAGATAATGACTGGTTTATGGTGACATAATTAACCATACAGCATAACATGACAGAAAACGTAATATGTCAAAGACATTGACAGTGTTCAGATGCAAAAATGTACACAGAATAATACAATGCAGCAGCAAAATGTAAAACAGTCACGATGTTGAGATGTCATAAGGCAAAAAAAAATGTCAAAGTCAACTGGTGTGTGTTATATCTTAACTATTTCACAGTGCATATAAACAAAACTGGAATACAATCATATACACAAAAAAAATGGAAAATGTGCACGGTCTGATGTGTAACGACAAGAAAAGCGACCTGCTAACCTTACCTTGCCGGGCACTTGCCAAGAAAAAATGCGATAATCATCAGTAATTAGTCAAGTGAAATAATTGCATTAATAAATGACATCATAGTGTGTTGAATCATAAAGTGTCTTCATTCAATAAACGGTTTAATGTTTGAGATATGGTGGTTGCCTTTCGATTTTGTAGTTCTCAAAGTTTCGACGTGTACAACATTGGGGTGAGGGATGCTGCGAATCCGATATGGACCTGCGTATAGAAGTTCAAATTTACTGCACTTACCTTTTAATTTACTGGATAAATAATGTGTACGTACTAATATTTTCTGTCCAACGTGAAAGTCTCGGCGTGTACAAACCTGTTTTTGCTGTCTTCTCCGGCGCTCTGCGGCACGTTTGATGTTGTTCAGCGCAATGTCAATTATTTCGTGGTGTCTTAGTCGACGACATTTAGGGAAGTTTACTAATTCTTTAATTTTGTTTGGTGGTTCGTTTTTCAGTATAACAGACGGAGATAGCATAGTGGATTCATTTGGAATGGAATTAATTACGTCTTGGAATGAGAGTATGTGTGTATCCCAATCAATATGTCTTTTGTGGCAGTATATTCGGCACAGCTTACCAATTTCTTTCATTAATCTTTCACAGGGGTTCGAAGAAGCGTGGTACTTGGATATATAAATCGGAGAAATGTTTCTGGCTCGTAACATGCGTGTCCATACGCTACTACGAAATTGAGATCCATTGTCAGAAATTACTTTCATCACATGCCCTACATGAAATAGAAAATGTTTTACAAATGCTTTCGAAACAGTTTTAGCAGTAGCTTTACGTAACGGAGTGAAAGTAACAAATTTTGAAGTGAGCTCAACAGCGACAAAGATGTAGCAAAAACCTCTGTTAGTTCTCGGAATCGGACCAAAAATATCTACTGTGGCTATGTGTCTTAATTTAACAGGTAGAATGGGATATAATGGAGGAATATGTGAAGTGGTGTCTGATTTAGCTTTCTGGCAAATTTTACAAGACGCTAAAACTCGTCGTATACGTTTCTCCATGTTGGTAAAATAAGAGTTCTATCTCAGTATAAGAAAACATTTTCGTGCTCCGTAATGTGCGTGACTTAAATGAGTGTACCAGATTAATTTGTTAACCAGTTCGTCAGGAATGCATAATAACCAATTGTTGCTGTCAGGATGAGAGCGGCGAAACAGAATGTCATTGCGTACAGTGTAGTGGTTCCTAATCGTAACATTTTTCCTATCTTGCCAAAGGTGTTTAATTTCTTTCCACACGTTGTCTTTATTTTGTTCTTGTGCTATGTCCTGTAATGACGATGAAATAAAGTTTTCAAATGCGACTTGCTGAATGTACATGACACTGAAATTTGTTTTGCAGAAGTTGGTTGCTACGTCTTGCTGATTGTTGCCGAGAGAACGCGATAGTGCGTCTGCTATAACATTTTGTGTGCCGGGAATGTGAACAATCGTAAAATTAAATTCTTGCAAATAACGTTTCCATCTGCTTAATCTGTCGTGAGTAAATTTAGCTGAAAGTAAGAATTGTATCGCTCTGTGGTCTGTGTAGACGGTGGTATGTCTGCCATAAAGAAAATGCCTAAATCTCGTAAAAGCCCATACAACACATAATGTTTCCAATTCTGTAACGGAATAATTTCGTTCAGCAGGTGACAGAATGCGACTTGCAAATGCGATGTTTTTAATTACTGTAGAACCATCTTCTTCAATTTCCTGGAAAATATGTTCGCCTAAAGCGGTGTTAGAACTGTCGGTGGCAATGGAAAAATTTCTAGTAAGATTGGGGTGCGATAAAAGTGGTGCATTCAACAGAGCATGTTTCAAATAACATTCTCGTGAGCAAAATTCTGCGTGTCAAAAGTAATGTTTGCGTTACTGTAATATGCAATCTGTACTGTGTCTGGTCAAATTCTATCGTACGTGCTGTTATTTACGGGAGAATATTGTGGCATATCCACTATATGAACTGCTTTGTTATTTCTTACTGACGTGTTACGCTATGGATGACACCTATTGTCTGTTTCATTCATGATTATTTGTTGTTGCTGATGTTGTTGCTGCTCATAAGATCGACTGTTATTAAATGTACGCCGAGAATTGTGCTCATTATTTTTACGTCTGTCGTGATAGTCATTCCTATACGGTGTATTGCGATACGAGTTGAAATAGAGTGTTGTCTGTACGTAGTTATTTCATTGCTGCCATGCGTTACCATTTGTTGGAGCTGGGACTATACGTGCACGCGGCGAAACATTAAAGCCTGGTTGACCTTGTAGACTGCATTGTTGGTTAGGTATGCTAAGCGGCCGACTTTCATGCTATTGTGGTGAAAAACATCTATTGTTACCAAAAAATGCGTTTGCTGTTAATTTTACACATACTGATGATTACGATTTTTTATCTGTATATAAAATTACGGCGGTAGTTGTCATTACGGGAGTGCCTACTGAAAATTGTCACATTCGGTAAAAGATTTCTCATATCCGGTTTTCATTACTCGTTTCTTAATACTAGGTAGAGCAATAGTTAAAGAGCTGTTTTGATAGATATAAAGGATAGTAGAAGAGAAGGCAGCAGTGCAGAAAACTAAAGATGAAACAGCACTACTACAGCTCGGGGCCCTATGCTCGCTACGGCACATATTCATTAAAGCGTAATGAATCCCCTGGGGTCAATTACGCACTGCAAATAAATTTTAGCTTTTGTGTTACAGGCAATAGCGGTAAAATTTCAAAGGCAAATTGTTGTATCCGTGCTAATTCAAGTTTCTGCATTATAGGTAATAGCGGTGAATGTACAAAGATAAATTGTCGTATACAGTGCAAAGCGTGTACCTGTACGCTGTCATTATTAAGTTCTTTACATTTTCTGTCGGATAAAAATTGCTCGTAATCTACGTTCTCGTCATTGAGTTTGAAAACACGTTCGGGTTTGTGTGTGAATCTGTTTGTCTGTGTCGTTTCGGATTTCAAGTCGCGTGGCTTTTCGGATTTTAAGTCTCGTAGTCTCTGTAAATTGCTCACATGATACGCGCTGCGTGACTCTGACAAATGCTCGCAAAGTGGCGGATTCTGTGACGTATTGGTGACTGAAATAGTTTTCAACTCTGTTACTGTAACACTTTCGTCAATTTGGTTGATCTGTCGTGCAAATTTCTCGTCATCTTCCGTATTCGGAGTGTGTGAAACTTCCACTGACTCTAAATTAATTTCGTCGCGAATCTGTACTTCGTTTTTAGGGCATTCTTCAGTGACTGCATTAATTTCGTGTATCAGTGTTGCGTTTGTTGAACATTGTTCGGTGACTGCAATAATCTCGTCTTTATGTGATTCTGTTGTGTCTACACGTGTGCTACTTAATTCTTGTGCAACAGTGCCAATTTTTTTATTACTGTTATTAGCACAAGTCTTAGTATCCTCACGTAATTGTTCTTTACTGTCCTGACATTGCACGGTAACAGCTGTAATCTGCTCACTAACTTGTTTGTTCTGTTCTTTAAGGTCGTCTTGTTTTTCGTTTGTGAGATCGACACTTTTATCAATTGTTTCGCTAAGTTGTTTGAAATGGTTGTCAAAACTTTCACTCTGTTGTCTGATCTTTTCAATAAGTTTGTCTAATTTTTTGTTCTGTTCACTAAGTTGTTTGGAATTGTTATCAAATCTTTCATTAAACTGCTTAGTCATTTGTATCAACAATGCCATAATTGGATTCGACTCAAAGTCAGCATTTCTATTCTCAGTGCTGTTTAATGGTGGATCTGGAATTGTTTCACTTTCTGTAACCATTTGGTCATTTTGAGATTTACAAAAAGGTTTGTCAGTCAAATGTATACTATCAGTCATTATTTCGGAATTAAATGGATCCGTCGTACTTTCAGAACACTGTCCATTTACATTAGACAAATTTGTCTGTGCGTTACTTGGGTTTTCCAAATCGGTTGTGTTAAGCAGGGCAGCGCTCATTACAATAGTGTGCCCCGCGTCATCAATTGTCGTCAAATCAACACAAGACACAATCGAGTTCGTTTGTTCATCATTAAGGTCTACATCATTACTAATTGTTAGAACGCACTGATTGTCAGTGAACGCAGGATTGTCATCATTACACTGCGTGTCACAATTACTATCGGTCACGCTGTTTAAGTCGGTAATTTCGATCATAATACCTCGCGATATACTATTCACAGTCTTTCGCGGCATTTTTACAATAGTCCAAATTTTTCACAAAACAAATAAGCACAATGCAAAAACAACACACAAATACAATAGAGCAACAAATTGCCGTTGACCTGTAGAAGGAAAGTCACAAGTTAATAAAAGCGTTGCGCCAAATCCTAATTATATCTAAGCAAATAAGAGCAGATATCTGACTGTTGCTCAAAAGACTCTCAACGAAATACGATCCTGGACTGGGTGTCGCCAAGTGTAACCCCCCCACAAAAATTTATAAACAATATTATTTAAGAATGCTAATGCACATTGCTCTATGTGTAACCTCTCCACTGAAATTTTAAGACAGAAATAATAATGAATGGGACCCAAATGTAACCTCCCTAGCAATTAAATTTAATGACAATAAAAGTGAGAATCGCAATCTGACTCAAGTATAAGTTCTTCATAAAAAAATTAAAGTCCATTCAGTGATAAGAAAATCTCAGTGATAATAATGATTCAATTAAACCGAAACATCGGTCTTTGGCCCTGTGCAAAAATCAAAATTAAATTCTTACCTCATTGCAACACCTAGTCAAATTTCTGCTCTTGTTGTTGTGCACCACTTGGAGGAACTGCATTGCAAATATTAATATTCCTTTTTTTTTCTTTTGTAATCTAATTGAAAACTGAAACTTTTGTTTAGGGGAAGTGGAACGAAATAGTTACTTCAATTAAATGAAAATCTTATGTAAGATTGCTTTTGAAATCAAAGTTATTATTGGGGGCACTTGTTGAAAATTAGTTACAATAATTAAACTTTACATTATCCGATGATTATCTTAATTAACAGTATACCTCATTCAGCATCTTGACCAGTGTTGTCGCCAGACCACATCACGCAATCCCACTGGACTGCTAGCACTGACCGACCGCTCTGCATGACGACTACTAGCGTACTGCACGCGACGACTACTGACAGAGTACTGCTCTCAACTAGACAGAGCTGCAGACTCGCAACGACTGAACGACAGACTGAGAACCGCTCGCAACACTCGCGCGGTCAAGCGCATACTCTCTGGTCACAGATGCTACAATGCCTCGCCATCGCTGCTATGTTTCATACGTGTTTCAGTATTCATCTCTTGGTCTCCCTCTACGATTTTTACCCTCCACGCTGCCCTCCAGTGCTAAATTTGTGATCCCTTGATGCCTCAAAACATGTCCTACCAACCGATCCCTTCTTCTAGTCAAGTTGTGCCACATACTTCTCTTCTCCCCAATCCTATTCAATACCTGCTCATTAGTTATGTGATCTACCCATCTAATTTTCAGCATTCTTCTGTAGCACCACATTTAGAAAGCTTCTATTCTCTTCTTGTCCATACTAGTTATCGTCCATGTTTCACTTCCATACATGGCTACACTCCATACAAATACTTTCAGAAACGACTTCCTGACACTTAAATCTATACTCGATGTTAACAAATTTCTCTTCTTCAGAAACGATTTCCTTGCCATTGCCAGTCTACATTTTATATCCTCTCTACTTCGACCATCATGTTATTTTACTCCCTAAATAGCAAAACTCCTTTACTACTTTAAGTGTCTCATTTCCTAATCTAATTCCCTCAGCATCACCCGATTTAATTTGACTACATTCCATTATCCTCGTTTTGCCTTTGTTGATGTTCATCTTATATCCTCCTTTCAAGACACTGTCTATTCCGTTCAACTGCTCTTCCAAGTCCTTTGCTGTCTCTGACAGAATTACAATGTCATCGGCGAACCTCGAAGTTTTTACTTCTTCTCAATGAATTTTAATATCTACTCCGAATTTTTCTTTTGTTTCCTTTACTGCTTGCTCAATATGCAATTGAATAACATCGGGGAGAGGCTACAACCCTGTCTCACTCCTTTCCCAACCACTGCTTCCCTTTCATGCCCCTCGACTCTTATAACTGCCATCTGGTTTCTGTACAAATTGTAAATAGCCTTTCGCTCCCTGTATTTTACCCCTGCCACCTTTAGAATGTGAAAGAGAGTATTCCAGTCAACATTGTCAAAAGCTTTCTCTAAGTCTACAAATGCTAGAAACGTAGGTTGCCTTTTCTTAATCTTTCTTCTAAGATAAGTCGTAAAGTTAGTATTACCTCACGTCTTCCAACATTTCTAAGGAATCCAAACTGATCTTCCCCGAGGTCCGCTTCTAACAGTTTTTCCATTCGTCTGTAAAGAATTCGCGTTAGTATTTTGCAGCTGTGACTTATTAAACTGATAGTTCGGTAATTTTCACATCTGTCAACACCTGCTTTCTTTGCGATTGGAATTAATATACTCTTCTTGAAGTCTGAGGGTATTTCACCTGTCTCAAACATCTTGCTCACCAAATGGTAGAGTTTTGTCAGGACTGGCTCTCACAAGGCCGTCAGTAGTTCTAATGGAATGTTGTCTACTCCCGGGGCCTTGTTTCGACTTAGGTCTTTCAGTGCTCTGTCAAACTCTTCACGCAGTATCGTATCTCCCATTTCATCTTCATCTACATCCTCTCCCATTTCCATAATATTGTCCTCAAGTACATCGCCCTTGTATAAACCCTCTATATACTCCTTCCACCTTTCTGCCTTCCCTTCTTTGCTTAGAACTGAGTTGCCATCTGAGCTCTTAATATTCATACTAGTGGTTCTCTTTTCTCCAAAGGTCTCTTTAATTTTCCTGTAAGCAGTATCTATCTTACCCCTAGTGAGACAAGCCTCTACATCCTTACATTTGTCCTCTAGCCATCCCTGCTTAGCCATTTTGCACTTCCTGTCGATCTCATTTTTGAGACGTTTGTATTCCTTTTTGCCTGCTTCATTTACTGCATTTTTATATTTTCTCCTTTCATCAATTAAATTCAATATTTCTTCTGTTACCCAAGGATTTCTAGTAGCCCTCGTCTTTTTATCTACTTGATCGTCTGCTGCTATCACTACTTCATCCCTCAGAGCTACCCATTCTTCTTCTACTGTATTTCTTTCTCCCATTCCTGTCAATTGTTCCCTTACGCTGTCCCTGAAACTCTGTACAACCTCTCGTTCTTTCAGTTTATCCAGGTCCCATCTCCTTAAATTCCCACCTTTTTGCAGTTTCTTCAGCTTCAATCTGCAGTTCATAACCAAGAGATTGTGATCAGAATCCATATCTGCCCCTGGAAATGTCTTACAATTTAAAACCTGGTTCCTAAATCTCTGTCTTACCATTGGATAATCTGAAATGATAATTAAATGGACATCCCAGCTGCAAGCAGGCGTTGATACACTTCGTTGTGGACATGTTGAAAATGTGTGCCCCGACCGGGACTCGAACCCCTGATCTCCTGCTTACATGGCAGACGCTCTATCCATCTGAGCCACCGCGGGCACAGAGGATAGTGCGTCTGCAGGGACTTATCCCTTGCACGCTTCCCGTGAGATCCACATTCCCAACATGTCCACAACACTACATTCGTAGTGCGCCTAATAGATGTTTGCCCATCATACCCATTACTCGTGGCAGATTAATCTACCAAGACCCGTACGAGTTCGAGCATAGCGTGTGCGTTCGCACAAGAAGGTCAAAGGCCGAAAACCCATACTTTTTAACTATATATGACCATGCAGCTTTGCTAGAAATGAAATGATAATTAAATGGACACCCTAGCTGCAAGCAGGCGTTGATACACTTCGTTAGGGCATGTTGAGAATGTGTGCCACGACCGGGACTCGAACCAGGAATCTCCTGCTTACATGGCCCGACCGGAACTTGTACGGGACTTGGTAGATTAATCTGCCACGAGTAATGGGTATGATGGGCAAACATCTATTAGGCGCACTACGAATGTAGTGTTGTGGACATGTTGGGAATGTGGATCTTACAGGGATCGTGCAAGGGATAAGTCCCTGCAGACGCAGTATCCTCTGTGCCCGCGGTGGCTCAGATGGATAGAGCGTCTGCCATGTAAGCAGGAGAACCCGGGTTCGAGTCCCAGTCGGGGTACACATTTTCAACATGTCCCCAACGAAGTGTATCAACGCCTGCTTGCAGCTAGGGTGTCCATTTAATTACATTTCCTTTCTAGCAAAGCTGCAAGGTCATATATAGTTTATTATACACTCCTGGAAATGGAAAAAAGAACACATTGACACCGGTGTGTCAGACCCACCATACTTGCTCCGGACACTGCGAGAGGGCTGTACAAGCAATGATCACACGCACGGCACAGCGGACACACCAGGAACCGCGGTGTTGGCCGTCGAATGGCGCTAGCTGCGCAGCATTTGTGCACCGCCGCCGTCAGTGTCAGCCAGTTTGCCGTGGCATACGGAGCTCCATCGCAGTCTTTAACACTGGTAGCATGCCGCGACAGCGTGGACGTGAACCGTATGTGCAGTTGACGGACTTTGAGCGAGGGCGTATAGTGGGCATGCGGGAGGCCGGGTGGACGTCCCGCCGAATTGCTCAACACGTGGGGCGTGAGGTCTCCACAGTACATCGATGTTGTCGCCAGTGGTCGTCGGAAGGTGCACGTGCCCGTCGACCTGGGACCGGACCGCAGCGACGCACGGATGCACGCCAAGACCGTAGGATCCTACGCAGTGCCGTAGGGGACCGCACCGCCACTTCCCAGCAAATTAGGGACACTGTTGCTCCTGGGGTATCGGCGAGGACCATTCGCAACCGTCTCCATGAAGCTGGGCTACGGTCCCGCACACCGTTAGGCCGTCTTCCGCTCACGCCCCAACATCGTGCAGCCCGCCTCCAGTGGTGTCGCGACAGGCGTGAATGGAGGGACGAATGGAGACGTGTCGTCTTCAGCGATGAGAGTCGCCTCTGCCTTGGTGCCAATGATGGTCGTATGCGTGTTTGGCGCCGTGCAGGTGAGCGCCACAATCAGGACTGCATACGACCGAGGCACACAGGGCCAACACCCGGCATCATGGTGTGGGGAGCGATCTCCTACACTGGCCGTACACCACTGGTGATCGTCGAGGGGACACTGAATAGTGCACGGTACATCCAAACCGTCATCGAACCCATCGTTCTACCATTCCTAGGCCGGCAAGGGAACTTGCTGTTCCAACAGGACAATGCACGTCCGCATGTATCCCGTGCCACCCAACGTGCTCTAGAAGGTGTAAGTCAACAACCCTGGCCAGCAAGATCTCCGGATCTGTCCCCCATTGAGCATGTTTGGGACTGGATGAAGCGTCGTCTCACGCGGTCTGCACGTCCAGCACGAACGCTGGTCCAACTGAGGCGTCAGGTGGAAATGGCATGGCAAGCCGTTCCACAGGACTACATACAGCATCTCTACGATCGTCTCCATGGGAGAATAGCAGCCTGCATTGCTGCGAAAGGTGGATATACGCTGTACTAGTGCCGACATTGTGCATACTCTGTTGCCTGTGTCTATGTGCCTGTGGTTCTGTCAGTGTGATCATGTGATGTATCTGACCCCAGGAATGTGTCAATAAAGTTTCCCCTTCCTGGGACAATGAATTCACGGTGTTCTTATTTCAATTTCCAGGAGTGTATAATCTATCTGATACCTTTTAGTATCTCCAGGATTCTTCCAGGTATACAACCTTCTTTTATGATTCTTGAACCAAGTGTTAGCTATGATTAAATTATGTTCTGTGCAAAATTCTACAAGGCGGCTCCCTCTTTCATTTCTTCCCCTCAATCCATATTCACCTACTATGTTTCCTTCTCTCCCTTTTCCTACTGACGAATTCCAGTCACCCATGACTATTAAATTTTCGTCTCCCTTCACTACCTGAATAATTTCTTTTATCTCGTCATACATTTCATCAATTTCTTCATCATCTGCAGAGCTAGTTGCCATACAAACTTGTGCTACTGTAGTAGGCATGGGCTTTGTGTCTATTTTGGCCGCAATAATGCGTTCACTATGCTGTTTGTAGTAGCTAACTCTCACTCCTATTTTTTTATTCATTATTAAACCTACTCCTGCATTACCTCTATTTGATTTTGTATTTATAACCCTGTAATCACCTGACCAAAAGTCTTGTTCCTCCTGCCACCGAACTTCACTAATTCCCACTATATCTAACTTTAACCTATCCATTTCCCTTTTTAAATTTTCTAACCTACCTGCCCGATTAAGGGATCTGACATTCCACACTCCGATCCGTAGAACGCCAGTTTTCTTTCCCCTGATAACGACGTCCTCTTGAGCAGTCCCCGCCCGGAGATCCGAATGGGGGACTATTTTACCTCCGGAATATTTTACCCAAGAGGACGCCATCATCATTTAATCATACAGTAAAGCTGCATGTCCTCGGGAAAAATTACGGCTGTAGTTTCCCCTTGCTTTCAGCCGTTCGCAGTACCAGCACAGCAAGGCCGTTTTGGTTAACGTTACAAGGCCAAATCAGTCAATCATTCAGACTGTTGCCCCTGCAACTACTGAAAAGGCTGCTGCCCCTCTTCAGGAACCACATGTTTGTCTGGCCTCTCTACAGATACCCCTCCGTTGTGGTTGCACCTATGGTACGGCCACATGTATCGCTGAGGCACGCAAGCCTCCCCACGAACGACAAGGTCCATGGTTCATGGGGGGGACTTTTACCGTAATAAAATATAATTAAATCACATGCAAAATCTAAGGAAGTTTTATTTAAACTGATTATATACATATACAAGACAATGGCATCTTATGATATAAAAAGTTTCAATTGTCTGTCTCTTCCTTGAATGATGAATTCTATGCGCCTATTCTTCCTGGCAAATTGGTTAATTACATCGTCAGTACGACAATCAATGTCAGGGTAGTGTCCAACAGAGCGAAGCCATTAAGTCGATCCTCCTTCATTGTCTACTTCAGCCATGTCTTTGTACGCCCTAATGTTTAAAAACTTCTTTCTACTGTAGCAATAGTTAAGTAGACAAGCAAATATTTTGTACAACGTATGCAAAGCAGGATAGTCAGATCTACGACAATCAGACAACGCTTGCATAACAGAATCACTATCATTAAGGGCTTTTATGCTCGTTTGCTTATATTGAACAATTCTTCCCATTAGTCTAAATGTAATCACAAAGAGTGATTCTTCTTCAAAGAACCGATGTTCAGTTAAGCACTGATGCAATTACCTTCATATTCCAGTAATTGTATGTTGACTTTTAAATGATAAATATTTTCATCAGCAAAACGTTCTCTCGTATCAGTCGAAACATGGTCCAGTGTTGGAATAAAAATAGTTCTTTTCCAATATGTCATAGCATCATCATTATGGTCGCAGTTTTCCCTGTGTCTTCGTCTGGCTGTAAGACGAGGAACACTCACCTCCACGTGTAATTCTTTCATAACTGCCTTCGCCTCGTCAACAATACGAGCAAAGTGGCTATCAGCGTTAGCTCTCATGCCGTCGTACACCTTGAGCATCGAATCTAATTTTGCTTTTGCCATCGCTACGTCCAAGCTAGGATCTTGTAAGATTTTGCTGACTGGATAAGTTATGCTCATAATGTCACTCAGTGTAAATAGAGTAATAATAAACTCTCAATTAGAGAGAGATCGAAGGAGAATATTGGCTTTGGCAGCCGTTGTTCTATCTGTCCATCACTGTATTTCTTTAAGAACTTTGCAAACTGTTCCGAGATCAGCTACGAATTGAATAACAGCATCATGTCGCTCAACCCATCTTGTTTGACAATGTGACTGCAGAGAGTGTTTGAGGTGACTTTTCAATGTTGCGAACCAAGACGTTGTAAAGAACGATACTACTTCTTCAATAGTACCGAGTGAGTTCCTCACACTTGTAACTTTGCCAGTGCGAGAGACAGCGAGGTTGAGCTGATGACTTCGACGGGGTGCTACTTGCGCGTTGATAACTTCCTTTTTTTTGTAGCCACAGCTCCTTTCAGTTCTGACATATTAACTAAGCAACCATCACAGCCTACACCCACACAGTTGTCCAGTGACAGAAAAAGGCTTTCCATTCTCCTTAGAATCGTAGTACCTAATACTTCACAAGTAACGCTACGCTCTTCATCCTGACTCTCTTCAGGTTCATGATCAACGATTCTACTAGAAACATTGTCTTTATGGATGTCAACGAAACCCAAAAATCTTTCATGTAATTTACCATCACCATCAACATACCTTGCAGCTAAACTCAGTTGACCGATGTGCACTATGCCTGTAGTCTCATCGAAGATCATGCTGTAATAACGAGAATGTTTGATTTTCCCCAATATTCTCGATAACATCTCTGTTTCACAGCATGAAATAAGTTCGTTACACGTTGTTTTACTTCTGGAAGTGGCGTTCGCTTTAGTGGTCTCAAGGTGATGTTTTGGTTGCAGCGTCGATTCTAAATCTTAGAAGAGCTCTAAAGTTTTCCTCGTTACTCACCATACTTTCACGATCATTTTCGTTTCCTAATAGACTCTCACCATCTCTACGCCCCCGCAGAGGAATATTTTGCTCTCCATGAAATATGGTTGTTTTCGTTATAGGTACAAGACGGTCTCTGTTTTCCGTAATGCTTTCCATCCTCTGCCTTGACAATTGATTTATGACCTCAAGTTCGCAGTTGTCTCGTGTCGCTAAAAATAATTTTGCATCTGTTGACGCTTCAACGTGGCACTTGAGCTGAGTATGGTTAGCCGTGCGCGGCTCGTGTTGATGCCATTTATTGCTTGGCATCTTGTCATTGCGGTTATGGCATCTCGTTTCTTATTCGATTTACTGGCGTCACTAAGTTGTTGGCTTGCCTGTCCATGAGTGGCAACAGCAGCGCTTATCTATACGAGTGCTGTGGTACTATCTTTGGAGCGCCCGCTAGTATTTCCGGGTCGCGTTGTGTGGAGTGGGCAGTTGTGAACGGACATCAGGTCGGTTGGGGGCGCAGCAGCGAGCAGGTCCGTGCAGCGCGAGGGCAAGCCGGGGCGGGGCCGCTGGTGGAGTGCCGGCACTGCCGGATCGAGGACGGGTAGCTGCGAGAGTGATGGCTTCATTGCACACCACACCCTGGACGTTTGAGTGAATAGTTAACTGCTAGTGCAACCTCGACTATTCTGGGCTCTCACCTTTGGCGGCGGGTTGTTGCTACCAGGACCGCTGAGCCAGGCGGCAACGAGTGAAGTGTTTCAAAACAGTGAAATATTGCAGCCGTCTTTATCCATTCGTTATTATTTAGTATTATTCTTATTAGTGAAGTTCAGCCAGCGGTATTTTCTGCGTTGTGGCCGCTGACGTCCCAGTTACCTGCCCTGGAGGTTAGCGTACTTCTCCGGCAGTGTACCTTTCCTCGTCTTGTTGATGCTGTCGGACATGGCGTGTAGTTCGACGGCCTATTGTATTGTACTGTGCATATTATTTTTTGGGAGGCCTACCTTCGTTCTAGTGTTTCATTCGGCCTTGGGTGTTTTCTGAAGACGTAGTGCTGTCTGTCTCTTCGACCTTGCCTAAAAATATTCCATCGTTCTACCGGTGATTGGACGTTAGGCGGATTGGTTAGCCGGTCGGTCGGCCCTGAAGCTGCCCCTAGTTTGAGCTGCCATTCTGCTACGTGAGTACAACACTTGGCTGTCTGCCTCACCTTACCTTACGTTTGAGTTACCTTCCCAGGACGACCCTTGGAACTCTTGCTGAAAATTGCTTGTCCTGATTCCTTAGAGAGTAATGTTTGGTTTAAGGATTTTTCTAATTTTCTAATTATTGGTGGTGTGGCAGTAAGTTTTTTAAAAGCAAACTTGTTTTAAAAGCAAGGGATTTATTTTAAAAGTGCTATGTGGAATTGTTTTCCTGATTTCTAATTCAAGCCTTCAGCCACTTGTTACTTGAAATTGTTTGTGGCCTTCAGCCGAGTAATAATTTCACTTCTTTTATAAAAAGGCCATCAGCCATGTTACAGTTTGTTTTAAAACGAAGTATGTATCTTGAAGTATGTGCTATTTCGAATTGTTCTTCTGACTTCTAATTCAGGCCTGTAGCCGTTTGTTATTTGAAATTGTTTATGGCCTTCAGCTGAGTGATAATTTCACTTCTTTTATAACAAGGCCTTCAGCCGTGTTACAGTTTGTTTTAAAACGAAGTATTTATCTTAATATGTGCTATTTGGAATTGTTCTTCCGACTTCTAACTCAGGCCTTCAGCTGTTCGTTGTTTAAGGTTATTGTTGGTGGCCTTTGGCCCTAAAATTGTGGAATTTTTTTTCCTGTGATAAGGCCTTCATCCGTCACACAGTCAACTGTGTTTTTTTAAGATATTCTTTTAAAATTTTAATTTATTTAAATAAAGTTTGCGTATTTGTTGTGCAAGTGAGAGTAACTGATTACGATCCCATCCACAATCGTAACCCATCCTGAGTGACCAGCTCTCAAGTAGGTCTCAAGATCACCGTCTGTACCATTAAGTTTGGCAAGCTTTGTTAAGAGGTTCAGTGTCAAATTTCTTGGTGATAATGGATTTCTTTCTTCCAACCTTTTCATTATTCACATAAAATGAACAGTTAATCCAAAGAATTCCCTTTGTAACTTGTGAGAACACCAGTCATGGATACTGTTCAAAGAGAGTATCTTGTCTGCGTTCAACCCGTCTTCCCTCAATGCTCTCGGAAGTAGGAAAGATATAAGCTTTTTCAGGTTTCCTTGGAACTGTGAGCAGCTTGTTTCTTATATCATCACTAATACACTCCTGGAAATGGAAAAAAGAACACATTGACACCGGTGTGTCAGACCCACCATACTTGCTCCGGACACTGCGAGAGGGCTGTACAAGCAATGATCACACGCACGGCACAGCGGACACACCAGGAACCGCGGTGTTGGCCGTCGAATGGCGCTAGATGCGCAGTATTTGTGCACCGCCGCCGTCAGTGTCAGCCAGTTTGCCGTGGCATACGGAGCTCCATCGCAGTCTTTAACACTGGTAGCATGCCGCGACAGCGTGGACGTGAACCGTATGTGCAGTTGACGGACTTTGAGCGAGGGCGTATAGTGGGCATGCGGGAGGCCGGGTGGACGTACCGCCGAATTGCTCAACACGTGGGGCGTGAGGTCTCCACAGTACATCGATGTTGTCGCCAGTGGTCGTCGGAAGGTGCACGTGCCCGTCTACCTGGGACCGGACCGCAGCGACGCACGGATGCACGCCAAGACCGTAGGATCCTACGCAGTGCCGTAGGGGACCGCACCGCCACTTCCCAGCAAATTAGGGACACTGTTGCTCCTGGGGTATCGGCGAGGACCATTCGCAACAGTCTCCATGAAGCTGGGCTACGGTCCCGCACACCGTTAGGCCGTCTTCCGCTCACGCCCCAACATCGTGCAGCCCGCCTCCAGTGGTGTCGCGACAGGCGTGAATGGAGGGACGAATGGAGACGTGTCGTCTTCAGCGATGGGAGTCGCTTCTGCCTTGGTGCCAATGATGGTCGTATGCGTGTTTGGCGCCGTGCAGGTGAGCACCACAATCAGGACTGCATACGACCGAGGCACACAGGGCCAACACCCGGCATCATGGTGTGGGGAGCGATCTCCTACACTGGCCGTACACCACTGGTGATCGTCGAGGGGACACTGAATAGTGCACGGTACATCCAAACCGTCATCGAACCCATCGTTCTACCATTCCTAGGCCGGCAAGGGAACTTGCTGTTCCAACAGGACAATGCACGTCCGCATGTATCCCGTGCAACCCAACGTGCTCTAGAAGGTGTAAGTCAACTACCCTGGCCAGCAAGATCTCCGGATCTGTCTCCCATTGAGCATGTTTGGGACTGGATGAAGCGTCGTCTCACGCGGTCTGCACGTCCAGCACGAATGCTGGTCCAACTGAGGCGCCAGGTGGAAATGGCATGGCAAGCCGTTCCACAGGACTACATCCAGCATCTCTACGATCGCCTCCATGGGAGAATACAGCCTGCATTGCCGCGAAAGGTGGATATACACTGTACTAGTGCCGACATTGTGCATGCTCTGTTGCCTGTGTCTATGTGCCTGTGGTTCTGTCAGTGTGATCATGTGATGTATCTGACCCCAGGAATGTGTCAATAAAGTTTCCCCTTCCTGGGACAATGAATTCACGGTGTTCTTATTTCAATTTCCAGGAGTGTATTTCCTGACGCTAATACATCTAAATGATCGGCAATATCTGCGGGATTAAAGCAATCAGTTGATGAACTTTGTTGTGGAAGTTTCGACGAAGTGCTGGGCTCTACCTGTACACCTGGTAGTGTTTTTGCTGCTGAATGGTGTCCCAAATCTTCAGATGTTTCTGCTTTTCTTTTTCTTATTACATACCGATCCGTTTTCTTGTGTTGTTACGATGTAGGTAAATTAGATGCCAATTATTCTGGAATAAACACTTTATTCTCACTGAAAAATGTAATACTAGTACATTCGGCACTAAAACACACAAGTCACACCTCGCTATTTCTAGTATCACCAAGCACAAAACTGACTGACGTCCGTGGTAACAGCTAATAATCACAGCTGCTCATTTTTTATCACTTCCAAATTATCGCGGCGATTGTAGCTTTCAAACGACTACCTGGCAGCGACTCTATTTCCCTTATATATGTGGCTCGGTTGTTTCGAAAACATTCACTGCCAGAAAGTTCGCTTCTAGACTTTTATGGAGTGTGAACAAGTACCTACTGTGAAAGTGACAAGCCAATATGTATCTTATGACGTATAATATAAGGGAGAGTTTCCAATGACGACTTCATCCGGCAATTTATGTGTGTGGGACTTTTATTGTCGATTACGTTCCTTTCCAGTGCCTTCGATAGAGGTCCTATACAGTAACAATGCGTTTTCAAGACTCTGCTCGAAAGTCACTATTACCGGAGATACACGCATCAGTAGTTTCCCATAACTGTTGCGAGTCTCTTAACAATATTTTTACTGAGAAATTATCATGAATTACTGTTATTAATACTTCACAACCAACTGATTACGCTCACTCTTGACTAATCTCCACACTTGCTAAAACTAGTACATTTTACTTATTCATTCTTCAGCCTTAATATTTCTGCTTTTGAACGTAAACTAGCTTCCTATTTGGCGAATAGTCCGTATTTGTAGCGCTACGTATCGAAGGTTCTCTGTACGAGAAAACAGTAGAATAATCGCGACAAATGTTAGACAGAATAACGTATTGAGATGACTGGAATGGCCTGTGTTAACTACCTATGTACCAGAGAGAAACGAATAAAATACGATGACACGGACGCGCGTGCTACATAGGAAAGTACAACTACTCGATAACTCGATTCAGTCGAGTCGACTGATGAAAGAAACGAAGGAATAGCGTGCGGGCTGACTGGCTGGGGCGGCGCTGGTGTCAATGCATGCGGCCCCGCCAGTTCTATCAAAGGATACTGCCATTTTTGTCACGTACACTGAGGTGACAAAAGTCTTGGGGTAGCGATATGTACATATAGAGATGGCAGTACTATAGCGTACGCAAGGTATAAAAGGACAATGCACTGGCGAAGTTGTCATTTGTACTCATCTGATTCGTGTGAATACGTTTCCGAGGTGATTATGGCCGCACGACGGGAATTAACAGAATTTGAAGGCGGAATGGTAACAGGAGCTTGGCGCATGGGACATTCCATTTCGGAAATCGTTAGGGAATTCAATATTCCGAAATGCGCCGAGAATACAAAATTTCAGACATTACCTCTCTCCATAGAGAATATAGTGTCGGTGGCCTTCACTTAACCACCGAGAGCTGCGTGAAATAACCGCAGATATCAATGTGTGACGGACGACGAACGTACCCGTTAGGACAGTGCAGCGAAGTTTAGCGTTAATGCGTTATGGCAGCAGACGAGCGACCAGAGTGCCTTTCCTGACAGCACGACATCGCCTGCAGCACCTACCTTGGGCTCGTTACCATATCGATTGAACACAACTACTGAAGAACTGTAGCCTGGTCAGATGACTCCTGATTTCAGTCGATAAGAGATGATGGTAAGGTTGGTTGGTTGGTTGGTTGTTTGGGGGAAGAGACCAAACAGCGAGGTTATCGGTCTCATAGGGTTAGGGAAGGATGGAGAAGGAAGACGGCCGTGCCCTTTCAAAGGAACCATCCCGGCATTTGCCTGGAGCGATTTAGGGAAATCACGGAAAACCTAAATCAGGATGGCCGGACGCGGGATTGAACCGTCGTCCTTCCGAATACGAGTCCAGTGTGCTAACCACTGCGCCACCTCGCTCGGTGATGGTAAGGTGGTGTAGACTCCATGAAGCCAAAGGCCCAAGTTGTCAACAAAGGCTGTGCAACCTGGTGGTGGCTGCATAATGGTATGGTATGTTTCTATATGGATTGGACTGTGTGCTCTGCTCCAACTGAAGCGATCGTTGACTGGAAACGGCTACCTGGTACTTTTTGTTGCCAAACAATAATGGAATTTTTATGCACGATAGTGTGCCATATCAGCGGGCCACAGTTTGTTCGAAGAACATTCTGGACGATTCGGACAAATGGTTTGGCCACCCAGATCGCCCGACATGGATCCCATCGAATATTTATAGGACACACGATTTTAGGAAGTATCCCATTATTTTTGTCACCTCAGTGTATTTTGACGCTCGCAAACTCACTCATCAAAACCAAAAACAGAAATAGTTTTCTGTCATTTGCTATACGACTCTCTGTCTGTCCGTCTTTTAAAATCCTTCTTCTGAGGAAAAGTTTGACCTACCACTTTCAAATTCATATCACATACGAACGTCTGTAATTCCTCGTTAGCATGCCGGAGTGGCCGAGCGGTTCTACGCGCTACAGTCTGGAGCCGCGCGACCGCTACGGTCGCAGGTTCGAATCCTGCCTCGGGCATGGATGTGTGTGATGTCCTTAGGTTAGTTAGGTTTAAGTAGTTCTAAGATGTAGGGGACAGATGACTTCAGCAGTAAAGTCCCATAGTGCTCTGAGCCATTTGAACCATTTGAATTCCTCGTTAAAGCTTCTAAACCAATGCAGTCAAAAGATACGTTCATTTATGTCATGTATTTTCATACTGGCAGACTCACTCATCAAAACCTATAAGGTGCTTCCCGTGATGTAGAATTATGAAATTTGGCAGGAAAAAGGGCTTCACAGTGCAAGTAAGGGAAAAATGGAAAACTGTCAATTTGCAATTACATCACACGAAGAAAATACTTATTTTTCATTTGTTGTACGACCTTCTGTCTGTGCGTGAGACCCCTTTTTCTCAGGTACGGTTTGAAATGTCAAGTTAAAATTCATGTTACCTAGTAAGACTGTTGTCCCTTGACGGTATAAAAACTTTAAGCAACCAAAAGATACGGGCTTTTGTGTCATACACTTTGGTACTCTCAAATTCACGCATCAGAATATATAAGGTACTTTCCGCTGATATAGTAACATGAAAATTGGCAAAAAGCAAGAGTTCACAGTACTCTTTAGGAAAAAATGTGAAAATAGTTAATTGGTAATTATACCAAAAGAGGAAAATATTTCTTCTTGTCATTTTTTATCCAACTCGTCAGGTTATCTTCCATTAGGAACGTGAGTGCACTCGACTGTGATATGACATTCGGATGACAGAGCACAGCAATCAGTCGTCCTTTTCTTGCAGATTTTGTTTTGCAAATCTAGGTTTCGGCTAGTACCTAGCCATTATCGGTGCATCACTTCATAATATCAAGGCGTAGTGTAGTACGTCAGTCCCCTTTTGCTCGGGCTCCTGTCACATGTATGCGGATTTTTTTCATGCGGTCATAACTCTTCCGACAGGTTGGATGCACATCGCTTCTGCTTCCTCCCCTGTGCCAATCTTTTCTTTTCAAGCTAGCTTTTAAACTGAATGTCCTCGATTATTGTTGGATATATTCTAAGCTCTTACCTTCCTATACAGCTTTTGCCCTCTACCACTCCCAATAATACCATGGAAGTTATTTCCTGACGTCTTAATATGTATCATCCTGTCGCCCTGGTCCTTTTTCTAATCAGTGTTTTCTACGTAGTCCTTTTCTCATCGATTCCATGGAAAATCTCATTTCTTGCCTTTAAAACTGGTTTGATATTCAGCATCCTTGTGTAACATTACATCTAAAACAGTTCGATTGTCTTCTTCTCAGGTGTTCCGATGTTCAAGATTCACTTCTATACAACTAGATAAACTTACCCAGAAATTTAATGAAGGTCTATATGTTATTTCAGTACACGTCTTTGAACCAGGAATGTCCTCTTTGCCTGTTTTAGTCTGCTTCTTAGTTCGTCTGTGAAACATTGTTTCGCATTCATGTTAACAGAATTCCTTCACTTCGACTACTACGTAATCATCAATTTTTAAATTTTTCGCCTATCTCATTTACGCCACCTCTCATTCCTTTCGTTTTTCTTTGGTTTACTTTTTCTTCATATTTTGTCCTTATTAGACTATCCCATTCACCGCATCCTGTAATACTTCCTCACTTTCACTGACGACATTGCCAAGTCTTATGACTGATATGCTTTTACTCAGAGTGCTAAATCCCTCTCCTAAACAATTCGTGTGTATGTAGACCTTGAACGTTGGAGGCGACAGGCACATATTTAATGCGAGTACTTCCTACCTGGTTTATCATTCTTATCGCCCCTCTTGCTTCTTGAATACAGGGTGAGTCAAGTAAGACGTAACACTCTTTTATTTCCTGCACGGTTACACATATCGAAATGCAGTTCTCGGCAAATGTTAGAGCGTCTAGGGGCACGTGCATTTTTGTTTGGTTAATGTTTTTAAGCGCTGGTATCAACTGAGGTATTGAACGAAGTCCGTTTTTTAAATGGAACCTATACTTTTTACAACTGCATTCGATGGCTCTTGTGAAGACAATTACAATAGATAGCGTTTGTTAATCTTGCGTACGAAACATGTGGTAAAAGAAATTCGAGAAATGTCCTAAAAATTGAGAGCACGGTGGCTGGAGTCGGCATTAGCGGTTCAAATACACCAAGCAGAGCTCTCGAACTACACTTTATAAGAATGTCAACACATTTGCCTGTTTACTTGTCTGCAGTGCAGACCGCTCATTATTGCTTCAACATTCGCTGCATGCAGGTATGTATACCAATGAGAAGAAGTTGGATGTACTACTTTTATATTGTGAATGCAAAAGAGATGCGGTAAAAACAGCACAGCGGTGGAGGGCTACCTATCCGGATCGTCAGTGTCCGCCGCCCAGGGCAGTTGGGAGAATTATTAAGACGCTAGTGCGGGCAGACTACTTGAACGTAGAAAGAGGACTAGAAAGAAGATTGTAAATGTCAGAGAACACAAAAATGTTGTTCTGGCTACGACGCTAGTGAATAAGCACAGTGGTACGAGACATATTGCTAAGGAATGTGGTATCAGCCAAATGGGTGTCATTCTCATCCTGCATTGACAGACTTCTCCGTACCATCTGTCACTACGTCAGGCACTTGACGAGCGTGATTTCGAACGTCGCACAGATTTTGTCTGTTTGCACTTCAGCAACTGAGAGATGACACTATGTTTTTCCGTGTGTTACTTACCGATGAAGCAACTTTTACAAACCACGCTAATGTAAATTTACGTAACATGCACCGCTGGGCAGCCGAAAATCCACACTACCTTCGTCAGGTGCAATATCAACGGCCGTGGAGCATAAATGTATGGTACGGATCGTAGGAAATTACACTGTGGGACCTTACTTCATCTCCGGCATTCTAAAGGGACTTTCTTATGCACACTTTCTGACGAACATTCTGCCGGTTCGTCTGGAACAGGTACCACTGGATATTCAGCAGTGTATGCGGTTGCAACACGATGGTTGTCCAGCTCGCTCGTCCAACGCTAAAACTGAATGAGAGCTTTCCTGGACGTTCGATAGGACGAAATTCTGTTGTCAAATGGCCTACGAGGTCCCCGATTTGATTCCTCTTGATTTCTTTTTTTGGAGAGCACTGAAAGATGCCGTCCGTCGCGAAGCCCCAAATACAGCAGACGATAGCTGTATGTGTCGTCAAATCGCCAGTGCATGCTCTGTCATATCAAGCACTTTAATTACATCTGTTCATCGTTCTTTCGAAACGCGATTGCAAATGTATTTTTCAGTCCATGGTCAACAGCCTAAATAAAGGATAAAGTATAGAGGTATACAGGTTATCACCAAAATATTTTAATGAAATGTTTAGTTCAACGAATATATCCCATACGATATAATTTAGAGCAATGTAGACAGACAGTTATCCGACAGCAAGTATTTTACCTTTAAGAAGCACACAGACACATACAGGAAGAGACAGGTCAAATCTTGCTTCTAAAATTTAGATATTTAGTACAGTAGCTGTTCTTTGTAGCGTGTAAGACCTCTTTATGTTTGAAGAATGGTTTCTCTGTTTCAGCTCTTGTAAATCTGGGAGGATACACAAATGACAAGTAGTTTTCCTAAGCCCTTTTTTATACGCTAGTCTCTAGCCTATATCGTATTTCCAAATACGACATTCGTAGGTGAGCCTGCATCTAAGTCGTAAGTTGGTTCAAAGCGAAATGAAGCTTAAGTGCTATAGCTTAGCCAACCTTACGGTGTACAACTACGCAGCCTGAATTGAGACACCTGCTTGACAGTGTTTGCATCGCTAAAGTTGATTCCGACCACATTGCTGTCAAGTTCTAGGACATTTCTCAAAACTTTTTTCTGACAGGTTTCAACTTCAGCATTAACAAATGCTGTTGTTGTTGTTTGTTGTTGTGGTCTTCAGTCCTGAGACTGGTTTGATGCAGCTCTCCATGCTAGTCTATCCTGTGCAAGCTTCTTCATCTCCCAGTACCTACTGCAATCTACATCCTTCTGAATCTGCTTGGTGTATTCATCTCTTGGTCCCCCTCTACGATTTTTACCCTCCACGCTGCCCTCCAATACTAAATTGGTGATACCTCGATGTGTCAGAACATGTCCTACCAACCAATCCCCTCTTCTAGACAAGTTGTGCCACAAACTTCTCTTTTCCCCAATCCTATTCAACACCTCCTCATTAGTTATGTGATCTATCCATCTAATCTTCAGCATTCTTCTGTAGCACCACATTTCGAAAGCTTCTATTCTATTCTTGTCCAAACTATTTATCATCCATGTTTGACTTCCGTACATGGCTACACTCCAAACAAATACTTTCAGAAACGACTTCCTGACACTTAAATTTATACTCGATGTTAACAAATTTCTCTTCTTCAGAAACGCTTTCCTTCCCATTGCCAGTCTACATTTTATATCCTCTCTACTTCGACCATCATCAGTTATTTTGCTCCCCTAATAGCAAAACTCCTTTAGTACTTTAAGTGTCTCATTTTCTAATCCAATACCCTCAGCATCACCCGACTTAATTCGACTACATTCCATTATCCTCGTTTTGCTTTTGTTGATGTTCATCTTATATCCTACTTTCAAGACACTATTCATTCCATTCAACTGCTCTTCCAAGTCCTTTGCTGTCTCTGACAGAATTATAATGTCATCGGCAAACCTCAAAGTTTTTATTTCTTCTCCATGGATTTTAATACCTACTCTACATTTTTCTTTCGTTTCCTTCACTGCTTGCTCAATATAAAGATGGAATAACATCGGGGATAGGCTACAACCCTGTATCACTCCCTTCGCAACCACTACTTTCCTTCCATGCTCCTCAACTCTAATAACTGCCATTTGGTTTCTATACGAATTGTAAATAGCCTTTCGGTCCCTATATTTTACCCCTGCCACCTTCAGAATTTTAAAGAGAGTATTCCAGTCAACATTGTCAAAAGCTTTCTCTAAGTCTACAAATGCTAGAAACGTAGGCTTGCCTTTCCTTAATCTAGCTTCTAAGATAAATCGTAGGGTCAGTATTGCCTCACGTGTTCCAATATTTCTACGGAATCCAAACAGATCTTCCCCAAGGTCGGCTTCTACTAGTTTTTCCATTCGTCTGTAAAGAATTCGCGGGAGTATTTTGCAGCCGTGACTTATTAAACTGATAGTTCTGTAATTTTCACATCTGTCAACACCTGCTTTCTTTGGGATTGGAATTATTATATTCATCTTGAAGCCTGAGGGTATTTCGCCTGTCTCATACATCTTGCTCACCAGATGGTAGAGTTTTGTCAGGACTGGCTCTCCCAAGGCCGTCAGTAGTTCTAATGGAATGTTGTCTACTCCCGGGGCCTTGTTTCGACTAAGGTCTTTCAGTGCTCTGTCAAACTCTTCACGCAGTATCATATCTCCCATTTCATCTTCATCTACATCCTCTTCCATTTCCATAATATTGTCCTCAAGTACATCGCCCTTGTATAGACCCTCTATATACTCCTTCCACCTTTCTGCTTTTCCTTCTTTGCTTAGAACTGGATTTCCATCTGAGATCTTAATATTCATACAAGTGGTTCTCTTTTCTCCAAAGGTCTCTTTAATTTTCCTGTAGGCAGTATCTATCTTACCCCTAGTGAGATAATCCTCTACATCCTTACATTTATCCTCTAGCCATCCCTGCTTAGCCATTTGGCACTTTCTGTCGATCTCATTTTTGAGACTTTGTGTTACTTTTTGCCTGCTTCTTTTACTGCATTTTTATATTTTCTCCTTTCATCAATTAAATTCAATATTTCTTCTGTTACCCAAGGATTTCTACTAGCCCTCGTCTTTTTACGTACTTGATCCTCTGCTGCCTTCACTACTTCATCCTTCAAAGCTACCCATTCTTCTTCTACTGTATTTATTTCCCCCATTCCTGCCATTTGTTCCCTTACGCTCTCCCTGAAACTCTGTAGAAACTCTGGTTTAGTCGGTTTATCCAGATCCCATCTCCTTAAATTCCTACCTTTTTGCAGTTTATTCAGTTTTAATCTACAGTTCATAACCAATAGATTGTGATCAGAGTCCACATCTGCCCCTGGAAATGTCTTACAATTTAAAACCTGGTTCCTAAATCTCTGTCTTACCATTATATTATGTATCTGAAATCTGTAAGTATCTCCAGGCTTCTTCCATGTATACAACATTCTTAATGCTATATGATTGTAATTGTCTTCTCAAGAGCTATCGAGTGCAGTTACAAAAAGTATACGGTTCCATTTAAAATAACATACTTGCTTCAATATCTTAGTTGATACCAGCTCTGAAAACGTTAACCAAACAAGAACATACGAGCCTCTCGACACTCTAACATTTGCCGAAAACCGCGTTTCGGCGTGTGTAAAAGGGTTGTTACGTCTTACGTGACACTCCCTGTATATTGCATTCTATGCGACCTTCCCCATAACTGATATTTTTTCATTAGAATTTCGATCAACTGACATCATTTTAGTTTGACGAACGCTATTTCTAGGTCGACAAATAGTGTGAACTTATCTTGGTTTTTCTTAAGCTCTTCTTCAGTTATCAATATCGACGTCAGAACAGCCTCTCTGGTGCCTTTAGCTTTGCTTAAGCCGAATTGATGACCATCTAACTGATCATCAATTTTCTTTTCCATTCTTCTGCACATTATTCTTGCCAGCACATTGAATGCACACATTTATGTGTGTTTGCTGTCTTAGGAATTGTGAGACTGACACTCTCCTGAAAATTCGATGCTACAGATACAGTTTCATTGATTCTGCATACCAGCATGAATATTCGTTTAGTTTCCTCTCCTCCCTGGGATTTTAGAGGTATGCAGATATTTTTATCTTTGTCGTTTACTCTTTCAAACTGCGACTGTCTCTGAATTCCAAGTGTGTCCCAAATCGACACTGTGTAATATCCAGTGCGTTGTAGTTACATACTCTTTGTAGGTACTCTCAATTCTTAACTATGGCCTTATTTTCTGGGACAGAAGCACTCAAACTCTGAATACAGTTTCGAAAATACAGAAATAGGCATAATAACAACAACAACAATAATAATAATAATAATAATAGAATAACAACGAGGCGCTGTGTAAATTTCTTTTCAAAATATAGGAGATTTTAACTACACCACATGGTTGCCATTTTTACTCAGTTATGCACATCCAAAACATTGACAATTACTGCACAAACTGCTCTGAGCATGACAATGGAACAAAATATAAATTGAACTTATATTCATCAAGAAAAAAAAATAAACGTAAAATTGAAAACAGCATTTTCTACCAAGGGAAAGAATTGTACAATAGATTCTCCAAGGCAATTACTGAGATTATTAAAAGAAGCACTTCAAAATGTAGTTAAAAAGTACTTTTTAAGCAATGAACTGTGTAGAGTGAGGGATTAATTAGAAACACAAAATAGAGATTTGGTGAAAAGTGTAACACAGACAAACACTAATAATGCACTTGTCATTCTACAACATATTTACGCACTGTAATGTTTTCCTTTTCTTGTTTTTTTTTTTCCTCAAACACTTTACACCGTAGCTCCACAGTGAATACTAATAACAATTTATCCTCTTCCTCAGTTCAACATCTCACTCATTATGGAGGGATGCAGACTCAGTTTTTCAGGCAAGTAAATGGGAAATTCCAGTACGCAAAATTGAAACCGAAGATCATTGTCATGAACCAGACGTCAGCTTATAGTGTCTGCTTAGCGTGTGTAATGTAGCCAGTGAAATAACAACTTTGCATGAATGTGTAAATAAAACAGCATTCTATACTAGGGATACAACCGAAAGAAGTGGCACTGTTTTCAACAGATTGCCGTTGTGTTTAGGAGATAATCGAATCATTCTGATCAGCCAGCCTCCCTGAATTAGATTTTTGTACTATCCCTGAATTAGGTCAACGAAATGCCAGGATTGTTTCTAATATAAGGCACCTGGTGAAAACCAATCTTGTGGTAGGGAAACAAGATCTAACAAGTGTGTACATTTCTATACACATGAATTGCGTTTTTTGTTCTTAAGCCTTGGCGCGTCAAGTATCCTTGAAAATGGGATACACGAGTGAATAAAACTACTAATACTACTAGCATTATTACTGCTGCTGACAGTACTAAGGCTACTGTACGAACTCTAAAACAGAAATCTAAGAGGCTGTTAGATGCCTCTACAATAATCACTGGTTGATAAAATTTTAATTGCGAGGAGAAATGCAATTGTAGAAGCGGGGAAATTTGTAACACCCGTTCATAGTTTTTGCAAGGACAACTTAATTACCCGTAAATGCTGCACCGTTTGTGCAAAAATGCAGGCACATTTAGATAAGCACGTTATCGTATCCCGCCTACTCAGGACTCTGGAATGTAATAAGGGACAAGAGTCGGCCCTTTAAAACGTCGCGGCGTCGGCGTCAGAGATTAAAAGTGTGAAGGCTCCAGGAAGTTTTCGTCTGCGTATCAGATGGCAAATTGTATTCCAGATTTATGTGCCTGTATTTCTCCTGCTTAATAACCACAGGGATGTCCTCTGTCTGCCTTTCTATAGAAGCGCCGCTTTGAGCTTTCTTCGTTTTATTTCTCACTAATAAGCAGGCCCGCACATTGCTTTTGTTTTCAAATACTCCTCCACGAGGTCACCAGTATAAAGAACGTGATGAGTCGGCGCTGTGCGGCAACGGAGACGATACAAATATTCTCTGTCTAGACGCTTGATACTTCTCTGCCGTCATGAATGCCTCGTTCATCTCCGTACAGGAATTTTAACTGAAATTTTATCAGGTGATGTAATGGTTGAAACTGGAGATAGATGCTCTTAAGTACGCCTGATACGTTTGTCGCCGCTCCTGTTTATCCTTAACCCTAAAGAACGGCATCCCGCTTGCTGCGTCATACTATTCTGCAATACAGATTTTCTTACTCCGAACACACGCATTTAGGTTTTATGTTGAATTTCTTCGTTATACGTCCTGTTTGGGTCAGCGAACTCCTGTGAAGCAGTTTGTCATTGACTGAACGTTCTACCAGTGTCACATCACAAACAACGAAAAATTGATATCGACATACACATTGTGCATGTATGAGATTCTTTAATTGCATTACAGTGTGTGACTATTAAAAACGAGAATTTCACATCTGTAGCTATGTTTCAGCGATGTATCTGCTAGAAGTTACTCTCCACGGTACAGTGGTATCGGAGTACAGCCATCGGGGAAATTTAGCTACACACGCTAGCGTTCAAAACTTAAGGAATAAAGTAGCTTTAGCATGACGTGTCACCGCCAAGTAATATAGCTCGACGAAACGTAGTACTCACAAAAAAAGAACTGCTACAGTTTAGTACAAGAGGTAATTGAAGGAAATATGCAATTACAAGGCAATAATTACACTGAACCCACCGCGAGTTTTGATGGTCCCCCGCACATTGCAAAAGGCGGGCCATCGACCAGACTGAGTGATCACCACGGACGTCAGTGCAACGCGTTCCCATGCAGGCCACAATGTTGGCAAGACGCTCTTCTGTTAAGATGTTCCATTCTTCCAACTGTGCAGTGGACAACAGCTGGCTGGTCTGGGTGAAATGCAGCACATTTCCACATCGCATTCCTCATACACTCGACGGGAAGGAGTACAGTGTCACAATAACGTTGACCCGTGAGTGTACCGTATTCAAAGCTTTGGAGGTCGGCGCTCCCATGCAAAATTACGCCTCCTCGCAGCATAACAGCTGGACCACCAAAACGACCATGTGAGACAATACTCCTGGATGGAACACGTAGCCTTATATGGCGAGAGGTGGAACCCGTATATATCCTGGTTGTCTAACACATACTATACGGTAGGAGTCCTTCCTGCGTATGCTCCAAGTTTCATGGCGCTTTGTTATTTGGGAGTGACAAACAATACTTAAGTTACTATCGCCTTTTAGCTTTGTAGTTTTCTTACTTTTTTTTGGCTGAATATGGTGTACACTCTTGTTGTACGGTGACTACGAATAGTCTTCCGAGACATTAAGCTAATAGAAGGGTAGCTGGTTGGGTTGAGGCAGATCAGATCTGCACATGGATTAAAATCTTCAAAAAATAAAAATGTGTGATCTGCAACGGCAGTATAGCATAAGATAACGAAATGGCTATGTGTGAAACCGCGACGTTTCCCATGATGTATTTATTGTATTAACTGTTCTCGGCATTTTCGACAATATGCATCGGTGTATCCGAGAGTTTGAACGGGAGGATGTCTCACATTATACATCGTGATGGAAATAAGAAATAAAGACGCTACGGACAGCATTTCATCTTTGGCACCAATGTAATCTTTGGGCGCAGTGTACATTGCCACATTATTCCCATCTGTGTGGATCCATTACATCTTCGAGTCAGTTGCTTCCTAAACGAATACAAAAGATAGTGCACAAATTTTTGTGCAGAATTTACGTCTAAGTTACACCAAGAACAATAACTCATACATGCACAAACACACACACACGCACACACACGCACACAAACATTGATTAGCCACAATACTATTATCACTACCCACTGGGAGACTGGATGCCGTGTACTACCCAACCACGATATAATTGAACGTGATGACCTTTTAGTGAACAAGTGCAGTGGTGACTGAGGGAAACGCATCACAACGTCAATGCTTTCAGATTAGTTGTGATGTTGTTCAGTGTGTCCTCAAGAAATATCGTCAGTAGTGCGGTGTTATCCATAATCACGAATGAGAGTGGGAAATGGAGGGAGAAGATGACGGGAAAGTGGGCACATCCAGGTGAAAAGGAGCTTATATTCAAAGTTATACAATATAGGAAAAAAGTCAATATGAGGTAATGATACCTCTACAGAAAGCTGTCTTGCGCCATCCCTTACAACGATCTACTGTAGAATATGTGGAAGGAATGTTAGCTTACCTGTTGGTTTGTAAATACATAGTGTTGTTATTCTGGTATGCTCTGCAACCTCAAGGGTCACCTCACTATGGGGTTACAGAACGAGCTGTATGTCTCACGTGACACGCAATCTCATGCATTTGAAACTTCTTGTTGATCCACCGGTAGACTGTGGGCGCCAAGCTCGGTGACCTCTTTGGCTCTGTTTGAGAGCCAATCACCGTGTTTCAGCTCCTCCACAACGCAAACATTGCACAGCGTAACGAATCATCACAGCCATTCACACGACAAAAACATTGTTCCACCGGCAGCGCTGACGAAGAGCCTCTCCTCACGCCTTTCCGTCAGCGATGTCCTCACGATGCGGCATTGTAATTACTGCCGTTGGCATAAAACTTTTACTAACAGTGCACGGTCTTTCTTCTAAATAACCGTACTGTTCACTCATGTTACGGCTTGTGAAACAACATACCGTCATACAAACAAAGTACAGCACCAGATTTGCACATGGTGGTTAAAATTGGAACTATTTTTTCCAGCGTAAATCTATTCCGTATTGACGCATTAGGATATCTACCAAGTCACACAACATATGACACAGGTCATACTCGGCTTCTGATAGTAGCTGCACTGTAATTATAACCACCTAGTACATCACCATTATCTTTCATAATCAATACTATTCGTTTTTTAATCGCAGTAATTGTGTAATTTTGATTAGGAGTATTTTTAAAAAATGGCTAAAGAGTGGCAATTTGATCGCTGCCAAACACGCCGTCGCGTTTGGGGAGGGGAATGTAAATAAATTCTAAATAAAAAAGGGAAGCACAAGCAGATTCCTATGTTTATCTGCTAGAAATTATTTCATTACGATCTGGCCGCACCACTGACGACTATTGTTGCTTTCCAACTGACTCTCTACAGATAACTGTATTGGCTGGATTCTCGCTTCCTGTTTACCGATGACTACGCTTGGACTTGGTTCTGAGAACTGGACTTGACCTTTGTGTGAACTGCTTCTGTGCCTTGTGTTCAATGATAGTAGCGTCCACTGCGTAATAACACTTTTGGCACAACATAACATAAATGAGGGTGGAACAACTGACCACCTCCATTAATCCCTGCTCATTTCCTAAATATTCAACTGACTTTAATAGCAAATGTCTTTGCAATCTAAATCATGCCTTGATCCCAAAAGCTCTGTTTGTTCTTGATTTTAGTAGAAATATATCAAATATTATCCAGCGTAGCACTTACTTCTCTCTAACCTGTGAAAGACCAGTAATCTGGTTGTTAAGTTAGGCGTAAATCTAATAGTTCCACCCGGAGGCGACGGATCGCAGGTCGACAGCAGACTGACTTAACCAAGTTGAAGTATGAAAACGGCAGCAATTTGTGTCTCCCTAACTAAGTTTTAGCAGACATATCGAGCCACTCAGTTTGAACTACTCTTTTCTGTAAGACAAACAGCAGTGAAGAGGCAACTGGGAGAAGAGAGGCTGCAATTATTAACTGTACACTCACTTTTTCTATAACGCGAGCGAGAGAGGGAGTTGAAGGCCTCTCTTTCTTTCTCTCTCTCTCTCTCTCTCTCTCTCTCTGCAGTCTCCCTCAATTACTGCTCATACCTCCAAGATTAGCTTTAAGAAAGCTATTCTTTCTGGGACTTCGTTATTCGTAAAGTACTGAATACATGCTGGAAAACGAATATAATGCCAGACTCCTAGCTGAAATAACGCAGCTGTTTCTTAAAAATGTAGCCAACTCACTACAATTAGAAGAGCAGAATGGATTTGGAGAGGGAAAGTCTCACAAAGAATTAACTGTTTTAATAAGACAAATCGTAGAACAGGAGGGAGTTTGATACGGAGAAACATGTAGCTCTAATAGGCTAAGGTAATGTTGTTGACCAGAAGAGCCGACATTTGTTTTAGAACGACGGGGGTACCGTACCTCAATTAGTTAATACAAGTTATTAAAAGCATAAATCAAGAAACGTAAATCATAAACGTAGGTAGACAGAGGATTGGAACCGAAACAATTAACAGAGATTTTAGAAAAGAATGTAGCGTATCGTCCACACTTTTTAACATCGATACTGACGATACTGTTAAACAATAGGAGAAAAGGTCAACCCAAGCATTGAAACAGAACTAGATAAACGCCCTGGCGTATACTGAAGATAAAATAAGTTTACAAGAAAGTGAGGACGATCTGCAACGGGTAATTCACTGTCTAGAGCAAATAATCACGACCTACAAACTTAGTACTTACCACAGAAAGACTAAGACTGATAATTTTAGAGGAAAAGACCCTATACGTCCTAAAATAGTGCAAAATGATCATATTTTAGAAAAAAATTCCCGTTTTAGCATCTTAGGCTTTGACGTACGCTACATATGGTACTAGGCAACAACGTGCAAAAATATAACTTTACTAAATAATGGCCACATCTGTTTCGACATTCATGTCAGAGTCGTGGACAGTAAGAAAACAGGACGAGACACATAAACAAGCCATGGAAATGAGATTTGTGTGACGCAAAAATGGTTGCAATATTAGGGATCGGATGAGAAATGGTGACATCAGAAATTTATTGGGAATTTATTCAGTTAACGAATTAACAAAATAAATAGTGTATAATGGATAGATCGCATCGATAGGAAGACAAAACAAGTATTGAACTACAAAACACGACGAAAACGAAACAGAGGGAGAGGTGGAGGACTACTCCTCTAAGTGACGAAATAGATAAACATTAATGTTGCAATGAGGGTTGTGATGGAACCTTGTATAGGTAAAGGTGGATTTTTTGCGTTGATCGAGCCTGAGGAGCTACGTTATGTTACGTTTATTAATTACGAACAACTGGTCTTGCAATTGCAATCGATAGCAAATAAAAATATTTGGTGCACCAGCTGCAGGAAATTAATTACATGTATTTTAATTTCTCTTACCATCACGAAATTTATCTAATTCTGGACAAAGCTAAATTGATTGGAGTTACACTTAAAAAACTGTATTCTGGAAAGTTTAACACTTTTCCAAAACGTAATACAATTAAAAAGGAAAGAATAACATGCACATTTCTTTAATCTACGTCTGTACTACTTAAGACACTTTTCAGATTGTGGACAAGGGCACTTCTGGTGCCACTAACCTTTCTCCCTTTCTTCTTCCCTTCGCGAATTGCACATAGGAAGAACGATCGTCGATAAACTTCCATGTAAGGCTGTAATTATCTGATTTCCTCTTCGTGGTCATTTCGCGAGACGTATGTGGATCGATGCAGTATATTTACCGTCTCTTTTTGGAACACAAGGCATAGGAGTTTCAATAGAAAACCTCCCCACGGTGCACAAAGCCTCTATTCTAGCATCTGCCATTAGAATTTGTTGAGTTTCTCCGCAAGGCTCTCATGTTTACTAAACGATCCATTAGTAAAACATTACGCTCTTCGTTGGATCTTCACTGTCTCTTCTTTTAACTTAGCCTAGTAAGGGTCACAGACTGATGAATAGCATTCTCGTATCGAACAGCGAAGTGTATTGTAAAAAATGCGTGTGAAATCTTATGGGACTTAAGTGCTAAGGTCATCAGTCCCTAAGCTTACACACTACCTAACCTAAATTATCCTAAGAACAAACACACACACACCCATGCCAGAGGGAGGACTCCAACATCCGCCGGGACCAGCCGCACAGTCCATGACTGCAGCGCCATAGACCGCTCGGCTAATCCCACGCGGCGTGTACTGTAAGCAACTTCTTTAGTGGAAGAACTACATTCCCTTTAAATTCTTCCAATGAATCTCACCCTGGAGCTTGCTTTTCCTACTACTTGTTTTGTGTGACCATTGTACATAGGGTAGTCCCTGCGTTTGCTCTTCGGTGTTTTATAGTTATGTACTGTGTCCAGTGATGCAATTTCAAAAACGAATTGAGCATTCTCTTCGTATGTTATCCACATTGATCGATAAAAATATTGGGACCACTTACCTGATAGCGTATTCGTCAAACTCTGGAACGAAGTACAGCAGCGATTCTGCATAACGTAAATTCGATAAGCAATTGATAGACTAAAGAAAGGTATGTGGAACATCGTGTCTAAGAACGGAATACCCGTAAATTACGGGCGGTGGTTTTTTGGTGCTGTGTAGGCATCCCATAGCGTCTAGGATATGTTCCAAATAGTTCAGACCAGACGAATTTGGTGGCCAAGATATCAAAGCGAAGTCATTATCGTGTTTCTCAAGAAATTGTAGTACGATTTTGATTTTATAACAGGCGCAGTTATCCTGCTGGAAGATGCTTTTGCCTATCGGGAAGAGACTAAGCATAAAGGGCAATGAAGGGATGCACGTGGTCCGCAGTAAAGTTCTCGTAGCCGGCAACTTCTGTGGCGCATTCGATTATTACCACAGGTCCCATGGAAGTCCCCCATAGCACAGTACCACTCACACCGGCTGTGTCCTAGTAGCTGTGCAAGTTTCGAGCAGACGTTCGCGTGGATGACGGTGTATTCAGTTGTCGGATCAGGGAGTTGGTGTGGCACCAAACCTGATTCATCCAATCTGACGACACGTTTCAAAAAATGGTTCAAATGGCTCTGAGAACTATGGGACTTAACATCTGAGGTTATCAGTCCCCTAGAACTTAGAACAAACCTAGTTAACCTAAGGACATCACACACATCCATGCCCGAGACAGGATTCGAACCTGCGACCGTAGCGGTCGCGCCGTTCCAGACTGAAGCGCCTAGAACCGCTCAGACGACAAGTTTCCACCGATCCACTGTCAAATGTCGATGATCCTGAGGCCGCTTCAATTATCATTCATGATGCCGTTGGGTCAGCTTGGGAACCAACAGGGGTCGTCTATTGCGTTTAACAATGCGCCGTAGCAAACTGCTCTTTGTCAGAGTCGCTTTTGTCAGGGGATTTCTCCATTCGACTTAAGTCCGCTTATATACTTTCCTTACCGCATCGCGTGCCCGAAAAATCACGCGACATTCAGTCCCGTGGTGGGCAGTAGTCGTACTGTAGGTGAAACGTGATGTGATAGGTAACTACATCGCATAAAATGGCTTCGGGAGACTCCTGCCTAGGACATATTGCCTGGTGTGTTCCTGTGCTCTCTCTGTGCCTCCAGGTAACTTGGGAAAGAGCAAAATGTGGTCGTTAGAGATAGAGCACAAACTCAAAATGGTGTAGAATGTATTCGGAAATCCGAAGTGATCTGTTGTAATAGTCTCACGTATTAAAATACCTGTATGCTACTACTAGAAAATGCTTATTTGCGTCACCATATACGTTTTTTATTATTGATATTAAACGTCGTCATTGGTCTAGAATCAGGTCTAAAAACAGTTTGTTACAAGAATACCGTGGTGTGTTACCTATAGCATTTTAGTACAATTTTCACTCACATCTGGAAGTTTCGTCCGCTTGCACATTTTTTAGGTATTCTTTCGTTTGACAATGATGTTTCTTACCTAGTCTCACGTTGGTCTACAGTACTATAGATTTTCTGATGTGAAATTCAACCTAGCAACACCACTGTTTGTTTGCGTAATCTTGGCCAAATGCGTGTCTGTGGGGGTTTTCTTTCTTTTGTGTGTGTAGTATTCTCAACTTAACCGCTAATTTTTTTCCATGACCTAAAAATATTCTCCTCATGCATAGAAGACATCGTTTTAATTGTATCAAAATGTATTTATTTAATAGGCAAATGATAGAAGTAATATGGGTGTTGAAGTAAATGGTATGGGTATAGGAAACGAGTAAAGGCAGTGGACATTGCCTACCGAGTTGCGGGATTCAGATTTCTCGGCCGCAGTGGTCGAGCGGTTCTAGGCGCTACAGTCTGGAACCACGTGACCGCTACGGTCGCAGGTTCGAATTCTGCCTCGGGCATGGATGTGTTTGATGTCCTTAGGTTGGTTAGGTTTAAGTAGTTCTAAGTTCCAGGGTACTGATGACCTCAGATGTTAAGTCTCATAGTGCTCAGAGCCATTTGAATCATTTTTTGATTCAGACTTAGTTGGTAGTAATGAGATGGAAAAAGGGGAGAAAGATGTAGAGATGAAATGGATGAGAGAGCGTGTATGTGTGTGTGCCTGAATGTGTGTGTGCGTGTGTGTGAGAGATAGTAGATAGAAAGATAGACAGATAGAGGGAGAGGGAGAGAGAGAGAGAGAGAGAGAGAGAGAGCAGGAGTGAGTGGGAAGGAAAGCGTGAGGGGTGGGAAAGAGGGAGACAGAGAAAGATGAAAAGCTTTTTATGTGATCTGTTCAGTGATTATATACAGGGACCAATTACAACCACTGCAACACATTTTTCATTCCAGCAACATTTTGCGCTCGTGTAACATATTTGCTCGAGGTACTCTCCACCTTACACCGAAAGGTGACTTGGTTTGAATAGATGTAGATTTATCTTAGACTTTTAAGAATAGACGTTAAATTGGTGACGATGCTGGATAGCTATTATAGAATTACACAGTTACGCGATACGCCTCACGTCTCTCGCACCTTGCTAAAGCCATCCTCATTGGGAAGCAGACGAACCGTGGAGTCCGTTGTGATTGTTGCACGCTCTGAAACGGCCTGCTGGACCCACAAGACGTGCTCGCTCATTGTGCTTTCGACCGCAGCTAGAACTGACAGGTGCCAGCGTTTTTCGGTGCTGTCGGCCAAATACAGTGCGCAAAGACTTTTTCGGAACCCGTAATTCCCACCAATTGCGATGCTTAAGTCTGAATTTTTGGCTCTAAGGCGCCTGCAACCTTCCTTTTTAACGGTGTAAAAGCGTGACATCCTGTGTTACCATCCTCGGGCTCGACGATGCTTAAAACAGCAAGATGTCGACATATGTGAAAAAAGTTCAGAAGTTTATGTGACTTCTAAGGTGGTTAATGATCTCACATGGCACCGAATTTCACCAAAATTCTGCCCAGTGGCGCCGCAGACGTGAAACACGATCGGAGGATAGTCGCTCCACCTCTTACACACATTTCATCCCTTCTTTTGACGTCTCTGCGATAGACGTCAGAACAGAGACGTTCAGCGCTGAAATCACGCGGTTTTCTTATGAGTAGCCGAGGAAAACATTTCAAACACACCGAAGCTCAGAATCGGTACGAAAAGGCCGCAGGAAGTGGCGCAAACGGCGTCAATGGAGCCACCCCTTTCCCTAGGGCGTTGATTCCAACACGTTTTGCGGTCGGAAACGGCGGATGGCAGTGCAGTGATCAACAGTAAGTTCTTCATAACCTTTGACACTGCTGCACTCTCGGACATTGGAGTTGCATCCCCATCGAAAGTGACTGAATCCGTTTTGAGGCAGCACGACCCCAATTTTTGCTCTAGCGTACAGGCTGATGCCACTAGCATCGATCAAAACCATTCGACGAAATTTGAAAGTGATCCGAGGCAGTAAAAGATGCTTGTGCTTCTTCAGAACTCATATTTTGTGTCCTCCTTTAGCGCGGTCACTGGGGGATTCGACATTGACACATGCGTGAATAAAACAGAACTGTTATTGTTACTGATAAGTCAGATATATGTACAGCATTTAATAATCCTTTTCTGAGCACTGCTGGTGAAGTACATAAAAACTTAGTTTCTACAGGGAATCATATAACTTTCTTGGAAAATGCATTTCCGAGATTGATGTCTGAAATACTCCCCTGTGATACTGACAAGGGGAAGATTGTGTCAATAATTAAATCACTGAAGACTAACTCCGACTCTCGTGGATATGACGGAATGCCTCGCAGAATATTAAAGTACTATGCTGCCCATATTAGCCCTGTACTTAGCCATATTTGTGATTTTTCCTTTAGGAATGGTCAGTTTCCTAAACGATTAGAGCACTCAGTAGTAAAGCCGCTATATAAAAATGGAGAAAGAGATAGTGCAGACAATTTTAGACCTATTTCTATGCCATCAGTGTTTGCTAAAGTTATTGAAAAGGCTGTGTATGTACGGATAATTGATCATTTTATATCACACAATTTTTATCAAATCTACAGTTCGGCTTTAGAAGTGGTTTAACAATTGAAAATGCTGTATTTTCTTTTCTCTGTGAGGTACTGTATGGATTAATCAAAATGTTTCGAACTTTAGACTTTTTTTTATTTAACTAAGGCGTTTGATTGTGTTGATCACAAAATATTGCCCCAGAAGTTGGACCATTATCGAATATAGGTAGTAGCTCACAACTGGTTCAACTCTTACCTTAACAACAGACAGCAAAAGGTCATTATAGACCGTGTTGAGAATGGCTGTGATGTGGGGTGTGAGTGGGGGACGGTCAAATGGGGTGGTACGGGGGGGGGGGGGGGGGAAGGTGCCTCAGGGAATCAGTGCTGGGGCAACTCCTGTTCCTTATTTATATAAATGATATGTCCTGTAGTACTACAGATAATTCTAAAATATTTCTGCTTGCTGATGACACTAGCTTGGTATAAGTAAACAGTGCAGTTCACGACTTACGGTCATAGCTTGTAGAAAATAAACTAACGGTAAAGCACAGTAAGACTCAATTTTTATAATTTCTAACACACAGTTCAACAAAATCCAACTTTTAATTTCACAGAATGGACATGTGATTACTGAAACTGAACAGTTGAAATTTCTGAGTGTTCTGAGAGATAGTAAACTGTCGTGGAAAGCCCACGTTCAGGATCTTGTTCAAAGACTTAATGTAGCCATTTTTACTATTCGAACGGTATCTGAAGTAAGCGATAGTTCGACACAAAAATTAATCTACTTTGATCATTCGGTTATGTCGTATGGTATTATAATTTTGGCGTGACTCTTCCCATTCTCAAAGGATATTCTTATCTGAGAAACGTGCAGTTCGGGCAATAAGTGAATAAGCTGTATAAGTTTGCGAACCTCTTGTCGACCTCTGTTCACTAGACTGGGTATTCTGACATTGGCCTCTCAATATATATATTCTTTACTGTCGATTCTTGTTAACAGTAGCCGGCCGAAGTGGCCGTGCGGTTAAAGGCGCTGCGGTCTGGAACCGCAAGACCGCTACGGTCGCAGGTTCGAATCCTGCCTCGGGCATGGATGTTTGTGATGTCCTTAGGTTAGTTAGGTTTAACTAGTTCTAAGTTCTAGGGGACTAATGACCTCAGCAGTTGAGTCCCATAGTGCTCAGAGCCATTTGAACCATTTGTTAACAGTATCAGCTTATTCCCAAAAATTAGCAGCGTTCAATCAGTCAATACTAGGCAGAAGTGCAATCTGCATTTGGAGCGCACTTACATGACCCTTGTGGAGAAAGGTGTGCAGTATACTGGTGCATCCATTTTCAATAAGATACCTATAGAATTCAAAAATCTTAGCAGCAATCCACGCGCTTTCAAATCGAAACTGAAGAGCTCCCTCATGGGTCACTCATATTCTGTTGAGGCGTTCCTTGAAAATTTAAGCTGATTCCTATGTTATATTGTTGATTGCGTTTATTTAAACATGCGGCTCGTCTTTTTCTGGGTTCATAAACATTTTATTTTATCTCTTATTATTTTTATGTTGTAACTTCATGTATCGACACGTTCCATGACCTTGGAGATTTGCTCCTCAATTTGGTCCTGCGGACCATGACATGTTGTTGTTGTTGTTGTGGTCTTCAGTCCTGAGACTGGTTTGATGCAGCTCTCCATGCTACTCTGTCCTGTGCAAACTTTTTCATCTCCCAGTACCTACTGCAACCTACATCCTTCTGAATCTGCTTAGTGTATTCATCTCTTGGTCTCCCTCTACGATTTTTACCTTCCACGCTCCCCTCCAATACTAAATTGGTGATCCCTTGATGCCTCAGAACATGTCCTACCAACCGATCCCTTCTTCTGGTCAAGTTGTGCCACAAACTTCTCTTCTCCCCAATCCTATTCAATACTTCTTCATTAGTTATGTGATCTACCCATCTAATCTTCAGCATTCTTCTGTAGCACCACATTTCGAAAGCTTCTATTCTCTTCCTGTCCAAACTATTTATCGTCCATGTTTCACTTCCATACATGGCTACACTCCATACGAATACTTTCAGAAATGACTTCCTGACACTTAAATCAATACTGGATGTTAACAAATTTCTCTTCTTCAGAAACGCTTTCCTTGCCATTGCCAGCCTACATTTTATATCCTCTCTACTTCGACCATCATCAGTTATTTTGCTCCCCAAATAGCAAAACTCCTTTACTACTTTAAGTGCCTCATTTCCTAATCTAATTCCCTCAGCATCACCCGACTTAATCAGACTACATTCCATTATCCTTGTTTTGCTTTTGTTGATGTTTATCTTATATCCTCCTTTCAAGACACTGTCCATTCCATTCAACTGCTCTTCCAAGTCCTTTGCTGTCTCTGACAGAATTACAATGTCATCGGCGAACCTCAAAGTTTTTATTTCTACTCCATGAATTTTAATACCTACTCCAAATTTTTCTTTTGTTTCCTTTACTGCTTGCTCAATATACAGATTGAACAACATCGGGGAGAGGCTACAACCCTGTCTTACTCCCTTCCCAACCACTGCTTCCCTTTCAAGTCCCTCGACTCTTATAACTGCTATCTGGTTTCTGTACGAATTGTAAATAGCCTTTCGCTCCCTGTATTTTATCCCTGTCACCTTTAGAATTTGAAAGAGAGTATTCCAGTCAACATTGTCAAAAGCTTTCTCTACGTCTACAAATGCTAGAAACGTAGGTTTGCCTTTCCTTAATCTTTCTTCTAAGATAAGTCGTAAGGTCAGTATTGCCTCACGTGTTCCAGTGTTTCTACGGAATCCAAACTGATCTTCCCCGAGGTTGGCTTCTACTAGTTTTTCCATTCGTCTGTAAAGAATTCGTGTTAGTATTTTGCAGCTGTGACTTATTAAGCTGATAGTTCTGTAATTTTCACATCTGTCAACACCTGCTTTCTTTGAGATTGGAATTATTATATTCTTCTTGAAGTCTGAGGGTATTTCGCCTGTTTCATACATCTTGCTCACCAGATGGTAGAGTTTTGTCAGGACTGGCTCTCCCACGGCCGTCAGTAGTTCCAATGGAATATTGTCTACTCCGGGGGCTTTGTTTCGACTCAGGTCTTTCAGTGCTCTGTCAAACTCTTCACGCAGTATCATATCTCCCATTTCATCTTCATCTACATCCTCTTCCATTTCCATAATATTGTCCTCAAGTACATCGCTCTTGTATAGACCCTCTATATACTCCTTCCACCTTTCTGCTTTCCCTTCTTTGCTTAGAACTGGATTTCCATCTGAGCTCTTGATATTCATACAAGTCGTTCTCTTATCTCCAAAGGTCTCTTTAATTTTCCTGTAGGCGGTATCTATCTTACCCCTAGTGAGATAGGCCTCTACATCCTTACATTTGTCCTCTAGCCATCCCTGCTTAGCCATTTTGCACTTCCTGTCGATCTCATTTTTGAGACTTTTGTATTCCTTTTTGCCTGCTTCATTTACTGAATTTGTATATTTTCTTCTTTCATCAATTAAATTCAATATTTCTTCTGTTACCCAAGGATTTCTACTAGCCCTCTTATTTTTCGTACTTGATCCTCTGCTGCCTTCACTACTTCATCCCTCAAAGCTACCCATTCTTCTTCTACTTTATTTATTTCCCCCATTCCTGTCAATTGCTCCCTTATGCTCTCCCTGAATCTCTGTACAACCTCTCGTTCTTTTAGTTTATCCAGGTCCCATCTCCTTAAATTCCCACCTTTTTGCAGTTTCTTCAGTTTTAATCTACAGGTCATAACCAATAGATTGTGGTCAGAGTCCACATCTGCCCCTGGAAATGTCTTACAATTTAAAACCTGGTTCCTAAATCTCTGTCTTACCATTATATAATCTATCCGATACCTTTTAGTATCTCCAGGGTTCTTCCATGTATACAACCTTCTTTCATGATTCTTAAACCAAGTGTTAGTTATTATTATGTTGTGCTCTGTGCAAAATTCTACCAGGCGGCTTCCTCTTTCATTTCTGTCCCCCAACCCATATTCATGTACTATGTTTCCTTCTCTCCCTTTTCCTACACTCGAATTCCAGTCACCCATGACTATTAAATTTTCGTCTCCCTTCACCATGACATGTAAAATAAAAAAATAAAAAACGACTCTACCAGTTTTACTGAAAATTTTAGAAAGAATATGCACAGACAGAGTCCGTCACGAGAATACCAGGTGCCTGCTGTTCTTTCAGTGCTACACTGATCCTCTTGCGCCTGATAATGGGCATCCGGAATCGGAGAAAGTTGAACGAGTCTCCAGTCTCCAAGAGGATAGCACTTTATCAAGAGTTCTGTCTGTACAGGAAGATTTTTGAAATTCTCAATAAATGTGAGGAGGGGGGGGGGGGGCACCGAGGATTTTGTCGAATTTAAGGGGGGGGGGGGGGGGAGGTGATGCCTCAGAGGGACCATTATTCACGCCTTTGCCTATGTCGCATCGCCCCATAATCACGTCACAGAATGACATAAAACGGAAGCTCTAAGAAGCACAAGCACCCTTTGCTGTCTCGGATCAAGTTCAAATTCCGCCGAATGGGTGGTTACAACCTGTACACCAGGTCGCTCTGCGCTCCAGACGGGTTCGATCACTTTCGATGGTAGTGCAGCCGCACAGTGTGCTTCGAGAAAGGCCGAAACTCTGAGAGTGGCAGCGGTGTCAGAGGGTGTGAAGATCGTCTCCTTGTTGCTTATTGCACTACCATCTGCTGTGTTCGACAGCGAAAGATGTGGGAATCAGTGTCCCAGGGATACTGGTGGTTTCATTGACGCCCTTTGTACCTCTTCCTGCAGCCTTTTGGTGCCTATTCCGAGCGGCGAATCGTCTGGAATGTTTCGCTGGGCCACTCATACTGCGTGACTTCAACGCTGCGCATGGCGGTTCTGACCTCAATCGCATAGGCGTCAAAAGAAGGGATGAAATGTGGGTGAGACTGGCTGTGACGACCTTCCGATAGTGTGTCACGTCCATGATGGCATTGGACAGAATTTTGGTGAAATTTGGTGCCATGTGAAATTGTTACCCCATCTTACAAATCACATAAACTGCTGAGCTGTGACCTTTTTTTCACACGTGTCGAAACCTTGCTGTCTGAAGCGTTGTCGAGGCTGGTGCCACGGGGCGCCACGCTTTTAAACCGTTGCAAAGGAAGGTTATAGGCACTTTCGTGCCAAATTTCAAATTTAAATCTCCAGTGGGCGAGAATTACGGGTGTCCTATAATTTTGTTGCGCGGTGTATATACAGTTCCGGCCTGTCCAGCTTGTGTTATCCATCTTAAAGATAGAAGAGATCAGTCCGAGGGAAAGGACGTAAGCGCGAAGTGTAAGGACCCATTCGAGGCCAAGGACGTAAGCGCGAGGAATAAGGAGATATGGAATCAGAATTTGTAGATATATCAACCAATGCTATTTTCAGATCTGTGACCTATGTTTTTCTTCATAGATCGAATTGTGTATTTTAAAATTTATCTGTCAAAAGTTCCACGAAATGATTTCCAAGAAAAATTACGGTATTGACGGTTCAGACGAGAGCAATTAATATTTAAGCATAGACTATTCTTAAAATGTTATTGAATATTTTTTCGTTTTCCATCCCACGAGAATAGATAACTGTTTATTCTGTTTAATGAAATACCGTTAGTTTATTTTGACGTAAAATTATCTTGGAAAAAAGATCGAGCAGTTAAGAGGACAGAGCACTTAGATGTTACCATAACTGCCAAATTATATGGCTGCTGACTGGTATTCTTTTTAGTTTAAGCTCATTTGAGGTGAATCTCCTTAAAAATTGTAATTGATTATTAATAAACGATTGAAAATATTCATTTGATTTTATTTCTGTTTAAAATGGGTGGTTGTGCTTTCAGGGCAAAATGTCCAGTTAAATACAACACCCGTTTTCTATTCATGTACCTAGGAATCCTAAATGCAGCACTCTTCAGTGGCAGTTCTCAGGTGCATTTGGAGCACAAATCACACGAAGTTAACATTGTTAGCGATCGTCGAAGAAGAGCGAAGAAAAGTGCGAAAAAGATTCCTGACGCGCTGATGGCTTGAACAGCGAAATCCTGATAGGGGAACACTACAACTTCTTCTTCCTTCTCTTCTCCTTCTTCGACCTAGATATAGTCCTCTTCCACGTGTCGAACACTACACAATGCTGTCCAGTGATGTGAAATGCATAATAGTAGTAGTTACTCGTTAACTCAATTGCACCTCCATTTCTTCTCTGTTTGAAATTGAATATACTTCAACTACAGTGCCTAATGTTAGTTTGTGTGTGCATAATATCCATATTCGCCATGTTCTGTTGACTACCATCATTCTGAAGTAACGTATTTCACTAAGGTTTCGAGATCGAGATTCGTTTCGCAATTTAATTTGAATGGAAAGCGAGATATTTACGGCAAGATAGAAACATGAGGCAGTCCATTAACCGAGAGATAGGTATGTACAGGTTGTCGCAGAAATATTGTGACAAACGTCGAGGATTGTAGCGGGTGCCTTGAGGGTGTCTTGAGGGACAAGTCGAGGATAGGAACCTATGTCCAAAAAGGTCATACAACGACGGTACAGAGCGTCGAAGTTGTAGGCGCTGGTCACTGTCGCTACAGACGCGAAATTTAATCGACAGGAAGAAGATGCTGTGATATGCAAATGATTAGCTTTTCAGAGCATTCACACAAGGTTGGCGCCGGTGGCGACACCTACAACGTGCTGACATGAGGAAAGTTTCCAACCGATTTCTCATACACAAACAGCATTTGACCGGTGTTGCCTGGTGAAACGTTGTTGTGATGCCTCGTGTAAGGAGAAGAAATGCGTACCATCACGTTTCCGACTTTCATATAGGTCGGATTGTAGCCTATCGCGATTGCGGTTTATCGCATCGCGACATTGCTGCTCGCGTTGGTCGAGATCCAATGACTGTTAGCAGAATATGGAATCGGTGGGTTCAGGAGGGTAATACGGCACCCCGTGCTGGATCGCAACGGCCTCGTATCACTAGCAGACGAGATGACAGGCATCTTATCCGCATGGCGGTAACGGATCGTGCAGCCACGTTTAGATCCCTGAGTCAACAGATGGGGACGTTTGCAAGACAACAACGGTCTGCACGAACAGCTCGACGGCGTTTGCAGCAGCATGGACAATCAGCTCGGAGACAATGGCTGCGGTTAGCCTTGACGCTGCATCACAGACAGGAGCGCCTGTGATGGTGTACTCAACGACGAACCGGGGTGCACGAATAGCAAAACGTCAATTTTTCGGATGAATCCAGGTTCTGTTTACAGCATCATGATGGTCGCATCCGTGTTTGGCGACATCGCGGTGAACGCACATTGGAAGCGTGTGTTCGTCATCGCCATACTGGCGTATCACCCAGCATGATGGTATGGGGTGCCATTGGTTACACGTCTCGGTCACCTCTTGTTCGCATTGACGGCGCTTTGAACAGTGGATGTTACATTTCAGATGTGTTACGACCCGTGGTTCGACCCTTCATTCGATCCCTGCGGAACCCTACATTTCAGCAGGATAATGCGCGACCGCATGTTGCAGGTCCTGTACAGGCCTTTCTGAATACAGAAAATGTTCGACTGCTGCCCTGGCCAGTTCATGCTCCAGATCTCTCACTAATTGAAAACGTCTGGTCAAAGGTGGCCGAGCAACTGGCTCGTCACAATACGCCAGTCACTACTCTTGATGAACTGTGGTATCGTGTTGAAGCTGCATGGGCAGCTGTACGTGTACACGCCATCCAAGCTCTGTTTGACTCAATGCCCAGGCGTATCAAGGCCGTTATTACGGCCAGAGGTGGTTGTTCTGGGTACTGATTTCTCAGGATCTATGCACCCAAATTGCGTGAAACTGGAAACACATGTCAGTTCTAATATAATATATTTGTCCAATGAATACTCGTTTATCACCTGCATTCCTTCTTGGTGTCGCAGTTTTAGTGGCCAGTAGTGTAGTTAGTTGCTGTATGTTACGACCTTGTCTCCTGTGAATGTGATGCTCTGTTGCCTTGGCGGATAACGGTTTCGCACAAGGATTTGCCATCTGAAGTGTATTTTTTTCTTGTACACAAGAAACGTTGGACATTTCAGAGGGAGAAAAATTAACTGCGGATGGAAACTTGTGTCTGAAACTGTCATCCACGAATACAACAAAGCATCGAATTCTTAGGAAACACAGATTTTCTACGCAGCAGCTGATTGAATCTACTCTACTGGCGATCGTGGCAATCCATCATGATCACTGAATAACAAAAACATTGCTAGACGTTTCGCTTGAGGTCCGTCATCTTACAAAGTCTGCCGACGGGATCGTCTAGTAGCAGGCGCAGATGCCTATAATTTCGACGCTCTGTGGCGTTTCCGGACACGGGTTCCGTTCTTCTCGTTTCCCATCATGGCACCCTGTACGAACTCTTCGAAGTTTATCGTAACATTTCTTGGTCACCCTGTAGAATTTCGTAATAGCAAAATATATGCTGTAACTTGTGAAAGACTGGCACTCACGTTAACATTTCTGGCCAAATTCCAGTCGTTGGCCTATCCAACGATAATTGTAGAAATACGTTATTTATAATAAATAACACCGACTGTTGCAGATAAGTGATATAATAATAAGAAACACTCAGAATCTTTTAGAAAACAAAAGGTGTAAAACAGTTTGGAAGTAACTAGACGCAAACCTGCTACCATTCAGTTTCAAATTCACGACACTCGGTAATATATTAAGGATTCCAGATGACTGCGCCTTCCTCAGATATATGATATACTCTGAAGAGCGGCTGTACCTACGTATATCATAACTGCAGATTTAATTACGAAAAATTTCAGTCAAACCGCCACGCTTTTGATAGATTATCACTGCACCGTAGCATTGAAACGATATCCTTTCATAGCACACAAGCTATAACATAAAATCGTCAAATGCGAGAAACCTTTAACTACCGATTAGTACTTTCCTAACATTTCATTATAAAAAATGGTACCTAAAACTACACGTTTTCGAGAGGTCCTCTGTGTGCTGATGTTTGAAACAGCTTATATTCATACCAGGTAATTTATAACAAATAATACCACCAAATATGGAGTTTAACTTCTACAATATGACGACTCTTAAGTTCTGCTTTTTCATCTTCTTGTGGATTATGTACGACTGGAGCTGCTTTTCCACCCCCAAATATCACCTTCTTCTGCCTTGACTTTTCTCAACGTACGTATTAACTGATTCTATTGCCTTCTCGACATCATTTTGCCAGTTGCGTCGTTGGTGACTCGTTTTCTTCCGCTGGGACGATATCCATCGTCGTATTCGGTTTCATGTCTTCATTCATCTTATTCATACGGCCAAACCACGTTGGACGTCGTCTTTGTATTTCTGTCCGTCTTCATTCTTTGACTGATTACGTTGTTTCTTATCCTTCCCATCCTAGTACTGCTCGAGGTTCATCGTAAGTAATCCATCTCAGTGGCAAGCAGTTTTTCTCCCCCCCCCCCCCCCCCCACACATTTTTTTTTAACTACACTCTGGGCTGTAGTCTTAAATAATGTTCCAAGATATTTTGCCTTTTCACACCGGCAATTACTTCTCCGTCTATCTCCAAATTATTTACTTTTTCCGTTCTAACAGCCAAGTACTCGCATTTCATCAAGTTCATGTTCAGGCCAGCCTTACTGTCGTATTCCTCTTTAAGCTTTCTCATCAGATCCATCTTATTTTTTAGATAGTACAATCTGGTCATATGTAAAATACGGGCTAAATATCTTGCTGTCTTCTACTGTCTCTCCCATAACCTAGCAGTTTGTACGACAAGGTCGCAGGATTACTCCTAGATACAGCTGAAAGAGGGTCGGTGACAGCCCACGTCCCTGCCACAAACAATTATTCGCCTCGAATTATTCTCCCTGACTAATCAAAATCCTTACTCTCGGTGTGCAATTTTCGTATAATTTCATAATAACCTACAGCAATCTTTGATTTAACTCTATCTCCTTCAGCCTCTGCCACATTTGCTGCTTATGATACAAAATCGATTCCACATCTTACCGGTCGCTTCCCTCTCCACGAGGGAAATATCTGACTCGCTATATTCTTTATTTGACGCTTCGCAGTGTAGTGGAACGTGGTTTACCACCCTGTGACGTCACCGTCTCCTCGTCTACGTACGTAGGCACGGACCGCGAGAGAACGGCTAAACGAGGTGAGAACGCAAATATGAGGAACGGCGAGGAGGTGGTATTTACAGCAGTACAGTAGGCGGCAGTGACGTGACGAGCAGCACACCTCCTCGGCCCTGCGCGGCGCGCCCTCTGTGGACGCTAAAGGCGCCGGTTGTTAGCGGCCGCGCGGGCCCTAATTACGGGCAGGCATTCCTGCCGGCCTTTGTGGCCGCTTCCATCAATACGTCGCTTCGGAGAAGGGAGGCCCGGACCCTGGTCGGCGCGGCCCGGCACTGGCTCTGAGGGCAGCCCTGCCTGGGAAATAGATTACCGGCCGGCGCGCTATAGATTGGGCCGCCGCCGATGCCGGGGGCGGGGGCATATTTTAAGGGGCAGGCGCCACCAGCAGCGTCCAGGAGGGGCGGAGGGGTACGGGGGAGGGGAAGCAGAGGCGCGGACAAAGCGCGGCTGGCCGCGCAGGAATCCGCTTTGTGCTCGCCCACTTTCCATTTCTGTCCGCCACCAGGCCGGTAGCCCAGTTTTCCGGATCGCCGGTTCAACAGCGCCTCGTTTTCTTCTTTGTGTACCCTAGTCACCCACCTGTGGCCAGACCCACCCCTGTCCACTCAAACGCAGTGGTCGTGTGTTGCCACCGCAGCGGAAGGGTTACAACACGAGGGCCCCCACACAGCGTGTGTTAGTGTGATCCGATGCCGACTTCATTGTGCTGTAGTGGTCATCACGAAACAAGGAGGGCCGAGGTCGTCTCACCTGCTTACAGCCAGGTGGTCATCAATAGTTTCAAATGTAGTAAAAAAAAAAAAAAAGAAATAAAAAAGAGAGATTACACATCTCTAATTTTAGTCTAGGACATGCATGGGCAACCTCTGGTGACCCGTGACTGATAGTTAAGCTCGCTGGCAACCTCATCTCGTAACACGACAGCAGGACCCCTAGCTATAGCTGTAAAACTACTGTAGGTAACCGTAGACTATCGTAAGTTAGCGTAGACTACGGTAGTTTTCCTAGTAACTTTGTTCAGTTACGTTCGTACCCGCATTACCTGTTTAGTAACTGGTTGCATATCTGCCGGGCATTACATCGTAACGCCCGAATGGTTCAAATGGCTCTGAGCACTATGGGACTTAACATCTGAGGTCATCAGTCCCCTAGAACTTAGAACTACCTAAACCTAACTAACCTAAGGACATTACAGGCATGATTCGAACTATTCTTTGTGTATGCGATCAGTGTCTTACTAGATTCCCCTAAAAACGGGATGCGGTGAACCATGTAGAAACTGAGATACGTTATACAGGGCGTTCATTTGAACTGAAAACATTGAAACAGCTCGAACATACTTATCAGGTCAAAACAAAATCGTAATTCTGAGTGGGACATCCTATTATACCACACTCCATCCTCCACCCCAACCCCACCCCACCCTGGGTCAGGGTGGCATGGGCCACTTTGAAATCGTCAGTGTCAAACCCCGTATTTTATTGCAGATTACAATTGTCCTGCAAAAACTACGTACGTTTCGTCTGAAGCATTTTCTTCGTTTCGTCACAAATGGCGCTGTAATAGGAGGAATAGAAATGAGCACACAATCGCCATTTACGACATGCTGCTCAGTGGTCCTTAAATATCCAATATCATGTCTGACCCCTCCTCAATGCTGGGAGGGTAAGACAGGCCAGTATTTCACAAATTCTAATTGCAACCCATTTTCAACGTTGCATTCCTCCGACATGTCGAACGGGGCTACTCGACTCGCCACCGTGGTTGTGAAGCGAACAGCCGGCCGGAGTGGCCGTGGGGTTCTAGGCGCTTCTGTCTGGAGCCGAGCGACCGCTACGGTCGCAGGTTCGAATCCTGCCTCAGGCATGGATGTGTGTGATGTCCTTAGGTTAGTTAGGTTTAATTAGTTCTAAGTTCTAGGCGACTGATGACCTCAGAAGTTAAGTCGCATAGTGCTCAGAGCCATTTTTTTGAAGCGAACAATGACGCGTCGTAACAGCCGGAGCTCACGTATCACGTGCAGACGTAGAATAGTTAGCGGCTTTAAACATTATAATACTTGCTCAGTGTTTATCATTTACATAACAGACGTGCAAGTTTACGATGAATGTTGCAATCACAGAAGAAACAATTGAGATGATGTTGATTTACGGAGAATGCAGGAGAAATATTCAGGCTGCTGTTGCCTTGTATTTCCTGAATGTATGTATTTGAAAACAATCATTAAGAGCGCTGAAGTTGGCGGTATTACGTTTTAACTCTTAATCTAATTGGAAAAGTAAGGTAGCGTTTGCCTCGACCCACGGACACAGAGATGCGTCAAGCAGCCACCTGTTCGTTATGTCGGAAGAATACAGCGTTGCGAATGCGGTTTTCAAATAGAAGTTATGAAATACTGCCCTGACCTACTCTCGCAGGATGGAGGTGGGATCCCACGTGCTGTTGGATATTCAAGGCCAATTGAGTAACAAGTCGCAAACTAAGCCCGTGTACCAATTTCTATTCATCCGATTACAGCGTTAACTGTGGCGGAACGAAGAAAACACATCAAACAAAACGTATGTAGATTTTGCCGTAGATTCGTAATCTGTAATAAAAAACCGATGTTTCCCATTGAAGATTTCAAAGCTGCCCATCTTGTGCGTGGATAGCGTGTTGATTACGTTATCGTTGGATGTCCCTCTCCGATATAAAAGAATTATAAATATAACTTTTTATACGACGTGTCGTTTTAAGAGATTTTTCGACTTCTTCAGTTAAAATGACCAGTCTGAATAAAGGGTCAAGTAAAATAAGAAACATTTTCCATTTTGTCACTTAAAGGTAAGCAATACTTATAGCAATGTAGATTTTTAATTCAAGTTTTATTCGAAAATTGTAAAATAAAAGAACCCGCAAATCAAAAGTTTATCATAAACTAGCAACATGCTCATGGTGAAAAATAAGCACACAACTTGTCTTATAATTGAAATAAATGCTTGCAGCTTCGTCATAAGTTGCATTGAGAAGTATGTATTTTTTTTTTAAGTTCTTGATGGTGACTAGTTTCGGACACCTGTGTCCATTTTCAAGCCATCCGTGCTGTAAGTGTGGCAAATACAGTAACTGCCCCTGAAGTAGTCAAAGCGGCATATGGCCGACCTAATATACCGCACAGGGCGGACATAAGAGAACTATGATATCCGTCCTATGTGTATATTAAGTCGGTCATATAACACTTTGATTGCTACAGGAGCAGTTTCTGTACATGGGCTATCACCTGTATTTGCCACACTTACAGCACTGATGCTTTGGAAAAAAAAAGAAATAAATAATAGATACTTCTCAATGCAACGTATGATTGAGCTACAAACATTTATTTCAAAAATTTATCAAACATCGCTTCAGTACTTCGTCGAAACTATTTAAAACATGTTTATGTTATTGATAAATGTCTTTCGCCTTTATCAATAACAACAGAAAGCTTTTGCCTTTGATCATGATGAAGGACGTTCTACTGAGTGCAGATTAACAACAATAATTACATATATTTTTTATGTTTGCATCAAAACTAAATTGCTTTGGTTACAAAAGCACACAAGCTACACGAGCAACCAAATTTTATTAGTTTTAAACTGCAATCTTGTATTTTGTAAGGATGTAAAATACACAATGGACTGACACTCCTACCATTTACTACGTCATTTATGTAAATACCAACACTACCGAACCATAGTTTTGGTGGAATGCAACTCTACTCCTAGCGCCTAAGGTCAAACTACAACGTCCGTGACGTTAATTTTTATGGGGAAACACACTGATATCAATTGCATCCATTTCACGACATACCGTGACAACAAAGCATGCCTCAAACTATGCGTTTTTAAGAGTACATTCATTTTATGTTCACTAAATCTTCAGCTATTTACATTTCTTTACGTGTCGTGATCATTGTTTCTTTGCACGTACACCTTTGTAAAGCGGGCAGCCACAGATGTTAAACTTCATAATGAATGGAAGTAAAATGAACCGCAAGACAGCTGTAATCGGTGAATTTTTTATTTTCACGCCGATGTCCTATTTTATTTATTTTGACGACTTCTCCACTTTAGGGATTTGATTTTTTACTACGAACGTTGTGGGAACCTTGGTGCGCTAATTTGACACTGTTCTAAGCACGTTTTAATTTTGGTTATTTCTGCCTGTTTAAATACTTTGCATAAGATCTATAAAATATTAAAAAAAATATTAAAATTCTCGAAAAAATTTAAAATTTTTGAAGTCTGTTTCTGAGGGCAGATGTAGGGCAAAATTGCTAAAAAAATCCCTTTTTTATTGTGTAATTTGTTAGACTTATTCTTAAAGGTAATATCGCAAAGTTTCGTAATCGAATTCTGGCTAGAAATATGTTTCAAAAAAATTTGTTTCGGCGTCTGCGTCTGCTACTCACTCTCTTTCTATGCTGTGATCCACATTTTCTCCACGCTAGAAATTTTTTGTAGCGTTAATTTTTCGTTCACATAATTGAAACAAACTTCAGATGAGTCTACAAGGCCGTGAGAAAGGTTATCTTTGCTTGTTCCTCTGTTTATAACCTTTTTTTAAAGTGGTACGAGATACAACTTATTTCAGTTTTAGTTTTGCATATTTTAAAATATTTTGCTCGAAATGGGTCGTAACGGTGGACGCATATTTAAAAAAAGTGAGGAAATGTTGAATTTCACTGGTAAAAGATAGAGAAAATTTAAATGGCAGTGTTACACATGCTACTGCTACGAGTGAAGAAGAATTTTCGACGAAGTCGCTGAGTTCATCGAAGAAGAAAACTAGTGAAGGAATTGATATCTAGTGTACAGCGCCAAAGACGAGCTTTGCAGTGGATTTAGGTTAACTGGATTAGGAATACTCGGCCACACGATTAAAGTCTCATGTGCATGTAATAATTGTGAGTCAAAGGGCCTTAAACTGTACGATGACAGTGACAGAATTAGCGTTGTAAGTAACATAAATATTTTTGTGTAAATTTGTAAATATAATGTTCAGTTCAAGACTTCTGCTCTCCATGGGAAGATGTATGAGGCAAAAACAAGATTGTCTTCCTCCATGAGGTGCTTAGACTTCTCAGTGCTCTTGAAGTTGAGTGCAAGGGGGACATGAAAGCAGCTGTTGAGGAAGCTGCAGATATTAACAATGAAGGGGAGGAAGCACACCATATAGAGAAGACAGATTTGTGTGCCTCTTGTGATGGAACCTAGATGAAAAGGGGCTATACATCACTTCATTAGTGTGGATATAGGGAAAATCTTCCAAGTACTGAACAAATATTGCTCTCAGTGTGATATAAAGAAGAACAATGATGGCATTGAAGAAGAAATGTGGCATCAGGAACACAAGGAAGTGTTCAGCAAGAATTACCAGGGATCAAGTGGTGGGATGGAAGCAGGTCGGATGAAAGTAATATTCCAAAGGTCAGTTGAAGAATATGGTGTTAGGTATGTGAAGTATCTAGGTGATGGAGATTCCACTGCTTTTTAAGACTGTCTTAGAGAGCAGTGCTTATTGCTCAAAACTAAAAATGAAGAAATGGAATGTGTGAGGCATGTTCAAAAGCGACTGGGAGGTAGACTTCTCGGACTGAAGAAAGAAATGAAAGGCAAGAAATTTGAAGATGGAAAGCCACTGGAAGGTGTTAGCAGACAGGGAAATTCACACTTTACAAATATATTATGGAAAAGCTATCAAGGATACCTTACGCTGTGGGAAAAGAATGCAGCAAGCCGTGTGGGCAGTATTCTTTCACAAGCTTTCCACAGATGATAACCTTCAACATTCCCTTTGCGATATATTGTGGCACAAATATCTTCAGGCAGAAGTCAATGGAAAGCCATACACCCCAAAACATTGTTTGATACTATAAAACAAGATTTCAAGTACCTAGCCATTCCTGAACAGCTGAAAAACGTGAAAAAGTGTGCATGGCAAAACACAGAATACAAATGAGAGCTGCAATGCCTTATGTGGACGTGTTGTCCGAAAACAGTATTTGTGTCCTCAATTGCTGTGATGCTTGTCTAGTATTCGGTAGTGGAAATGCAAGTAGGATTGCCAAGTGCAGAAGAATAAAACGGGAATTTCTATCTGTCAGTGTAGGACCCGCGAAACCGCATTTGCAGCGCCATCTCCTTCCTGTAACGGCTGCCGACACACAGTAATCCAAATGGCTCTGAGCACTATGGGACTTAACATCTGAGGTCATCAGTCCCCTAGAACTTAGAACTACTTAAACCTTGAAAGGGTACAGTACCGCCCGACATTGAAAATAGGTACAACATACTTCACTATTTTTATCAGAACAACATATTTTTTCTAATAATAACTCAATTTCAATTAATACAGCAAAGCCGGATACCAGTGTGGGAAAGAATGACAATTTATTTATTTAATTGATCACATGTGCACTCCCACAAAATAAATCCCTACATCCAGTTTGGTGAGATCTGTGAAATGAATGAATGTATGGTCGTCTCCTAACCGCAGATAGTGAATGTGAATATATGATCATCTTTGAGACTATCCTTTGGCCACCTTTGGTGGGACCAAAGAGATGAAATTTACCTGAGCTTTGAGCGCCTGAAATGTGGCTGACCAATACGGTAGCGAGGTGCTCCCCCACTTCGGCAGAGGTGCGAGAGGACCTGAAGAACGGCCATGTTTCAGCACTCTGCCGCTGGATCTTGTGCTGTTAAGACATGTCTTAGTTGTGCTCCGTAAAGACAAAAGAGTGGAGACATGGTATGCATGTGGAATATTTAAGAGTAGTTTGAAATAATAATTTCTCTATTTCAGGAACTTTTGTGGGGAGAATCAAATGTCAGGCAGGTAATATTAATGGGATCGTAGCAATCTTCAGAAGTGACCAACGGTCACAATGAAACCACGTGTAGCAATAAGTTGAAATACTTCTGTGTGCTTAAGTTAAACTGAATTACTAGCGTGTGTTCTATAAGTTGAAATATTTAAGGAATGGCGTGTGCAGGACTTGAAATTAGAGACGAGTACTTCCACGTGGTGAGTACTGTGTGAGTCTCAATCTGTGTATGAGACAAAGGATAAAGCGAAGTACTCGTCCATGGTATCAGTTGAGGACTTGCGTGTGTGATGAATATGCTCTTAATATTACTTTGCATGTTATGTTTCCGTGTGACGCTTGATTCAAACTATAATACTCTGAGAGAGAAGCAAGGTGAGTCAGCCGTCTATCCAGCAACGCCACTTGGCTTGCATTGCACAGGAAGACGTGCATATATCTCCAGAGTTCATAGTAGGAAAGAAGAATTACGAAGTGGGGCAGTGTAGTGTGAAACTAGGATAAATGCTAATTGAAGTGGGAAAGCTGAAAGTGATAGTGTTGTGACTATTCATTGTGTTGTATTCCATGTTGTAGTGCGGTGTATGTCATGTAATTTGGGTATGTGTGGTTTGTATGGGAGAGTAGCTAGGTAGTTGCAGAGGTAGTGGGTTATGCGTGTTCCTTCTGTACCGCTCGGTCTGGAGGAAAGTTTCGTGATGATGATCGTGAGAGGCGAAGTGTGAGATATAATAAAAGATCCACCATCCTATCCAGAAAGTGCAATGTAGCGTTAAATAATTACGAGACCATAAGGTAGAGAATCACCAATGTAAAGCCATGCCCACTGGGCGGAATTTCTCATGTGTCATTCTACATCTACATCTACATTGATACTCCGCAAGCCACCCAACGGTGTGTGGCGGAGGGCACTTTACGTGCCACTGTCATTACCTCCCTTTCCTGTTCCAGTCGCGTATGGTTCGCGGGAATAACGACTGTCTGAAAGCCTCCGTGCGCGCTCTAATCTCTCTAATTTTACATTCGTGATCTCCTCGGGAGGTATAAGTAGGGGGAAGCAATATATTCGATACCTCATCCAGAAACGCACCCTCTCGAAACTGGCGAGCAAGCTACACCGCGATGCAGAGCGCCTCTCTTGCAGAGTCTGCCACTTGAGTTTATTAAACATCTCCGTAACGCTATCACGGTTACCAAATAACCCTGTGACGAAACGCGCCTCTCTTCTTTGGATCTTCTCTATCTCCTCCGTCAGACCGATCTGGTACGGATCCCACACTGATGAGCAATACTCAAGTATAGGTCGAACGAGTGTTTTGTAAGCCACCTCCTTTGTTGATGGACTACATTTTCTAAGCACTCTCCCAATGAATCTCAACCTGGTACCCGCCTTACCAACAATTAATTTTATATGATCATTCCACTTCAAATCGTTCCGCACGCATACTCCCAGATATTTTACAGAAGTAACTGCTACCAGTGTTTGTTCCGCTATCATATAATCATACAATAAAGGATCCTTCTTTCTATGTATTCGCAATACATTACATTTGTCAACGTTAAGGGTCAGTTGCCACTCCCTGCACCAAGTGCCTATCCGCTGCAGATCTTCCTGCATTTCGCTACAATTTTCTAATGCAGCAACTTCTCTGTATACTACAGCATCATCCGCGAAAAGCCGCATGGAACTTCCGACACTATCTACTAAGTCATTTATATATATTGTGAAAACAAATGGTCCCATAACACTCCCCTGTGGCACGCCAGAGGTTACTTTAACGTCTGTAGACGTCTCTCCATTGATAACAACATGCTGTGTTCTGTTTGCTAAAAACTCTTCAATCCAGCCACACAGCTGGTCTGATATTCCGTAGGCTCTTACTTTGTTTATCAGGCGACAGTGCGGAACTGTATCGAACGCCTTCCGGAAGTCAAGAAAAATAGCATCTACCTGGGAGCCTGTATCTAATATTTTCTGGGTCTCATGAACAAATAAGGCGAATTGGGTCTCACACGATCGCTGTTTCCGGAATCCATGTTGATTCCTACATAGTAGATTCTGGGTTTCCAGAAATGACATGATACGCGAGCAAAAAACATGTTCTAAAATTCTACAAGAGATCGACGTAAGAGATATAGGTCTATAGTTTTGCGCATCTGCTCGACGACCCTTCTTGAAGACTGGGACCATCTGTGCTCTTTTCCAATCATTTGGAACCCTCCGTTCCTCTAGAGACTTGGGGTTATAGAATTTGTGTGTTTAGGTTATAGAATTTATCGGAATAAATAAGATAGTGAAAAGAAAAAGATTGGTGGACTTTTCCTTCGAATTGTATGTTGTCATGATGTCCCGAATTTATAATGTGTGCGCCATTCATATTCAGTGCGATGGCCACGTGTTGTTAAAAGCCGTTAAATAAAAGAAAAAAGAAAATGTGGCATTGCCATTGCGTAGTGAACAGTCAGAGTTCTGTAAATTGCTGATAGTCAGATGTGCGTTTCCGTTGCGTATTATTCCTGCAGGAGAGTAATTTGTAACTTTATTGTGAGTACTAGAGTTCATGTTACTCGACAGATAAGAATGAATCCACTCTCTTGGCAGACCACTCATATTGCAGGCCTGACTGCTTGATGCCACAGTATGAGCAAGGCATGTGGGTGCCTCAGCCTGACTAACCTAAGGACATCACGCACATCCATGCCCGAGGCAGGATTCGAACCTGCGACCGTAGCAGTCGCGCGGTTCCGGACTGAAGCGCCTAGAACCGCTCGGCCACCGCGACCAGCACAGTAATCCAAGTTCCATACATCGGTATCTGTTAAAATGCCGTAAACATGTCGACTTTTATGTCTACGAACTACAATTTCATGACAGTATTAGTTTTCTGTTATCATTTGAAGAAAAATGTTTCAGAATCGCATCGAATGTTTGTCGAAGCTTTCGGCGAACATCCCCATGGGAAAACACAGTGTTTCGAGTGGTTCAAAAAATCCAAAAGTGGTGATTTTGATGTGATAAGCGACGAGGGTGAGAAACCACTGAAAAAGTTTGAACACAACGGATTGCAGGCCTTATTGGACGAAGATGATACTCAAATTCAGTAGGAACTCGCGGAACAATCGAATGTGAGGCAGAAAGTCGTTTCTCTTCGGTTGAAAGCTATGGGAATGATGCAGAAAGTGGAAAAATGATAGACAGTAAGCAAATCGAAAGACCACTTGTGAAATGCTGCTCGCCAGATGTCAAAGAAAGTCGTTTCTCCATCGAATGGTGACAGGTGATGAAAAATGAATATATTTTGAGAATCCTAAGCGTTGTACATCATGGGCGAATCCAGGAAAACCATCGACATCGACTGCAAGAACAAATCGCTTCGGAAAGAAGACGATGTTATGAGTTTGGTGAAACAGTTAACACTGATAGCTACCAACAGCAAATGATCGATTTAAATCGAGCATTACGTGAAAAACTGCCGGAAAGTGGAAAAAGGCGACACAAAGACATATTGCTCCTTGATAACGGCCCATCATACACAGCAAAACGGGTCAGGGAAACGACCGAGGCGTTCAGTTTGGAAATACTAGGGCATGCGGCTTATTCTCCAAATTGGGCTACGTCCGATTATCATCTATTTGCACCACTGGGACACGCTATCGCTGAACAACGCTTCAATTCCTACGAAAATGTACAAAAATGGCTTGCTGACTGGTTCGCTTCAAAAGAAGAACTCAATAACTTTTTTTGTCTTTTTTTTTGTGGCATTCATAGCCTGCCGGAGGGTTGGGAGAAATGTATAAATAGCAGTGGAGATTATTTTGATTAAAATATTGATTATCAGTTTCAAACAACAGACGTGTAATTATTACAACCAATTTCCGGCTTCTATGCCTGGTAAGTGCCTGCAGAGACTAGGCTTCCACCCAGCTGCACTCACACTGAAGATGCCCAGAAGCATCGATGAAGCGCGACTGGACAAAGCTCAGGCTGTAGAAGAAAAAATGCAAAATTTGATTAGGCAAAGGAGGCAGGAGAAGAAATTATTACAGGAAGAGAATAAAGATTATGGACATGGACAGTGTTGCAGGGGCTCGCCAGTACTGTTGCGTTAGCGAGCTATGGAGCATAGATGTTTAGTTCCTTGCTAATAGTGTCTTTGGCCTATTATGTTTCCATCTATGGTTGTGGTCGTAGTTCCCCAGAAAAAGAATAAATGGATTACCCGAGTGTCTCGTGTTTCTGTACAGTCGTGTGTAGAGTTTCTGGAATACCTGCAAGAGGGTATCAAGCCCATATTCCCAGTGAAGATTCACAGTCATGTGTAACGTGGTGCATTGCTTACGATTCTGAGTACTTTGCTCTGTATGAGCTGCAGACGGCGCAGGCGTGTGGGTGCAGCGTATCCCCAGACGGGAGCAGCATTCGCCATCAGAAGTCTAATAAGTGTTGTGTACATGGACCTGAACCCCCTCCTATTCAGTCTGCTACGCCTGTTAAACATAGGATAGAGTTGTTTGAGCCTCGCGTTTGCTTTGCTGGTCATGTGTTGAATGTGGTCCCCCCAGAGTAGTTTTCGGTCCAGCCAGACACTAAGGTATTTGACCTTCTCACGGAAACGTATTGCGCGTGCATGTAGTGTTATTGGGTTGCAGTGTTGATGTTTGCGCAGTAATTTCGGTCTTCTAGTGAACAGAACGGCTTCGCACCTGTCGACGTTGTGGAACAGAAGACGATCTCATCGCTGGTGATACCATTGTGATCATGCCAGGAATCTTCGAACGGACGCGACAATCAAGGGTCAGACGATGTACTGTTTGCAAATGGCTAATGGTCGCATATTCGAGCAGTTTCTCTGAATGCCGCTGCTGTAATGAACATGCTAAACTGCCTTGTGTGTAAATCGTCCCTAGCGTTAGATGCTGTGGTAGGGGACCCCATACATCATAAGTAAATATATTTGGTTTGACGTTCTCTACCTTCTGTATTAATTTGAACGCATAGTTTCGGAACAGCGTGTCTATAATATGGATAATTTTGTGCTGTTGTTGTGGTCATCCGACTGGGACATCACCCGGAAGTTCGCGAAGTCTCCACGCCGTCGAGGCAAGCGATATGTGTTTTTTCTTTATTTGTGTTAGGTACATGACAACTGTAGAACTATACTTAATTTCTGAATTTAATATTACATAAAGATCCGATATATTGAAACCAGGAAGCGTAAATATCATGGATGGAATCAAAACGGGCATGGATGTGGCCCTCGGAATTATATGCCTATGCGGTTTGTGTTTTAGTCCACAAGCCGTTAACCGTGGCTGCTGGTGAAAGAGAGTGACGAACAAGCAGCTGACGAGCCATTTTTCAGCCACGCTCGATGGACAACTGACATTCTAATAGCAATGACAAAAAAAGAATGGTTCAAATGGCTCTGAGCACTATGGGACTCAACCGGAAGCCAGCTGTGATTTCTTAATTGTCACAATCGGTTTCGCTGCATTAAAACAGCTTCCTCAGGTAAACTACATACGAAGAAAAGGATCCCATGTAATGCATATGATCCAAATATTATAAGAATTCTTAAGGACAGACATAAGGCAAATTACATTCTTGTACTTAAACATTTACGAGGGCGAGTCAAATGAAAACCTTAAATATTTTTTAAAATATTATTTATTGTGCAGAAGTGGTACAAAGCTGTATCACTTTTCAAAACAGTTTCCACACGCTCAATGCAAGTCCTCCAGTGCTTGCAAAGTGCATAAATTCCTTTTGAAAAAATTTTTTTTGGTGGTCCGCGCAACCACTCATGCACCGCGTGGCGTACCTCTTCATCAGAACGGAACTTCTTTCCTCCCATTGCGTCTTTGGAAATCACTTGGGGCAAGGTCTGATGAGTATGGTGGATGAGGAAGACACCCAAAATGCAGGTCTGTCATTGTTGCAACTGTTTTACGGGCAGTGTGGGCCCTTGCATTGTCATGTTGCAAAAGGACACCTGCTGACAGAAATCCACCTCGGACTGTTACAGGGACGCAGCCGCTGCAGCAGGCCGTACAACGAGCACCCGCAACGACAAAGGTAACGATGCACGATACCTCGCACTAATATAACCTCACCTTGCATGCAGTGCCGCTACTGCCCTTATTACCGGTCCTACTGTCGCAGAGGTCTTTTTCCCCTTGGCGCTTACCTTGGCACTTTTTTCCCTCTGCCCTTACAAACCACTACCCTTCGATCGCTTTCGTCCACTTTCTGTCTCCTGATGGACCATGTCAATGAGTAATCTTACCCACAAGCATGGACAACATCACAGCCCGCATCCTGTGACTCCTGATTCGAAAACTAACATGTTATACGGAGGTGACAGTAGAACATTTGGTTTGGTCACCACGTCGGTGTGGGCGTGGAGCGGCCCCATCCTATATACATATAAAAAAGTTCCACAAAGGGTTAATGCACCAGCTGCTGGGTGATCGGGCCACAGAACCACCTCGGTCGATGCACTGATACCCAAACGTTGCTCCCAGATGTTTCTTCACAGCAATGTTGAAATGGGCTGGTGACCCATCGTGCTGGAAATACATCCTCTATCTAACATTCAGAAGTACATCCCAAGAAGTTCTAGCAACACACGTCACACGAATATACGATATCTCCATCCGTTGAGGCGGACTGGAAGAATGGATCGTCAAGTCAGCCTATCACCGAGAATGCTGACCCATTCATTAACACCGTATCGCTGAGGATGAGCTTGAGGTTAGGTAGCTCGCGGATTCACAGTGAGAAACATGCGAAACAGCGACACCGACACGACAGCTTACGTCTGCGCCACTAACAAAATGTTTCCTAACATTACAAGATGACTTCAGAGACACACGTTACTTATCGAAATATATTTGTTAATGTTCTTTATCTCCTGTAATAAATGTAGACATATATACAAGGTCCATCATCTAAAACTTGCACCGCCAAATGTTGCGGAAATGGAAAGTGTTACTGATGTGCGATTTTCTCAGAATGAATTGATAGTCAGGTCTTGTATTGTTGGCCAATTAACAGATTGTAATAATAGAAATTGTATTTTTGTGCAATATACATGTTTTTCAAGTCAAATAACGTCTATTGACATTAATAAAATAAAATTAGAGTAAATTAGAAAGTCAATAAATGATGTTTGTTGCAGGATTCTAGTGATAGTCATTTACGAGATATCGTATTTTGAAAAGTTTCCACACCTACATTTGTTTTTGCCATTCATCTTGGAATGCTGCTAGGTAGGATGTTTTGTGTTTGCTTACAGTGTGCTTGTGTGTTCCCTCAGCGCACTGCGGCTTGCTAGTGATTTAGTGCGTGACAGTCCAAGCAGTAGGTCGTGAGTAGACCATGGGATTCACCAGTGCAGAAAAAGGCGACATGCTCACGGTGTATGGAGAGTGTAAGTAGAATGCAGGTCTTTACGCACGGGGTGCCATATATTCCAACCGCCTCTGCAGTTATTTATCAACTTGTTCAACCATCTACGTGAAAGTGGTAGTATAACATGTAGAGAACGTAACAGAATGAAACAAGTGACGACAGAAGTGGGGGAAATTAATGTTCTTGCTGCTGTTGCAGTTGATTCGCACGCTAGAGCCCTTGTAATCGCACGAGGTAGTGGAATGAGTTATTCTCCATCGATATAGTTTCCATCCCTATCATATCTCTGTCCATCTCTAGCTGCATGGGACCGATTGTGGGAAACGTGTTAACTTCTCCACATGGAAATGCTCCAGACCTATCACGTATCTTGTTTAGTGACGAAGCCACATTTACCAATCATGGAGAAGTAAACCGCCGAAACATGCAGTATTCGTCTGTTGATGTTCCCGTTGGCTTCGTCAGGCGGAAGGTCAGCGTTCATAGAATTCAAAATGGTTAAAATGGCTCTGAGCACTATGGGACTTAACATCTGACGTTATCAGTCCCCTAGAACTTAGAACTGCGTAAACCTAACTAACCTAAGGACAGCACACAACACCCAGTCATCACGAGGCGGAGAAAATCCCTGACCCCCGCCGGGATCGAACCCGGGAAGTTTCAGGTGGTTTACCCTGTATGTTAAATATGTGTGTGTGTGTGTGTGTGTGTGTGTGTGTGTGTGTGTGTGTGCGTATGAAACCTTAGCGATCAGAGAGAGGTGTAACGGAAGTGAAAGGTAAAAATAATAAAAACAACAGAGACACGTGGAATACATAGTTTTCTGTCTTGGGAAGATGACTGATGCCAGCGGTGGTAAGTGAAGTGGCGGTTCACCAGTGCTACCTTGCCTCACATTAAGACAGTTAATTTGTCGTATCACGTTTGCTGGTTTTTCACCAAAACATATTTCCCTGTTTTGTGCTGCGTAGATCTCTCTTGTAGCAGCAAGCACGCGATTATCACCAGTCGAAGAGAAGTAGCCTTTGAAGTAGCCTTTCGTTCTCACAGCTCGACCTCATGGGCGGAGCTACACGCCTAACATAACTATATGGCTGCTATAGCAACTGTGACGTCACCTGCTTGAGTTTCGGGGCCCTTGAGAAACAAGGGCCCAAGCAACGAGTTTGTGATGTCACACTAGTCAGCTTGTTCGCCAAACTTCGCGAGCACTCGGCTCCGTCAGGGCCCATGGAAATCTTAACGTGACTGAAGAAGATACCCATCAAAGGTCTTAAATTTGTCTTGTGATATTGAGAGCCTACACGCATTTAAACGCGCAGTCAAAATTATTAACTTGTCTGAAATAGGTACTGGCTCCCCGCTGGAGACGGCCGGTGGCACTCGTGAGATCTGCTGTGTCACGTGCTGTGACGCACCTGCCACGGCCTGTCTCGTAGGGCTGTGGGCCTTGCTTGAGTTTGTATATTAAGGGGACAGGAAGGGAGGTAGATGGAAATTTCATTCCCGGCTACTTCTACTTCCATATCCATTTTTAGTGCGTTTAGCAGTGTACGTTTTAAATATGATCTCTGCTTATGATATATTAGTTGTTTTATTAGAAACACCCTTTTCAAGTAGGGAAGACGAAAATAAAAAGAAATTTTAAATTGTGGGCTTTCTGCAGAATCTTTAAAATTATGTAAATGGTACGATCTTTGTTTAAAACAACGTGATTGTGCTCCTCTATAGCTCTGCAGAAATTGTTTTGCAGGCCATGTTTGTTTTTTTAACGATAACAGCAACGTTTGGAATAGAGAAGGATTTTCTGCTTTGTTAAATGTAATATTATCATTAGACAAACGCTCGGATTCAACAGAGAATTTAAAGCGAAGGCTAAATTGAAAATTTTAGAAAGAAATCGAAATACAATTTCAGATGTCCTAAAGGAAAATGTTAGACTGTATACTGTGCAGTTCACTGAAACCAAATTTTTGAACAAGCTTTTAGTGGTTATGCAGTACTGTACTCCATTTAACGAAGCGTAGTTTCGATGAATCAGCAGACTTAATATATCGTGCGAGTTTTAAGGAGCTGTTAACGTCGCTGGTTTCAAGGAGTCCTGTAGAAACACAGAACCAGTGTTCCAAGATAAAAAAAATCAGTGTTGAGTAAAAAAGTGCAGAAAACGAACTAATCGATTGTTTTTTAGACTACATAAGTGATTTGCTGAATCTGAATTTGAAACTGCTGGACTTCTTTTCTGTCCAGGTAGATGATACAACCGATTTTACGCAGGTGCCTCGGTGTTCTGTAAAGATCATGTTAGTTAATGAAAGGATCTGTACCGAAGAGTTTCTTATATTTGTGCTGTAAGTGCCGATATAACACCGGAAACTTTGTTTGCTTTATTGTAAAACATCTTTTGATCATTTGACTACAAGCTCAAATTAATAGGGCAGTATTATGATGATGGAAGAGTGATGTCTGGCCATTTAAATGGACTCCAGAAAAAAAATTAAACGGTAAGCTCCTGTTGCAGTCTCTGTTTAAAACTTGTCCGTTGGAGCTCTAACTCGATATTATTGGGTGTAATTGTGGATGAATGGGAAAAGTTGGAAGAGGCTTTCAGAACCGTAATTTGCTATGAACAATCTGACTATAATTGCACTCAAATTGCTAGATGTTTTCTGAGTGACATGAACAATTACGTTTCTGAAGTTACGTTTCTAGCAGTAGTATCTCATGACATCGTTTGTTTAACAGGTAAACTTTTCGATGTTTAAGAAGAGGCCATTGAAATTAAATACTGCATAACTAAAGTAAGAACAGCAACATGTAAACTTTCACGGCCGGAACTGTCACAATTAATAAAATGTTCCTGGCTACTATGCCGTGGTCGAAGGGCTTTCACTTTAAAACCCGTCGTTTCGTACCCATCTGCGGAGGACATGCTCAGGCGCCAGTGAAGTCGAAAGTTTTCCTGCCATTCATTAAAGACGTGACTGACCGCATAGGAAAAATCTTGAGAAAGCGTAACGTAGAGGTAATTTACACACCAACGTGGAAGATACAAGATCACCTAAAATCGACAAAGGATGCTCTCCAAACACTGGAAAAAGGAAACCTGCTTTATAGCCAGGAGACCATCACATTCATTTTGTTAGGACTCAAGTACTGGCAGCCACAAGCGGTCACCACGAACATCTAAACAGAGATAGAGATTGTGAAACACCTCAGAAATTTTAATATGAAGGAGGAGGGCGTGAAATTGAATGAAATTTGGATTCCAGTGCTGAAGAAGATGTGTACCAGTATTCCACCATGGGATGATATTAACAGTGAACGTCGGCAGTCGACAACGGCCAGCTGTGCTCGTGTATTCGAAACATGTGAAGTCACGCAGTAGCAAGCCATAGTAAGCCATGGTGTCAATCGGACATTCAACAAAGCTACGATCCCCTTGAAAATGTTCTCCGCAGATGGGGACGAAACGTCGGGTTTTAAAGTGAAATCCTTTCGACCACGACATAATAGCCCGGAATATTTTATTAATTGTGACAATTCCATCCATGAAAGTTTAAATTTTACAATTAGACGGCTGTACTGGGAGGAGATGTCAAGAAATGTGCGACACGTGGAAGGTTTGCCGAAGAAGAGAGTAAAGCTTTTGTGTTCCCTCACATATCAGTCTCGTTGCACAGCGGTCAGTATTTCGAAGTTTTTGAGGATTAAGCGACTAAGCAGATCGGCCAAGGCGCATGCGGATTTTCAAACGGACGGAAGAGGCTTTAGTACGAGTGCGGATTCTACAAATCGGCAGCGATCAGGCAAGCACCGACTGTGAGTTAATGTTTCTCCATACTACTACCAGCAATAAACTGTGTAGTTCTGACTGGTATAGAATTGACAGACTGTTGCACGATACCATTACGAAGCGTATGTTGACAACATCTAATAGACAGAAGAAGAAATTTGATAACTTGTAACCTGATAATAGGATCCACCATTTAAACGCCTCCCCTCACGGTTATCAATTTATCCGGGCGTTCGTTATCTGAGAGATATGTGCTTGCCAAGGGTGGAAATTTTGCCATTAGCCCGCCAGTTGCGCCCACGGAAGAAATAATAGCCAGTGTAGAGGCAGGCATACGTACCGTGGATAAGGTTACGGTTGAAGAAATCTGTGTAGCAGCTGTAATAGTATTGTCTCGAGCAAAGCCTCCAAGAAGTAATTTAACTATGGCTGAGAGGTTCAAATGGCTCTGAGCACTATGGGACTTAACTTCTGAGGTCATCAGTCCCCTAGAACTACTTGAACCTAACTAACCTAAGGACATCACGCACATCCATGCCCGAGGCAGGATTCGAACCTGCGACCGTAGCGTTCGCGCGGTTACAGACTTTAGCGCCTAGATCCGCTCGGCCACTCCGGCCGGCCTATGGGTGAGAGGAATTCCTTAAAACGCCTCAGTGAAGACGATAGTGTTATCATTCTTCAATCTGACAAGGGAAATGCAACGGTTTTTTGAATGTGTCCAACTATTATAGCAAGATTAACGACTTATTACATCCGCAAACATGTAGGAAACTACGTAAAGACTCCACTGACAAAGTTCTCAGATCTGTTACGCGGTTGATAAAGAAGTCCTCCATCGAACAGAGCTCTCAGAAAAGTCTGTTCAATTCAGTTGCGCTAGCACAAAGACTTTATGGATTGCCGAAGATGGACAAAGAACACGTTCCTCTAAAACCTATAGTGAGTGATATTGGTTCGCCCACCTATTCGATTGCCAAGTTATTGACAACATTAGTACGACCGTATATTGGCCGATTGGATTCGTATATCAAGAATTCGGTACATTTTATCTGTAAACTGAACGGCATAGTGGAGCACATATTAGTTAGTTTCGGTGTGGTGTCGTTATTCACTATGGTTCCACTCAATGAAGTATTGCAAAAGCTGAATCGGATTTTTCCTCCCGATGTTGCAGAACTGTTTAAATATTGCCTCACAACCACATATTTCAAATGGAACGAAGAGTACTATGAAAAGACGGGTGGAATCACTATGGAGAGCCCCTTAAACCCAGTTATATTGAACTTGTTTATGGAAAAATTCGAGGAGAAGGCATTGTAAACTCCGAACAAGGAACAGAATATTTGGTTCCGTTACGTGGATGATACGTTTGTTTTGTGGCGGCATGGCAGAGAGGAACTGGATCGTTTCCACAGACATCTGAACGGGATCAATCCTAAGATTCAGTTTACCAAGAAGGACGAGGCAGGCGGAAGATTAAATTTTCTTGATGTGCTAGTTTTCAAGAAAGACGATGGTAGCTTGGGTCACACACACGGACACGGACCGTTACCTGTACCGGGATTCGAATTACCACCCACAACAAAAGCGAGGAATCATAAAAACGTTGGCGGATAAAGCAAGGAAAATCTGTGTACTGGAGCTGCTTGATACAGAATTAAAACATCTCACCAATGCATTGCTCAAGAACGGTTATTCGTTCGATGTGAAAAGAGCGTAGAAATCATAGTAATGCTCAAAAGCCGGTGAAATCGAAAGTTTTTCTTGCCATTCATTAAATTTGTGACTGACCGCATAGCCGGCCGCGGTGGTCTAGCGGTTCTAGGCGCGCAGTCCGGAACCGCTCGACTGCTACGGTCGCAGGTTCGAGTCCTGCCTCGGGCATGGATGTGTGTGATGTCCTTAGGTTAGGTAGGTTTAAGTAGTTCTAAGTTCTAGGGGACTGATGACCACAGATGTTAAGTCCCATAGTGCTCAGAGCCATTTGATCCATTTTTGAACTGACCGCATAGGAAAAATCTTGAGGAAGTGGTAATTTACAAACCCACACAAGATCACCTAAAATCGGCCAAGGATGCCCGCCAACCGCTGGAAAAAGCTGGAATTTATAGGATTCCGCATAGTAGTGGGGAGGTGTAAGTGGGTACTACAAAAAGAACTGTCACAAAACGACTCGAAGGACACAGGATCTATTGCAGAAGAGGGGAGGCTGACAGATCAGCTGTTGTGAAACATGCTTCACGGCCAGGAGACCATCACATTCATTTTGATGGGACTCAAGTATTGGCGGCCTCAAGCGAATACCACGAAAGGCTATACAGAGAGGCCATAAAGATTGTGAAACGCCTCAGGAATTTCGTTAGCAAGCAGGAGGGAGTGAAATTGAATGACTTCCGGATTCCGGTGCTGAAGAAAATGTACAGCAGTCTCCCATCATGGGATGATAGTAACAGCAGACGACAGCTGTCGAGAACGGCCAATTGCGCTCGCCAATTCAAAACATGTGACGTCACGCCAGTGCGCGGAAGCTCGCGGAAACGGAATTTTACTGTAGCCAGTAGCGAGCAAGGTTGTGAATCGGACATTCAACAAAGCTACGATCCTCCTTGAAAATGTCCTCCACAGATGGGGACGAAACGTCAGATTTTATAGTTAAATCCCTTCGACCACGGCATAACAGCCCGGAATATTTTATTAATTGTAATGTACGAACTATTTGTGATATGCTAAGAAACATGAAGAACGAACGATATTGTTCAATTGTCTTTCAAAAGGCCAGCAGAATGACAGATATGCGACTCTCGCGAGAGTACAATTCCTTCTCTCAGGATGAATGCGTTCAAATGTATCGAGTCTTTTGTTATGATATTTTGGATCACGTTTTGATACAGAAGCATGAGAGATTTAGCGAATAAGAGAAAATTAAATTTGTTTGACTTGCCAATACCACAAAATTTGAAGAATACCACATTTGTTTTCCTTTCAATGCACTAGAAAACTTGCAAAATTTATTTGAGCTTTTATTCTACAAGACACAACACATAAGAAATGAATTCCCTATTTTGTATGCCGAAGAGAAGTGCAGAAAGATTTCCACTGGAAAGATTTTAGAAATGCTTAACTTGAATAAGGACTTTTTAAGGATTCTTATGACGCGTTCTTCCTTATTTTGTCCATCTACTACAGTATCCGTGGAAATAAGCTTTTCTTGCATGAAGCGTATAAAAACATATCTGAGGAAAGTAATTTCAGAAGAGAGACTTTCTTCTTTAGTGAATATTTCAATTCAGAAAGCACTTCTAACGTGGTTAATAGAAACCCAAACATTCTATGAAGACACCACCGACAAGTTTGCAGTCTTAAAATACCAAAGATTGATTTGGTGTACAAGAAAGAGGTAAGTTCAATTATTAAGAGAAGCTTGTGTAAATACAAGTAAATTTTTCTTTTCTGCTAGTTCTTCGTCTTTCCAGCCACCAGCATCGACTGACTGCTTTCACTCCTCATGAGCTGCGGATGGTAGAAAGAGGTGACACGTACGTTTATTACGGAACAAGACTGGAACTGTTGCATCAATTTCAATAAAACGTAAGACTAGGACACAGTTCTATGGTGAGAAAGGACTCCTATACTTCGTTTAAAGTAATTTGAAGTTTCAGGGAGTTGATTGGTAAGGGTCAGCTACCAGTCAATCGTAAAACTGTAGTTCTTTTTGGGGGTCATGTGCTCGATAGGTTTGCATATTTTATAGGTAAATGTGTGGCTCTATCAAGCATGGTAAACTGCAAACTGATCACAATGTCCATCACCACTACAATCTTTCGATCACAAATGCATGAAAGCTACAGCTGCCCCCACTACATATCCTACCCGAATGGTCAGATTAAAAGCGATCATAGTGCTTGTCTGCAAGGAGTAAGTCTCAGTCAAGATTATGACTTGATTAGTAATTAAATCTATTTTATCAAATTCAGAATAAAACTTTCGTATTAACACAAAATAAAATGTTAATCAACCAAATAATCAAATCAGTTAGCTCCGAGGGAACCAGACTAAACAGTAGGACGAGTTGTAAAAGTAACGTTAAGAACACAATTTGAAAACCATTTAATATTTTTTCACAAATAACACGTAATTCCAATCGCTAACAGTAATGATTTCTAAAGGTGCTTGATATCGTTTGTATAACACTCCAACTATTTCTTAACATGTGGGAAAAGCCTCGGTTTAGTATAAGAAAGGGTTCGTCTTATATACAAGTACGCCCCCTTTCATCTCACAGTACCCACACAGGAAGAAGGGAGCTTTAGGATAACTGTATATATCAGATAAAAACATGATGGGCCAGAGAAATGTTAGCCAAACTTATCAACCTCATTGTCGGCAGCTCGCGTAGGAATCCTATATATCGGGGGTACGAAAAATATGGAAGTATAGAAGATAAAGCCAACCCTCATTCAATTTCAAATTTAAATTGGACAACACGCTTGAACGAATAATAACGTTGAGCTGAATGCTGTCGCCATGGCGGGAACGCACGTGGTATAATTTAGCTAACCAACACAAAGAAACATTGAACTCAAGAAATGAATTCAAGACGGAGACATAAAAATAATTCTAACACGACAAATGGATAACACACGCACAACACATTCACACATAAAAGACACCAACTGAAACAAGACATAGGTTGGACAAAGCACTCTCCCATCGTTAAGTAGCTGTAAGACACGAGTCGCATTATGTAACTGAAATATTAATAAGCATCTTTGCACACCTTTCCTGAAATAGATACTCCGGTGTGATTTACCGTGGCTATACTTCCAAGAAATCCATTGGCATCTCAACTTCAAAAAATCCTTAAACATAAGAGATGACAAGGGCGGACAACTTCGCCTTCCGAGGACCCATCGAACAGCGATGTTGCACGTTACCGGACTGATGTCCCTAAGTAGTAGCGGAAATGGTCAGAGAAAGTAGCTTCCTGCACCAACTTATACAACAGTTGCTACCCAGTCCTCCCTAATGTCTCTTTTACACAGCAGAAGCTACTTAGTCTCTACACAAAAGTTGGCTAAACTGCCTCTACCATTCAATCTCCGCCCAAGAAGCAAAGTACGTGGAAGATCCAAACACATTGACACACTCTTACTAGCAGACGAGATGAGGAATGGAAAATGGAAACACAGACATATAACATGAAACGTAATAAACAAATGAGGAAAAGAACAGGACTTCATACACCTACAGATGTATGAAATAAAAAGTATAGATTGAGAAATGGCAGTTTTTAATGAGCCGCTGTGGCTGTCTCACGAAACACTCTGCTGATCCTTCTTCTACTCAGAATCGAAAGCACAGATGTATTGACCACCAGCGGTGCAAGTAAGTATAGAAAGACAAAAGGCAACTTAGTGCCGCCAATGGAATGACTTACATTGAGGCGTTTCACATAGTTTTTTTTTTTTTCATTCGAGCTGGAAAAAGAGGGTGGGAAAGAGGTGACATCCAAGCATGACTCTGGAATGCTTGGTACAATTTTACATTATGTAACGTATGAAATACTGTCTAGGAAAATATATTACTCAGTAATGCAGCTGCAGCGCTCTTAGGGTTGAAGTGGATATGTAATTAGGTGGTATGTAAATGCGACACAAACCCCTATTTTTCGGGGGCAAAAAACTTATTTTTATCGGTCTCGTTGACATTTAAAGCCTACGGGTGCAGCTGTCAGGGGGAGGGAAGGGGTAATATCTAAGTATAAATGTGAAATCTCTGGAGAAACAACAACGAAACCTAGTCCTCATATGATGTAGTTTCAGAATGGTTCAAATAGCTCTAAGCACTATGTTACTTAACATCTAAGGTAATAAGTCCCCTAGACTTAGAACCACTTAAACAAAACTAACCTAAGGACATCACACACATCCATGCCCAAGGCAGGATTCGAACCTGCGACCGTAGCAGCAGCGCGGTTCCGGGCTAAAGCGCCTAGTACCGCTCGACCACAACGGCCGGATGAAGTAGTTTACTATCTAGGAAAAAATGTTGCCAGAATGAGACATCAGTGGCACTGATAAAGTTGGGTGTGCGTTGAGGACATGGAATGTAGAAATAATCGGAAACGAACGATATTAGTGACGAATCCATAGTTTTCGCTGTCGATTGGCTGGCTGGTGTCAGCCCTGAAGACACGTAACCGCCAGAGACGGAGGTGGTGGTGCGAATCGGTGAGATGTAAAACATACTTCTTATAAACTAGGAACAATTGAGGTAAACTTAGTACGACTGTGGCTTATTATCTCAGAAATTAATACTGTGGTAGTAAGACATTCCTAGCACAACAGATTTCATTCCTTTTACTAATATAAGATTCAGATTAAGAAAACGGCCAACACCAGGTAATCAGCTGGTCGGTGGTATGGAGTTCATTTCAGTCACACGAGATTTTCAGAGGAATCATCGTGAAGTACCTTGCAAGTCGCAGTTAGAGCAGCCTGTCTCATCAGGACTAATGTAATGGGCAGAGCTAATGCCACTACGTGGTCAGAGATCAAGTGCAAATGGTGGGAGCGAGTGCTTCGGAAATATGGTACAGGAAACGACCTGACCCCCTAAAAGATACGACGCGGTGCGGCGCGGAACAGTGCTAATCGGCGCTCGTCCGCTTGTGACGACTTCCGCTGCCCGACGAGCAGAGGGTTCGCACTTGCTGGGTTTCATTAAGCGGCTCCGAAATTTGTTAAAGAGACCGTGGCTCAGTGGAGAGTGGTTGGGGGGGAAATTGAGGAGAACGTTTTTGCCCCAGCCTCAACTAAAGGGTATATCGGCCGACCGGGGAGCCCATCCAAACCGGTGATTTCGCCTCTAATCGGCTTCGATTGCTCCGTGTGTTTCGTTTTCTGGCGGCCTCTGTACTCCCTGCCGCGCACGCTACTGCCGTTCAGCCTTCCTGGAAGGCCGCAGCAGCCTGCGTGAAGGTGACTGCGGGCTCGAAACGCTCAACAGGCATGGTAATTCAGCCTTATGTCAATCCTTGCGCCTGCTGAAGGACTTCGCCAAGAGAACAGTGGAAATAACGTCGCCACTCGTTTCATCTGAATATTCGTTTAGCATTAATCGGGATTTGTCAATAGGTTCCTTCGCTTCAAATTAGCTTGTGTGGTTTGGGGGAACGAAATACGATATGGTAACTATCATTTAAGGTAAATATATCCAAGCAATCTTGAAACTTACTTTCAGTGTGGTTTTTAAAGACTGGAATCACGGTAGATAAAAATCTGATACTAATTCTTTTCCTGACAGAAAGGGTTGGATTATCCGTTCTCAAAAGACTGAAAATATCCATCGAAATTGCTTCAATAAGAGCAAAATAGTGTTGATTGATGCCACAAGCTTTTTTAGCGAATATTTATTTCTGAGTGAAGAGAGCTTAGTGCCACTGTATAAGAGTTCAGAGGGATTATTAAGCTTCCACAATGCCGACCGAGTGCCATTCAGACAATTCTGACTGCAATCAAGTCACAACAAATGAAGCATATTCAAAAGTTTCGGGAAAGTCTCTTCACTGAGTAATCTAAGAATATACAGGGGCTGGACTAAAATCCGGAAACACAGCGAGAAAAGTGTGCACTGCAGTCCATCTTCAGGCCGGGACCATCCGACCGCCGTGTCGTCCTCAGTTGAGGATGCGGATAGGAGGGGCGTGTTGTCAGCACACCGCTCTCCCAGTAGTTATGATGGTTTTCTTTGACCGGGGCTTGAACATAAATACAGATGCTAGCCAAGACTGCATGTCGGCTGTTGCGTTTGACTACGAACGGGTCGTCTCCAACATCCTCAATACGTTGCAACTGTCAGTCAAGTTCAGGACAGTGTTCTGTATAGTCACAAATGCATTATGTCTGAGCTAAGAGAATTCGGAAGTGGGTGAATTGTTGGTGTTTTTTTTTCGTGATCAAGGTAGCCAAAGAACGTGGAAACATATGGAAGAGGTAAACCACATGCAGGAACAGCAGAAAAACAGTCTGGTAAGTGAGAACGCGTACGAATGTGTGTGTTCAGAGATCGTGCCGGATGGTCCTTGAAGAGGATTGTGACGAAAAATAAGAGAATAACAGCTGAAAAAGTCACTGTAGAGCTGAATGTCAATCTCGCGAACCCTCTCAGCACCAAGAAAAGGCGAAGGAAGCTGCAGAAGCACGGAATTGCAGGGCGAGCTGGAATTCCAAAACCACTCATCAGTGATGAAAATGCCCGTAACTGGTAAACGTGCTACCAGAGCCATAAAAGCAGGACTATGGAGCAATGGAAGACAGTCATTTGGTAGAATGACTCTTGTTTCACAGTGTTTCCAATTTCTTACCGAGTATCGTGGTCCCTTTCCACAATTGCAACTACCTGTCCAGTTCTGCGGGTTTACTAAATTTCTAACGTTCATTTTTCCAGCTAATGATGGCGGGGCCTGGCCGTAGGTACATACAAGCGATTTATTTAACGCAGCGGACTTTATAATGCAGAGTGATGGATGCCCTGACGTATCTACCGCCAGTTAATCTTGTTTACATTAATCTAGCAAACTGTCTATGGTTTACCTGTCCGTTTCCTAGAATTATCCTGCGGATAATTAGTTATTTAGGATAAGTAGACAAGTTGCCTGTCCTCTTCAAACTGACTCAAAAGTTGCACCACAACATAAATAAAAAATAAGTAAATTAAATGATCAGGATAAATTAGTACCTACGACAGAACCAATGCAGTTATCCGTATCACATTTATTTAAGATTGAAACCATAGATATTAAATCACTGGTATTGACCCCTCACTGCTTAGCTCTGCCCTGCTTAACGCACACGATCTGCTAATACACACGAATTGACTGACACCACCGTTGTACGAAATATCAAAAAAAGTTAGTACCCCAGTGCAGAAAGAATTGTACTTGTGATGTCTTCAATTTATTATAAAGTCAGTACAGTGCCAGAGCGTATGCTACATCACCGTAATCGTAGAAATGCGGAGATACAGAGCGCTGCTTCTCGAAGATTTCGAGCCAAAAGCACTGCTGGAGCCTCTCAGATCTCTGGAATATGACTCGAAAACCTTGGACGGTTGACTGCGGTGCGAATACTGCTAAATGAGTAATGCCTTATAACTTTAGTGTGCAGCAGATGCTGTTTGCTGTACCAGCGACGAACGCTCAGGCGTATGGCGAAATTCAGATAACGTATAAGTATAGCAGCAAATACAGTGTTCTAACAGCTGTCTACTACAAAAGAGCAGAAAGCAGCAGTCCGTCAGTCGTCTGCACAGAGCGCGTCCGATTTGAACGAACTGTAAGATGTAAGACGGCAAATTGACTAAGTTTCTCTATCGTGTTTCCTGCAGCAAATCTCAGTTCCCCTCCCCTTTAAACGTGGGTGGCGAATCATTTCTGGAAGTCGCTTGCTTTGGTTTTGGAGTCAAAGCTTCTGGAATATCTCCGCAGTTCATCGACGAAATGTGAAAATATCAATCCACGTCAAGTCGATTACATTTTTGCGGAACACGCCATGCCTACGTGCTCAACAAGTTAACGGCCAGCGGCGCCGTGGTGGCGGGTGTCAAGCCGTGCGGAATCCGCTGTATTGTCTACGGTCGTGACTGCCAGGCGCCGGGCGCCACATCGTCTCGGGGTTCGCGAGTCTTAAGCTACTAGAATGAGATTTTCACTCTGCAGTGGAGTGTGCGCTGATATGAAACTTCCTGGCAGTTTAAAACTGTGTGCCCGACCGAGACTCGAACTCGGGACCTTTGCCTTTCGCGGGCAAGTGCTCTACCATCTGAGCTACCAAAGCACGACTCACGCCCGGTCCTCACAGCTTTAATTCTGCCAGTATCTCGTCTCCTACCTTCCAAACTTTACAGAAGCTCTCCTGCTTCTGTAAAGTTTGGAAGGTAGGAGACGAGATACTGGCAGAATTAAGGCTGTGAGGACCGGGCGTGAGTCGTGCTTTGGTAGCTCAGATGGTAGAGCACTTGCCCGCGAAAGGTAAAGGTCCCGAGTTCGAGTCTCGGTCGGGCACACAGTTTTAATCTGCCAGGAAGTTTCTTAAGCTACTGCTCCCATTTGCTCTACAAAGACGGCCGCTGCGACCCACTCGTACTTCCCACGGCTACGTGTCTCAAGAGTTTCAGAAGGAAAATGGTTTAAGCATACGCTCCCATTCTTTCTTACACTGAGCTAGTACAGTATTGCTTCTACCCAGTCACCCAACATGAACAAACGCAGATGATACAGTAACGGATTAGACCCTATCTGATATCTCCCTTTATCAAGTAATACCGAAAGGGAAGGCTCCTTGTAAGGTGCAAAATACTACCACCTTGCAATCTACAGGAGCATCCAAGTTAAGGTCCCATTATTAACAGCTCTTATTGAAGGTTATACTGTTCAGGTAGTATTAAGAACGGCGAGTTGGATGCAACTGGAAGTGAACAGCAACGAAATCCTAAGGTCAGACTGGAATATTTATCATAAAGATTGGTTGGTCGCAGGTGGTAGTGGCTATTTATTGCAGTAAATAATTCGATAACACGAAGGCTATTTGGAAAGTAAGGTCCGATAGGTTGCGGAATGGAAACGACAGAAAAAATCCGATGCAGCTTTGTACAAATGTGTTGGGCAGTGTCTCTAGTATACCTGTCGATAGCATCACATTGCTCTTTCCAGTTCTGAGAACACAGCACGAATATAACAACAGTGTCTCCCGCTAAGTATGGGTACTCGCTGCGAGGTTCTGCCTGATTTCATGCGACCCCATGTAATGTACGTATAATGCATGACAGTACTCGGACACACACATCAGGTGCATATACAATGCCCCTGCAGCGTTTTCGATGGAAAGCGTTTGATCAGCCACAACACGGCCCCGACTTGGCTCCCTCTAACGAAAATGAACCGCCTGTAACGAGAACAACCTTTTGGCACAGACAACGACCAGTAGAGAAGCAGTGGAAATTACAGGCGGCTGACTTCTATGACGATGGTACTAGAAAGTTGGTACAACGTTACTACAAATGTCTAAGTCTGACCGGCCACTACTTAAGGAAACGGCTGGATGCTGTAGCAAACTGTTGCAAATAAAAAAGTTTTTCATTTTCTCTCTGGTTTCCATTTCGCGACCGATCGGTCCTTGCTTTCCGAATAGCCCCCGTATCTAGGGTAGGTATCACGGATTCCTAATGTGATTAAATTTTCATGGTTGGGGTTCACAGTCACCTAATTTTTGAAGGACATCATATTCGCCGTTGACTGTAGAAATTGTTTATTTCAATGTTCCAGTTTCAGCCTTTGGTCGATTTTGAAGTAGCACTGCAAAAGATTTTGTGTGAGCACATGTCACAAATGTGCTACAGCGAAGTTTTCTGCAGTTCCACTTGAAAATGGCCCAAAGACCTAAATTTCAGTAGTGGAATAAATAATTTCTGCAGTCAACGGCAAATATAGAGTCCTTTAAAATAGTTTCCGAATGTGACTTAATCTGAGTGAAGTTAAGCATCAAAAGTCGATCAACATGGTAATCGGATGCTTTTATAGATCATCTGTGCTAGGAGCTATGGTGGTTAGGTGCTTGAGTGTGACTTAAACTCACCAGGTAGATTGGGAGAGCCATGCCATCAAAACTGTTGGAAGAGGAGTGACATTATTCCGAAGTCTTGTCCGAAAACTATTGCGAACAGTTAGTTAAAGAACTAATTCCTTCAGTTAATGTTTTGGAATTCCTAACAACAAATCGATCTGAACTTCTAGAATCAGTTAACGTAGAGAAGGGTACCAGTGATCATACGGCCGTCATAACATTTATGAGTATGGGTGTTAATGTATAAGGACCGTCAACAAAGGTAGGAAATGTTTTTGCTTAGCAAGAGTGACAGGATAGAAACTGTAGAATATCTGAATAGTCAGAATAAAATACTCAAGCGGTGGGGACAAAGATGTGGAGCACAAAAACTTCAAAACCATCGTTCATAATGCAACTATGTAGGAACTTCTGCATCTGAATATACGTAACACACAGAACCATCCTCCAGTTACAGTATTATAAAATTTATGCCTAGTGAAATGGAAGATCAAACAATGTATTTCACTCCAAGATTAATGCTATTACTCCCAACAAGGGTAAATAAAATTAATGGACGTGATAAACGAATCTTGTCTATCTGAATAACAAACAGAATTAAGTATTTCGACATATTTATATCCAAGAGATTTATGTGATATGAAACATTGCTAGCATGACACGTCAATTCGAACCCCTACGATACTCCACACTACGAGACTGAGTCCTGCCTTCCTCACACTGCATGTAAGTCCGCGAAACACTCCATGTGAGTATGTGCCAAAAAGATAAAAAAAAACAATGGGAAATGGTAGCGATCGCCTGCGCCAATCACAAACCACCTCCATTTACCGTACAAATAAGCTGTTCCTCCAGTCCTAACACATTTTGAGGCATCGAATAGGCGTTCACTCTTACATTTTCTGCTATCGCGGTTGGCGTCCCAGTCGACATACTGTTATTTTGCACGCACGAGAAACAGCACAGCTTGTGTGATACGTGGCCCTGGAAAAACGCAAAAGCTCTCCTAGCGCCACAGCGTCGGATGTCCCGCAGTGCCGCCCCTTTTCCGCTGCTTCAGCAAAATGTTTCCACAGGTCTAACTGATACCGACCTTACAGGAATGTTCACAGGAAATAACGTGACGACCTCTGCAGAAACTGGGAATGCACAATGCCTCAGCCGGACAATTTTCAGTGTCTCAGTGTGTTACAACTCGGCGAAAGCAGACGTAAAACGCCTGGCGGTGGATTCGTCACTCCCCATGGCCAGTGGACCTCCCTGTGGCTCAGGCAGCGCCCTCTGCCTCGGCTTCCGCTGTGTGAAAGCCAGTCTCCTTTCATTCTGCTGGTACCTGCTCTTGCGACCCACTGTGTTCTCCCAATTGGCACAGTAATTCTCCCCTGCTCCAGACGTGGCTATCCGACAAAACAAGGACTGAGCTCCACTACCTCTAATTACTTCACGCATCTAGCTACCACTGAATTCAGTACTACAATCACTATCAACCCTCTTTGATAGTCTTCTTGACCATAGACGCTTCCTAACCAAATGAAAGTACCCTAATTGTATGCGTTAGCTCCACTGCTCCAAAGGACTTGTCGCCTCTCAATCTGACTAAGAACCATATGACGGTTTGGTCTTACGTAAAGTCAGAGAAATGTTCGAAATAATCTACTCAGTCACTTAATACCAAAGGAAACGCGGCAAGTATTTTTGGTGCTGATTTAATTAATAATTAGAATATTTTACTGTTCTGATGCTTACAACAAGGAAATCGGTATGGAAGACTTTATTGATATAACAAAATACGGTGATTGGCAGTAGGGTGACCTGCGTTATTTGCATGTCTCTCCTTGTTAATTCGGTGGCAGTCTTTAATGGATTGTGAACGGCTGCGGTGGGTACTAATATGAGGATTCGAGACAGAGAGACAGGAAACGCTTTGGCTGGGCAGGTATGTGACCGGTGTATGGGGCCGCAGAAGTGAGGTGGCGCCTGAACCTACAGGGTACGGCAAGTATTGTCCTCTGACAACGGCCGCTGGCGGCTAAGCTCCAGCCTCGGGCGGTACGGTGCCAGGCGCAGAAGTCGGGGGCGACTTTTCCATGTTTTTCTGAGTTCTTTGGGGATTAGAATGTGCCGCCTGTAGAAAGTGCAGTCCACCATAAAGTGATTTTAGCCGCGTAGTGGTCCTCTCTGAATTTCTTGAGCCTGATTGCGAGGGTGTGGACATTGGCGTGAGAACGTGCAGTTGCCATAAAGAAGAGTGACCTCAGATCGCAGTGTTCTAATGAATACTTTTTCGTAGTAGGGGGGAGCTCCTTGTTGCCATTGGAAGCTAGAAATGACGCGCTATTTTGGCGGGATTCTCTGTTGGAAGACTCCTCCTAGTTGGTGGGTAGTAGTTTGTATGTTTGCGATTGCGGACTGGCAATATTTTGGCGACAAGGAATACGCAGGACGCAAGTGAGCGCCGCATGCGAAGCACTGGCTGGTACGACGTGAAGGTGAAGCATTTGCGAGCAGGTTGCGAAAGTGTCCGGATCGACTTGGCGTAGCAACGCGTTAGAGGGTGGCGCATCTTGGAGTCCTGCTCAATTGCTGACGACTCCGTTATCGCGGCGGGTCCTGCACGTCTTCACCGTGCAGATAGAAGCGTCTCAGTCTCACTTGCGGCGAGCATTACTTAAACTCATTTCACATTTGTGGAATCCAGGACGATCGTCTGTCTCATCTCCTTTGCAATGGTAATAAACCTGTAGGTCTTACGGGCTTTTTATCATCAACTTCCAGTCACTGTACCGATCATGCATCATGGGATCTAATAACAGTCAGTTATCATTCAACATTGGGAGAGTGTAAATAACCTTTATATAAATTTAGATAGAGACAATTTGTAAGTAGGCTGTTTATGTTTTCTTATTGGCAACGTTACGTAGCGCTCAATATGAAAATCACTGGCTGTGCTGTGTGCAGTCTGTCGCTAGTTTGCATTGTTGTCTGCCATTGTAGTGTTGGGCAGCGACAGCTGGATGTGAACAGCGCGTAGCGTTGCACAGTTGGAGGTGAGCCGCCAGCAGTGGTGGATGTGGGGAGAGAGATGGCGGAGTTTTGTAATTTTTCATGAACTGATATATTTATATATGATGATATCAAGGTAAATACATTGTTTGTTCTCTATTAATATCTTTCATTTGCTAACTATCCCTATCAGTAGTTAGTGCCTTCAGTAGTTTGAATCTTGTATTTAGCTGGGAGTAGTGGCGCTCGCTGTATTGCAGTAGCTTGAGCAGCGAAGATTTTTGTGAGGTAAGTGATTTGTGAAAGGTATAGTTTAATGTTAGTCAGGGCCATTCTTTTGCAGGGATCTTTGATAGTCAGATTGCGTTGCGCTAAAAATATTGTATGTCAGGTTAAGCACAGTCATGTAGAAGTGTTCAAAGGGGACGTTTCAAATTATCACAGGTTTCTATTATTCATTAATATGTTGATCTCATGATTGTATTTATACATACAATTATATTGTAGGCTTCTCATGGCCAGCCGGTGTGGCCGAGCGGTTCTAGGCACTTCAGTCTGGAACCGCGCGACCGCTACGGTCGCAGTTTCTAATCCTGCCTCGGGCATCGATGTGTGTGATGTCCTTAGGTAAGTTAGGTTTAAGTACAGGGTCATTACAAATGATTGAAGCGATTTCACAGCACTACAATAACTTTATTATTTGAGATATTTTCACAATGCTTTGCACACACGTACAAAAACTCTAAAAGTTTTTTTAGGCATTCACAAATGTTCGATATGTGCCCCTTTAGTGATTCGACAGACATCAAGCCGATAATCAAGTTCCTCCCACACTCGGCGCAGCATGTCCACATCAATGAGTTCGAAAGCATCGTTGATTCGAGCTCGCAGTTTTGGCACGTTTCTTGGTTGAGGAGGCTTAAACACTGAATCTTTCACATAACCCCACAGAAAGAAATCGCATGGGGTTAAGTCGTGAGAGCGTGGAGGCCATGACATGAATTGTTGATCATGATCTCCACCACGACTGATCCATCGGTTTTCTAATCTCCTGTTGAAGAAATGCTTCTGCTTTAGCCTTTTCCGTAAGATTTTCCAAACCGTCGGCTGTGGTACGTTTAGCTCGCTGCTTGCTTTATTCGTCGACTTCCGCAAGCTACGCATGAAACTTGCCCGCACGCGTTCAACCGTTTCTTCGCTCACTGCAGGCCGACCCGTTGATTTCCCCTTACAGAGGCATCCAGAAGCTTTAAACTGCGCATAACATCGCCGAATGGAGTTAGCAGTTGGTGGATCTTTGTTGAACTTCGTCCTGAAGTGTCGTTGCACTGTTATGATTGACTGATGTGTATGCATTTCAAGCACTACATACGCTTTCTCGGCTCCTGTCGCCATTTTGTCTCACTGCGCTCTCGAGCGCTCTGGCGGCAGAAACCTGAAGTGCGGCTTGAGCCAAACAAAACTTTATGAGTTTTTCTACGTACTGTATCTGCAGTGTGTCGTGACCATATGTCAATGAATGGAGCTACAGTGAATTTATGAAATCGCTTCAATCATTTGTAATAGCCCTGTACTTCTACGTTCTAGGGGACTGATGACTTCAGATGTTAAGTCCCATAGTGCTCATACCCATTTGAACCATTTTTATTTGAAGGCTTCTGATCTATATCCTGGAAGATATTGGCAATCAGCTCAAAATCAGCCCCAATGTACTACTCCAGCCAGACAGCCTTAGGCAGAGTGAGAAATTTGTTTTACAAATTCCCTAGGGCTCTAATTATCCATTTAACTTTGTGCACAAGCTTTTGGAGGATAGGTCTTAGGGAGGTGGCCTACCTGCAATTAGTTTTGGAGATTTAAGAGAAATCTTTCATGACGGGGTTTTGCACATAATAGCACGGAAACGGAAAATGACAAAGCCGAAATATTGAATTCAGTCTTCCGAAACTGTTCAGCGGCGGAAGATCGTAACATGGCTACTCTTTTCAGTCATAGTATTAACACCGAAGTGCCAGGTATTGAGGTAACTGATAGTTTTGTAGTGGAGAGACAACAGAACCAGATCTGTAAGGTTCTACAGAGATTATGCGAAAGAACATGCCCTCCTTCTAGCAGTAGCTTATCGTAGGTCTCTGGAACAAGGAAGGGTACTTGGCGACTTGGGAAAAGGGTAGAGTTCCCGTTTTCAAGAAGAGTTGCAGGACCGATGCACATAATTATAGGCCCACATCATTGACATCAATCTGTTGTATAGTTATGCACATGTTTTATGATAATATATTATGACATTTTCGTACAGAGGAAATCTCCCCTATAAAAATCGACATGGATTCTGCAAACAGAGATGTTGCGTAACTCAGCCCGCTCTGTTCCTCCATGAGATCCACAGCGCTGTAGACATCGGCGTGCAGGTTGGTGCCGTGTCCCTCGACTTCAGGAAGGCATTTGACATGTACCGCACTGCCATTTAGCGAGAAAAATACGAGATTACCAAGTACCGGACTGGAATTAAGTCTTCTTTGCAGATATAACTCAACATGTAGCTCTCAACGGAACAAAATCGACAGATGCAAAGGTAATTTTGGGGATAAGCCAAGGAAATGTCGTAGATCCGTCACTGTTTACAACTTACATAAATGATCCAGTAGAATACGTCGGAAGCTCTTTGATGCTGTTCGCAGATGATGCGGTTGTCTATACATTTCTTAGCTATAACAATAAGGAGAGACAACAATAAACACACATTTGACATCTTCAGAAAGCCAACAGCCACAGACGTAATTATACATTCTTCATCCAACTACCCGCAAATTAAAAATTAGCGGCCTTATGACACATGATACAAAGACTAAATAACATTCCACTGAGCAAAGAAAACTATGAAAAAGAATTACAAACAATACAACTCATAACCAGAAACGATGGTTACAACACCCATATATTATGAAAACACAACAAAAAAATTAAATCACAACTAAATAAAAGCGAAAAAAAAGCAGAGAACATAAACACCAAAGAACCCCCCCAGACAACAACACACAGAGAAACACAAAACAATAACACTCATGATATGAAAAACAGGAAAAAGGTACACTCTTACATACAGACACAAAGCAACACACAAGATAGGAAATACACTAAAGAAATAGGGGTTACACATAGCTTACAGAATAAGAAACACACTCTAATCACATATTCAAACAACAGACAAACCAGATAAATACCAAGGAGTAGGTTCAAATGGCTCTGAGCACTATGGGACTTAACTTCTGAGGTCATCAGTCCCCTAGAACTTAGAACTACTTAACTTAACTAACCTAAGGACACCACACAAAACCATGCCCGAGGCAGGATTCGAACCTGCGACCGTAGCGGTTGCACGGTTCCGGACTGTAGCGCCTAGAACCGCTCGGCCACCCTGGCCGGCCCAAGGAGTAGGTATATACCAGCTATAATGCCAAGAATGTAAATCAGTATATCTGGGGATGACAAGCAGGAACTTCAAAACTACATACAAAGAACATATAAGAAGTTGGAAATATGGAAAAAAGCGATTCTACCTTTGCCGAACGCTTCATAAAACATGGACATGAACCATCAAACATGAAATGTGACATGACAGTTATCAAAGCAAAAATCTCCTGACATTCTAAGGAAACTTTCACATACAAAGAGCCATTGCAATAGAAAAGAAATTACTCAACGACCAAATGCATAAAAGCAATAACTTTCTGATCATGCTAGCCACCAAAAAACCGAAACGTAACCAGGATAAATAATTAGTGAATCTCCTTCCCCCCTTCTTTCTCTCTCTCTTTCTCTGTCTCTCCTTCTCCCCTCCACACACATACGCAAACACACACACACACACACACACACACACACACACACACACACAAATATAAAAAAAGAAATCACCTTCCCAGGAAAGAATTACACAATTACACACAGGAAATAACACACCCACACACACATACACAACAAATGGAAAATACCAAACCACACACGAAACACAAACAAAAGACAGATAAACACACAGCAACAGATGGCAACACTACACACCGAAAACAGACATATGTTGATTACAAAATGGAAAGTGCAAGTGATATATGCGATGTGGCAAATGTGGATGAAAGAAGCCAGAAATCGGCCAGCTGGAGCGTGGAAACTAATGAATACATCTCCAGGACCACAAGCATTTGTTAACAGCGCTGGAAATCGTAAGTAACGCCGAACGATACGTTCACATTACGAAATTTGTGCTACAAAAGTTGAGCCTAACTTAAAAACAAGAGAAGAACACAACAAAATGTAGCATACCAGTATATTATATCGATCACATAATACGTTTATTGTATGTACAAAAGGAAACATGTATTACAGGCCACTGATGATGCTTCGCAAATAAAAGAAGCGAAACGCGTATGGCAATAAACAGCCTTCAATTAGTTGCATAGACGGTACATACCTCCATGAATTAAACGCAACTAAGGGAAAGACGGAATACAGAAAAAAATGATGATAAATGTAACATATTGATTATACACAGGAAAAAAAGTCCTCTTATTGGTTATTCATCTATCTGGGCTATCTGGGATCCTCACCAGGAACGACTGGTAGTAGAGAAAGGTATAAAGGAGAGAGAGAGAGAGAGAGAGAGAGAGAGAGAGAGAGAGAGAGAGAGGGGAAGATGCAACGAAGTGCGGCGCGTTTTGTTGCGAGATCGTTATGTCGGCGCGAGGGCATTACAGGGATGATCAAAAAACTTCAGTGGCAGACGCTACGAGAGAGGCGTTGTGCATCGTCGAGATACTACTGAAATTTAAATTTCGAGGGAATACTTTCGGGGAACAATCGAACAAAGTATTACTTCGTTCCACTTACATCTCGCGCCATGTTCACAACGAGAAAATTCGAGAAATTAGATCTACTGCAGAGCCTTGCCGACAGTCATCCCTACTCCGCGCCATTCGCGAATGGAACAGCGAGGGGGGAATCAGTTAATGGTGCCAGAAGTACCCTCTACCACACACACTCATGTGGCTTGGGGGTATCGATATAGATGAAGATGTAGATCACTGTCCTCGGAACACAGCAGCACTTTTGTGGCCTTGTGACGCGGTCATCCTGCTAGAAGATACCATAGCCAGCGGGGAAGATATCAAGCATAAAGGGAAGCATTTACTCAGAAAAAATGTCACGTACTCCACAGCTTGTTTAGGGTCACTCCTACAGGTCCCATGGAACTTCAGATGATTGTCCTCTAGCGTAATATAGTCCCCAACGGCCTGTGGTTTTTGCCTGGACGACACCATACCTAGACACGACCGTGGATCTCTTGTAGCCACGTGATTCATCAGACTTGGGAGCACTTTTCCGCTGACCCAGGGTCCTATCTCGGTGATCCTGTGTGCACTGCATTCGTAATTGTCGATGTAGTTAGGTTAAAATGGTCACATGTAACGGTGTCTGCTGCAGAGCCCCATGTTCAACAATACACGCTGAACACTGTGTTTCTAAGCACCAGTGTCGTGCTCTGTCGTCGGATCTGCCACAGACCGCCGCCTACCATGTGTTATTGAGCTGGCTAGCCTCCGACCACGAGGTACTCTAACGAGACGTGGACGCCCAACACCTTCCCGCCTACTTGCCTTTCAAAGACGCACGCGAACAAGTGAACAGCTTTTTGTACTTATTCGTTTTTGAGACGATCGTTCCCAGGCACCGGACATAATAATCTGACCTTGGCCATAGTTGCTTATGCTAGTGTATTTCCGACTTTGAGACCCGTGCCGCAGTTACCATTACTGGTCATTCGTCTGTGCTCGTAATATATATTTCTCTATCGTGTCATATGCCAACAACACCACTATATGGCATCTAATCTCTAGGTGGGCACTAGTTCAAAATGGCTCTGAGTACTCTGGGACTTAACATCTGAGGCCATCAGTCCCCTAGAACTTAGAACCACTTAAACCTAACTAACCTAAGGATAACAAACACATCTATTCCCGAGGCAGGATTCGGACTTGCGACCGTAGACGTCACGCGGTTCCAGACTGAAGCGTCTAGAACCGCTCGGCCACTCCGGCAAGCCGATGGGCACTAGTCATAACGTTTTGGTTCATCAGCAAACGTAGATGTAATAAAAGAAACATTCGCGATTTGACTAGCAAATGGGAGAGGTGACAGTGGTACACAAAGTGCCCTCCACAAAGTGACTTGCAGGATAGATACGTACAGAGGGTGGACAAAAATATGGAAACACCAAAACGCAGCACATTATCTTGCCAAATTCGTTGTAGGAAAACTGTTGGTATTCAAAACAGCTGCCAATCGTCTCTTAATGGATGTATATAGGTCGTCTATGGTTTTGAAGAGAATCTTATACCATCCTTCCTGCAAAATAGTGGCAAGTTCAAGCAATGATGATGCAACCATGCACTCTTGTGTCGAAAATAGGCTCAAAGCCAGAATAATATTATAATCTGGAGACTGGGACGGCTACGGGAGATGCGAAAATTCATTCTCGTGCTCAAAAAACCCGTCCTGGGTGGTACGAGCTGTGTGAACAGCATCCTGTTGTCATGGAACACTGCGTCACCAATGAGGAAGAAACACTGTACGACGGGATGGAACTGATCAACCAGAGAAGTCACATAATCATTGGCGGTAATGAGACCTTGCAGAGTAACCATGGCCCCCTTGGAATACCACGATATGGCTGCCCGAACCATCACCGAACCCATGACATGTTTCTCTCTTAGGACGAAAACATTGTGGGAAGTTGGAAACATTGTGAAACGAGACTCATCTAATCTGCCTTTGCTCCATATTCCAGATTTTATGTGTCGGCACCACGTTTCCGTGTTTTGGGCATTTGCATCACTGATGACTTACTTTAGAATTCCATCTCCCCATTCAAGTCCCTGCTTATGAAGCTCCCTTCATGTTGTTTCGGTGCTGTCAGGGATCGCGAGTGCGACATTCTGCTCTGTAGTGGCTTTTGCAGATGTCGTCCTCCCATTTTTCGTCACAAGCCACTTCAATGACCGTCAGGCACGATCACTCAACGAACACTTTCGTCCGCATTCTTACTCAGGGCTACCGAGCGAGGTGGCGCAGTGGTTAGCACACTGGACTCGCATTCGGGAGGACGACGGTTCAATCCCGTCTCCGGCCATCCTGATTTAGGTTTTCCGTGATTTCCCTAAATCGCTTCAGGCAAATGCCGGTATGGTTCCTTTGAAAGGGCACGGCCGATTTCCTTCCCTCACCCGAGCTTGCGCTCCGTCTCTAATGACCTCGTTGTCGACGGGACGTTAAACACTATTTTCCTCCTCCTCCTCTTACTCAGGGATGACTTTTTTCCGGTTTCGCTGTACACATTTTATCTCTTCGATACGGTGCCAAATATTTCGGCTGTGTTGGTTACGAAAGTACCCACCACACTCGCGCCAATTTGCCCACGTTGGAATGCATAAATGACCTAGTAAATGGTAGGATTACCGGTAACATTTCGACGCGCAGGTCGCCGAAGTGGCGTCAAATCGAAAGACCTGCACCAGGCGAACGGTCTACCCGACGGGAGGCCCTAGCCACACGACATTTCCATTTTTACCGGTAACATTGGTAGAAAAGAGTTGGGAGTCGATGATTAATGTTTGCTTTTTGTTTGTTTCGCACATAATTAGAACAGCACTTCGTTCAGCGTTACTCCATTGTGTATTTTATAGCCTTAAAAATATAACTTGCATTTTATAATTATTAGAAATTAGTTGGGAACGTAACTTCTGCGCTTTTAAGCAAGCAAAGCATTCACTTTTGATGCAAGTACCGCTCACATGATCAAATGCAAATAGGGTATGTAATTGTTGCTGTTAGCCGGCCAGAGTGGCCGTGCGGTTCTAGGCGCTACATTCTGGAACCGAGCGACCGCTACGGTCGCAGGTTCGAATTCTGCCTCGGGCATGGATGTGTGATGTCCTTAGGTTAGTTAGGTTTAATTAGTTCTAAGTTCTAGGCGACTGATGACTTCAGAAGTTAAGTCGTGTAGTGCTCAGAGCCCGATTGTTGCTGTTATTTTGCACTCAATAGAAATTTCTTCTTCATGATCAAAGGTAAAAATTTCCTGCTACTATTGATAAGTACGAAAGCTGTTTAGCAAATAACAGGAACATGTTTTATACAAGGATTTTTCCCACTGTGTACAAACTCTAGGGATTGATCAATGACAAAAAAGGTCTATGTCCGTGGCTTCTATTCTAGAGACCATTTATTCAATCATACATTGTTGCAAGACTGCGGTCTAATACGCGCTGTACCACGCAGCCACAGTCACAGTATGCATGGTTTCCTTCTAGAGTGTGGTACTGCTCCTCATATGTTATGCCCTAGCGCCTTCTCCTGCCATAGTAATTGGTTATGTTGTGTCCGATTCACTTTTCTTGCTGACTCACCTCGTAGTGGATGTGATACAGCGTTGAACACAACTGTTCCATATTCGAAACGAGAGCTTGCCGATATGGTGTTTACTTACGGAAAGGCAAGTGGCAACGGGGGGCGGGCAGCAAGGTTGTATCAGGAGACTATCTCCACCGACAACCACTGCATTCAGTGTTCACAACAGTGTTTCGCCGTTTGTCTGAGAGAGGGTTAGACAGCAGTCCACGAAACAATGTACGATTGGACGAATGATCTCTAGCATTGTAACTATGTATTTTCGGACGTAAGTTCATTAGATCTTTTTTGTTCCGTATCCTGTCATTGATCAATCCCTAGAAATTGTACACGGTGGAAAAATCTCCATGTATAAGCTTGACGAAATATTCAAGCGATGTTTGATAAGTTTTTGTTTCGCATTTTTCTTTTAATTGCAGCTTGTTTTTGAGGAAATTACGTCTTATAGCGCTACACAAGAAATCTGCAACAGTCCTCTATTTTCCGAATAAAACCTCAAATAAACATTGACAAGATCAATTTTCCTCTAAGCACTGCTTACGTAACAGACTGAAGGATAACAATATAGAACAAATATGTTCTGTGGGTTACACAGCCCTTTATACGAGAATAGCCTCACTAAGTTTCTGGGCGGTTCACTGATTCCAATTTCTAGGGGAATCTAGTGAGACACTGATCACCTATGCAAACAAAGAGATCGAAATGAGGTAACGCCCGATAGTTATGCACAACACCTAACGTACAGGTAGTGGTGTTACGATCTTAACTGACCAAAGCTACTAGGATGAGCGCCATAGTCTACTCTCACGATAGTTTACAGTAGCCTACAGTAGTGTTAAAAGTATACTCATCACACATTTTCGTCCAAGTCCTGACTTAGCGGGTTATGTTTTTCGCTTTCCTCGGATGCAATATAAATCTTCGATATGGTGCCTCTAGAAACAGCAAACACTTTGGTTATCTTGGTTATGGAAGCATCGGCCTTACGACCACCAACAGTTTGCCCATGTTTCAATAAACTGAACTTCGACATATCTACATCTGCATCTACATCTGCATGGATACGCTGCAAATCACATTTAAGTTCTTGGCAGAGGGTACATCGAACCACCTTCACAATTCTCTATTATTACAATCTCGTATAGCGCGCGGAGGGAATGAACACCCATATCTTTCCGTACGAGCTCTGATTTTCCTTATTTTATCGTGGTGATCGTTCCGCCCTATGTAGGTCGATGTCAACAAAATATTTTCGCATTCGGAGGAGAAAGTTGGTGATTAAAATTTCGTGAGAAGATTTCATCGCAACTAAAAACGCCTTTCTTTTAAAGATTTCCAGCCAAAATCCTGTATCATTTCTGTGACACTCTCTCCGATATCTCGTGATAACACAAGACGTGCTGCCTTTCTTTGAACTTTTTCGATGTATTCCGTCAGTCCTATCTGGTAAGGATCCCACACCGCCAGCAGTATTCTACGTGGTGCATTCAAGTTCTAAGGCCTGCGATTTTTTTCTAATTAACTGCTCACCCGAAATCGATGAAACTACTTCTCGACGTAATCGACCCGCAGACGTACACATTTTTCACAACGCTGACGCCATGATTCCATGGCAGCGGCGAAGGCTTCTTCAGGAGTCTGTTTTGACCACTGGAAAATCGCTGAGGCAATAGCAGCACGGCTGGTGAACGTGCGGCCACGGAGAGTGTCTTTCATTGTTGGAAAAAGCCAAAAGTCACTAGGAGCCAGGTCAGGTGAGTAGGGAGCATCAGGAATCACTTCAAAGTTGTTATCACGAAGAAACTGTTGCGTAACATTAGCTCGATGTGTGGGTGCGTTGTCTTAGTGAAACAGCACACACGCAGCCCTTCCCGGACGTTTTTGTTGCAGTGCAGGAAGGAATTTGTTCTTCAAAACATTTTCGTAGGATGCACCTGTTACTGTAGTGCCCTTTGGAACGCAATGGGTAAGGATTACGCCCTCGCTGTCCCAGAACATGGACACCATCATTTTTTCAGCACTGGTGGTTACCCGAATTTTTTTTGGTGGCGGTGAATCTGTGTGTTTCCATTGAGCTGACTGGCGCTTTGTTTCTGGATTGAAAAATGGCATCCACGTCTCATCCATTGTCACAACCGATGAAAAGTAAGTCCCATTCATGCTGTTATTGCGCGTCAACATTGCTTGGCAACATGCCACACAGGCAGCCATGTGGTCGTCCATCAACATTCGTGGCACCCACCTGGATGACACTTTTCGCATTTTCAGATCGTCATGCAGGATTGTGAGCACAGAACCCACAGAAATGCCAACTCTGGAGGCGATCTGTTCAACAGTCATTCGGCAATCCCCCAAAATAATTCTCTCCACTTTCTCGATCATGTCGTCAGACCGGTTTGTGCGAGCCCGAGGTTGTTTCGGTGTGTTGTCACACAATGTTCTGCCTTCATTAAACTGTTGCACCCATGAACGCACTTTCGACACATCCATAACGCCATCACCACATGTCTCCTTCAACTGTCGATGAATTTCAATTGGTTTCACACCACGCAAATTCAGAAAACGAATGAGAGCACGCTGTTCAAGTACGGAAAACGTCGCCATTTTAAGTATTTAAAACAGTTCTCATTCTCGCCGCTGACGGTAAAATTCCATCTGCCGTACGGTGCTGCCATCTCTGGGACGTATTGACAATGAACGCAGCCTCATTTTAAAACAATGCACATGTTTCTATCTCTTTCCAGTCCGGAGAAAAAAATCGGAGGCCTTAGAACTTGAATGCACCTCGTAAAAGAGGATGGACAAGCGAAGTGTAGGCAGTCTCCTTGGTAGGTCTGTTACATTTTCTAAGTGTCCTGCCAATAGAACGCAGTCTTTGGTTAGCCTTCCCCACAACATTTTCTATTTTCTTCCTTTGAATTTAAGTTGTTAGTAATTGTAATACCTAGGCATTTACTTGCATTTACGGCTTTTAGATTAGACTGATGTATCGCGTAACCGAAGTTTAACGAGTTCCTTTTAGTACTCATGTGGATGACCTCACACTTTTCGTTATTTAGGGTTAACTGCCACTTTTCGCACCATTCAGCTATCTTTTCTAAATCGTTAAGCAGTTTGTTTTGATCTTCTGATGACTTTATTAGTCGATAAACGACAGCGTCATCTGCAAACAACCGAAGACGGCTGCTCAGATTGTCTCCAAAATCGTTTGTACAGATAAGGAACAGCAAAGGGCCTATAACACTACCTTGGGGAACGCCAGAAATCACTTCTGTTTTACTCGATGACTTTCCGTCAATTACTACGAACTGTGACCTCTCTGACAGGAAATCGCAAATCTAGTCACATAACTGAGACGATATTCCTTAAGCACGCAATTTCACTACGAGCCGCTTGTGTAGTACAGTGTCAAAAGCCTTCCGGAAACCCAGAAATACGGAATCGATCAGAAATCCCTTGTCAATAGCACTCAAAACTTCAATTGAATAAAAAAATGTCTCTGAGCACTATGGGATTTAACATCTGAGGTCATCAGTCCCCTAGAACTTAGAACTACTTAAACCTAACTAACCTAAGGACATCACACACATCCATGCCCGAGGCAGGATTCGAACCTGCGACCGCAGCGGTCGCGCAGTTCCAGACGCGCCTAGAACCGCTCGCCCACAACGGCCGGCAATAGGCCGTTTCCTTCGAGGTAATTCATAATGTTGGAACACAATATATGTTCTAAAATCCTGCTGCATATCGACGTTAACGATATGGGCCTGTATTTAGTGGATAATCCACAGAACAGTGTACTGATCACGACTGACATTTGGAACGAATCGAGAACATTGCACAGATGCTGTTAGTTGGTTGGTTGGTTTTAGGGATGGGGACCAACAGCAAGGTCACCGGTCCCATCGGATTACGGAAGGATGGGGGAAGGAAGTCGGCTGTGCCCTTTCAAGGGAACCATACTGGCATTTGTCTGAAGCACTTTAGGGAAATCACGGAAATCCTAAATCAGGATGACCGGACGCGGGTTTGAACCGTCGTCCTCCCGAATGCGAGATCAGTGTGCTAACCACTGCGCCACCTCGCTTGGTACAGGTACTGTTCGTGGTCAAACAGAGTGGTGGAAGCTACAAGACTTGGTTAGCATCTGCACCTACTATATGTTCAAATGGTTCAAATGGCTCTGAGCACAATGGGACTTACGGAATATCGGACCAGGTTTGTGATTGGATTCAGGATTTCCTAGAAGAAAGAACACAACATGTCATTCTTAACGGTTCAAAATCTGCAGATGTAGAGGTAATTTCGGGAGTACCGCAGGGAAGCGTGATAGGACCTTTATTGTTTACAATATACATAAATGACTTAGTTGACAACATCGGTAGCTCCGTGAGGCTATTTGCAGATGACACGGTTGTCTACAAGAAAGTAGCAACATCAGAAGACTCGTACGTACTCCAGGAGGACCTGCAGAGGATTAACGCATGGTGCGACAGCTGGCAGCTTTCCCTAAACGTAGATAAATGTAATATAATGCGCATACATAGGGGCAGAAATCCATTCCAGTACGATTATGCCATAGGTGGTAAATCATTGGAAGCGGTAACGACCGTAAAATACTTAGGAGTTACTATCCGGAGCGATCTGAAGTGGAATGATCACATAAAACAAATAGTGGGAAAAGCAGGCGCCAGGTTGAGATTCATAGGAAGAATTCTAAGAAAATGTGACTCATCGACGAAAGAAGTAGCTTACAAAACGCTTGTTCGTCCGATTCTTGAGTATTGCTCATCAGTATGGGACCCTTACCAGGTTGGATTAATAGAAGAGATAGACATGATCCAGCGAAAAGCAGCGCGATTCGTCATGGGGACATTTAGTCAGCGCGAGAGCGTTACGGAGATGCTGAACAAGCTCCAGTGGCGGACACTTCAAGAAAGGCGTTACGCAATACGGAGAGGTTTATTATCGAAATTACGAGAGAGCACATTCCGGGAAGAGATGGGCAACACATTACTACCACCCACATATATCTCGCGTAATGATCACAACGAAAAGATCCGAGAAATTAGAGCAAATACGGAGACTTACAAGCAGTCGTTCTTCCCACGCACAATTCGTGAATGGAACAGGGAAGGGGGGATCAGATAGTGGTACAATAAGTACCCTCCGCCACACACCGTAAGGTGGCTCGCGGAGTATAGATGTAGATGTAGATGTAGATGTAGATGTAAGGGGGGTAGGACGTCAAACGGGCCGACTTGGAGCAGGAGAGGCATCACAGGGCATTTTAATTTCCAGTGTCTATAATTTTACAAATAAATTCATAAAACTTTTTCAGACACACCAGTAAGGATTCAGGATTCACACTCATTGCAGTGGAAATTCGAAAACAAAACAAAATATTTTTTTTATGTGTGAAATTTCATCATCTTTTTCACTTACTAATGGCTGCATTTGTTGTTATAGGTACACTTTTCTTCATAAGTTAGAGAGATTCTTCGATGAATTTTGCACAGAATACATACCATACCCACAGGTGTATGAAACTTTAGAATTTATTTAAGTTATGAAACAGAAGAATGAACTGTTATATTTTAAACTTCGTCATTTAGAAAAAAACACAAATTTTATAGTTAATTACCTCAATTTTCGCCCGAGTTTTTAATAGATCTGGAAAATACTAGAGTTTCATACAAGTATGTTTTGTATGCTGTGCAAAACTCATTGAAGAATCTCTCTTACTTATGAAGAAAAGTGTACCTATAGTAACAAATACTGCCATTAGTAAGTGAAAAAAATGATGAAATTTCACATGTAAAAAAAGTCATTTTGTTATGTTTTCGAACTTCCACTCCTATGAGTGTGAATTTTCAATCCTTCCTGGTCATGCTGACAAAGTTTTATGAATTTATTTGTAAAAATATAGACAGTGGAAATTAAAATGTCCTGTGGTGCCTCTTCTGCTCCAAGTCGGCCCGTTTGACTACCCCCTTAACATCTGAGGGACTTAACATCTAACTAACCTAATGACATCACACACATCCATGCCCGAGGCAGGATTCGAAGCTGCGACCGTAGCCGTCGCGCGGTCCCAGACTTAAGCGCCTATAACCGCTCGGCCACACCCGCCGGCTAATATGTGCTCGAGGATGCGTTTCTCGCAGTATTTTCACATTTTTGTCCACCCCCTGTAGATGAAGTAGAAGTACTTTGGTCTACCAGAAGTCTTTCATAACTGTAACGGGTCAGAGAGCAGCCGCGGCGGAGTCTGTCCGCCCACGCGCATGAATGGGGACCAGCAGGCGGCACACATGCTGAGGGACGGAGCAGGCGCGAGGCGTGGCGGCCAAAAAACAGCCGCGTCTCGGCGCCGCTCGTCTCGGGTTGCGGCCGCGGCTTTGTCCCGGCTACAAACAGCGCGCCACGCCGCGAGCTGCGCGTGCGCACCCCGCCCCGTCAATGGGCGCTGGCTGGCCTGCGGCCTGCGCCGTGACGCAGGCATCCACAAGCCAGGCGAGCCGGCGGAGGCGCTACGTCTGAGCGATGAGAGGCAAACATAGCCTCACCACAGGACTCGGAAAAGCTATCAGAATACCGACATCTTGAGGAAGTCCTCACAGTTCAGCTCTCGTGCCAATCAGAACTGGAACCCAGATCTCCTACTGTCCCCATCCGTCTTACACCTTCTTACACCTTCACTGTCCATTCGTTGTTGTTGTTGTTGTGGTCTTCAGTCCTGAGACTGGTTTGATGCAGCTCTCCATGGTACTCTATCCTGTGCAAGCTTCTTCATCTCCCAGTACCTACTGCAACCTACATCCTTCTGAATCTGCCTGGTGTATTCATCTCTCGGTCTCCCTCTACGATTTTTACCCTCCACGCTGCCCTCCAATACTAAATTGGTAATCCCTTGATGCCTCAGAACATGTCCTACCAACCGATCCCTTCTTCTAGTCAAGTTGTGCCACATTCTCCCGAATCCTATTCAATATCTCCTCATTAGTTACGTGATCTACCCACCTTATCTTCAGCATTCTTCTGTAGCACCACATTTCGAAAGCTTCTATTCTCTTCTTGTCCAAACTAGTTATCGTCCATGTTTCACTTCCATACATGGCTACACTCCATACAAATACTTTCAGAAACGACTTCCTGACACTTAAATCTATACTCGATGTTAACAAATTTCTCTTCTTCAGAAACGATTTCCTTGCCATTGCCAGTCTACATTTTATATCCTCTCTACTTCGACCATCATCAGTTATTTTACTCCCTAAGTAGCAAAACTCCTTTACTACTTTAAGTGTCTCATTTCCTAATCTAATTCCCTCAGCATCACCCGATTTAATTTGACTACATTCCATTATCCTCGTTTTGCTTTTGTTGATGTTCATCTTATATCCTCCTTTCAAGACACTGTCCATTCCGTTCAACTGCTCTTCCAAGTCCTTTGCTGTCTCTGACAGAATTACAATGTCATCGGCGAACCTCAAAGTTTTTACTTCTTCTCCATGAATTTTAATACCTACTCCGAATTTTTCTTTTGTTTCCTTTACTGCTTGCTCAATATAGAGATTGAATAACATCGGGGAGAGGCTACAACCATGTCTCACTCCTTTCCCAACCACTGCTTCCATTTCATGCCCCTCGACTCTTATAACTGCCATCTGATTTCTGTACAAATTGTAAATAGCCTTTCGCTCCCTGTATTTTATACCTGCCACCTTCAGAATTTGAAAGAAAGTATTCCAGTTAACATTGTCAAAAGCTTTCTCTAAGTCTACAAATGCTAGAAACGTAGGTTTGCCTTTTCTTAATCTTTCTTCTAAGATAAGTCGTAAGGTTAGCATTGCCTCACGTGTTCCAACATTTCTACGGAATCCAAACTGATCTTCGCCGAGGTCCGCTTCTACCAGTTTTTCCATTCGTCTGTAAAGAATTCGCGTGAGTATTTTGCAGCTGTGACTTATTAAACTGATAGTTCGGTAATTTTCACATCTGTCAACACCTGCTTTCTTTGGGATTGGAATTATTACATTCTTCTTGAAGTCTGAGGGTATTTCGCCTGTCTCATACATCTTGCTCACCAGATGGTAGAGTTCTGTCATGACTGGCTTTCCCAAGGCCATCAGTAGTTCTAATGGAATGTTGTCTACTCCCGGGGCCTTGTTTCGACTCAGGTCTTTCAGTGCTCTGTCAAACTCTTCACGCAGTATCTTATCTCCCATTTCGTCTTCATCTACATCCTCTTCCATTTCCATAATATTGTCCTCAAGTACATCGCCCTTGTATAAACCCTGTATATACTCCTTCCACCTTTCTGCCTTCCCTTCTTTGCTTAGAACTGGGTTGCCATCTGAGCTCTTGATGTTCATACAAGTGGTTCTCTTCTCTCCAAAGGTCTCTTTAATTTTCCTGTAGGCAGTATCTATCTTACCCCTAGTGAGACAAGCCTCTACATCCTTACATTTGTCCTCTAGCCATCCCTGCTTAGCCATTTTGCACTTTCTGTCGATCTCATTTTTGAGACGTTTGTATTCCTTTTTGCCTGCTTCGTTTACGGCATTTTTTATATTTTCTCCTTTCATCAATTAAATTCAATATTTCTTCTGTTACCCAAGGATTTCTATTAGCCCTCGCCTTTTTACCTACTTGATCGTCTGCTGCCTTCACTACTTCATCTCTCAGAGCTACCCATTCTTCTTCTACTGTATTTCTTTCCCCCATTCCTGTCAATTGTTCACTTATGCTCTCCCTGAAACTCTGTACAACCTCTGGTTCTTTCAGTTTATCCAGGTCCCATCTCCTTAGAGTCCCACCTTTTTGCAGTTTCTTCAGTTTCAATCTGCAGTTCATAACCAATAGATTGTGGTCAGAATCCACATCTGCCCCTGGAAATGTCTTGTGAAAATCATCAATATCCACCTTCGGCAGCGAGGGCCGCTGCGAGATGTGCGGAAAGAGACTCAATGAGGTTCTGAAAGGTGTGGGACCGTGTCGACTACTTGCCATGGACAGCTGCACTGTATCCGGATGGTCCCACAGAATCTGGAATGCACTTAAATACGAGAAGTTTGGTGACCGGGGACATACAGTATACTCATCCTTGTGCTCTTTGAAGCACGCACGTAAACTGTCCTGCTGGTAGATGCTGAGGAAAAACAAACTGCATGTAAGGTTGGGCATGGTCCCTACGGATAGATGCACAACTGTGTTGCTACAGAGACCCTTCCAGAATGACGAGATCACATAGGGAACGCCAGGAAAACATTCCCCAGACTATAACGCTCCCTTTCCGGCCTTTATCCTTCCAGCTATTGTAGCAAGGTGTTTCCTTTCAGGAGTTTCACGCCTTACACGCCATCCGCAGCTCGTGGTCGTGCGGTAGCATTCTCGCTTCCACGCCCGGGTTCCCGGGTTCGGTTTCCGGCGGGGTCACGGATTTTCTCTGCCTCGTGAAGACTGGGTGTTGTGTGCTGTCCTTAGCTTAGTTAGGTTTAAGTTCTAGGGGACTGATGACCATAGATGTTAAGTCCGATAGTGCTCAGAGCCATTTGAACCATTTTTTGAACCTTACACGCCAACGGTTATCTGCCTGATGGAACTTCAACCGTGATTCGTCTGTGGACGTCCAGTCGCGGTACTAACATGGAAATTCCAGCCTTCGTCGCCGATGAACAACAGTCATGGGTGCATGAACCAGGCGCCTGCTGCAGAGGCCTATACGCTGCAACGTTCGCTGAGCAATTGTTCAGGAGATTCTGTCGATAGCCCCTTCGTTAATCTGAACCATCCGTTGCTCAACACTTTCGCTTCTATTCGCCTATACACATCACTCTAGCCGTCGTTTACCCCTGTCATCCATTGCTCGTGATGCACCACAGATGCCACTTAATGAAGGCACCAGTCGAAAAGCTTACAAACTTTGTAGTTTCGGAAATGTTTCCATCCCTGTCTCTAATGCCAATGATTATGCCCTTTTGGACGCTAGATAAATTCATCCGTTTCTGCATTGCGACAGCTGTAGTGTTTTCTGTGAACTCCCGACACGATTTATATACCCTCCACTGCTGGTACTGCCATATGCCGTCTGTGAGTGGTTATTGCACGTTGACTTCGAACGTACACGGTGGTGAATGGAGCGTGTATAATCTCCAGACACTACTGCTAGATGGAGGGGGAATTTCAGTAGCAAATCTGCACTAGTGACTATTAAATCTCAAACACTGGGAGGATAACAAATAGAGAAAAATTGCCTCGTGTATATGGCATAATGTGAAAAATACATGATTAAATTTCGTGATTTGGAGGTATACAATCGTGATATATATTACATAGAGCTACCGCTACTAGGGCACCTAGCCAAGTAAAAATAAAACGTTCTTCTTTGAAGTTAAAAAATTAGTATATCTACACCGCCATATATTAATATCTGGTCATGGAAACACTCAATTTGTGAATCCGGTGGTTGTGGCCAGTTGGTCTGATCAAGTCAAATCTGTAGTGTGATGCTATTTATTTACTTTTTTTTTATTTTGACTAAAGTTCAGTCTTGATCACACCATTTATGTTTCAATGACATAGGTAACCGGTTTCGGTTATTTTTACATAACCATCATCAGACCCATGGCTCCCTTAGGATGGTATGCGGAGCTCTCCTCAGCTACTACGAAGTCCATTTATTTACCTTAGTAATAAATGTAAAAATATTGTTCAGGTAGCTCAGACTCAGTCACTCGCTTCAGCCCTTTTACTCTAGGGCTCCATCTACTTCTAGCAACTTCTTTGATCAATCTAAATAATGTCAAACTCTCTATACTTACATCTATACTTGTCTAATCTCTGTTAGAGCTCTGTAGAGGAGCACTATAACGGTTAACATAACAGTAACTTGTGTGTCTTGGAGGACCACTGTTTGCGGGACAGTCCAGAAATCGCAATCACAGAAAAGTCTAACATCGCTGAATACGAAGTCCTGGTGATTCTGTGGGTCCACGGTGGCGGAGTGTCGCTCAAAGTGGACAGCTGATGTCTCGTGCAGGCTATAGAGGTGGTGATACAGGATTGTGAGTTGGCTTCGACTGACTTTGCTGTGGCCATGCAGCGTCTTAAATAAAGTCGTAGCGGAAGGATAAGATTCTGAATACTTGTGGTCATGTGACATCGTGGACACTTGTAGGATGTCTCGGATCGTAGGCACGGCATGATGGAGTTCCATATGACAACAAACTGCTCTTGCTATCATTACTCGGATCTGTTTGTTTCTGGCTTGTGATACTGTGGCGGCTAGAGGACCACGAGCGGGCCACCAGTCTCTCTCTCTCCTGTTTTGTCCCTAATAGTCCCAGGTGCAGGTATGGCGACCAGCACGACGCTGCAGCCTCAGTCTTCTAATCATCTCCGATTTTATCCATAACAGACATGAGGTCCTGTTTTGAAGGTCAAGCGTTCATCATCCAAATTTCTATACAACAACCCCTAAAAGCGATCAACATGAAACATAAACAAGAATGTCAAAAATAAAACAGCGTGGCTGTGCCATTGGAGCTGTGACTTCTTAAGATGCACGAAGGGTGTTCAGTAAGTAATGCAACAACTATTTTTTTGCTCTGCGTATTCCGGTTGAAAAAACGCGAAAGTTGTGCGACATCGTGGAATATTTCCGTTTCGGCCCCTACAGTTTCATGAATTGTATATATCGTTTATGCAAACTAGCCCCGTAAGCGTCGGTTTAAGTATGAACATAGTGTACTGAAGCATCGAAACTGGTAACCATATAATAAATAACAAAGAATGGCTGCAGGTGCTCTATTTTATTACATAAGTGAACGGCCGGAGCCCCACAAAACTTCAGGCAGAAGGATGGATATACAAAAACTCCCGTTCGAGCTGATCGACAGAGTACAATCAAACACTCCGCTGCTCAAATGGAATTCTGTGTTGGTAGTGTTGACACATTCGTCCACCATTTGTGGTACTCAAACGTGTGTGCTCGTGGGGTTCCTCGTCGCCTAGCAGAAGACCATAAAGACCAACGAAGGACCAACTGTACGAAATTGCTTGCGGGTTACGAGGCTGATCGTGACAATTGTTTTTTCGAACATGCCTTGGACGATGAAACATTGGTTCACGTTTTCGAACCGGAAACAAAGCGGCACCACCTCTCTCCCGAAGAAAAGGTCCAAAGCAGCAGCCTCAGGTGGTAAACTCATAGCATCGATCTTATGGTGCTCTAAAGGAGATTGATGTGCTCCCTCACTGTACAATGATCAACTCTGAAGTGTTAAGTGCCACCGTCAGGAAAACGAAGAAATGACTTCAGCTTGTTCGTCGCCACAGAAGTACAAATGAACTTCTCTTTCTCCACGAAAACGCAAGGCTTCACACAAGCCTGCACCCCCGAGAGGAGCTCATGCAAATTTATTTGGTTGTTCTTCCTCATCCACCCTACAACCCGGACCTCGCACTTTCCGACTTTTGGTGTAATGAAGGATGCATTCCACGGAAAGCAGTATGTGATGGGAGGGAGATTACTGGTGCAGCAAGAAGTTGGTTGCGACGTCGACCACTGGGAGTGGTGCGCTAATACAGTTTCTCCCAGTACAGAGGCGTAGCACCATCGCACCGAATGGAGGTTATGATGGAAAACAGGGTTTTGTTGCCAAAAGGGTGGGGAATAATACGATGTACCGGAATTGGAATCCTGTATTAAAGTAACCATCTTTCAGAAGAAAAATTCTGCATTAATTATTGAACATCCTTCTTATATCCAGATCACTCTCAACTGATAAAACAGACTAAAATGGAATGGCGTATGTTGTTCTGGGTATTGGCAGCGTCATAATAACAACCATGTATCATCCTCACAGCCACATCCGTAAACAAACAGTATTAATAAAGATCCAGGTTAAATAAAATTTAAATGAATTTACCATCAAAATTAGGACGACATCAGAACCACCAGCTACGACTACCAGATTAATAAATTGAATGCTTCGAAAATAAATTATTAATTACAACAACAAATTATTTATAAAATACACAGATTAAATAAAGCTTAAATGAATTTACATCACAGTTAAAACAAGAACAGCATATGAAAACGGGCCAGTGAAAGGTAACTTCAGTAATATATTGAGTCTAAAAAGACAAATGTTTACTGTAAATTTTATAGCTGTTAAGAACGTTAGCTTCCCTTTTGAAACACTAGGCGTGTTCACTATTTTAAAAAGTGCCATAAACACGCTCCATGGTACATGAACTTCAGTTAACATCCACAGAGTATACCACAGAAACTAACCAGAAACAGTTCAGTATTAGAAATATAAAACACCAGTACCATAGCTACTCATGGTGCACACAACCAATATAAAAGCATCATCAATCGTAACTACAAAAACATTGAGCAGACTGATTCTCCAACTGACAACATTCGGGGTGACAATTATTGACCTATACGAAAAAAAAGAAATTATTTACTAACTAAGGCATACGAACACTTAATTCAACATGTAAACGACACTAAGGATATTCGGATTTCAGCTGTTGTGGATTGGCAAGAGCGCCAACCCACTATGAGAGGAAGCCGAAAGGCACGCGTCTTAACTCACGCAGGTTGGCGTGAGGTCTGGAACAGGTCAAGGAAATGAGACTAACAAAAAACGTACGTAGCTGCTGGAATACTTAACTTTAATCCATAATTGGTGAACATCGCTCTTGACGGTACATGTTTTACAGCATCAATAGTAACTGGTAATGACGCCTTGCTAGGTCGTAGCAAATGACGTAGCTGAAGGCCATGCTATCGTCTCGGCAAATGAGAGCGTAATTTGTCAGTGAACCATCGCTAGCAAAGTCGGCTGTACAACTGGGCGAGTGCTAGGAAGTCCCTCTAGACCTGCCGTGTGGCGGCGTTCGGTCTGCAATCACTGATAGTGGCGACACGCGGGTCCGACGTATACTAACGGACCGCGGCCGATTTAAAGGCTACCACCTAGCAAGTGTTGTGTCTGGCGGTGACACCACATTCCTCCCCCGCAAATCGGCGGACGGTTGTGGCATAAGGCTTCCGCCCGCCGGGGGAAGGACCCCATGTTGACGTATGCGACGAGGTGGGGAGCCTAACAACAGGCGACGCTGTGTCACCCGCATCCTGCCATTCGGACCGAGGGGACCTAGGAAACGCCTGAAAACCTGCTCCAGGGTGCACGCCAACAAGCGGTGTATGCGCCCGTAGAGAGGCAGGAGGGGCCGAAGGGTCGACCTCCATCGGGCAGGGGCACCCGACGGGCGAAGACGACATATGGTCCGGAGCGGGCAAGAGTTCCATGTCGGAGGACAACTGGTCACGGGAAGCGATCGGCGGCGCGTGACCCAGGGAGGCGCCCGGCGGTTGCAGCGACGCGTCCACTGCGGGCGTCGCCGGCGGGAGAACAGGCGGCGGCGGCGGTGGCGGCGACGCGTCGTCATGGGGCAAAATGGAAGGCAGCGTCGATAACACCTGGGGCTGAGGCGAACCAGTAGATGGGTCCCCCGGGTGCTGACCGGACGGCACCGTCGCTGAAAGCAGACGGGGAGCGGCAGATCCCGTGCGACGACAGAGGCGCAGCTGATTGAGATACCGACGCACCTCACCAGAGGCCCCCAAAACCAGATACATAGCGCGGCCGAGGCAGCGAAGAATGCGCCCTGCGAGCCAACGCCGTGAACCTCGATAGTTGCGATAGTAGACAACGTCGCCTGGAGCAAAAGCAGGTGTCTGCCGCTGCACAGGAACCTGATACGGCGGATGTAGCAAAGACATCAAGGTGCGATGACGGCGACCTTGCAGCAACTCAGCCGGCTAGCGACCATCTCGGGGCTGAGAGCGATACGAGAACAAAAAGAGCAATAACGCGTCCTCCCAAGAATGAGACTCTTTCAACTTCGACATCTGTGACTTGAAAGTCCTGACCAAACGTTCAGCGGCACCGTTTGACTGTGGCGAAAACGGCGCGGACGTCAGATGTTGAATACCATTGGCCTTGCAGAATGACTGAAATTCTGCGGACATGAATTGTGGGCCATTGTCGGAAACAATAGTCTGTGGAAGACCTTCAATGCAAAAGATAGCGGACATCGCTTGAATGGTGGTAGATGACGTCGTGGAAGACATCCGGACAACAAAGGATTATGAATGAATCTACCACAACCAACCATCGAGCATTCCAGAATGGACCAGCAAAATCGATGTGTAAGCTTTGCCAAAGGGAAGTGGCTTTTGGCCATGCAAAGAATTTCTGCGGTGGTGCTGATTGTGGTTCGGCACACACCATGCAAGAAGAGCACATATTCGTAATCGCGGCATCGATTCCGAACCAAGTACAGTGCTGACGAGCAAGTTGTTTCGTTCTCACTAAACCGCAATGTCCTTGGTGGAGAAGCTGTAAGACAGAGGACTGTAACGAATGTGGGACCACGACCCTGGACTGATCATTATCAGAACGCAACAGCAAAACACCACATCGTACAAAAGTCTCTCCTTGTGAGCAAAAAATCGGCGAACCAACGGATCCCCGATCCGTGACTTTGACAAGGGCCACTGAGTAGCAACGAAACGCAGAACGGTAGCCAGGACAGGCTCGGCAGCTGTGGCTACACGACGAAAATCAATCGGAAACGAGTCGACCACGTCATCGGTTTCCGAATCAATGAACATGCACGCATGTTTGGAGGAATCGAATGCTCTATCCTCAGCAACAGGCAAACGGGACAACGCATCGGCGTTTCCGTGCTTAGCAGTGGACCGATACAAGATATCGTAGCGGTACTGCGAGAGGAAAATAGACCAGCGAATAAATTTCTGCGCTGTACGTGGAGGTACAGACTTGTTCGGATGAAAAAGCGATGTCAAAGGTTTGTGGTCCGTGATGATGGTAAAGTGACGACCATACAAGAAATCATGAAACTCAGTAACACCAAATACGAGAGCCAATGCTTCTTTCTCGATCTGTGAATAATTTCTTTGCGTAGACGAGAGCAATTTGGACGCAAAGGCAATAGGGCGATCGTGCGAACCATCTTTGTGCGCAAGCACAGCACCGATCCCGAAATCCGATGCATCCACCATCAACAAAAGGGGCTTCCGGGGATCGAATGGCATAAGGCAAGTATTGGAAAGCAACGCCGATTTCAACTGGCGAAAGGCGCGTTCGCATTCCGTCGTCCAGACGAACGGAACGCCTTTACGGTGTAAGCGATGAAGCGGAGCTGAAATGGAAGAGGCGTGGAGCACATATTTATGGTAATAATTGATTTTTCCCAGCACACTCTGTAGCTGCTTCAAATTCTGCGGCGAAGGCAAGTCATGTATGGCACGGATGTGCTCTGGACTGGGATGTATGCCTTGGGCATTGAGTACATGTCCCAGATAGGGTAAGTCACGAGCAAAAAACACACATTCGTCCTTCCGCAAGCGAAGACCATTTTGTCGCAAGACCTGAAATAATGATCTGAGATTGGCTAAATGTTCTTCTTCCGTCTTTCCGGAGATCACAATATCGTCCAGATAGTTTGCTGCAGTAGGGACCGACGCACAAACAGTTTGTAGATATTGCTGAAACAATGCAGGGCGGATGCACACCCGAATGGCAGTCGTTTGAAGCGATACAAACCAAGATGCGTGTTAACCACCAAAACGCGCTGGGATTCTTCGTCCAGCGATATTTGCAAGTACGCATCTGCTAGGTCCAACTTCGAAAAATATTTACCCGGGCACAGTTTGTCAAAAAGATCTTCCAGGTGTGGTAAAGGAAAAGTGGCAGTCACTAGTTGTGGATTCACTGTTGCCTTGAAGTCCACGCAAAGTCTCAATTTTCCGGAAGGTTTTTGCAAAATTACTAAGGGTGATGCCCAGAGAGAAGCCTGCACTCGTTCAATTACACCTTGTGATTCCAAATCGTGTAATGTTTTTGCGGCCTCATCACGCAATGCGTGGGGAACATTGCGTGCACTGAAAAATTTCGGTTGCGCGTTTACTTTCAGTTCCAAATGTGCTTTATAGTTCTTAGCACAACCAAGGCCCGGTGCAAAAAGGTCTGGAAATTCTTCACATAGACGAGAAGGCACAGTCTGAAGGCACAGTCTGGTTCACTGATAGGACCTGATTTACTATAGACAAGTTAAACAACTGAAATAAATCGAAACCAAACAAGTTCACTGCAGAAGAAGAACAAAGGACGTAAAATGACACAAGTTTTCTTTGTCCTTTGTATGTTGCAAGAAGGCTGCAATGTCGTAACACAGGGATCACTTGTCCTGAATAGCTACTTAACATTTGTGGCACGCAACGGAGGTGTGCCCAGCTGTTTGTACATGTCTTGATTGATCAGTGAAACTTCAGCTCCGGTATCGAGCTGGAATTGTATCACTTTGCCATTAATGTCCAAGTCCACAAAAAGTTTATTGCCCTACTGACGACAAGAGCGACTGTCTCGTGCAACGTGAACTGACACTGGTACAAAATCACTTGCGACTTGACGGGATTTCCCGCGATGTTGACGCACACTATTTGTGGGATGAACACCGTCACTGTTAGAGAGAGTGGCACTGGGCGGAGTGGAATGAACTGCATGAATTTCCATAGGCGAAGTTTCACGAGCCTGAGTATCCTTGGTTCGATTCCGATTCCGGCGCAAAGCAAAGGGCCTGGCATGGTAGTGAGCTTCCGAGCGGAGCTTTTTCTGACAAACACTTTGAACATGTCCTTTTTTATTACAGAAAAAGCAAATAGCCTGGCGCGACGGGCAATTCTCACACGAATGTCTAGTAGCACACCGTGGGCATGATTTTAGCACTGCATTTGCTTGCCTGCGCGGCACACGCGGCTGAGAGCCTGGTGGCAGCTGTGCGGACGGGCGCGAGGGCTGTTTACTCCTCCGTGCAGCTCGCCTGGCGGGCCGGTTAACGTGACACACGGCTGGTGAAGTTTCAAATGATTCCTGAGCAAAGTCAAGTGTGTCCTGTCGATCCAATATGTCCATCACTTGTTGAAGGGAGGGATTGACTAGTTTCAAAATCTGTTACCTTATACGAACATCAGAAACGTTCTGTGCAATTGCATTGAGAGGTGGCATGAGCCCCCTCTCATATTTCTATCTTACGATTTTCCTCTCTAATTGCATGCGGTGAAAAGTTGCTATTCCTTCACACGCGGACTTCCCACACAGCGTCTCTCGTCACCCAGGTGCTCCGGTGACCGGCGGGCTCTCCTGATCTCGAGAGGGTTAAGCCGACGGGTGTGAGGGAGTGGAGTGAATGCTTTCCAGACGCCGACATTGTCAAGAGACACGCCCACAGGGGCCTGAAGTAGCGGCTGGGCTAGAGGTTCCGTTACTTCGCAGAAACTTAGCGAAAACACTTTCTGGTGGGCTACCAGCGAGGCGTGGGAATGACTCGTGTACCCAGCCAGTTGTGGCGGGAAAATTCCCGCGCTTTCTGCAAAATAGTAACTGTGATTGGCTTGCTCAAGGCATAGCTCCGTTACATAGCAAAATCAGCGCAGAAATTAGCGCCAAGAATCTCCATTGATGGAATGGTAGTGCTCCGGCAATAGAGTGGAATTTTCCGCCGGTTTTCGAGTTGCTGATTGGAACGGTTAACCACGGCCACTGTCGTGTGGGCGGGAATGTTCTGTGTTTGGCCTGTACAGGTGCTCTAGTAGTCGGCTCTCGCCTTTTGGTTGGAGTAGGTTATAGGACTGAGCTCTCGCTGCTCAGGTCAGCCTGCCTTCCGTGGGCTGTCTAATATACTTTTATTTAATTGTAACTGTTTGACGAAGTTGCTGAAGTTTCAACTTCAATGTAACTTTCCGAGTACAGTTCGCAATTGAGCGTTCTGCGTACAAGCGGCCTATGTTGTCTGTCTTGAGCAGTTTTGGCTAAAGTTGACTGTATTGGAGTTACAGTGTGACTTCGCTTGTTAGAATCAATCACTGTACCGTCAGTGATTGTGTGGCGAGCCTTCTTCGTCTCCCTCAGAGGCGCATTTGTATTGCTAGGAAGTCTTTAGTCTGGAACAACCAAACCAGGATAATTCGTTTCGGGCTATACTCGCGACATTATCATCACCACAACAGGACGTCGAAGCAACCAGCCATCGCCTCAGGTACGCCAGATCGTGTTCTGGCAGTTAAGAAGACAGTTTTGTAATGTATGTCCGCAGCACCGGCAGATAGGGATTTTCCTAGGTGATAATCAGAGCTCAGCAGAGCGCGCCTGTTCGTCTTTTTCTAACTTTGTCCTGTCTTGGGTAGCAGCAATTAATGTTGGGTTAGCTGTGTGTCTCTCTTAAGATCTGAGTGACAAGGAATTGGCTCCACATACCACTTCGTCATGAACTTCACAATCTAGTTTAGGGACAACTTCACCTTCAAAGCGTTTGTTTGAGTATCCAATTTAAGCCAATTTGATGTATTGTAAATGTTTCATGTGTTTTTGTTTATTATTTTGTGTTTAGTCTTAATAAATCATATTGTTATTTTGGACAGAACTTTCATTCTGTTAATCGGTAGAGCAACCCTATCATTTCTCACTACGTTAATGAAACCATCCTTTATTTAACTTATTTATCATTTTAAATTATTGTAGATGCCAAACTCTTTTCTACTCCACTTGCAGGGTTGATTTCAGTCAGTTCGCATATATTTTATAATCCATGTGCAACAGCAAAAGTCGGAGTTAGAATAGGGGGGGCTTAGAGCATCATTTACATATGTAGATTCTAGAAGAATTTAGTGATAAATACACTGCTAGCCCCGGCACCTCGCAGCTTCACGCACCATAGTATCTGAATAAGGGAGTCCACATTGACACTCAAAAGCACAATCCCTAGTAAGGCCTTGCAAAGTTGCAACCCACTCCCTATTAGTCTGACCTGCCGTACGTTTTGTACGAAAGAAGGTATACCGTTTGGCAACTACATTGACTGATTCTTTGAAATATGCATCTAATGCAGACAAAATTTCGTCGTAGGACAGAGTTGCTACGTCGCGTCGGGGAAATAATTTGACTATCTCACGGTACGTTTGCACCACGACGGATGCTAACAAAAAAGGCTGCCGCTCGTTACCTTGAATTCTGTAGGCGGTGAGATGGAACCCAAATTGGCGTGACCACTCCGTCCAGCTTTCCAGTGCAGCATCAAAAGGACGAAAAGGTGGTGCAACTGCGTGTTGTGGCTGCGTGAGCGGTGGAGCGGTGGCCGCCGCATCGTTTTGCATTGCACGTTGACCCTGGACGAGCTGTCCAAGGGCATCCAGCAAGGCCTGCGTCTGTTGGTTCTGTAAGCGATAAAATTCGGATGTACATCTGGAGATTGTGGCGAAGGCATTACACAAGTAAATCAGGGCAGTATAGTTACGAACGCGAATTGGCCTCGTCGCCAGATGTTGTGGATTGGCAAGAGCGCCAACCCATTATGAGAGGAAGCCGAAAGACAGGCGTCTTAGCTCACGGAGGCTGGCGTAAGGTCTGGAACAGGTCAAGGAAATGAGACTAACAAAAAACGTACGTAGCTGCTGGAATACTTAACTTTAATCCATAATTGGTGAACATCGCTCTTGACGGTACATGTTTTACAGCATCAATAGTAACTGGTAATGGCGCCTTGCTAGGTCGTAGCAAATGACGTAGCTGAAGGCCATGCTATCGTCTCGGCAAATGAGAGCGTAATTTGTCAGTGAACCATCGCTAGCAAAGTCGGCTGTACAACTGGGCGAGTGCTAGGAAGTCTCTCTAGACCTGCCGTGTGGCGGCGTTCGGTCTGCAATCACTGATAGTGGCGACACGCGGGTCCGACGTATACTAACGGACGGCGGCCGATTTAAAGGCTACCGCCTAGCAAGTGTGGTGTCTGGCGGTGACACCACATCAGCTATGACATATTCGATATGCGCGACATCATTGGCAACGATGTGGCGCAAACGAATAGAGAAATTCTGCATGACCTGCTGAAGTGTCGGAACATCGATGCTGTCAATGACCTCCTGAGCAGTTGTTTCCAGCCCAGTAATGGTTTTGAGGTTATTTGTGTATATCTTGTCTTTAACATAGCTCCACGAAAAGGAATTGCATGTTTGCGGATCCGGAGAATATGGCGGCCAATCGAGGCCCATGCCAGTGGCCCCTGAGTACCCCAGGACAGAATGCTGCCCCCTAAGTTCTCCGCCAGGACATCAAACGCTCTCCTGCTTCAATGGGGTCAAGCTTCGTCTTGCATTTACCACATTTTGTGAAAATCGGGCTAACTTTGGATAATGGGGATGAAATCGTTTTCTAAAACCTTCACGTACCCTTTGGTATCACTGTGCCACCAAGGAGTATCGCACCGATTATACCATGACTGGCCACTGCACGCCATACAGTCACCCGTTGAGGTTGAAGAGACTGTGGATTCTCAGTCCCCTAAATGTGCCAGTTTTGCTTATTGACGAACACATTCAAATGAAAGTGGGCTTCGTCGCTAAACCAAAAATATTCGCATCAAAATTCTCTTCATTCCCCTGCGACCAACCGTGCAGTTTGAACGTCCTAACGCAAACCGTCCAGAAGTTATGACGATTTTATTTCATGTAGTTTATTAATTGTCACTCTCTACAATCAGCAAAAATTCAGTATCCTACACTGCAAGCATAATACACTGTGAGCAGCCATAAACATCATGCACTGTATGTGTCTGACACGGAGAGGACACCGCCACACAACCAGCAGTATCCATAGCCCCGTAGCTCCCAGCTCCTCAGTTCTGTTCAATTCAGTAGGCGCACAGTAACTGCCTTGTGTGACGGCGACCACACGTAAACGGGTCCGCTCTCGTCTTGAGGCCAAAGGTCTGCCGGCGGCCCACCAGCGCCGTCAACAATAGTCGCTCCGCTCACATGACAGTGAGCGAAGGAATCTCAGACAGGTTTCTCTATTAATAAATGCAGTACGTAACTATTTCATTTGATCGGGCATCTTAAAAGTAGAATGAGATCCAGTACACAGATATATTAATCTCAGACTGGTAAAAGTTTACAACAGGCGCAGAAAGTTACCATGTACCTATTTACACACATAGTTACAATTATAAAAACAAGGGAAAGAACGCGATACTCAGCACTGTTTTAGGTTAATTAACAGACTGAGACGGACAGTAACAATACTGCGTTCCAAAACATGTTTCAAGTTCCTATAATTAGTCGAAAAAGTATCAGTTATACCTTGGAAAGTACAGTGATGCCCGGTACTTTGTTTTCAATAAAGGAGAGCACTTGTACCCGGGGAACCTACTGCGAAAAGGAAAACAACGCTGAATACGAGATACGAGGGGCGTTCAATGAGTAACGCAAGGAGGTTGCGTTTTTCAATATTCCACTAAACCATATTATTTCCTATTCGTTTGGTTAAAATCTCTATTTTTCGACATAACCTCCGTCCAATGCGACGGCCTTACGCTTCCTTACTTGGAGAGCCAGTATGCCCGCATGGTACCACTCTCCCGATCGATGTCAGAGCCAACGTCTTGCAAATCAGTAGCTTCCCCATCATCCACGCACTGTTTCAGGCGGAGTGCATCCTTCATTGAGACAAAGAGATGAAAATCGGAAAGTGCGGAATCTGGGCTCTAAGGTAGATGAGGAAGAATACTCCAATGAAGTTTTGTGAGCTCCTCTCGGGTGAGCTGATTTCTGTGAAGCCTTGTGTTGTCATGGAGAAGGAGAAGTTCGTTTACATTTTGTAGCGACGAACGCACTAAAGTTATTTGCTCAGTTTCCTGAGGGCAGTACAAGACACTTCAGAGTTGATCGTTGCACCATGCCAGAGGATGTGGTTGTTGTGGTCTTCAGTCCAGAGACTGGTTTGATGCAGCTCTCCATGCTACACTATCTGTGCAAGCTTCTTCATCTCCCAGTACCTACTGCAGCCTACATCCTTCTGAATCTGTTTAGTGTCTTCATCTCTTGGTCTCCCTCTACAATTTTTACCCTCCACGCTGCCCTCCAGTACTAAATTGGTCATCCCTTGATGCCGCAGAACGTGTCCTACTAACCGATCCCTTCTTCTAGTCAAGTTGTGCCACAAATCCCTCTTCTCCCCGATTCTATTCACTACCTCCTCATTAGTTATGTGATCAACCCATCTAATCTTCAGCATTATTCTGTAGTACCGCGTTTCGAAAGCTTCTATTCTCTTTTGGTCCAAACTATTTACCGTCCGTGTTTCACGTCCATACATGGCTACACTCCATACAAATTACAAATACTTTTAGAAAAGACTTCCAGAGACTTAAATCTATACTCGATGTTAACAAATTTCTCTTCCTCAGATACGTTTTCCTTGCCGTTGCTAATTCACATTTTATATCCTCTCTACTTCGACAGTCATCGGTTATTTTGCTCCCCAAATAGCAGAACTTATCTACTTCTTTAAGTGTCTCATTTCCTAATCAAATTCCCTCAGTGTTACCAGACTTAATTCGAGTACATTCCGTTATCCTCGTTTTGCTTTTGTTGATGTTCATCTTATACCCGCCTTTCAAGACACTGTCCATTCCGTTCACCTGCTCTTCCAGGTCCTTTGCAGTCTCTGACAGAATTACAATGTCATCAGCAAACCTCAAAGATTTTATTTCTTCTTGGATTTTAATTCCTACTCCAAATTTTTCTTTTGTATCCTTTACTGCTTGCTCAGTATACAGATTGAATAACATCGGGGAGAGGCTACAACCCTGTCTCACTCCCTTCCAAACCAGTGCTTCTCTTTCATGCCCCTCGATTCTTATAACTGTCATCTGGTTCTTGTACAAATTGTAAATAGCCTTTCGCTCCCTGTATTTTACCCCTGCCACCTTCAGAATTTGAAAGAGAGTGTTCCAGTTTACATTGTCAAATGCTTTCTCTAAGTCTGCAAATGCAAGAAACGTAGGTTTGCCTTTCCTTAATCTAGCTCCTAAGATAAGTCGTAGGGTCAGTATTGCCTCACGTGTTTCAACATTTCTACGGAATCCGAACTGATCTTCCCAAATGTCGGCTTCTACCAGTTTTTCCATTCGTCTGTAAAGAATTCGCGTTAGTATTTCGCAGCCCTGACTTATTAAACTGATAAGTCGGTAATTTTCACGCCTGTCAACACCTGCTTTCTTTGGGACTGGAATTATTATACTTTCCTTGAAGTCTTGCTCACCAGATGGTAGAGTTTTGTCATAGCTGGCTCTCCCAAGGCTATCAGTAGTTCTAATGGAATGTTGTCTATTCCCGGGGCCTTGTTTCCACTAAGATCTATCAGTGCTCTGTCAAATTCTTCACGCAGTATCACATCTCCCATTTCATCTTCACTTACGTCCTCTTCCATTTCCATAACATTGTCCTCAAGTACATCGCCCTTGTATAGACCCTCTATATACTCATTCCCTCTTTCTGCTTTCCCTTCTTTGCTTAAAACTGGGTTTCCATCTGAGCTCTTGATATTCATGCAAGTGGTTCTCTTTTCTCGAAAGGCCTCTTTAATTTTCCTGTAGGCAGTATCTATCTTACCCCTAGTGAGATAAGCCTCTACATCCTTACATTTGTCCTCTAGGCATCCTTGCTTAGCCATTTTGCACTTCCTGTCGATCTCATTTTTGAGGCATTCGTATTCCTTTTTGCCTGCTTCATTTACTACATTTTTATATTTTCTCCTTTCATCAATTCAATATCTCTTCCGTTACCCAAGGATTTCTACTAGCCCTTAGTTTTTTACCTACTTGATCCTCTACTGCACTCACTATTTCATCTCTCAAATCTACCCATTCTCCTTCTATCGTATTTATTTCCCCTATTACGGTCAGTCGTTCCCTAATGCTCTCTCTGCAACTCTCTACAACCTCTGGTTCTTTCAGTTTAGCGAGGTCCCCTCTAATTAAATTCCCACATCTTAGCAGTTTCTTCGATTTTACTCTACAGTTCATAAGGAATAGATTGAGGTCAGAGTCCACATCTACCCCTGGAAACGTCTTACAATTTAAAACCTGAGGATATCAAACACAATAACCTCTTCAGGGCTCCAGAAAACCGTCGCCATTGCTTTAGCGGCTGAGGGTGTGGCTTTGAATGTTTCATTCAGAGGAGAAGTGGAGCGGCACCACTCCATGGATTGCCATTTTATTTCAGGTTAGAAGAGATTAATGGACGTTTCATCGCCTGTGACGACGTTCGGCAAAAAATTCCCACGATCAGCCTCGTAACGCGCATGAAATTCTGCGCAGATAGTCCTTCCCTGCTCTTTGTGGTCTTCTTTTAGGCGGCGAGGAATGCAGTGGGTGTACACCTTCGAATATCCCGTCTGGTGGACCAGTGTGACAGCACTACCACCAGAGACGTGCAGTTGAGCAGCGAGGTGTTTCACTGTGATCCGTCGATCACGAGTTATGAGAGTGACCGCACGTTTCAACATTACAGGAGTCAAAGCTGCATGCAGCGGCCGGCACGCGAGATGCTAGACAGGATTGCACGACCTTGTTGCTGAGGACCGGCTCCTAACTCAACGAATTACCATGCTTTTGTTCACTGCCAGGTCTCCGTAGACAGTTTCCAAGCGCCTTTGAACATCCGCGATTCTCCGGTTATCCGGTAAAAGTAACTCACTGACGCCTCTCTACTTGGAACGCACCTTCACTACAAACACCATTTTGAAGGCCAAGTATTACGCCGCGGTCTATCTGAACTTCATGAAATTATAAGACCTGGAGCAGGAATATTCGACTGTGTCCCTCAACAAATTCCGCATTTTTTAATCCTAATTGGCCGAGAAAAATAATGTGTTGCATTATGTATTGCAAATACACGCTTTACAGGTAACAGAATTTTAGAAAATGTGATCATTTACTGAAGCATCGATTTCTTCAGTGCACCAATGTTCTTCTCATGAAGTGAATGAAGAAATACCGAAACTGCACTTTATTTTCGCTCTTTGCACCTAACGACGTGAAAAATAACTCCCGTTCTTGTTTCTCTACGCTGACCGTGTTCCATCGTAGCGTCTTTTCGTTAATAATCTTCCATTATGGCCAGCCATGACACAAATGCTTCTCTTAGCGGCTACTTAGATCTACACGTGTAGAGGGACAGAGACGGACATAACAGTACGCCCAGTGGAAAGTTGGTCTTTCGGCTCAGTGTGTCGGAAATGAAAATTTGTGGCCCACGTAAAGCGCAAACACCTGCAGACGATGGAACGTTGAGGTACGCACAAATGCTTAACTTTGGCGCCTTCTGAAAGTATATAGTTGGCAGATGAAGTAAGAAATTCCAGTCACACTCCCTAGTAACCGATGAGAAACGGTAATAGAAACACAGACTAATTTGTAACCACAAAAACCAGACCACATTTAGAAATTGGTAATAATCAATGTAATTTTCTGTAATACGTATGATGAATAATTCACTTACATTGAAACTAATGTGGAGTTGTGCCTCCGTCACACTACAGTTCTGGAGTAGTCTATCTTTATATCATATGAAATGGGTTCCTTGAAACTTTGCATTCATCTGTTCAGCTACTCCCACTGGAAGGTACCTGAACTTCTAGCAAAGAATGCACTACAGCATCTCCCTCATATTGTTAGAATTAGGGCAATGAATATTCGACTAAAAAGACGCTGTTTGTACTCGTATATCCTAACGAACCCCCCCCCCCCCTCCGACACACACACACACATATCCTATCCAACTGACTTTGATGCTGGTGAGCACACCTTTGACGCTCTCGAGCGAGATATTAGAGCTCTGGATCGGAATTCATGTGAGTTAAACGACCGGTTGAACGGTCGTGGATTATGGTGGCTCTCCGAAATTGTATTATGATTTCCGGTACCACGCGGAGTGGCCGCGAGGTTTGAGGCGCCATGACACGGATTGTGTGGCCCCTCAAGCCGGAGGTTCGAGTCCTCCCTCGGGCATAGATGTGTCTGTTGTTCTTAACACTAAGTTAGTTCAAGTAGTGTGTAAATCTAGGGACCGATGACCTCAGCAGTTTGGTCTGGTCCCTTAGGAATTCACGCTCATTTGAACATTTTTGATTACCGGTATCCATCACCCGCGGGAATCCACATATCGTAGTTGCAATGGTACTGGTGGTGGTCGTAGTGGGGGAGGGGTCTGGAGTCCAAAGAAGGGTTGAAGCAACTCTGTTCGCTAGTGTGTCCTGTGCAGGCGTCTAAATTTATGCGTAGCTACTGCAAGCTACATCAACTTATAACCCGCTTACTCCGTCTCTGTCTTTACAATTGTTACCCGCACACTTCCCTCCATTGACAAATTGACAATTTCTTAATGCCTCAGAATGTGTCCAAACTATCGGCCCCCTCTGTTAGTCGAGTTGTACCATAAACTTCTTTCTTTCTCAAACCGATTCCGGATCTCTTCATTATTTGTCGGATCTGCTCAACTTATCTTCTGACTTGTACATATGCATATGATGGGCCTTGCTGAAAAGTAATGCCTCTGAACTTTTTATTCTGTATTACATATCATGCACATGACTTTGTCGTCTTTCCCAGTTCGCTGGCGCAAGTTGCAACCCTTTGTCACTAGAAGGCCCCGAAGTAGCGTGTAACTTGGCGGTGTGTAACATACCTAAGTCGGTATGTGAGAAGCAATGAGCTGTAATTGAGTTTATAACCACAGAATACTTCATACATGGAGCACTCCCTCTTTCATTATGACAATGCCACACCATAGACGAGCGCCGCGACACCTGGAACAGGCCGGCCGGAGTGGCCGAGCGGTTCTGGGCGCTACAGTCTGGAACCGCGCGACCGCTACGGTCGCAGGCTCGAATCCTGCCTCGGGCATGGATGTGTGTGTTGTCCTTAGGTTAGTTAGGTTTAAGTAGTTCTAAGTTCTAGGGGGCTGATGACCACAGCAGTTAAGTCCCATAGTGCTCAGAGCCATTTGAACCACCTGGAACAATCCGACGCTTTGGGTTCTCTGTCATCGGTCGTCGTCCATATATTCCGGACTTGGCCCCATGTGATTTTCATCTGTTTCCGTAATTGAAATAACCCCTTCAAGGACTTCAGTTTGATAGTGATGGAGCGGTGCAATAACGGGGAGGCTGTGGTTCTATTAACAAACATTCTACAGTGACGTATCAACAAACTAGTCTTTCATTGGGAGAAAAGTGTTCATCGCCTGGGTGACTATGTTGACAAATAAATACGTAGACATGAAGAATAAAGATATAGAGACGTAGAAAGTTAGTAAAGTGTGTTTTGTTTAAAAAGCTTTAGAAGTTTTCACATAAGGAATTCGGAGGCACTACCTTTCAGCACGTCCTGGTATACTCTGCATGCCACGATATGGTATTTCCAAAGCATGGCTTCTCTTCTTAGATGTAATTTTTGTCGTCCATGTTTCATTTCCATACAAAGCTACACTACAGATAAAAACTTTCAGGAAATGTTAACAAATTCCTCATTCTCAGAGACGCTTTTCTTACTGTTTCCAGTTTGCATTTATGTCTTCTTTGGCCATCGCCGCATATTTATCTGCGTGAATAGCAGACCTCATCTACCACTTTTACAGTCTTAATGAGTAGTTGCCACCAATTTAGTTGCTTACATGTGTATGTAAATGCGACGCGCATACACAGCCAGATATCCTACTTTATACTATTACATCATTCTTTATCACTGTAATCAATGTTAGCCATTAAACACCGATTAGTCCACTGGAAGTTATTTAAAGTGGAACGACAACACAATTGCAATTATGAGGGAAAAAGATTCCGGACAGAGATGCAAATGAAGAATACCAGAGTAGTGTGATTCATGTATGACTGACATGACTGACGAAACCATTGTCTGTTCGAGTCTTGTGTACTGATCATCACACTGTAACGTTTGCAATGTTGCTTCAATTTCTTTGTATGACTGTGTGGTCCTGTGGTCCAAGATTCTTCGAGCTTTGTCACTTGGCAGTGACACGTCATGCGAAAGTTACTTCTATCCTTAATTTTACACAGCAAACTAACTTCCTTCAACTTAGGTAGCATGTCCGAAAGACCTGGTTTCTCGGAACTATCCACGAATTGAAGAGGGAGGAACAAAGATAATGTTACTGTTTCATATTTCCTGCTGAACAAACAGTAATGTCACAGCGGACTAAGATTGAGATGTACACTGAAGAGCAAGAGAAACTGTTATCCCTGAATTATATCGTGTAAGGCCCCCGCGACCACGCAAGAGTACTGCAACACGACGTGGCGTGGACTAGAGTAATGTCTGAAGTAGTGCTGGAGGGAACTGACACCATGAATCATGCAGGGCTGTCCATAAATCCCTAAGTGTACGAAGGGGTGGCCATCTCTTCTGAATAGCATGTTGCAAGGCATCCCAGATATGCTCAATATAGTTCATGTCTGTGGAATTTGGTGGCCAGTGGAGGTGTTCCAGTTCAGAAGAGTGTTCCTGGAGCCACTCTGTAGCAATTCTCGATGTGTACGGTGTCGCATTAGCTTGCTGAAATTGCCCAAGTCCGTCGGAATGCACAATCAACATGAATGGATGCAGGTGATCAGACAGAATGTTTACGTACGTGTCACCCGTCAGAGTCGTATCTAAACGTATCAGGAGCCCCATATCGCTCCAACTGCACGCTCCCCACGCCATTACAGACCTTCCACCAGCTTGAACAGTTCCATCATGAGGTTGCCTCCATACCCGTACAGGTGTATCCGCCCGATACTATTTGAAATGAGACTCGTCCGACCAGGCAACAAGTTTATCATCATCAACTATCCAAAGTCGGTGTTGACGGGCTCAGGCGACGCGTAAAGCTTTATGTCGTGCAGCCGTCAAGGATACACGAGTGGGCCTTCGGCTCCGAAAGTCCATATCGGTGATGTTTCGTTGAATGGTTCGCACGCTGACACTTGTTAATGGCCCAGCACGGAAATCTGCATCAATTTGCGAAAGGGTTGCAGTTCTGTCACGTTGAACGATTCTCCTCAGTCGTCGTTGGTTCCGTTCTTGCAAAAAATCATTCTGGTCGCAGCGATGTCGCAGATTTGATGTTATATCAGATTCCTGATGTTCACAGGACACTCGTGAAATGGTCGTCCGGGAAAATCCCGACTTCATCGCTACCTGCTGTTTGCCATCGCTCATGCACCGGTTATAGCACCACGTTCAAACTCACTTAAATCTTGATAACCTGCCACTGTAGCAGCAGTAACCGATCTAACAACTTCGCCAGACACTTGTCTTATATAGGCGTTGCCAACCGCAGCACCGTATTCTGCCTGTTTACACATCTCTCTATTTGAATACGCATGCTTATACCAGTTTCATTGGCGGTTCAGTGTATAAAGACAGTAAATGTCGTCGTCTACATTCAGATTTCCAGCTTGGTTTCGGTGTTTTCTTAATTGTTTTATTTCGATATTGCAGGGAGCAGACTAGGAAGTAAGATATTCTTTGGGTGCTTTTTGTCGGTTATAAGGCTGAAATTTGATAGCCCTCAGCGGAGATAACTCACCGCCGTCGACCGTGCCAGACACGCCTGGATACCAGGCTGCTAGCAGTGTATTGTCTGGCTCATGTGCGATAGCAGAGCGGATTTTCGGAATTTGTAACATTATCGAGGGCGGGCCGGGTAGAAGGTCAGACGGGCGCCAGATATGGCATGTGCCCGGCTCACCTGTTATCTGTCACGCCCTTGCTCGAAATATGAAGTTCAGGACAACGACCACAGCCATTTTATTCTCACAGTCGGGTCTGAATGAGCGTTGTGTGTTGCTATCAGACACTGCAAATAGCACCGACAAATATCCATTGAAGACACCTATAAATAAAAGTAGAGCTGCTGTTTGATTCACCTGTGCCTCTGACAGAGCATGTCTTTGAACGTGGGCGCTAAAGCTTTTCAAATACATTAATGGCGTGACGGATGTATCGATGATTTTGATAGTCACGTGTCTACAGTTGGAGAGCAGCCTTGACATTTAATACCACACCGGTAGCGAGGATGTGGAAGAATAGGAACCTGTATCAAGTCTACGTTTGCTCTAGAGGAATCGGTCATGGAATTACCCGGCCATTCACATCTACATCTGAACCCTGAAAGCCACCATAATGTGTGTGGCGGAGGGTAGAATGTATGCCAAAATCATTTGCTGTCTTCCTATTCTGTTCGTGGATAGTACGCCGAAATTAAAACTATTGGTAGTTCTTCTGTATGAGCCCAAATTTCCTTTGTTTTATCGTAGTAAAATAATAGTTGCAAATTCAAATTATTTACAGAAGAATGGAAAAGCTAGTAGAACACGGGAAAAATTATCTTGAGTTTCGCATAAATGTAGGAATATGAGAGGCAATACTACCTCTACAAATTATAAGACAATCTGAAGAAAGGCAAACCTACGTTTATACCATTGGTAGATTTATTGAAAGCTTTTGGCAGTGCTGACTGGGCTACACTCCTTGAAATTCTGAATAACGCTAAAATACAGGGAGTGAAAAGTTATCCATAGCTTGTAGGTGAATCATACTGAAGTCAAAAACCAATCTTGAAAGAGAAGCGGTAATCGAGATGGAAGTGAGGCACGGTTTTGGCCTATCCATGTTATTCAATCTGAAGTTTCTTGGGGTCTTTTGTACCCACAGCAAGGACAGATTTATGAAGCAGTGAAAAATTACTACTCGGACTCGAACCCGGAACGATCCCATGTGCAGACAATGCTATTAATGAATCAGCCAACGATACGCTCTCACTGTTTCATATCTGTTAATATTTACTCACAGAGATTAGAGTTATTTGGGCTCCACTGTCTCTGTATTAAATGTTCTTGCGCACATGATAATTTCTACCAATCCTTCTGCTATAGAATCCCAGCAAGGCAAAGCTATAGATATTCACATTTGAACTAGCACATTTATTACAGATGAACCTACATCGATCCCATAGAGATCGTTGGGATAAAATTTTACTAACACCAATTATCACCAGGCTCCACCCGTAAAGGGAACAGGGAAAAATTTTATTGCTTACTACAGTGAAAAGTCATTACAGTAATGTACACAATTTGGTAGCTGAAATTCTTGCACAAATTAATAAGTATGCTTAACAAGGCGACCAACGAAATGTTCAAACTGTTGGAAAGCGCGGAACGTAGATAACATAGGCTCGAATTCGCGCGCCGACGATGCCTCTTTCCACACACGTGGCTTGGTGACTGCATCAAGAGCATTTCAAAGTAAGATACGTACCATGAAACTTGCAATGAGTGAATAAAACTCTACCTAGCATAGCTGTGGAAATATGTATTTTCCTCCGGTTGATCGCTACGGATTCAACAACGGCAGTCTAGTGAGATACAGGAAACTGCCGAGTTGAGAAACGTTCGCAGGCGGCAGGACACCCACATGATAAAACACTTACTAATCTTTCAGAAACAGGTTTCAATTTCGTTACTTTACGATTTAGGTGTGGGGTGATACAAACGAATCTTTTTTGTATCCGATAAGTTACAAAGACGGCAGTAGAAGTTTCCTAAGAGGTAAAGACGACTGTAATCAATGGAATTTTGTAGCGTTAGGGAGAAAAATAATTTGTTAAAAATTGAAGAGCTGAGAGAGGACTCAGAAACTGGCTTGCAAATAAGAGACTGCATTTGTTTCAGTGGTCTGAAAAATGATATATGGTGTGCAGTGGAAGTCTGCAAAATATGTTACTGTGTACAGGAAGCCCGTAAGGCATCCTCCATCTGTGAAACAGATGACAGAATAGATACAGATGTACATAACTGTGCCCTTGGGAGCGTGCATGGTCATACGTTTTGCATTTTGACACTCTGACGTAGACGTCACCAGAGCGCAGTACGTCACGCGCGTTACACGAAGTTTTCTTTTCAATATTAGAACTTTTCCACGCTTCTTATGATGCACAAAAACAGCAGCATGTTTAAGGTGAACATTTATGCAACGTCCAATGCGTAGTTCTGTTTTGTGCCACTTCGTCCTACTCGTAGTACGAAATCATCATACTACAGCTCTTTAGTATTACATTATCGTTATGTCTTCTTGAATCGTCAGGTTTAGGAATTGTACCGCCATGAAAAAAAATTTTTCGAGAGAATAAATATCATTTGTTTTGATGTCACAATTTTGTTTTGCTATTTGGGGAGCAAAATAACTGATGATGGTCGAAGTAGAGAGGATATAAAATGTAGGCTGGCAATGGCAAGGAAAGCGTTTCTGAAGAAGAAAAATTTGTTAACATCCAGTATTGATTTAAGTGTCAGGAAGTCATTTCTGAAAGTATTCGTATGGAGTGTAGCCATGTATGGAAGTGAAACATGGACGATAAATAGTTTGGACAAGAAGAGAATAGAAGCTTTCGAAATGTGGTGCTACAGAAGAATGCTGAAGATTAGATAACTAATGAGAAAGTATTGAATAGGATTGGGGAGAAGAGAAGTTTGTGGCACAACTTGACCAGAAGAAGGGATCGGTTGGTAGGACATGTTCTGAGGCATCAAGGGATCACCAATTTAGTATTGGAGGGCAGCGTGGAGGGTAAAAATCGTAGGGGGAGACCAAGAGATGAATACACTCAGCAGATTCAGAAGGATGTAGGTTGCAGTAGGTACTGGGAGATGAAAAAGCTTGCACAGGATAGAGTAGCATGGAGAGCTGCATCAAACCAGTCTCAGGACTGAAGACCACAACAACAACAACAACAACAATTTTGTTTCATATAGTGTATAGACGTTGAATATTAAATTTAAATCTTTATCTGTTCCCCAACAGTCTCTTCTAGGGGCGTGACAGACTGTAATTCCTCTAGTGCTTTCTTTCCCCTGTGTCCAGTTACATTCGCGAATATTGTATTTCAGTCAGTCTCCGTATGAGCTATTATCTTATGTAAATTATAAATGCAAAAGTTCGCCCTCGCGCGCATGTGTGTATGTGTGTTAGTATAATTGTTACCACATCATGCTGAAACGGCTGGACGGATTTGGATGAAATTTGGAAGAGGCAGCTTATATCCTTACTTAATACATAGTGACACTGGTGGCGATGAAAAATACTTTAGCCGGAGACGCGCAAAACCCATAGTTTATTCATTCAGTAACTGAGAATTAGAACATTTTGTTACTACTAGAAAATTCTACACATTATTTGTAATCTTTATGAAACTTTTCTTGCGGGCTGCCTCCAGAAAATGATGAAAAGAAAAAAAAAATATTGCCTACTATATTTTCGATGATCATGCAGTAAAGCAGTCCCATGAAGCATGACGTGTTAATTTATTACTTCTTTGCCAGTGACTGTATTCACATATGGAAATGAACGTACCTGCAAAATTACATCACTGTATGACACATATTTCAATAGCTATCACGTCGTACACACTGAGATGCGTTAAAAACAGTTGCATCATGTATGACGTTTAAATTTATTACTTCTATTCGCACCACATTTCGCAGGCAGTATCCACATGTTGTCGTTGTTGTTATCTTCAGTCCTGAGACTGGTTTGATGCAGCTCTCCATGCTACTGTATCCTGTGCAAGCTTCTTCATCTCCCAGTACTTATTGCAACCTACATCCTTCTGAATCTGCTTAGTGTATTCGTCTCTTGGTCTCCCTCTACGATTTTTACCCTCCACGCTGCCCTCCAATGCTAAATTTGTGATCCCTTGATGCCTCAGAACATGTCCTACCAACCGATCCCTTCTTCTTGTCAAGTTGTGCCACAAACTCCTCTTTTCCCCAATCCTATTCAATACCTCCTCATTAGTCATGTGATCTACCCATCTAATTTACAGCATTCTTCTGTAGGACCACATTTCGAAAGCTTCTATTCTCTTCTTGTTCAAACTATTTATCGTCCATGTTTCACTTCCATACATGGCTACACTCCATACAAATACTTTCAGAAACGACTTCGTGACACTAAAATCTACACTCGATGTTAACAAATTTTTCTTCTTCACAAATGCTTTCCTCGCCATTGCCAGTCTACATTTTATATCCTCTCTACTTCGACCATCATCAGTTATTTTGCTCCCCAAATAGCAAAACTCCTTTACTACTTTAAGTGTCTCATTTCCTAATCTAATTCCCTCAGCATCACCCGACTTAATTCGACTACATTCCATTATCCTCGTTTTGCTTTTGTTGATGTTCATCTTATATCCTCCTTTCAAGACACTGTCCATTCCGTTCAACAGCTCTTCCAAGTCCTTTGCTGTCTCTGACAGAATTACAATGTCATCGGCGAACCTCAACGTTTTTATTTCTTCATTTGCCTGCTTCATTTACTGCATGTTTATATTTTCTCCTTTCATCAATTAAATTCAATATTCCTTCTGTTTTCCAAGGATTTCTACTAGCCCTCGTCTTTTTACCTACTTGATCTTCTTCTGCCTTCACTACTTTATCCCTCAGAGCTACCCATTCTTCTTCTACTGTCTTTCTTTCCCCCATTCCTGTCAATTGTTCCCTTATGCTCTCCCTGAAACTCTGTACAACCTCTGGTTTAGTCAGTTTATCTAGGACCCATCTTCTTAAATTCCCACCTTTTTGCAGTTTCTTCAGTTTTAATCTACAGTTCATAACCAATAGATTGTGGTCAGAGTCCACATCTGCCCCTGGAAATGTCTTACAATTTAAAACCTGGTTCCTAAATCTCTGTCTTACCATTATATAATTTATCTGAAATTTGTCAGTATCTCCAGGATTCTTCCATGTATACAACCTTCTTTTATGATTCTTGAACCAAGTGTTAACTATGATTAAGTTATGCTCTGTGCAAAATTCTACCAGACGGCTTCCTCTTTCATTTCTCTCCCCGAATCCACATTCACGCACTATGCTTCCTTCTCTCCCTTTTCCTACTCTCGAATTCCAGTCATCCATGACTATTAAATTTTCGTCTCCCTTCACTACCTGAATAATTTCTTTTATCTCATCATACATTTAATCAATTTCTTCATCATCTGCAGAGCTAGTTGGCATATAAACTTGTACTACTGTAGTAGGCATGGGCTTCGTGTCTATCTTGGCCACAATAATGCGTTCACTATGCTGTTTGTAGTAGCTTACCCGCGCTCCTATTTTTTTATTCATTATTAAACCTACTCCTGCATTACCCCTATTTGATTTTGTATTTATAAGTATCCACATATGCCACTGAATATACCTACAAAAATATATATTTGTACGGTACACAGTTTCGGAGATACGACGTCATAGCCCTGAGTTGAGAGAAAATGAAACTGTAGCGTAAAATTCACTAGAGATACTGGTAAAACATGTGCAGAAATATGTGAAAATATGTGAAATGTATGTGACGTGTGCATATGCGGGCAACGTCACGGGTAGAAAGTTCATCCTAGACTCTTGAAATGATTTCAGCTAGATTTGGTACACATAAAGTTGAGATCTGAAAAGAAATACTGTGGTGTTAAGAACTACTAACGTAAGTAGGGTACCTTCATTCTCAGAAACGGATGTAATTCGTGAACAAGACATGCGTACCATAATTATTGATGTCTGCAATATAGACCTAAATTTATGTGCATCTGTACGACTAAGCTGGAAAACTAAGATATATAAGATATTGCAGTGCTCGTGTTATCCCGATAACGATAATGGCTTGCAGCTTATTTCAGTCTGTTGACACAGTTTGTTGCTCAAGCGATCTAGATAATCTGTTGACAGAAGGAGAGAAAATCCTTCTCGTAATCTGTGTAGAGTGTTACAGGTATATTATGATGTCCATCTGCCTTTCCACGACTGATTTTAGCTGATTATGTATTCCGCGAACACCGTAACTCAGTACCTGCCATTTCAGTTTTCGAGCGGTGGTTTCGCAAATTTTACTTTAGGTTCCATTGACAGCTTCTAGCATTTCTCCCATTTAATCGTTTCGGTTCGAAATACTTTTTATTTTCTGTCGATGTATTGAGTTAAATCTGTGACGAAATCCATTCTAAAACGGTTACTGCAGCAAGGTTGCTTTTCACATTACTCACAATCTTGTTCGCAACTATATTTTTTTGACATATGTTGTTGTTGTTGTTGTGGTCTTCAGTCCTGAGACTGGTTTGATGCAGCTCTCCATGCTACTCTATCCTTGGCAAGCTTCTTCATCTCCCAGTAACTACTGCAGCCTACATCCTTCTGAATCTGCTTAGTGTATTCATCTCTTGGTCTCCCTCTACGATTTTTACCCTGCACGCTGCCCTCCAGTACTAAATTGGTGATCACTTGATGCCTCAGAACATGTCCTACCAACCGATCCCTTCTTCTCGTCAAGTTGTGCCACAAACTCCTCTTCTCCCTCAATTCTATTTTAGACATAGATTGGATCAAATCCGAAATCTTCGTAGAATAGCCTGGACCATATGTTCATAATTGTATTAAAAGAATGAGAATCACGTTAGAATTAGCCAATAACTAACAAATAACATGTTTATAACTAACCAGTTCTACGTATGTTTCAAAATTCTCTAGTCATACAGTGGATAGTAACATCCTATACCGTCGCAGATTCATCTGAAACTCTAGTTGAAGCCTTCTAGTTCGACTATCTTTCGTGAAGCTTTCGGTCACATATTTGGAAAATAATCTCTTTTTTTCACATTTGAAGATTTTATGCAGCATTGGACTTTGATGTAAATGGGACAGTAACAAAAGAGGGGAAGAAAGCGTAGCTTGTGTCTTCACATTCAAAGTGGAAGATTTTAAACTACGGATGCTTTTATCCTGGTATTTCTCTACGGTAATCCCCCCCCCCTCCCCCCCACATTTCCCCTGCAAACACAAACAGCCGCTTTGTGTTCCTTTCACGATGATCCACACAAACATGACCTGATAGTCGGCTTTAGCAAGAAATTATTTTTCGACGCGTATTGGTTGCGCGACTGTTTTAAAACTTTGAGTTGTGTCCGTAATTTGAGTGCTTTAGATAAACTGAGCAGAATTTTCAAACGACAATTCCGATGTATCTGAAACGGAAAGTTTATAATTGGGATTTATTACCAGATTTGTCATTTGACACTGAAGCAAGGACTTTTGAGCCGAAAATTAAAATAAAGGGTAGCTTAGTGAGCAACGAAAAGGACAATGTAGGGAACTTTTAAGGGGGACATAAAAACAAACAATGGATCAGGGAACAGAATGGTGTATGATTAATGAAATAGTTGCGGGTGAGACGCGCACACAAGTATATGAAAGATGGATCAAATACTGTTCTCTGCTAGTTAACAAGAGATAATAAATCATCGAGGCTATTATCTTAATCAAATAACAGCTTATGAGCAGAATGGTTCTGTTACACGGCTAGGTAGCCCCGTTGACCGTATTTAGTCGAAACAGAGAAACTGAAACACTTTGCCAGCAGATTCTATGCTTTGAACAGCATGTTCTGTCAGAGAATAAAATAGTATAATTAGAAATGAAGAACATTTCTAAAATACACATGTTTAAAAAGGTAGCTTTAACGCTCTCCGTCAGTAAAGCGTACAACGTAATTAAAGATTATTTGGAGCACGTAGAGTACTGGTTAGTAATGAAAAGGAACAACTGCAAGCCCTGTCGTATTTAAATAAGTGATCATGTTTTATTGCTTTCACAAGGAAATCGTGTCTCGTGACGTAAAATGAATGGTAGTAATGTCTTGTAATCCTCCTGAGTTCAACATCTCATTCATCAGGGGAATTTCTCACTGAATTGTTTAAGTGGACTGAGGTGCGCCGTTGAATATGTACCGGCATGGAAAGTTCCTTCTGAACAGACTTAAGTTGTTGCAAGGAGCACAGCAGCATCTTCTACATCTACATCTACATCTACATCCATACTCCGCAAGCCACCTGACGGTGTGTGGCGGAGGGTACCTTCAATACCTCTATCGGTTCTCCCTTCTATTCCAGTCTCGTATTGTTCGTGGAAAGAAGGATTGTCGGTATGCTTCTGTGTGGGCTCTAATCTCTCTGATTTTATCCTCATGGTCTCTTCGCGAGATATACGTAGGACGGAGCAATATACTGCTTGACTCTTCGGTGAAGGTATGTTCTCGAAACTTTAACAAATCCCCGTACCGAGCTACTGAGCGTCTCTCCTGCAGAGTCTTCCACTGGAGTTCATCTATCATCTCCGTAACGCTTTCGCGATTAGTAAATGATCCTATAACGGAGAGCGCTGCTCTCCGTTGGATCTTCTCTATCTCTTCTATCAACACTATCTGGTACGAATCCCACACTGCTGAGCAGTATTCAAGAAGTGGGCGAACAAGCGTACTGTAACCTACTTCCTTTGTTTTCGGATTGCATTTCCTTAGGATTCTTCCAATGGATTTCAGTCTGGCATCTGCTTTACGAACGATTAACTTTATATGATCATTCCATTTTAAATCACTCCTAATGCGTACTCCCAGATAATTTATGGAATTAACTGCTTCCAGTTGCTGACCTGCTATTTTGTAGCTAAATGATAAGGGATTTATCTTTCTATGTGTTCGTAGCACATTACACTTGTCTACATTAAGATTCAATTGCCATTCCCTGCACCATGCGTCAATTCGCTGCAGATCCTCCTGCACTTCAGTACAATTTTCCATTGTTACAACCTCTCGATATACCACAGCATCATCCGCAAAAAGCCTCAGTGAACTTCCGATGTCATCCAGAAGATCATTTATGTATATTGTGAATAGCAACGGTCCTACGACACTCACCTGCGGCACACCTGAAATCACTCTTACTTCGGAAGACTTCTCTCCATTGAGAATGACATGCTGCGTTCTGTTATCTGGGAACTCTTCAATCCAATCACATAATTGGTCTGATAGTCCATATGCTCTTACTTTGTTCATTAAACGACGGTGAGGAACTGTATCGAACGCCTTGCGGTAGTCAAGAAACACGGCATCTACCTGGGAACCCGTGTCTATGGCCCTCTGAGTCTCGTGGACGAATAGCGCGAGCTGGGTTTCACACGACCGTCTTTTTCGAAAGCCATGCTGATTCCTACAGAGTAGATTTCTAGTCTCCAGAAAAGTCATTATACTCGACCATAATAGGTGTTCCAAAATTCTACAACTGATCGACGTTAGAGATATAGATCTATAGTTCTGCACATGTGTTCGACGTCCCTTCTTGAAAACGGGGATGACCTGTGCTCTTTTCCAATCCTTTGGAACGCTACGCTCTTCTAGAGACCTACGGTACACCGCTGCAAGAAGGGGGGCAAGTTCCTTCGCGTACTCTGTGTAAAATCGAACGGGTATCCCATCAGGTCCCGCGGCCTTTCCTCTTTTGAGCGATTTTAATTGTTTCTCTATTCCTCTGTCGTCTATTTCGATATCAACCATTTTGTCATCTGTGCGACAATCTAGAGAAGGAACTACAGTGCAGTCTTCCTCTGTGAAACAGCTTTGGAAAAAGACATTTAGTATTTCGGCCTTTAGTCTGTCATCCTATGTTTCAGTAACATTTTGGTCACAGAGAGTCTGGACATTTTGTTTTGATCCACCTACCGCTTTGACATATGACCAAAATTTCTTAGGATTTTCTACCAAGTCAGTACATAGAACTTTACTTTCGAATTCATTGAACGCCTCTCGCATAACCCTCCTCACACTACATTTCGCTTCGCGTAATTTTTGTTTGTCTGCAAGGCTTCACAGTGAAGGAGTCTTCAGTGGGCGTCCTTATTGTGTTCGGTAGTGAAGAAAGGAACTGTGTTTTAAATTACGAGTTGCCTGAAACAAATTGTTTGTTAACGAAGGAACATATACAATAGGGACCAAATGAATAGGGCAGTGCAGTTATTAAGACACGAGCCTCATTTTATTGAGCATGGAGTTGCTCTGTCTTGCCATTCTGATTTAGGTTTTCGTGATTTTCCAAAATCAGTAAGGCAAATACCACTATAGTTCCTTAATCAACGCCAAGGCCGAACATTTGTCCTATCCTCATAGACCATCCGATTGCATAAAGGACTTTATGCACTTTGTATGTTTTATATTTTAAGCAACTGATTTGCATCGCATTGGCTTGATTATGAGATGATCCTTGGATGAATAAAGACGATAATCATAACCGTTGTCGCCTACATAAATTAACCAAAAATAGATGAAAATTTCAGGGGATGTTGTTCTTCATTACAAAAATGCAGAAAATCGTTGTCTACATTCAAACGTAATCCACCTCCACTTGAAGATATTGCTCATTAAGTATATCCCTTAATGCATCTCGTGATGGAAACATTAAATAAGTGAACATTACGGTGCATTCCATATTCGGTGATTTAAGTTGTTGTGAAAAGGTGACGTCATAGAATTGTCGAGGGTAATGAGCGCCGTTTGATGTTCTGTCGATGATGCGTCGTTAGTAACGACGCAAAACATCAGACTGTCCTGGGAAGGTAAGCAATTAGAACACTGCTTCACCCCCAAGTATCTTGGAGTAACCCTTGAGCGAGCACTTACCTACAGAATACATTGCTTGAACACCATACGGATGGTATCTATCTGCAAGGAACAACATTCTCCGGAAATTATCGGGTACAACCTGGGGGACGCATCCTCGCATCTTAAGAACTGTAGCTCTTTGTAATTCAGCTGCAGAATATGCTTGCACTGTCTGGTGCAGATCTAGTCATGCTGAACAAGTGGATATAGCCTTGAATGACTCATTACGGAATTGACTCATTACGGAATGTCTGAGATCTACACCACTTGATAAAGTTTTTTGTCTAGAGAACATCCCACCTCCAGATATCCGTCGTGAATGTGCATCCAGACTGGAAAAGTCTAATGCACTGAATCTTAAGACCCATGTACTACACGGGTATCAGCCAGCAGTATCAAGACTCATGTCAAGGAAAAGCTTTTTCTCTTCAACTGAAAGCCTCACTGAACTCCCTTCGAACTTCAGAGTCAACTCATGGCGTTCCAGATCCATCCACCTTGCAGGGTGGATGATCCCGACCGAAAGCCTCCCATCAGGTCACGAAGAAAGCTGGCCAATATGGAAAACCCTCAGAAGGCTGCGTTCTGGAGTTGGAAGAACGAAGACCAACTTGAAGAAGTGGGGATTTACATGCGACTCCACAGCATGTGAATGTGGTGAAGAACAGACAATGAGACATCTTCTTGTCTGCATCCTATACCCAACGTCATGCACGCTATAGAATGTCATCGATGTCACCAAGGAAGCATGCGAAGTTGTTGCATACTGGTCAAGCCGCATTTAACTGTAACGTTAATGCTTATAGTACCATGTTTTGGAACATTTTCTATAACTTGTAAACTATAATGTGTTTCTGACACGATTAAATAAAAAATAACAGATTGTGGAAGAATAGGAGAGGAAGACAGGTGTGTCCTTCTGAAAGGAACCATCCGGACATTCGTTGCAGACAGTTTAGGGAAACGATGTAAAACACGAAATCCGGATGGACTGCCTGGGATTTGAAAAGCCGTCCTTCAGGATACGATTACAGTGTCTTAACAATGCGGCACTATGCACGGATTTGAGTAAGCCACTTCGCTAGATGGATTCTGCGTTTGTCGGATGTTGATATCAAAGGCCAAAACGAATTTCTCACGAATATTACGCCTGTTTAAAAGAACCCACACCGCCTCACCCTAGAAAAGTAGCGGGGGAGTAACCCATGGATCTGCACAAATGAGCACATAGGCGATATGAACTATATGACATGCCAGCAAGGTCGAAGCCATTGTTTTCTGAGATTCAGAATGGATTTTTCTTATTGAGAACGTTGCTAAGGGTAACATTCACTTATTGTCCAAGTCTTCTGGAGCGAATGAAAAAAAAAGTGCTCCAAAAGAGTTCCGTACTCTCAGGTAGAACAAAACTATACAAACCTTACTGACGCGGATAATTGTAAGTATCCTAAATACGTTTAATAAATCCGATTCACGTGCTGCTTGATCACATCAGTCCTTCCTAGGCTCATAGTGGATACAACGTTATAGTGACGTGTTTTTCGCCATCTATGTTTTGTTTATCGGCTTCTTAGACACCCGTACGCTTAGTACCTCTCCTCAATATCATTTCATATAGAAAATGAAAGGTCTGATAAGTTCAGAAACGTGGCACAACACTAAATCATTATGCGTTCCCGTCTCCAGATCAGCCGTATGACTGTCGAATAAACTAACTAGAAACCATTGTACTAAACGACGCTGGATTTAAGAGGCTTCATGTTATCACTGGCGTAACTTCCCTCTTGACGCATCCCAATTGTCTTTGTTCCGTTCAACAGCAAATTAAAATTTTTGTCGCATTGCCAACACCGACCGTGTTTTCCTCGGTACTATGTATTTCAGTTTTCCTCCTGTGTCACGAACTAGTCATATTCTGATATTTTTGCCTCTTCTCCAAATCAGTAAATTCCTTCTCCAGATTTGAATCCTTCTGTAATATTACCACACAACTTTGTCAGATATCATTAGTCACATTCCATATAAGTGTGGTGAACAGATTACTTAACACAATGTTAGCTAGACTGACAGTTATGAAGCACAACCTATTTAACAGTATGAGTATTATACCATTAATATTATGTACCACTCATGTGATACACATGTCTAAATGATTATTATTTATATCCTTCTTCTTTTGCTTTTAAGCCGCTATTGACTACGATTATTTCAACTGTTTTTCCTTCCTTTTATACTACAATTTTCTCATCGTTTCTCGAGTTTTCTTTCTTCTGTCCAAATGGCTCCAGTGTTCTCTTGTGTTTTTCATGGAAACCTTTTTACTCCTGTGATTTTTTTCTGAGTGCCAGACGTTTCTCAATATCTTGTGGAGTAATCTGGAATCTGTCCACGTCCCTTTCAACTTCTTTGCACAATGTGCTCTCCGTTTTTAATTTAACAAAGTAAGTGAATCGTCCTTTTGTCAGTCTGGTAAGATTCATCCTTTGGAAGTGGCCGTAGAAAGTTTTTCATCTTCTCTTAAGCATGTCTGTAATTTTTTCAATATATGCATGCAATTCAATATTATGACGTCTTTTGAATCGTGTTTGCCCTTTGACTGGTCCCAAAATTTCCCGTAGTATTTTTTCTTCCTTGATTTCCGGTGCTTCCACTATCGCCTTTTTGTTTAGAGCTAATTATTCTGTTACATTAAGTGCTTCCAGGTGAGATACTGTAGAGTTGTGTAAAAGTATAACATTGATTGATACTTCCTTGGTGAGGTAGTATGCTGATTTCAGATTATTAACTCTTGTTTCATTGGCTTCTGTTTCAAAATTATCTTGTTCAGTTATTGCTCGTAGATTCATGGATTCATTAGTTCTCTTAGTTTTTCCATGTTTAGTTTTCATCATGTGTGGGGTGCCTTGATGTTTGCCTGAAATTTGATTTTGTCAAAGGAGATTTGCAAGACTGTTTTTTCAGTATGTTCAGTTGTATTTGTTTAGTGGCTGTTTCTCTTTAGTCTGAAAAACTAGCTAGGTCGTCCACAAATGCTTTATTTGTAGTTTGTCCTTTTTATAACCTAATCAAACTCCCTCATTGATTTGGTTTTCGCCTAATGATATTCTGCGATTCCTTAAGACTATTTCTAGAACACAGTTAAAGAGCAGTGAATAGATACCGTCTCCCTGTCTCACTCCAGTTTTGAACTCAGAAGTTCTAGAAATTTCAGTACTATATTTCAATTTAGAGATGGTGTTTGTTAGCATTTGTGTAATTAGAGCTGTGGTGGAATTTGGAATGTGACAAAGCAGTCACCAGAAAACAAAGGGCGTGGCAAAACTGGAATAAAGACAAGAACGCGTAAAACAGGACAAGATTCCTTGAAGTAACAAAGGGAACAGCTAAAATTATGAGAAATACTAGGATAAATTATAACAAAAGTCAGTTAAAACAAACAGAAACTATTTCAAAATGAAAAACATTAGAAATTTCTACACGATTTTAAAAGGAAAATTAAGTAAACATTCTGCATCAAACCCGCTCTTTAAACACAGAAATGGGAAAATTAGCACATCATAATCAAGAAAACTATTTTGAAAATTTACTAAACTGTGAGTGACTGAAATTAAGATTTAACTCTACAGAAGGCAACACTCAGTACCTGGACTTAGATACTCCAAAGAAATTGGAAATGGAGGAATTAATCAAATCTCTCCAAAACTATGAAGCAACTGGGGAGGATTCCATCACTGCAGAACTATGGATGCATTCAAATGACGAAAGTCTGGACAAGCTAACCCAAATAATCCAAAATATTTGGTTAAGAGAAGAGTCCCTGAAGTGTGAAAAACACCTTTGATCCACCCACTGCACAAGGCAGGTGATAAAACAGATGCGAACAACTACAGAGGCATCTCTCTCTTATCTGTTACCGACAAAATCGTATCAAAAGCATTGTTAGCTAGGTCGGAACAAAATCTCAACTCACAAATTATTGTATATGAATGTGCTTCTGGAAACATGGTGTTGGAAGCAGGTACTCAACTTAAAGTTAATAATAAAGTCTCTGAAAAGACGCTCTAAAAATTTCATAATTACTTTTACTGACTCTGGAAAGCCTTTGACTCAGTTGATAGAAAGTTACTATTTGAAATGCTATTTATATTATTATAATTATTATTATTATCAGCTGCTTTCCATATTTGAATGGTACGTCACTAAGACTGTCCAGTTGCAAGTAAAAGAGGACCTGAAGACCCTAATCTTGCCGGACGGAATAAAGTGAGTGACTGAAACTCAAAGAAGGGTTCCATTTATGGAGATCTGAATTTTGCGGCTAGATGCGGCGTATGACGCGAGGGTTGACACGATATCTTAGTTGGCTGTCACATGTACGTGTGTAATGAACATGGCAGCATGTCTCAAGTTAACCGACTCTGAATGTGAGATGACTATCGGTGCAACACACGTGGATCATAGTATGAAAGGTGGAAAGGTGTATGCTCAGTATTATCACAGATAAACGTTTCCATCCGTGTAAACCTCCACCCATGACGACAATAAGTGGTGTCACAGACAGTCAGCTGTGAGACAGATGGCCGCAAATTTCAAGATGGGGCGCCAGGAATCCACTTCTGCCAGGACTGTATGTAGACAAGTGTATAATAAAGCCTACACGAGCCGCCAATCAACTCGTACCCCTTTGCTTACGTTTTCACTAAAGGCCGCTGTTTTTGAAGAGTTTTGAGTTATTGAAGAAAACCGTACAAAAGTGGCCTTCAAACACATCCCTACTCAATCACCCTTCAGCGGTCAGGATTTGTAGTTCATGGCATTCCCTCCTACCATTACACAAATACTTGCGACAGCACAGAATTATTTCCTAAGTGCCATAGTTTTTTATCTTCATTTACGTGCCTTATTCAGCCACCTGCATAGTCGAGCGCTTACAAATCGTAAAGATGACGTTTGTGTAAATTTTACGTAACAGTTTTTTGAATTTTAACGGAACAATATAAACAAACACATTCTTGTATTCGTCAGGCCTTCTGATAACGAAACTATTGGGCTTGTAAGAGTTAACTTTGGATCTAATTGTCAACTTAATTAGTTTTAACATAACGTTTAAAAAATCGTTTTTCGTTCATTGCTCTCATGGACACATTTAAATTAATAATGTTAATGAAGTAGCCGACTCTAATGGTGGTGTAATAGGCCGATCAATAGAAACTAAAAAACGGCTGAATATCGGGAATAGTTCGTGTAGTCAGAAGTTTTTTCTTGGTGGTAGGAGGGAGTGCTACGAACAACACAGTAGAAATCCTGGATGGTGAGGGATCTGTGTGGTGTGTAAGTGCATTTGAAAGTCACTTTCGAACGTGACTTTGGAAGGGCAAGCACTCGACACAGTATCAGCGTTGCTCTAACAATCAAGTGACATTTCATTTGCATGGTGCTAGTGCAAGGGATGTGGGAAAAACCTCAGAATCGGCTTAAACCAAATTCGTCACAGAAACAGAAGTCCTCATGAGTATCAGCACTGTGGAGTTTATAACCTCCTACTTCCAGTAGGAGCCGGAATACAGACAAAAAAGTGTTTTATCCAGTGCCTGGCATATAGTCTGCCCTGAGTGACTGGGATATTGTGTGGGAACAGAATTGTTCTGCCAAATCTACCTGTTTCTTTCTGGGCAGTGTACATGTCAGGGACAAGACATAATTTTTGAGCCCCAAAATGTAGGCTGTCCTGCATGGCAGGTGTGTTGTGTTGAAGCAATATTGGCCTGCTTTATCGATCTGATTTGCTTGGTGGCTTCTTCAGCAGAAACTAAACGATGTTCAAGCCCCTGATGTGTAGCCTGTGCTGCATGACAGAGATCTTGTGGAAGTAGCATCAGTTTGCTTTATTGAACTGTAATCTAGGGTCTACACATGCTGATGAGCGTTGTTGAAGATAGGTTGAGATGGATAGCAGATGGGGGGAGCGAAAGGGAGCAGGAAATGGATGAAGAAGGGGATATAGGGGGAGATACACAAGGTATGTGAAAGATGTACAGGGGCAGAGGGCAGGTGGAAAATGTGGAGATGAATAGTGACAGGACAACGAGGATATGGTCACATTGAGGGGGGAGGAAGATATGTTCAGAGAGAGGGGATGGAAGAAATGCACAAAAAAGGGTGGAGAAGGAGATGAAAAGACAAAGTGAGGAGGAGGAGATAGAAAGAATGGGAGGACGAGTTGGACAGACAGATGAAGAAAGATGTGATCACAGAAAGTGGGAGGAGTTGGTGTGTTCAGTATATGTGTGGAATGTATCGAACATATATGGAGGCGAAACCATGGAGAAAAGGCTAGAAAATAAATAAAAGGGGGATGTCAGAAAATTAGCGCATGCTCAACCTCGGAAGCTGTGTGTTTTAGAGCCATGGGCGCCACGAGCTCCACAAATGAGTGTCAACAAAGGGCCCATACCCAGCGCTTATCCAGCTCAACAAAGCTAATCCATTCTTTCAGTGATACTTCCTATTGGTAACAGTCATGTCCACTTTAATTTTCACCCCCAAGTTCGTATTCAGGACTGCTAGGTTCCGTCTCAGCTTTACTGCTTCAGCTGTGTTAGGTGTAGTTCGCTGAGTTATGGATAAGTATACTGATGAAGAATCGGCCGATAAGCACCTTTTAGTATCCAACAACGATTCGGATCACCCGCCCAAGCCGAATATCGATATTGGTAGACTAGCACTCTACTAAAACTTCGATTTAGTAGTTCTAGCGCAGTTACCTAAATGACGTAGTAAAAGGTAGGATTACCGTAGTATTGGTAGCATTGGTAGAGAAAGAAACATAAATGAATGTATGAAAAAGACACATGGACCTAAGAACTTGTGTTTGTTTGTTTTGACCATAATTAGAAGTGCACATTGTTCAGTGTTAGTCCATTGAGTATTTTATATCTGCATAAATTGCATTCGATAAGTAAGAAAAATTAGATGATCGCCGAGCTTATGCCCTTTTATGCAAGCAAAGAATTTAATTTTCATGCAGATACTGTTTACATGAACAAACATAAAATATCTATCTAATTATTGTCGTTATTTTGTACTCAATGGAACATCCTTCATCATGTTGAGAGGCAAGAGTTTCCTGTTACTATTAATAACTGCGAACGTTGTTTATGTTTCATAAAAGCATGATGAAGTATCAAAGAAATATTTTCTATGTTTCGAGTTTTTTAGTTTCACTTATTCTGGAGGAAATTGCTATGATCGCGTGCGCAAAAAAAAAAAAAAAGAGGTATCGCCCGATACGTAGGCAATACACCTAACATAGGGCTAAAGTGGTTACGATCTTAATACTATGAATCCTCCGATACACGCCACTGATTGCTCAGTCATTAACCATTCCTGTGTTTAAGGTTTTCGATTCGGATCGCTCTCTAGACTGTTTTTTAATGCTTACAACGGCTTCTCTACGCTCTGAAACTTGGTTCTGAATAGCCTTTCATCTGGTGAACTCCGCTGCCATTGACCCAAAGAACCACCTGTTTGATGTACCAGTGTCTGCATCACCACCAGTGCGAGTGATCATAAACTGTGTTTTATCTACGCCGTGTAGAATGGAAAACACATTGTGCATGGGCTCAACGAATGCAATAGAAGAGTGGCACAACGGTGCAATTTTGAGATGTTTCAATAGTGATACTAAGTGCATCACAGTATTTTGGCACTGAGGGATGTTGCATTACCATGAGATTTGTACTGCATTTTGGTGAGTCGATATTACAGGCTTTCTCACTGTTGCGAAGATATGTTCACAGAAACAAACTTAACTGGAATAGGAAAGCAAAATAACTGCTGGTGCGAGAAGTAGAGAGGTTGTAAAATGTAGACTCGCAGTGGCAAGAAAAACGTCTCCGAAAAAGAGAAATTTTTTAACGTTTAATACAGATTTAAGTGTTAGGAATTCTTTCCTGGAGGTATTTACCTGGAGTGAAGCCAAGTTTGGAAGTGAAATATGGATGATAAAGAGTTCAGACAAGAATATAAGCTTCTGAAACGCGGTGCTACAGATCACTGCTGAATGTTGGATGGATATATCTCTTAGCTAATGAGGAAGCACTGAACAGAATTGGTTAGAAATTGATTCAGCGTATAATGAAGGAGGTTTAGCTAGGTTTTTAGTCGGTGTGTTGCACGCTTGAGCAATTCAGTCCAACGGAGTAAATACACAGTTAATGGCGAGCACTGGCCTTCTACTTTGTGATCAACCCTATCACGTTATTGACGTACGTTACATTTGCTTCCAGAATCTGATGATTACCTGCACTTGGCAAGTGTTAATGTGTTAAGTGCTCAGTAACTTGTTCATTTTGTGCTCCATAACGGAATAATATATATGTTAATGAAAACCACCATTGCTGTATTTCATGTCCTTTTATTACACCCCTACCGATTTCGTTCTAAATACACATCTTCAGATGATGCCGAAAGTCCATCACCAGTCACCGAATCTAATTCTCACGAAGTGACAGAAATACAACATTGTCATGACTCAAAAATGTCACTAGGTTATGTTCACCTAGAACGAAACTGTTGACGTCACAATCGATTTCGTTCTTAATGAACATCCGCAGAGGATATCGGAAGTTCAACAACAATCACTGTAACTTTTTGCGCCACAACACTGGCACTTTCTGGGTCCATCAGAATTACTTGCGATGACGGTGTCACCTGTATTTCATTTAGAACGAAACCGGCTGTGACGTAATTAAAATGTTACAAAATAGTGAATGATGTCGTCTGGTGACTGACAGATATGTTCGGAATTCTAGAAAACGCAACTCTGAGGAAAGCTTTCGTCGAAAGGAATCCAGAAAGCCTGAAAAAGTCCAATGCCGAAAGAATGCGATACTACGGCAGAGTCATATGAAAAAAAAAGGTGCAAAGCGATTACTCGGCAGCTCCATCGGGCATTTTGCGGCCAGCGACAGTCCAAACGTCTAAAAGAATCGTAAGCAGGTGACACTGGAAGGCAGCACAGCAAACACTAGTAATGGCGACATCTAATGTCAGCATGACAGTTTGCAGCACTGCGTCTGCTGTGTTCGGATGCGGGCTGAGTTGACATCCCTTCGCTCCCAGCTTCAGGCACTGTTGGCTTTGGTCACTCAGCTTGAGGCTGTTGCCAATGGACATCACTGTGGGGGTCCGGATGGGGGTTTATCGGGGACGGTCAGTTCGTCCCACGCATCCCCCAATCGGACTCCGGCTGTGGCTGTCCGGGATACTGCCCACATTGAGGCTGACTCCTTACCTGTGGTAGAGTGGGAGGTCGTCTCGAGGTGTGGCAGGGGGCGAAAGACATTCTGGAGGGCTGAAAGGAAGACCTCTCCAGTTTATCCGACGAACCGGTTTCAGGCTCTGTCTCTGGCTGATACTGATCTTAGGCCGGACATGGCTGCTTGTCCTGTTCCAGAAGTTGTCCCTCAGTCTGCAAGATCCAGGCAGTCGCAGAGGGTGGGCTTACTGGTAGTTGGGGGCTTCAACGTCAAGCGCGTAGTGGGGCCCCTCAGGGACATAGCAGCCAGAGAGGGGAAGAAAACCAATGTGCACCCCGTGTGCATACCGGGGGAAGTCATTCCAGATGTGGAAAGGGTCCTTCCGGATGCCATGTAGGGTACAGGGTGCACCCATCTGCAGGTGGTAGCTCATGTCGGCACCAATGATGTGTGTCGCCATGGATCGGAGGAAATCCTCTCTGGCTTCCGGCGGCCATTGATTTGGTGAAGACTGCCTGTCTCGCTAGAGGGATGAAAGCAGAGCTCACCATGCAGCATCGTCGACAGGACTGACTGCGGACCTTTGGTACAGAGCCGAGTGGAGCGTCTGAATCAGAGATTGAGACGGTTCTGCGACCGTGTGGGCTGCAGAGTCCTCGACTTGCGCCATAGGGTGGTGAGGTTTTGGGTTTCGCAGGGTAGGTCAGGAGTCCACTACACTCAGCAGGCGGCTGCACGGGTAGTAGGGGTTGTGTGGCGTGGACTGGGCGGTTTTTTAGGTTAGATGGTCTCGGGCAAGTACAGAAAGGGCAACAGCCTCAAAGGTTGCAGGGCAAAGTCAGGACATGTGGGAACCAAGCAGCAATCGGTATTGTAATTGTAAACTGTCGAAGCTGCGTTGGTAAAGTACCGGAACTTCAAGCACTGATAGAAAACACCGAAGCTGAAATCGTTATAGGTGCGGAAAGCTGGCTGAAGCCAGAGATAAATTCTGCCGAAATTTTTACAAGGGCACAGACGGTGTTCAGAAAGGATAGACTGCATACAACCGGTGGGGGCGTGTTTGTCGCTGTTAGTAGTAGTTTATCCTGTAGTGAAGTAGAAGTGGATAGTTCCTGTGAATTATTATGGGTGGAGGTTACACACAACAACCGAGCTAGGTTAATAATTGGCTCCTTTTACCGACCTCCCGACTCAGCAACATTAGTGGCAGAACAACTGAGAGAAGGTCTGGAATACATTTCACATAAATTTTATCAGCATGTTATAGTCTTAGGTGGAGATTTCAATTTACCAGATAGAGACTGGGACATTCAGATGTTTAGGACGGGTGGTAGGGACAGAGCATCGAGTGACATTATAGTGAGCGCACTATCCGAAAATTACCTCGAGCAATTAAACAGAGACCCGACTCGTAGAGATAACATCTTGGACCTACTGATAACAAACAACACGAACTTTTCGACTCTTTAAGAGCAGAACAGGGAATCAGTGATCATAAGGCCGTTGCAGCATCCATGAATATGGAAGTAAATAGGAATATATAAAAAGGGAGGAAGGTTTATCTGTTTAGCAAGAGTAACAGAAGGCAGATTTGAGACTACCCAACAGATCAAAATGAAAATTTCTGTTCCAACACTGACAATGTTGAGTGTTTATGGAAAAAGTTCAAGGCAATCGTAAAATGCGTTTTAGACAGGTACGTGCAGAGTAAAAATGTGAGGGACGGGAAAAACCCACCGTGGTTCAACAACAAAGTTAGGGAACTACTGCGAAAGCAAAGAGAGCTTCACTCCAAGTTTAAACGCAGCCAAAACCTCTCAGACAAACAGAAGCTAAACGATGTCAAAGTTAGCGTAAGCGTGAAGCGTTCAGTGAATTCGAAAGTAAAATTCTATGTACCGACTTGACAGAAAATCCTAGGAAGTTCTGATCTTACGTTAAATCAGTAAGTGATTCGAAACAGCATATCCAGACACTCTGGGATGATGATGGCATTGAAACAGAGGATGTCACGCGTAAAGCTGAAATACTAAACACCTTTTTCCAAAGCTGTTTCACAGAGGAAGACCGCACTGCAGTTCCTTCTCTAAATCCTCGCACAAAGGAAAATATGGCTGACATCGAAATAAGTGTCCAAGGAATAGAAAAGCAACTGCAATCACTCAACAGAGAAAAGTCCACTGGACCTGACGGGATACAAATTCGATTCTACACAGAGTATTCGAAAGAACTTGCCCCCCTTCTAACAGCCGTCTACCGCAAGTCTCTAGAGGAACGGAAGGTTCCAAATGATTGGAAAAGAGCACAGGTAGTCCCAGTCTTCAAGAAGGGTCGTCGAGCAGATGCGCAAAACTATAGACCTATATCTCTGACGTCGATCTGTTGTAGAATTTTAGAACATGCTTTTTACTCGCGTATCGTGTCGTTTTTGGAAACCCAGAATCTACTCTGTAGGAATGAACATGGATCCCGGAAACTGTGATCGTGTGAGACCCAACTCGCTTTATTTGTTCATGAGAACCAGAAAATATTAGATACAGGCTCCCAGGTAGATGCAATTTTCACTGACTTTCGGAAGGCGTTCGATACAGTTCCGCACTGTCACCTGATAAACGAAGTAAGAGCCTACGGAATATCAGACCAGCTGTGTGGCTGGATTGAAGAGTTTTTAGAAAACAGAACACAGCATGTTGTTCTCAATGGAGAGACGTCTACAGACGTTTAAGTAACCTCTGGTGCGCCACAGGGGAGTGTTATGGGACCATTGATTTTCACATTATATATAAATAACCTAGTAGATAGTGTCGGAAGTTTCATGCGGCTTTTCGCGGATGATACTGTAGTATACAGAGAACTTGCAGCATTAGAAAACTGCATTGAAATGCAGGAAGATCTGCAGCGAATAGGCACTTGGTGCAGGGAGTGGCAACTGACCCTTAACATAGACAAATGTAATGTATTGCGAATACATAGAAAGAAGGATCCTTTATTGTATGATTATATGATAGAGGAACAAACACTGGTAGCAGTTACTTCTGTAAAATATCTGGGAGTATGCGTGCAGAACGATTTGAAGTGGAATGATAATATAAAATTAATAGTTGGTAAGGTGGGTGCCAGGCTGAGATTCATTGAGAGAGTTCTGAGAAAATGTAGTCCATCAACAAAGGAGGTGGCTTACAAAACACTCATTCGACCTATACTTGAGTATTGCTCATCAGTGTGGGATCCGTACCAGGTCGGATTGACAGAGGAGACAGAGAAGATCCAAAGAAGAGCGGCACGTTTCGTCACAGGATTATTTGGTAAGCGTGATAGCGCTACGGTGTTGTTTAGCAAACTCAAGTGGCAGACTCTGCAAGAGAGACGCTCTGCATCGCGGTGTAGCTTGCTGTCCAGGTTTTGAGAGAGTGCGTTACTGGATGAGGTATCGAACATATTGCTTCCCCCTACTTATACCTCCAGAGGAGATCACGAATGTAAAATTAGAGAGATTCAAGCGCGCACGGAGGCTTTCCGGCAGTCGTTCTTCCCGCGAACCATACGCGACTGGAACAGAAAAGCGAGGTAATGACAGTGGCACGTAAAGTGCTCTCCGCCACACACCATTGGCTGGCTTGCAGAGTATAAATGTAGATGTAGATGTAGTCTATATGAAGTGGTCCTGTGTTTATCTACTCTGTAATCATTATACTACACTGTATAACGCTGTATTAAATAGATTGATGATTAAATTACGTGTTAATACAAAACGCCTTTTATGATTTTATCTCGACGTTTTCGCAAAAAGCCTTTGGCGCGGATCTGAGCAGCACTCACAGAAATTCTAATAACATCTGTGTTCGGGGCCTTGGTTCTGGCTCAGTCCATTGCGATACAGAGGCCAAAACAAGGCGATGATTCCGAAAAAGTAGTAGAGGAGGTGCTGCACCTGGAACTACGAAAAACAACGAGGTACAGAGGTTTGTAACCGTACAACAGATGAAAGAAAAGGTCTTAACGTGGAACCCTGAGGAACAGTACTTGTAATACTGTAAACGAACGTGGTGGAGTAGAGGGAGCAACGGTACTCCCACCTGCCAGGCAGCTGTCTCTAATGACTTCGTTGTCGACGGAACGTTTCTTCTAGGTAACCAAATGCGATAGTGTTGTCAATCGACGCCACGTGCGATAAACTTGTGATTTATTGGTTCTGTAACCATTACATTTTATATGCAACCGTTATATGAGGATCACTCAATAAGTAAAGAGACAAAATGGCCTGGGGAAAAAACTGTTAGTAGGGCAAGCACTTTTATGGCTTTAAGTTGGCATCACTAGGATGAGCCTTGATCAGCTGATGTATCAACATCGTTTTGTTTATAACCCCAAAAATACATTTCAAGATGGCGAGCCCGCTTGAAACGCCCACATTAGTTGAATAACGTTCTGTTATTCGGTTTTTACTTGCTGAAGACGAGATACCAGTGAATATGTACTGTAGACTGTCTAAAGTCTATGGTGGAGGTTGGTGTGCAAATTTTTGCAAGTTGGTAGAGCAGTTCATAAATGGCCGCGACTCAGTGACTAGTACAGCTCATAACATTATCTGTAACAAGCTGAAGTACTGCAAAACCTGTGCAAGATGGGTCCGAAAGTAGTTGAGGCGGCTACACAAGGAAACGAGGTTGAGAGTGCGCACAGAGCAAAAGGAACTTTATGAAAGAGAAGGTGAGCACTTCCTCAAAAAAATTTTAACTTCACTATAATAACCATAATCAGAAAGACAAAGCAGGGATTGGAGGCACACTAGCTCACCTGCCAAGAAAAAATTCAAAATCCAAGTATCGGCAGGAAAGTCATGTTGACGGTGTTTTGGGATGCTGAAGGTACAGTTTTTTGTGATTATCTTGAAGAGCAGCGTACAATGAACTGTGAATACTATTCAGATTTGCTTTTACACAAGGTGAAGCCAGCCATGAGAGAGTGACGTCGTGGATCTCAGACGAGAAGTGTGATTCTCCAGTAAGACAACGCCCGTCCTCATATTGCTCAACTAACCCTTGAAACCATCGACAAAATTGGCTGGAAAGTACTGCCTCACACCCTTTACGATCCTGGTTTAGCACCTAGTGATTTCCATTTGTTTGCATTACGTGGGAAGACGTTCCAGGACAAATAGGACGTGAAAAAGTTTGTGGGAAATTGGTTCAAACATCAGGATAAAGAGGTCTTGGCAGCAGGAATAAAAAGCTTTCAGCCCGTTGGAACAGTTGTATAAATCTTCAATGAGATTAAGTTGAAAATTAGAAAAAGTATTGTTTCTTAAAAATAAACGCTTTGTTCTCTAGACCAATGTCTATTTAATTATTGAATGACCCTATTAAAGATATTGGTAATTAAATTACCTGTGAACCCAAGAACTTTTATCCCAAAAAATTCGTAAAACCTGCTGCGTGGACACGAATTGCGCACACAGAAATTTTATTAACACTCATGTTCAGGTAGTTGGTTTTGGGTCACTGGGTTGCGTTGTAGAAGTCCGAATTAAGTGATAGTTCTGCACAGTAGCCACAAAAACACCGCACTTATGGCTCTGAGCACTATGGGACTTAACATATAAGGTCATCAGTCCCCTACACTTAGAACTATTTAAACCTAACTAACCTAAGGACATCTCACACAGCCATGCCCGACGCAGGATTCGAACCTACGACCGTAGCGGTCGTGCGGTTCCAGGCTGAAGCGCCTAGAACGGCTCGGCCCCACCAGCCGGCTCACCGCACTTACAAAACTTTGTAACCGTACAACAGCTAAAAGAAAAGGTCCTGAGGTGGTATCATGAGCAATAGTACGAGTAACACTGTAAAAGACCATGGTGGAGTAAAAGCTGCGGCGGTGCTCTCACCTGCTAGAATATGGTAACTGGTGGGAAGGGTGACGGTGCCCATCCATCCACAATCCGAGCATCTCTAACGACTTCGTTGTCGAGGGGACATATTCCTGCGATCACCAAATACCATCGTGTTGTTGTAAACCAACACTACGTGCGATATCTGTGGTTTATCTGTTCAAAATGGTTCAGATGGCTCTAGGCACTAAGGGACTTAATATCTGAGGTCATCAGTCCCCTAGACTTAGAACCTGAGGACAACACGCACATCCATGCCCGAGGCAGGATTCGAACCTGCGACCGTAGCAGTCGCGCGATTCCGAACGGAAGCGCGTAGAACTCCTCAGCCACAGCAGCCGGTGTTTATATGTTTTGTAACCATTACATTTACCTGTGTAGTCTCTGTATTAGGGATATTGGTCACTAATTTATATATTAATGCGAAACACTTGTTATGATTTTATGTCGAAGTTATCACGAAAATTTTGCAGTCTACTGCATAAACAGGAACTGTGCTCAAAGAAATTTTATTAACGATTATGTTCAGAAACTTGCTGGTGGCTCAATGCGTTAAGTTATAGAGGCCAAAACAAAGTGACTGTTCTGCGAACTACTACCTCTTGTGGAGCACATGGAACCAAAACTAAGCACATACAAAAGGTTGGAGCTGCGCAGCAGCTAAAAGAAAAGTTCCTAAGATGGAACGGCGAGGTACAATAGTTGTAAAACAGAAAAAGAGTGTGGCAGAGTGAATGCCGCGACTGTGCTCCAAGCTGCCAGAGTGTGGCCTCTGGCGGGAAGGCTGCTCTCACCTGCCTTCCACAAGCCGAGCTTGTGCTCTGTCTCTGATGACCTCGTGGTGGACGGGACTTTTTTTTGCGTTTACCAAATATCGTGGTTCATCTACATCTACATCCATACTCCGCAAGCCACCTGATGGTGTGTGGTGGAGGGTACCTTCAGTACCTCTATCGGTTCTCCCTTCTATTCCAGTCTCGTATTGTTCGTGGAAAGAAGGATTGTCGGTATGCTTCTGTGTGGGCTCTAATCTCTCTGATTTTATCCTCATGGTCTCTTCGCGAGATATACGTAGGACGGAGCAATATACTGCTTGACTCTTCGGTGAAGGTATGTTCTCGAAACTTTAACAAAACCCCGTACCAAGCTACTGAGCGTCTCTCCTGCAGAGTCTTCCACTGGAGTTTATCTATCATCTCCGTAACGCTTTCGCGATTACTAAATGATCCTATAACGGAGAGCGCTGCTCTCCGTTGGATCTTCTCTATCTCTTCTATCAACCCTATCTGGTACGGATCCCACACTGCTGAGCAGTATTCAAGAAGTGGGCGAACAAGCGTACTGTAACCTACTTCCTTTGTTTTCGGAATGCATTTCCTTAGGATTCTTCCAATGGATTTCAGTCTGACATCTGCTTTACGAACGATTAACTTTGTATGATCATTCCATTTTAAATCACTCCTAATGCGTACTCCCAGATAATTTATGGAATTAACTGCTTTCAGTTGCTGACCTGCTATTTTATAGCTAAATGATAAGGGATTTATCTTTCTATGTGTTCGCAGCACATTACACTTGTCTACATTAAGATTCAATTGCCATTCCCTGCACCATGCGTCAATTCGCTGCAGATCCTCCTGCATTTCAGTACAATTTTCCATTGTTACAACCTCTCGATATACCACAGCATCATCCGCAAAAAGCCTCAGTGAACTTCCGATGTCATCCAGAAGATCATTTATGTATATTGTGAATAGCAACGGTCCTACGACACTCACCTGCGGCACACCTGAAATCACTCTTACTTCGGAAGACTTCTCTCCATTGAGAATGACATGCTGCGTTCTGTTATCTAGGAACTCTTCAATCCAATCACATAATTGGTCTGATAGTCCATATGCTCTTACTTTGTTCATTAAACGACTGTGGGGAATTGTATCAAAGTACTGCGTGAGGTGGAGCACGTGAAGCAACAGAAAACGACGCACATACAAGTCTTTGCTGCCGCGGAACGGTCACATGAGAAGGTTCTAAGATGGAACCCTGAGGAAGAGTAGCGCTACCCATAATACTGTAAAAGAGCGTGACAGAGTAAAAGCTGCAACGGTGCTTCTACCTGCGAGGATGTGAAGGTTGACTGAGCCCATCCTTCCACATACCGAGCCTGCGCTCTGTCGCTACTGACTTCGTTGTTCACGTTTTTCCATCACCACTAAATACTGTCGTCTACTGTAACCAGTATATATCCCTGAGTAACCACAGTACTGAATTTATTGATAACCAGATTACACACTAATACCACAAACACTTTTTATGTTCCCGACGTTTCCGCGAAAAATTCGAAAAATGTACTGCTTGGACATGAACTGCGCACACAAATATTTTATTAACATTTATGATCAGGAACTTCCTTTTGGCTCAGTACGTTGCGTTATAGAGGATGAACAAGGTGATGGTGCTGCTAAGTACTACATGAGGTGCAGCACACGAAGCCACAAAATACAACGTACCTACAAAGTTTTGTACCCGCAAAACAGCTCAAATAAATGGCCTAATGTGGAACCCTGAGGAACAATACACGATATACTTTAAAAGAGCGTGTCGGAATAAATGCTGCTACGATGTTACCATCTGCTAGGGTGAGGATGGTGCCCATCGTTCAACAATCCGTGCATGTGCTCCGTCTCTAATGGCCGCATTGTCGACGGGACTTGTTTCCACGATCACCAGACACCATGGTTCTTCGTACACGGCTGTTCAAAAAGAAGGAACAGATGTCAAACATTTATTGGTTCCAAGCCACAAAAACACCATTCCAACGTTCCTGATAAAAGTTCAAATTTTTATGCATTCAATGTGAGCACCATGTGTTACTCGACAAATATCGAAACGGTGGCTCATTTCCAGCCGCACACGGAACAGCTGATGTCTCGTTATCGAATCCACAGCTCGAACAATGCGATGTCGCAGACTTTCAAGAGTGTCAGGCATAAGGGGTGGGGAGGGGGGGGGGGAGAGATAAAAATGCGGTGTTTTACGTAGCTCCACGTATAAATCACAATGTGGTAAGATACAGAGACCCGGGAGGCCACCAACAATGAAGTTTGTTATGTATGAGGCGAACTATGGGCCTCATGGAAAAAGGGTGATCCGGCTGAGTCACGCAGTTTGATTGTCTGATCACGTGGCGTGGCTATTAATTGCACGCGTTGATCACGTAGGCTGACGTGAGTATCCATGAACTATACTTGACGGTATGTATCTGGAACATCTTAGGTGATTAGAAAGTTAGTAGACAGGAATACAATTAAATAGCTTTAATTCAGCCTCAGCGGTGAAAGTCGATCTTGACTTTGTACAATAATATTTACAAGTGCAGTTATAGGCTGAACTTCGAATACTTCTTTACCATTCTGATTGCTTCAGACATCAATTGTCAATGCATAAACTGTATGTATCGCCTGGCTATGTCGTAGCTACTGACTTAGATGAAGGCTATGCTAACTAGCGTCTCGGTAAATGAGATCTCTGGAGTTATAACAAGTGAATTATTCCTATTAAAGTCGGCTGTAGAACTGGGGAGTGCGCTAGCTTGTCTCGTAAGACCAGCCGAATGGCGGTGCACGGTCTGCTAGCGTCGACAGTGGCGACTCGCGGGTCCGATGTGTGGGACCGCTCCCGATTTGAAGCCTACAACCTAGCAAGTGTGGTGCCTTGCGGTGATAGCACAAAGTTCATCTTCTGCTCCTTCTCTTCCAATCCAGCATCGTGGAATGGTGTCATTCGGGCAGCGTCGGACGTGCTTGCGAGTTATCACGCGGGAGCTACCTAAAGGACTGAGTTTTTATGGTCCCCATGCCTGACAATCTTCAAAGTCTGCTTGTGCGGCAGAAAATGAGGCACCGCTTCGATATTTGTCGAGTACAACATGGTGCTCACATTGAATATGAACTTTCCAGGAGCGCTGGAATTGTGTCTCTTTTTAGTTTGTAAGCAATAAATGTTTGAAATCTATTCCTTCTTTTTGTAAAGCGTTCTACTACGTGACGTGGAGTAGGTGGAGCAACAACAAACAACGCTCATACAAAGCTCTGTAACTGTGAAACAGCTAGAAGAGGAGGACCTAACATGGAACCCTGAGGAACAGTGCTCGTAATAACGCAAAAGAACATGCCAGAGTAAAGGCCGCGACGGTGCTAGTACCTGCCAGAATGACGCAGCCCACCCTTACACAATACGAGATAGTGTTCCGTCGCTAAAGACCTCGTTGTCGACGGCACTCAGTCATCAAATATCATGGTCATACAAAGTACTACGTGCGGTTGAGCGCGCAAAGCAACAACAAACAACGCACATAGAAAACTCCTTAACAGTGCAACAACTAAATAACATGCCCTTAGCCGGCCGGTGTAGCCGTGCGGTTCTAGGGGCTTCAGTCTGGAATCGCGTGACCGCTACGGTCGCAGGTTCGAATCCTGCCTCGGGCATGGGTGTGTGTGATGTCGTTAGGTTAGTTAGGTTTAAGTAATTCTAGGTTCTAGGGGACTGATGACCAGAGATGTTAAGTCCCATAGTGCTCAGAGCCAACCTGCCCTTAGTACACACGTATTACCGTAAAAGAGCGCGGCGGAGTAAAATTTGCGACGTTGCTCCCACCTGTCAGGGTGTGGCCTGTGGCGCGAAGGATGAGGGAGCCAAGTGAGGGGGCGGACGGGCCGCGAAACGAGGTTTTGGCGCGCGGCCCGTGGCTGGAATGCGCGCGCGCCCGCGGCCCGCGGCCCGTGGGCGAGGCGCTGGGCCTGTGAATGGGCCCGCAGCCGCAGCCGAAGCGGCAGGCGGCAGTGGATGAATGAGCGTGCGGGCGCGGCCGGCCCGGCCCGGCTGGGGCCACGCTGCCATATATGCGCGCCGCCAAGGCTGCCTCCCACTGGGACCAATGGACCCCACTTCCGGTGCGGAGCTGTGCCGCCCCGCGCCCCCGTCTCTCCTCGACACTCCACTCCTCTCCTCTCCACTCGGCTCCGCGCCGCGAGTGCCGCAGATAACGAGCCGACAAAGGGCTAGACACCTTGCGCCCGCTCGGCCCAGCCCGCCGCGCCGTCTGTACTTTTCTCACGGCCGGATTAGTCCCGACAGGTATTCTGTCTGGGAGGGCAGAGCCCGTCTACCTTCCCAAATAATGCTCACCGACATGCTACTCCAATACTAGCCACGTCTACCGCTCCAGAAGCCAATGCACTGCATTTGAAGGTGAAAATATCTTACCAGTATCAACGAGTACCGTTCGGACACCATTATATCATATTTATCGAACAAATAGAATATCTCCCTGCCTCCATTTGCACCATCACCTCACTTGTTCCTGTTTTAGTGTGTGTGTGCTACAGACCGAAGACAGTTTAATGCTCCTCTCCACCATAGTCAACCTTGTGCAGGCCCCTTACTCTCTGCATAATTACTGCAGTCTTCAGCTATTTGAACATGCTTACTAAAGTCAAGCCTTGTTCTAACTCTACAGTTTTTAATCTCCACTCTACTCCATTAAGCCGGCCGTGGTAGCCGAGCGGTTCTAGGCTCTACAGTCTGGAACCGCGCTGCTGCTACAGTCGCAGGTTCGAATCCTGCCTCGGGCATGGATGTGTGTGATGTCCTTAGGCTAGTTAGGTTTAAGTAGTTGTAAGTTCTAGGGGACTGATGACCTCAGAAGTTAAGTCCCATAGTGCTCAGAGCCATTTGAACCACTCCATTAACAAACAAACTTTTCCTGCCTTATCAACCAGTCTCTTAGTTTACTCATGCAATACACTGATCTGCCAGAACATCATGACCATCGACCTACTATCCATATAGACTCCTCCAGGCGATAGCAACGTCACCTAGCGAGGAATGACAGCTATCCAGACACACGCACGGTGAACGTAGAACCAGTGAGCGTGCTTTCCACGTGTAGAATGAGGAAGGAGCGCGAGGTGTCTGCGTTTGACTGAGGACAGATTGTGATAGCCCAGAGGCTCGGCATGACCATTTCTGAAATTGCGCGACTTGTGGTGTTCGGGGAGTGCTGTGGTGAGTGTCTTCAACACGTCTCGAAGCTAAGGTGAAACACACCCAGACGCCTTGTGTTGGGCGGCCACCCCTCATTACAGATGTCGGACGTCGTAACCTGGCCAGACTAGTAAAACAGGACAGCCGGCGAATTGTGGCGAAAATACACTCCTGGAAATGGAAAAAAGAACACATTGACACCGGTGTGTCAGGCCCACCATACTTGCTCCGGACACTGCGAGAGGGCTGTACAAGCAATGATCACACGCACGGCACAGCGGACACACCAGGAACCGCGGTGTTGGCCGTCGAATGGCGCTAGCTGCGCAGCATTTGTGCACCGCCGCCGTCAGTGTCAGCCAGTTTGCCGTGTCATACGGAGCTCCATCGCAGTCTTTAACACTGGTAGCATGCCGCGACAGCGTGGACGTGAACCGTATATGCAGTTGACGGACTTTGAGCGAGGGCGTATAGTGGCCATGCGGGAGGCCGGGTGGACGTACCTCCGAATTGCTCAACACGTGGGGCGTGAGGTCTCCACAGTACATCGATGTTGTCGCCAGTGGTCGGCGGAAGGTGCACGTGCCCGTCGACCTGGGACCGGACCGCAGCGACGCACGGATGCACGCCAAGACCGTAGGATCCTACGCAGTGCCGTAGGGGACCGCACCGCCACTTCCCAGCAAATTAGGGACACTGTTGCTCCTGGGGTATCGGCGAGGACCATTCGCAACCGTCTCCATGAAGCTGGGCTACGGTCCCGCACACCGTTAGGCCGTCTTCCGCTCACGCCCCAACATCGTGCAGCCCGCCTCCAGTGGTGTCGCGACAGGCGTGAATGGAGGGACGAATGGAGACGTGTCGTCTTCAGCGATGAGAGTCGCTTCTGCCTTGGTGCCAAATGGTCGTATGCGTGTTTGGCGCCGTGCAGGTGAGCGCCACAATCAGGACTGCATACGACCGAGGCACACAGGGCCAACACCCGGCATCATGGTGTGGGGAGCGATCTCCTACACTGGCCGTACACCACTGGTGATCGTCGAGGGGACACTGAATAGTGCACGGTACATCCAAACCGTCATCGAACCCATCGTTCTACCATTCCTAGACCGGCAAGGGAACTTGCTGTTCCAACAGGACAATGCACGTCCGCATGTATCCCGTGCCACCCAACGTGCTCTAGAAGGTGTAAGTCAACTACCCTGGCCAGCAAGATCTCCGGATCTGTCCCCCATTGAGCATGTTTGGGACTGGATGAAGCGTCGTCTCACGCGGTCTGCACGTCCAGCACGAACGCTGGTCCAACTGAGGTGCCAGGTGGAAATGACATGGCAAGCCGTTCCACAGGACTACATCCAGCATCTCTACGATCGTCTCCATGGGAGAATAGCAGCCTGCATTGCTGCGAAAGGTGGATATACACTGTACTAGTGCCGACATTGTGCATGCTCTGTTGCCTGTGTCTATGTGCCTGTGGTTCTGTCAGTGTGATCATGCGATGTATCTGATCCCAGGAATGTGTCAATAAAGTTTCCCCTTCCTGGGACAATGAATTCACGGTGTTCTTATTTCAATTTCCAGGAGTGTAACATCAGACTTTAATGCTGAACAGAGTACAACTGTGTCTGAATACACGATGCACCGAACACTCCTAACAACAGGACTCCGCAGGTAACGACTCATGCTTGTCCCGAAGCTAACACCGCGACATCGGCATCTACGACTGAAACGGGTGCATGACCATCGGCCCTGGCCGTTGGCGCAGTGGCAGACCTTTGCATGGTCTGATGAATCCCGATAATTTTTTCATCATACTGACGAGAGGGCGCGAATCGGTCGTCTTCCAAGGGAGCAGCTCCTTGACACCTGTGTGGAGACAAGCTGGCGGCGTCTCCATTGTGTTCTGAGGAGCATTCACGTGGGCATCCAAGAGTCCAGTGGAGCTCGTGCAAGGCACCGTGACGGTCAAGAGGTATCGTACACTGCTTGCAGACCAGCCACACCCCTTTATGACAACCATGTGTCACGACGTCAGTGGCATTTTTCAACAAGATAATGCGCTATGTCACAAGGCCAGGAGTGTGTCGGAGTGATTCGACGTACACAGTGTCGAGCTTTAATTGATGTTCTGGCCCCGCAACTCGCCAGATCTGAAACCGATCGAAGACATCTTGGACGCGACTGAACGTGGTGTCACAGCTCATTGCCCCCATGCCAGAAATTTACTGGGATCAGGTGGGTATTAAGCAGGTGGTCACAATATTCTGGATAATAAGTGGTTATTTCTATTTTATCCAATTCATTTCAATACTTCTTGATTAGTTATCCGATTTATCCAGCTAATCTTCTGCAATGTCGGGCCTGGTGGTTTAGCGGTGAAGCGTGTACCAGAAAACCGAGAAGTCGGTTATGGAGGGAGTGGATTAGTGTTTAACGTCCCATCGACAACGTGGTCATTAGAGACGGAACACAAGCCCTGATTAGGTTAGAATAGGGAAAGAAATCGGTCTTACCCTTTCAAAGAAATCATCTCACCATGCTGATGCGACGTTAACCCCCTGATCTTCCTTCTTTCTCATGTATGAAAAAAGGACAACTGGTAATTATGCAATACTTGCTGAGAAAAGTGTCGAACTTGTTAAGTGCGAGAAAAGTTGTTAGACCATTATTAACTCATGTCTGTTAAGGCAGTCCTACTCTGGACTATCTGAACAGATATGACTTAATAATGGTCTAACAACTTTTAACTTGATAATGACATAAAAGCCGAAATCTGGGCAGTACATAAGATTAATATAATAGTACACAATCAAATGGCAGTTAACTCTTTTAAAAAGTATTGTATGACTGCGGCTCAATGCAATCGAAAAATTTTTACAGTTGAAATCCTTTTAAAAGTGTTTTGAAACAGTCAGCGTAGTCCCTTTTTGAAAATGCGTTTAGTATTGCAGTAAAATTTTCTTGGATATTCTTAACTGCGTCGTAACGCTGTCCTTTCATTGCCAACTTCAATTTGGGCAATAACCAGACGCTGGGGCCAAATCCTGTGAATACAGTGTGTGTTCCAGGACTACGGTCCACTTGATGATCAAAAACTCGTGCACAGTCTTCGCTTTGCGGGCTAGGGTATCGACGTGGAGGGGCAAGTAGGAACCTGCCTTTCGGTATTCTGATCGAATCCGACGAATTATCCTCCACAAACGTTGGAGGACTCACAAAACGTGATGTTGCTTCTCTGCTCCATTTTCCGACGGGTGTCAGGTAGGAACTGTTAATTCGCGTCCAGGATGCCAGCTGCAGCAGTGCTAGCGCTTTGACTGTTTACACAGATGTTTTTGAAACTGCAGCGCTATGTCGCCATGAGATAACATTCCAGTTTGAAATTTCACACGAGCAGTCTTAATGGAACTGGGACACACTGTGTATTTCCAGATATCTTTGTGCTTGTTCTGTTAACCTGTCGCTTCCAACTATAAGCTATTATCAGACTTAGGGCAACTTCCACTGTTGTTAGTAAGCGCCAATCTAATAACAGCCCGCTCACCAGAACACATGCTCCACCACTGTAGTAATTGTGCAAGATTTATCAAAAAGAATCATCAAAAAATCGTAACTATTACGTCATTTGAGATACGTGCTTGAACAGGGTACTGTTGGAAAGAGCAAACCCACCAGTTTTACACGGTTGCCGCTAGACAGCAGCAGTGTGCGCCTACTTCAGTTCTAGTAAAAATGGTGTTGGGACAATAAAAAGCGTTTTGTGTTCTACGTTTTGTGCAGTGCGGGTCAGTAATACCTGTTCAGCGTTACTTTCGTATTAGGTATGCTGTGGACCATCCTACAGTGCAGAGCATTTGACGGTGGCATGAACAATTCCGAGAAACAGGTTGTTTGTGTAAAGGCAAATCGTCAGGGCGTCGCCGAGTGTCTGAGACAGGCGTCGAAGCAACCGCCATAGTTGCACAAGGAATTCGCAAAAATCCGTTCGTCTTGCAGCTCGACAACTCAGCATGGCCCCGATGTCCGTCTGACGTGTGTTGCGTCGACGTTTCTACATGAAACCGTACAAAATTCGGCCACTGCAAGCTCTTCGTGAAGGTAACAAGCAACAATGTGTGGAGTTCTGTTCAAAAATGGCTCTGAACACTATGGGACTTAACATCTGAAGTCATCAGTCCCCTAGAACTTAGAATTACTTAAACCTAACTAACCTAAGGACATCACACACATCCACGCCCGCTCGTAGCGGTCGCGCGGTTCCAGAATGAAGCACCTAGAACCGCTCGGCCACACCGGCCGGCTGGATTTCTGTAATTTCGTTCTTTGCACTATGGAGGACGACAGTTCTTTTTTCTACGCTTAGTGTTTAGTGACGAGGCAACATTCCATTTAAACGGAAAGGTGAACCGTCAGAATGTGAGGATATGGGGTGCGGTACAACCACATGAAATTGTACAACATGAGAGGGACTCTCCAAAATCCGATGTGTTTTCTGCAGTTTCGCGGGAAAAGGTGTATGGTCCAGTTTTATTTGCCGAGAATACTGTTACAGGAAGCATATATCTCGATATGCTTGAGTACTTTTTTTTTATAACAGTTGGACACAGATTCGAACGATTTCATTTTCCAACAGGATGGGGCACCGCCACACTGACATCTGGGATTATAAAAAAGCTCTGTTTATGCGCCTCCGTTACCAAAAACAATGAATGAACTGAGCCATGCATAAGAACAGATGTGGAAGCTGTAACTCAAGACATGCTCGGTGCAGTGTGGGAACAATGTGAATAACGTACTGACATATGCCTTGAATCTCAGGAGGGGGCGGGGTATATTGAAACCTTTAAAGAGGTATGGAAAGAAAAACTTTTTTAGTTCACCGTTCATCAAAAAACAAAATACATTGTATACGTTTATTAGTTTCAGGAATATAGGAGTGCCAAATCGGATGATTCTTTCTGATACACCCTGCATATTCGTTGAGCAGCCACTTGATACAGCAAACTTTCGAGCTAGATGACACAGAGTCCCACTAGCAAAATTAATTTTTTGTGGTATAAAAATTCCACTGTGTCTCCTGAGGATTACTGGAATGAGGAGTCGAAGGAAAAAAATGGGATCTTAAACAAAGCTGCTTATGCATTACGGTGCAGATTGTAAGTAGGCTGTTTAGGTTTTTATGTTGGTAACGCCACATAGCGCTCTATATGAAAATCACTGACTGTGCTGTGTGAAGGCTGTGGTTGGTTTGCATTGTTGGAGTATATGCTATTGTTGTGTTGGGCAGTTGGCTGTTAACAGCGCGTAGCGTTGCGCAGTTGGAGGTGAGCCGCCAGCAGTGGTGGATGTGGGAAGAGAAATGGCGGAGTTTTGAGAGCGGATGATCGGGACGTGTGTCCATCAGAGACAGTAAATTTGTAATATTGGATATCATGGGCTGATACATATATTATGACTTTTGAACACTATTAAGGTAAATACATTGTTTGTTCTTTATCAAAATCTTTCATTTGCTAAGTATGCCTCTCAGTAGTTAGTGACTTCAGTAGTTAGAATCTTTTATTTAGCCGGCAGTAATAGCGCTCACTATATTGCAGTAGTTCGAGTAACGAAGATTTTTGTGAGGTAAGTGATTTATGAAACGTATAGGTTAATGTTAGTCAGGGCCATTCTCTTGTAGGGATTATTGAAAGTCAGATTATTGGCTGTGAGTTTAGTGTTGATCAGAATAGGTAAAGAGCGAAATGTCTGAGTACATTCAGTTCTGCTCAGCTGTTTGAAAATCAAATAATGTAAGAGGTTTATCAGCACAGTAATTCATTAATTTTTCTAAGGGGACGTTTCAAGGTGTTTATACGTACAGTTAAAGAACCTTGTCTTTCAACCAAGGACAACGGAAACACTTTTCGTTCATTCACAGGTGTTGAGACGTTGGGCGTCTACGTTCTCATTGAGGCGACTACTTTGGTTTTGGGTGGTGGGCTGCATCTGCAGAACTAATGTCGACCAGTTTCGTGTGTGTTTAAACAGGTTTGCACCGAGAGCACGTGGGCAGTGTTTAGCATAATATCGGCCATTCATCTCCCGTGTCGCTGTCAGCGAAGACTGGCAGAGACGGCGTCGGTAGCGGCGACGGAACAGCGGCCGCCTAGCGCCCGTCTCTCCTCTCTCATTGTATGCAAATCCCAAATAGGCAAGCGAACGATTCGCCGGAGACATTCCATGAAAGTGACTTCTCACCATTTTTCTCAGTCGCGAGCTGAACAGAATATTAAGAACTACCCCTGAAACGTCTTTTCTAGTAAACACAACAGTTTTATCATATTACAAAAACTGCTGTCGTATCTGGTAGCACGAAAATGCGTCGATGTCATCGGAATTTCTGCCCGAATACTTGGAGTTTCTGGTGTATGAGGTGAGATTTCATTAGCGTGCCCGGCCGCTGAGGCCGAGTGGTTCTAGGCGCTTCAGTCCGCAACCGCGCGGCTGCTACGGTCGCAGGTTCGAATCCTGCCTCGGGTATGGATGTGTGTGATGTCCTTAGGTTAGTTAGGTTTAAGTAGTTATAAGTCTAGGGGTCTGATGACCTCAGATGTTAAGTCCCATAGGGCTTGGAGTTATTTGAATCATTAGCGTACTTAACGTTCAGAAAGGATTGCCTACTTTCAGAACGAATCCACAGTCATTTGAAGGTAATGGAGAACCATTGGTCGTACTTCATCACAAGTGCACTGAATAAACGATTAAATGCACTGAGAAAAGCAGTAATTCTGTAAGGACTCAGTACACAAGTAATACTCGTTAATCACTCTAACCGTTGTTGTTGTTGTGGTCTTCAGTCCCGAGAGTGGTTTGATGCAGCTCTCCATGCTACTCTATCCTGTGCAAGCTTCTTCATCTCCCAGTACCTACTGCAACCTACATCTTTCTGAATCTGCTTAGTGTATTCATCTCTTGGTGTCCCTCTACGATTTTTACCCTCCACGCTGCCCTCCTGTACTAAATTGGTGATCCCTCGATGTCTCAGAACATGTCCTACCAACCGATCCCTTCTTCTAGTTAAGTTGTGCCACAAGCTCATCTTCTCCCCAATTCTGTTCAATACCTCCTCATTAGTTATGTGACCTACCCATCTAATCTTCAGCATTCTTCTGTAGCACCACATTTCGAAAGCTTCTATTCTCTTCTTGTCTAAACTATTTATCGTCCACGTTTCACTTCCATACATGGCTACACTCCATACAAATACTTTCAGAAACGACTTCGTGACACTTAAATCTACACTCGATGTTAACAAATTTTTCTTCTTCACAAATGCTTTCCTCGCCATTGCCAGTCTACATTTTATATCCTCTCTACTTTGACCATCATCAGTTATTTTGCTCCCCAAATAGCAAAACTCCTTTATTACTTTAAGTGTCTCATTTCCTAATCTAATTCCGTCAGCATCACCCGACTTAATTAGACTACATTCCATTATCCTCGTTTTGCTTTTGTTGATGTTCATCTTATACCCTCCTTTCAAGACACTGTCCATCCCGTTCAACTGCTCTTCCAAGTCCTTTGCTATCTCTGACAGAATTACAATGTCATCGGCGAACCTCAAAGTTTTTATTTCGTGTCCACACAATAATTCTGCTCTCTGCTAAGAGCACACCACCGATCATATCGATGATGTAGTAAACCACGACTTGCACCAAGAGTTTAGGGAAGCTCTGTATGACAACACATTCACGCAGCTTCAGACGCTGCTCCAAGTTGTGCCGTCTGGGAACCAACGGAACAGACAGCTCTATGGTAAACCGAGCCTGGAGTGCCGTACTTCCATTGCTCGGCCAATGCACTCTTCTTATCGGCCCTGAAATATACAATTATTACCCAGACGTCAAATCCACTACACTTTCTCGATGGTGCTTGCTGGTTCCCTGTGAAACGCAGTCTCTGCGGTGCTCGACGTTCTGCCGTGCCTTCCCCGACCAAACAGGACGGGGCAGCTCTACAGCAAACAACACCGGACGTACCGCACTGTTGCAGATCGGGCAGCACTCTCTTCTTAATGGCTGTCGACTGAATCGCGGCTGCCCAGGCAAGCGGGCAAAGCCATTCAGCCCGGTCGTTCGGCGGTGCCTCCAGGTTGCTTGTGCCTTCTGATGTATTCTCTTTTGTGATGCCCAGCGTTCTGCCTTACAACAAACCGTGATCTCTCTCTTCGACTCCGGAGGACGCTGGTGGACTGTGGCGTCCGCTGTCACTGCCATCGCGCTGCAGTGATGGCGCCGACACAGCTCTAGTTGCGGGGACTTTGAACTTGTCGCTGACGGTGACGTCTAGTGAGGGCGCGTACACGTAGATGTGTTTATTGACTAGGGACAACTGTGACGATTTATAATTTTGCTTTGTGTTGTTTCGTGGTTATAATTTGGCAACAGTGGAGAGTGGGGCGACGAGAACTTTGTTCCACTACTTAGATAATCAAATTTGTATGGAAACCTCGGCAATCCAGTCCTACTCGATGTTAGCCAGACTTTTAAAAATTTAAGGACAAATATTCCATGAAAATTCTGTCTGAACTCATTCTTTCCAGTATTGGTTAAAAACAGTCTTGATTTCAATTCTATTTTTTTATTTTTTTTTTATTTTTCAACGACGCGTTTCGCCTTGTTTAGGCATCTTCAGGTTATCTTTTCTAGATGGACGCGAGAGGCACCAAGATCTGCATAACGCGTTCCCGTTCACAGGAGCGAGTAACGGGAACGCGTTATGCAGACCGGGCTGAATGGCTTTGCCCGCTTGCCTGGGCAGCCGTGATTCAGTCGACAGCCATTAAGAAGAGAGTGCTGCCCGATCTGCAACAGTGCGGTACGTCCGGTGTTGTTTGCTGTAGAGCTGCCCTGTCCTGTTTGGTCGGGGAAGGCACGGCAGAACGTCGAGCACCGTAGACGCGTTATGCAGATTTTGGTGCCTCTCGCGTCCATCTAGAAAAGATAACCTGAAGATGCCTAAACAAGGCGAAACGCGTCGTTGAAAAATAAAAAAAAATTAAAAGAAACTAAAATTGCAACCAAGACTGTTTTTAATCAATACTGTTAAGCACTGGTTTGCTGTTATGCCATATAAGGACTGTAAGAATTTCATTCTTTCCACACAACCAAAGGATATGATGGCTAACGACCCTGACATATCCAAATTTAGTAATCAACAACATTTTTATTGAAATGTAAGATCATAATGCAGGTCGAAGGCACATTTTACACCCTATCAGATACGAAAAAAACATGCTTCTTTCATGCTGACCATTATTCAGAAGTTTAAATTTGGTTTCTTTTTGATATTCTGTCGTCAAGAGTGCACAGTTAGACACATCTTGGGGTGCAAAAAGATTATGGCGACTATTTGTTTGTTCCATGCTGTATTTGGTTGGGAATTAATATGCAGCTACAGCATATGCTAGCGAGGCGCATTGGAAGTATGTGTTGTTTATAAGTTGTTTCCTTTGTTTATAACTGTAACTTAAGGGATTTTAATAAGAAATTGAGTGTTGAAATTTTTTCTTTTTCTTCTTTGGATAACGTGTGAAGATATTTTTGTGCTCACGACCATTCACTATTGTTAAATTTGTGACAGCTGTAGTTCACTATGTAGTAGCTTATGGTTACAATTCTTTTATCCTGCTCACCTTCATAGCTGAGTGGTCAACGCGACAGGCCCTCATGCGAGGATCCAGCCTCGATTCTCAGCCGTGCCATGGATTTTTCCTTGGTGGTAGACACAGGTTCATGATACCAGCTGAGAAACTAACTGATAGAGAGGCAGCAGCACCAAGTCTGAACGTCGACAACGGCTGGGACTGCGGTATACTGACTCTGTGCCCTCCCACACCGGATCCGAGGTCCCGCCGGAGGTTCGAGTCCTCCCTCTGGCATGGGTGTGTTTGTCCTTAGGATAATTTAGGTTAAGTAGTGTGTAAGCTTAGGGACTGATGACCTTAGCAGTTAAGTCCCATAAGATTTCACACACATTTGAACATTTGAACCAGATCCGATTATGAATAACTGAGGAAGACATAATGATCGGTCGACTGTCACGTGGTTTTCTGGATCTGATCACGGGGTATCCATTTCCCTGTTTCACTTATTCTCTTATACATGAATATGCTTAGTTGACGGCCATATGGAGAGGCACGGGAATGTTCGATGAAATCCTTCGAAGTGATGTCGAAATTCCATGAGGGGGAGACAGCAGCAGAAACTGAGTTGCCTGAACCCTAGGAAACCGCACCAGCAAACGAACAGAATGAGGCTAGCGTGACTTGAGAAACGTATTTGACAGTGGCACAGAGCAGCTCAAATTTCGGAACCAAGGATATATTCTCCTCTGGATGAACCATATTCTACAGGAAGTTGAGAAGCGGAAGGAAATAGGAGAAAAGCCCGATTCAGATAGGAAACAAGCAGAGAGAGAGATAGAAAGGCCGAAGCAGATAGGAAACAACCTGAAGCAGACAGGAAAGAATCTAAAACAAATAGGAAGCAATTTTGGGGAAAGACAGTAGCGTTATGTTGAGAATTCGGTGGCTGATTCAGATCTATTGACAAAAAGCTGGTCGAGGTTTCAGAAACAATAGAAAGCGACTTGACAAGGCAGGCTCAGGCTGAGTCGAATTTGAAGAATTCAGGGTAGAAAAACACCGCTCTTTCTCAAATAATGCAGGTTCTGTATATGTAGTGTCTGCTTTTCCGGACATGTCTGAAAGAACAGACATTATTTTAACCCTGCAGCCACTATGAATCAAGATACAAGGGAATTAAAGACATTAGCTGCCAGTGGACATTGATTTATATCAACATGAGAAGGTGAAATTTTGTGCTAGACCAGGATTCGAAGTCGGGTCTCCTGTTTACTAATCAGATGTGCTGACAACTGTGCCATCTGGACATAGTAGTCACCAGAACTGCACGGACTATCCCAGCACGCCTCGGCCCGCATCTCGTGGTCATGCGGTAGCGTTCTCGCTTCCCACGCCCGGGTTCGATTCCCGGCGGGGTCAGGGATTTTCTCTGCTTCGTGATGGCTGGGTGTTGTGTGCTGTCCTTAGGTTAGTTAGGTTTAAGTAGTTCTAAGTTCTAGGGGACTTATGACCACAGCAGTTGAGTCTCATAGTGCTCAGAGCCATTTTTTTGAACCAGCACGCCTCCTGTCACACCCAAATTTTTAACTTATACCACACACTACTGATGTAGTGCCTCTACTCATTAGCCTCGTTTCTCACTGTATCTCGCTGATTCCCAAAACAGTTCGTGCTTCGTATGCATTCGGAGGTGCCAACTGAATCTGAAGCTAAAGAGCTGGTTCAGTCCTCAGAAACTGAGGAATTTCCCTGTTCGACCGACATCCAGAAAATGTAAGGATGAGATTGTGCGACCGCAAGTCACTGAGCCATTACTACCGCTAGCAGAGAGTAGACTGAATATCAATAATGTGTGGCACACTTACGAGAGTACGGAGCCTGGTGGTGCGCCATCATCAACACAACATAGGGAACGTTTTTGTACTAAAAAAACTGACTTGGCTTCTTGAGTTACACCAAAAAAATGATTGTGTATGAGATTACGGAATGAAAGTAAACGAAATGTGCAAGCTTTTTAAGTTTATATCAACTATCTCTGACACATTCGCACGTGAACTAATATTTGTTTAGACGCTTCAACAATTCTTTAGTAATCACTATTGAATTTATAATCAAGATGTAATTGTAATAAGTTAACATTTTCAACCTCTTCTACCTACTTGTCGTTATACTTTAGGCGTGTATTTGGAAAGCCACTGCGAAGTATTGCCGGGTTCGCTAGTGAATTTCGCTGAGCGATCTGGAGCCCGCAAAACTGCTGTTTCGGACGGCAGGCTTCGTGGTGTGTAAAAGCCAGGGCGGAGTTGATGTTTCCTTTGAAGGCAAGTGCTGATGATCCTCAGTGATCGACCAAGTTACTTATCGCGGTACGGCACACTGCTCTCAGCGAGGGCGTTGATTAAGGTTAGGCACTTTCCCATTTTTCTCGGTGACTGTTACAGATTAGTGAGAATGGACTTGTATGTCACTCAACTCGGAATAACAAACTTCAGTTACGTTTTTTGACATTTTATCATTACCACCACAACCTTTTGATTTTAAAAATTTTGCGGTGGGTATTACTTTTACTGACGTAGTGGTTGCTGTATACATATTACTCTTCTGAAAGCATCTAACGTAAGTCAACCCCATCTTTTCAGTAGCAGTTACGAAATGCTAGTTACAAAGTTTTCCAACACTGGAAACATTTTTTACTAATGTATCCATTAACTTCTATGCTTGTTTATTCTATTCATCTCTGATTTTATCAATCTCCTCCTTTACTTCATCCCATATTCTCTTTATTTTGTTACCTTGTGTGACTATCTTTTCCTCGTAATGTATTTGCTTTGCTAACTGTATTACTATATTCACCATTCAGTAATATGTCTTGTAGTGAACATCAGAACCATTCCGGACTGACAGATAGTACTACTTTATTTTTCCTTTTTTTTACAATTAACTATTGTTTGAATGAAATGTGACTTTTTTGGAGACTCGGTTTAACCTGAGTTAGTTTTGGGGAGAAACCAGTTCCAAATAAGGCACAAACTTTCTTAATGAAAGTACTGTATTTTTCGTTCACGTCATGAACACTATATATAACGCCAGTTCATGTCCTTGATGAGTTTCCTAAGATAATTAGTTTTTGGTTAATTGACTACCCTCTTACATTCAGAGCTAGTACGTTTTATATCGTTGTCAATATTAACATTTAATGAAAAAAAGTACATGTCATGGTCTGAGAGGTTGTGCGAAAGAAAAAAATGTTCAAATGTGTGTGAAATCTTATGGGACTTAACTGCTAAGGTCATCAGTCCCTAAGCTTACACACTACTTAACCTAAATTATCCTAAGGACAAACACACACACCCATGCCCGAGTGAGGACTCGAGCCTCCGCCGGGATCAGCCTCACAGTCCATGTCTGTAGCGCCTGAGACCGCTCGTCTAATCCCGAACGGCATGTGCGAAAGAGCTCCGGAAGTTATACTCCTACAGTCTTCCCACATCATCCTTTGAAATATGTGCTGATATTCTGTCTTGTTTTCTACTGCACATCACCATGAACATCATGTGGAAATATGTTTCTTAGAACATATATTGTATTGTTATTGAAGAAATCACACTCTACTCTTTCGTCCCCGAACTTTGTTACATTAATGACATCCTGTGTATGAGCCCATTTATAGCTGATTATTAAGTGACGTAATGATTACTTACAGTAATGGAATTACACCTTACTAATGATAACACTTGAACATGTCCCGACCTCGCTCAGAAGGTATGATGATGAAATAAAACATCTTCTCATGTGTTCACAATAGCCAGACATAATAATAATAACAATAATAATAATAATAATAATAATAAATAATAATAATAATTATTATTATTATTATTATGATTATTATTGAGGAGGAGGAACAGGTTCTAAAGATAAAGCTGTAAAAGCAGGAATCTGACAGCTAGCAGTTAAGTTTTCGTAGATGATATTAAATGGTGTCTCATCTTTTCTTGACACATACGTAAAAAAATAAAACGTATGTCAGATGGACGCAACAAAAGTGGACTTGCACATCTTGAGAGGACAGAGTTTATAGCAAACATAATGACAGAACCCAGAGTATCACAGGTGAAATGTGGAATAATAAAACATGTAAAAAACTTTAAAGGGATATCTCTGAAAAATAATACCTTGGCCCCAGGCAAAGACAATGGGGAATACAGCAAAAGATCAAATCATAACCTGGCCGGATAGCCGCGAGCGATAGCCCATCGCTTCTGCGATTCGGGAAGGCGCTCTGGCCCCGGATCGAATCAGTTCTGCAGGGGTTTTAAGCTGTATATTACATCCGACAGGAGAATACTGGTGTTGGTACATTCATTCCGCCTCAGTTACACGGTCCGCAAACGGTCTAACTTGTGGCAACCTTTCACATGGTGGAACCTTAGACGCAAACAGACGAGGTACACAAATTCCATCCAGAGGGAGAAGAAGTGACGACGGGAAGACTGTCTGAAATTCCTCTACCATGAAAATTGCCAAACACAGATTAAGGTCGCGACTCCACTAAGATACGGGATAGGGCCACGTGAAAGGAGGAGGAAAAGACAGTATGAGCTTTGGAGAAAATTAGGGGCATCATTCGAAAAAGGAGAAAACGTTCCTTTGGTTGCGTGGAAAGATTGAGTTCAGGCAGAATGTTCATGGAATATTTGTCTTTAAATTTTTAAAAATCTGGTTAAGAGCGAGTAGGACTGGATTGCCAAGGTTTCCATACATATTTGATTATGTAAGTAGTGGGACAAAGTTCACGCCACCCCAATCACCATTTTTGCCAAATTTATTCAAGATGGTGGCAATAGATATGGCAATGTCGCAATGACGTCATAGTGGGAAGTTCAAGTTTTGGTGGGAGGATACATCAATTCGGCTACCTCCAGTAACCTAACCCCGTCCCCCTCCACCTCTCCTGTCAGCCCTTCCCCTCTCCCAGAAAATGGTGGGAAGTTCAAATTCCAGCAGGACAATGCAACATACCATGGCTACCTCCACTAACCTCAGAAAGTGGCAGGAAAATAGGTCACTTGGGCTACTTCCACTAGCCTAAGTTATCCGACTGCCACCTTTTCCCAGGAATTGGCAGGAGAAGGACTCAGCCTGTGCTGGATAGAAAGGACGTAAGTCTTTATTATGCAGCCAGTATTTATTTAACACCAAGGTCTGGTGTCCAACTGACGTATACAGTACCGCCGTTAGAGGGCACCATCATCCCTCCTGTGACATAATCCAAGGTGGCAGTCTGGGGGTGAAGGGGGGGGGGGGGAGGAGGAATGGTGGGAAATGGAATCACGCTGCGCTGGGCATCTGGAGAGAGGAAGGGCTGTACTATATTTATTTTGGAACAATTTATTTAGGGACAGATGTCACATAGTTCATTTATTACACTGATATGAAGCACTCACTTGGAGTCACTATACACAGCTTACAGACCTGCAAACTACTCGTAAATCACCGAAATAATGCAGTACACTGAAGTGCAGACACGTTCACTAATTATAAACTGTCGAAATAATGCATACAATTTATTTAAGGATGGATTTCACCTACTTTATTTATTACACTGATACAAAACACTCACCCTGGCTTGCTTGAGGTCGCAGTAAATAGTCTGCAGACCTGCAAGCTACTCGTAAATCACCGAAATAATGCAGTACACTGATGTACAGACACGCAAACAACTCGTAAACTGTCGAAATAATGCATTTCATAGTATACAGACACGCAAACGACTAGTATATTGTCAAAATAATGAATGTACGCTCTGGAGACACACTAGCTAACTATAAACTGTCGAAATAATGCATTGCACAGCATAGAGACATGAAAACAACTCGTAAATGGTCGAAAAATAATGCATGTGTAACGCTACACAAACACGCTCACAACGCTTAAAAAGCTGAAAATAATGTAGCGCACAAACACTCACGGCATGTTAAAAACGCTTTCGAACGCAAACAACTCGTAAACTGTCGAAATAATGCATTTCATAGTATGCGGACACGCAAACGACTAGTAAATTGTCAAAATAATGAATGTACGCTCTGGAGACACACTAGCTAACTATAAACTGTCGAAATAATGGTTCAAGTGGTTCAAATGGCTCTGAGCACTATGGGACTTAACATCTGTGGTCATCAGTCCCCTAGAACTTAGAACTACTTAAACCTAACTAACCTAAGGACATCACACACATTCATGCCCGAGGCAGGATTCGAACCTGCGACCGTAGCAGTCGCGCGGTTCCGGACTGAGCGCCTAGAACCGCTAGACCACCGCGGCCAGCCTCGAAATAATGCATTGCACAGCATAGAGACATGAAAACAACTCGTAAATGGTCGAAAAATAATGCATGTGTAACGCTACACAAACACGCTCACAGCTTAAAAAGCTGAAAGTAATGTAGTGCACAAACACTCACGGCATGTTAAAAACGCTTTCGAACGCAAACAACTCGTAAACTGTCGAAATAATGCATTTCATAGTATACAGACACGCAAACGACTAGTAAATTGTCAAAATAATGAATGTACGCTCTGGAGACACACTAGCTAACTATAAACTGTCGAAATAATGCATTGCACAGCATAGAGACATGAAAACAACTCGTAAATGGTCAAAAAATAATGCATGTGTAACGCTACACAAACACGCTCACAGCTTAAAAAGCTGAAAGTAATGTAGTGCACAAACACTCACGGCATGTTAAAAACGCTTTCGAACTAATGACAACTGCAACGTATCAGCGAACTGTTCCAGCACGCGAAAGCACTTTGCAGGGCCAGCTGGATGCAAGCCAGCACCATAGAGCGAGCCGTCGTTCTCACGACGCTGTAGTAGGCAGCCAGCGGGCCAGAGTTGCGTCTATTTTCGGGTATACAGTTAGAGTTCTTCGAGTGTTACACTAACGTCACATGTCTATGTAAATAAGCGCCAAGTCACCCTCTGGGCCGTGCATGCGTGTTTACCATTGCTGATGCGAAATCTCTCTACCTATGTGTACTAACATCACAGGTTGCGCTACAGAAATCTGTTCCAATGCTTCCCAGAATAACACAGAATGCTTTCTTTCTCACAACCCTAACAGGACACCACATCCATTACTTACCAGTCCCTTGTAGGAATTGTGTCACAGAAATAGTTAACCATTGCTTTTGTTGTCACTTTCGTGGTGTCTCAGCTTGTCTGAACTGAAATTCTTGTCTTAACAGGACTTGTTAACGTAAATAGCCCAGAGTAACATCGATTGCTTTCTTCCTAATGGTCCTAATGAGGCACCACGTGTTACACTTCCTGGAAATCGTAATATCCTGCTTTCAACATACGTCTCAGAAATAAACTTCTCACCACTAAAAAAGCCTTCATCAAGTATGTGCACGCTTGCGAAAACGTTCTTACTTGGAGAGAGAGAGAGAGAGAGAGAGAGAGAGAGAGAGAGAGAGAGAGAGAGAGAGAGACGATGGTCGCATCAAGCCCTTCCAGAAATAGTGACGTTTGATAAAAGCTTCTCATTGGCTGTACATTCATACTAAGCTCTCTCGTTGGTCGCCTCAGTCTGTATGTAAACCCACAAACAACCTCCATTCCTCAGTCCGCTGCTGTCCACCTTGTTGTGCATTCCATTGTCTCTCTGTGTGTACTTGCTCTTTTCTCTTCACAAGATGAAGGGAGGTAGCTGCAGCAACGCTTCAGAGTGTACTGGCAAGAGGCCTAGAGATCTGGAGACAGGATGACCAATTCCTATTTTGAGTGTAAATTTTCGTATGTGTATGTTAAATTCGCCTTATTAATTCCGTCTTTTGGTTATAGTACAACTCCAGGAATTTGTCTTGGAGTGTGACAAGAGACAAGAGGGGCCTGGACCATGGCAGACTCTCGAAATCCACCCTCTTGTGTTGGCTTCACACCCATAATTGCCATGTGAGTATAATTTTCATTTTCATTTGTTCTTGTGTAGTAGCAGTTTAAAATTTTCTTATTTCATACTTTTTCATTTTTTTATTTATTTTTTTATTACCCTCTAGCTCACTTGAAGCAATGCAAACTGAGCTGGCGGCGGAAAACAACTATCTACTGCAGAAGTAGCAACGCTAAATGGAACAACCTTCAGTTGAGGATAACCAACAACAACACTCACGTAAGTACAGGAAAAAATATCCACATGTGAACTTTTTGCGAAGCTTGAGATTCAACATAATTAAAATTACGTCTCGTCCTGTTACAGGAACAGCTCTAGAGAAGTTAGATTTGTTGGACAGGCAGCTGGAGGCTTTTCATCATCAGATGCAATAACAGCCTCCAGCAAATAATGAGATGCCTGAGCAACATACTTGCAAGTGAAAAAAAAAAGATTACATTTTGTATGTGCCTCTAGTAGTAGTGGTAGAATTAGTAAATAATTTTTTTTTTCTGTAACAAATCGGCTTATGTATTTTGTTTGCTGCAGTTCTTGTAGGCGAGACAGACCAATTTCCAGATTCTGACAAGGAGAGACAGAGGTGCTCTGATCTGGCCCTATTTGATAATGATGATGACTCTTTTGAGGGTGCGGTGGAGTCGCCCATTGAAGTGCTAATGCCCCGCAGCCAGAGCAAAAAAGGTAATTACTCACTCTGCTTATAGCCTTGCGATCGTCAGAATTCTTTCTTTCACTGCACCAGCAGCGGTAAGCAATGTACTTAAGTAATATTTATTTTATCTCTTCTTCCACAGCGGTCGCGTCTCTGGATTCTCAACACAGTGTGGCGGCTAAACCTTCTTCCGTACCGAAGCGGAGCCCAGTAAGGCATGCATCGCCAATAAGGGCGCTGCTATTCGCTGCGTGGGAAGCCGCCGCCGCCGCCGCCACCCCGGCACCACCGCTCTGGCGTCCGAGGGCCGAACAACGGACACCGCCCCTCAAGTTACCGGGTCAAGTCTACAACAGCATCGGGAGCCATCGCCGCAGCCTGGCTGTTCCCATCACGCTGACCAGGTAACACCACAACATCCTATTCTGTCATCATCATCATCATCATCATCAGATGAGCCTTGTCGGAATCGGCATAAATGCAAAAATGCAAGGTATGAGTGCCTCACCACATACCGTCTTGCCCCTCCCCAACGCCATCATCAACGGGGTGGACTCAGAATAGTATTAATACTAATATAGATGATCCTGTGGCTAGTGGCAGTTCTCTCCTTTTAATGAAGGCATCAAGTCAGTGATACCATACCGCAGTTAGATTACTTGGTGATTGCAGACGCTTTTGAGGAGCAAACTTGGTTCACAAGGATTGAGAACCCGGCAGAAAGGTACCGCAGCCCTGTTGGTTTTCTAGGGGCATGCCTTCCTGTCGTGGAAACGGAGCTCCTCAAGGTAATGGTATCCCTGAAATACGTACCCTCAGACTCAGGGTTGAAATATTGAAAGTTTTGGCTGGTTTCGTTGCCTAGGAGTGGGATACGTAGTTGCCACATTATATGCCTAATACTGTTGAGTCTGCAGTATACAGTATGAATTAACGCATGGGTCGAATGGCTGAAGATTCCTATCAATTGGTAATTGCGAATTTTGAATGTAACATAGAAATTTATAAATGAAAGATTGCAATTAAATAAAATCTACAAGTCCTATCTGAATGACTTTAACTGATGAGTACGATAGCGGAAGCACATTTAAGAATTCTGTTTATTTATGCAAAACACTTGTGGGTGTCAATAGTCCAGCATTTAAATAAAATATAAGGTGAGTAACAGGGAAACAATAGGTTCCTACTTCACATAATTAGTTATGAGCAACAACATAGCTCGCGAGATATTCACTTCTAAACGCATTCTACGTCTTCACTGTAGAAGCTACCTAAATCTCACAAGTGCACCAGTCGCCACTACGAACTATTTGTATATCCCGCAACCACGCGCGAACTGTTCAACACTCTCCAAATAATTCCTGTGACCATCCATTGCGCCTTCCCGGACAACACTCTCCCTTGTCCTAAGCAACCCGATGCTCCTCCCCCACTTCCATACAGTCTCTCCACTGACTTCGGTCATCACCTACGTAGTATCAAGTGTTGTGATTGGCTAGAGCGCTCCCGCCGTATCTCCAAGCCAACACACACTCATAAACATATTGAAACTCATACAAAATACTGGATTTACAGTTAAATAACTTGAAATTGAATAAATATTCATACAGCTGGACCATAAACACGCTCCAAGACACATTACTAAATACATAAACAGATTAAATAAACATATATCAAAGGAATAGAAGCAAAAGTAGGACAGTAACCTAATGTCTCTGTTCTTTCTAAAACACAGTAAATATTTGACCAATTTCTTCATGAATAGTATATATCAACAAAGAAATAGGCGAATAAATATATTTGTAAGCATGCTGCTACCGTTTATGCGTGTAACTGGGGAGTACTTACGACGTGATGCGATCAATAGTAAACTGCCACTTTAACTTCCAATAACTCATGTTCTATTCGACTTACATGCCTGTAATTCATACCAATTTAGGTTTACACTAATAGCTTTCTAAAGACACATCGATCGACAAAATCGGATGAACTGTTTAGATTTTGGAAATTCGTTCCTGTGTGTTACTTGTATAATTTACAGTCAGATACTAAACTTAAAACTTATAAAGATATTGAAAATCTGATTACACCATCAGAATTGTCGTTTAAATAATGCTAATGTACATGTCTCTTTTTAAGGTATCATGATTCCTCTGGTAGTTATTAATTTCTACATGAATTTTGAAATGTCTGCCATTATGGTTCCACAAAGTCCGCCATTTTTGGCTCTCCTGACATACAAATCGCGTTCATTGGCACAAAGCACAGTCCTCGACACAGCGCCAACATGGAATTCCCAGCCACGCTGTCAGCATGGACCATGCGCAGGGGTACCCCTCTTGCTCCGGCTGACGTTCGGCACCACGCGTTTGCTGATGAGCCCCGCCTTGCCGAGCACCCCGTGTGGTCACCACAACTCTGAACTTAGAATATTTTCAGGGCGCCACAACTCGCCTCTTACCTCCCAAGAGACAACTCTTCGTTATCTTTGCGGGGAAAATGGCGTGATAACGCGGAGCACATCAGTCACCGAGTGGTTTCATAAATCCACCTTGAGTGCTATACTGGCCTGGTTTTCCAAGAGGGAGGTCAAAGGGTCAGCTAAAGCACTCAGCCGAATACTACACCTGGACATCCATATACATATCTACGATCCGGTAAATGGAGGGTCAAGCTATTTCAAGCTCCCTAAAGATTTAGCTAACACAAGGGCATGCACTAATGTTGAAAATAGAAACGATCAGGCTTGTTTTGCGTGGTCAGTCCTGGCTTGCGAAAGAAACTACAATTACAGGGATCATCCTCAGCGTCCATGTACATACCATGTAGGTGATAATATTTGTGGGTGTTATAACTTTGATGATACAGAGTTCCCCGTCAAGATCCAGGATATACCTGAATTTGAGGTGCAGAATACTGGCATACCGGTTCATGTTAATGGCCTGAAGAAGAAAAGCAAGTCAGATGAGCAAAACAAGCATATTGTCGTCGGCCCCTCCGTTTCTCAAAATCTGTTGGTGAGTGTGAGCTGCATGTAAACATGTATCTCTTCTCTGAAACTGATAATTATCACTATGTTTGGATCAAAACATGTCCCAACTATTAGCTAATCATCATGCAAAACTTATTTGCTTAAAGCGCATGAATTATTTCTTCTCAGACAAGTTACTAGCGGTGCATCTAGTAGACTGTGCTTCCAAGGACGCAGTACATGTTATTATGGCTATTGAGGCAAACAAATTCATAAAGTTCAAGAATTCTCACCACCAGGAGCGATGCCCCTTTGTAATGTACACCGATGTTGAATGCCTCCTCGCTCCTGTGACCTGCTGTGAAGGTGACCCTACAGCCTCATATACCACCTTAACAGAACGACACGTACCATATGCGGCAGTGTACCAAATTGTATCGTCATATGATTTCCGTCTTAACCACTACAAATCTTATGTTGGGGATAATCCTGCGGTTTGGCTGCTCACTGAGCTCGAAAAATTTTCGTGGGAGAAATTGTTCAAATGGCTCTGAGCACTATGGGACTCAACTGCTGAGGTCATTAGTCCCCTAGAACTTAGAACTAGTTAAACCTAACTAACCTAAGGACATCACAAACATCCAAGCCCGAAGCAGGATTCGAACCTACGACCGTAGCGGTCTTGCGGTTCTAGACTGCAGCGCCTTTAACCGCACGGCCACTTCGGCCGGCTCGTGGGAGAATGAAGATTTGTACAATAACGCAGTTGACTGCCGTATTTATGGGCTGCCGTTAGACAGAAATGCAGGAACTCCTCGAAGGGACAACTGTCATCTTACGGGGAAGTTCTGTGGTGCAGCTCACAATGCATGCAATTTGAAGTACCAGCTACCAAGACACATAGCCATTTTCTTACACAATTTAAGTGGGTATGACACTCACTTTCTAGTTGAGCACTTGGTTGATTTTGGTTTGGGGAAAGATCAGGTCAGTATCCTACCTGAGAGCGTCAAGAAATACTTTTGATTCTCCAAACAAATGACGCCAAGAATTACGCTCCGCTTCCTTGATACGCTACGTTTTATGCAACTGCCACTCCAGAAATTCGTTGCAACTCTACCTTGGGGGGATATGCATATCATTCGAGCTGCGTTTCCCGCCGTGGAAAAGTTTCAGCTTGTGAGTAGGAAGGGGATTTTCTCACATGAGCATGTATATAGTATGGCACAACTCAACGAAACCAAGCTACCAGACATAACTGCACTCACCAGCAACCTTACAGGCGATGCCATAACGGATGCAGAGTGTGAGAATGCCGTGAATGTCTGGTGGGAATTCAATATTAGCCCTTTAGGAGAGTAAGCATGGCTTTACATGGACACAGACGTGCACTTGCTTGCACACGTTTTTGAGAAATTTCGAAATCTATGCATGACCACACAACCTCTGGATCCTGCCTTTTATTACACGGAACCTGGATTGTCTCGGGAAGCAATGCTCAAGAAAACGAAGTGCTGCATTGAATTATTGACCAATGCTGACATGCTTCTTTTCTTTGAGCGAGAGATCCACGGGGGACTTTGCCAATGTGTCCACAGGCACGTGAAGGCAAATAAGCCGCGGATTAGTGACAGGTTCAATGCATTCCTTGATTCAAGTTACATAATGTACCTGGACATAAATAACTTATATGGGCAAGCCATGCAGCAATCACTGCCGATCGCTTATGGGTTGGCTGTATTTGTGTGAATCGACTCCCGATTTGTCTTCGTGATTGCACAGCCACTACTTAGTGTTTTTCAAGTCTTCGTGCAAGCGTTTGTCAAACAGTGTGTGTATTTGGTGTTATTTCCACTGACAACTCGTTTTAACTGTTGTCGGCGTACTGGCAGTGAGTCGGTCGGTTGGAGCGGTTCAGCAAGCAAGTCTCCGCGGGGCGCGGTCGGCGGTGCCACTGGCGGTGTCTATGCAGTGTCTGAGCGTGTGGGGGCTGTTCCAAGTGCTGCGAGGTTCGTGGCTCACCGACCCAGGACGTGAAAGTTGAGTCGTGATTTTACTAACGAAGCCACGTCTGTTCACGTTGTCCCCTTGTTTGGTGGTTCGCTGTTGCCGGTATTCCTGGGATCAACAGCGAGTGTTCGAGTTGGTGAAGATTTTGTCACCGTGTGGTGGAATTAACTATATTTGTCGGTTTTTAATTTCAAGTGCACCAGCGAAATTTTCTGCCTTGTGGCCGTTAGTGTTCCGGTTACCTGCCCTGGTCACTGACATAAATTCAGGAAATGTCCTTTCCTCACATGTTGCCTCTGTCCAATATCGTCTGTAGTTTTTGACAGCTTAATGTACTTTTGCTTGTGGGAGGCTATGCCTGTAACGTTTTGGCTTTGGAATTCTCGTATACTGGTCGATGGGTCCCTGACTGTCTCTTGGTTATGTTGCCGGCGGATCGAGTACAGTTGGGCCGACATCTTGTCTCACCTAAGCGAGCGTTAAGATTTCAGAGGCAGACCGAGCCCCCTGGAAACTTCTGAGCGCCGTAGCCTATACTGTCTTTCTCGATGACGTTTAATTGTGTATTTTTAATGGTTCATAGCCGATGGTTCGAATTTGTGTGCTTGTAATTGTGTTATTAAAATCGACGTTTTAAAAGTAAGTTATTCGAAATTGGGCAAGTCTTACATTGTATAAATATAAAGCTTGGGCCTTCTGCCTGTTGAAAATTTATTGTATTGTTTTAAAGCATTGGCCTTCAGCCGCTTTAAGTTTTAAGGATCTTACTTGTCAAATATTACCTTTTCGAAGATAAAGCTGTGGGCTTTCTGTCTGTTGAAATTGTAGTTGTGTTGTTTTTTTAAAAGCATGGACCCTCCGCCGCTTTAAGTTTTAAGGTTCTTACTTATTAAGTATTACATTCTTTCAAGATAAATCTGTGGGCCTTCTGCCTGTTGAAAATTTGTCGTAGTTGTATTGTTCTTAAACTGATGGGCCTTCAGCCACATTAAAATTTTGGATTCTCACTTAACAAGTCTTACATCACTTGGGCTTAAATACTATTTAAGGTTAAAAGCTTTGGGCCTTCTGCCTTGGAAAATTGATTGCAGTTTCTTTTTTAACAAAGGCCTTCAGCCGTTTTGGAGTAAGGTTTCTTATTAAGCCTTCTGCCTATTGAAAGTTATTGTTGTTAGGTGGTTTTAAATTTATCGGCTTTCAGCCGCTTTTAAAAAACTCAATCTATCTGACTAGTCAAGTCTTACATCGCTTGGCCTCAAATACTATTTCAGGTTAAAGCGTAGAGCCTTCTGTCTCAAAGAAAAAAAATAATTATAGCAGCTGCATTTAATCCATGGGCCTTCAGCCGTTTTGGAATTAAAGACGTTTTCTGTCGATAGTCGAGCTTAGAAGTTGCGCTGTAATCTTTGGGCAACTAAATAAAGTGTTATGTTTGAAGTCTAACTGACAGCCGCTCATTCTGGCTCCCTTCCACAGTTCCTACTACTTGTCCCGTCCTGCGAGTTTAGAAAGGCGTCTCAATAACAGTTCCTGAAGGAAATGTTTGTTTTAATTTCAGTTTGAACTGGTTTTGTGTACTTTCGCATTTGATGTTGTAATCTGTCATTTATTTTATTAATTTTGGAGTTATATTAACATGCCATGTTAACAGTGAGTTCCATGTATACTGAGAGGACAAAAGTCACGGCTTGCAATAGTGACATACGCAGGTAGCAGTAGTATCACGTACACAAGCTATAAAAGGGCAGCGCACTGGCGGAGCTGTCATTTGTACTCAGCTGATTCATGTGGAAAGGTTTCTGACGGTATTATGGCCGCACGACGGTAATTAACAGACTCTGTCCTCGGAATGGTAGTTGGATTTAGACACAAGGGACATTCAGTTTCGGAAATCGTTGGGGAATTCGGTATTCTGAGATCCACATAGTCTAAAGCGTGTCGAGCCTACCAGATTTCAAGCATTACCTTTCACCACACGCAACGTAGTGGCCGACGGCTTTCACGTAACTAGCAACACTAGCGGCGTTTGTGTAGAGTCGTCAGTGCCAACAGACAAGTGACACTGTGTGAAATAACCGCAAAAATCAGTGTGGCAAGTACGACGAACGTATCCGTTAGGACAGTGCAGTAAAATGTGGCGCTAATGTCAGATGTGTCTCGACTTCAGTTGGTAAGAGCAGACGATAGAGTTCGAGTGTGGTGCAGACCTCAAGAAGCCATGGACCCAAGTTGTCAACAAGTCAATGTTCAATCTGGTGGTGTCTCCATAATGGCGTGGTCTGTTTCTACTGTCATTCCGATGGCCTCCAGTCCTTTATCAGCAATAAAGGGTCAATCTTAGACACTGTCAGCCACTCGTGCAGGAGAAATATCAGAAAAATCGTTAAACAAGTGTCACCGGAAGATCCGGAGACAGAAGCGAACAGGCAATTCGCCAACAAGTGGCTACGAAAGTCTCAACGAGCTATTATTACACAATGTTATTTGCTTCTTCATATTATTTAGGTCTCCATATTATTTAGTAATATAGCATTGTTTGAGAAATCCATACAATAAAATGACTTATAGGCAAAGGGACGCAGGTTTCATTCCCGACTGGGTTCCACTACAGGGACGGCCACGGCCCGAAAGCTAAAAATATAAGAAAAAGAACTGCAAACGACAATGATACTCGGCACTGGCAAAGTGAAGCAACTGATCTATTTTGAAGAATGCTTTATTGTTCACAATTATTTTAAATCCGCTGGACGGACTTATTTTGCCTATTTCGATTCTTAGGAGTCATGATCTGAAACTCGTCAAGTGGCCAAGATCGGCGTTAGCCGGATGTTCAACGGGTTATTTCCGTAATAATCGCTGGTTCTGATGATGACACGTTGGGGTCGAAATCGGTAAGCTGTTGCACGTCCATCCAGTGTGACCGCGACTTTCTTTTTTTTTTTTTTTTGGTCATCAGTCTACTGACTGTTTTGATGCGGCCCGCCACAAATTCCTTTCCTGTGCTAACCTCTTCATCTCAGAGTAGCACTTGCAACCTACGTCCTTAATTATTTGCTTGACGTATTCCAATCTCTGTCTTCCTCTACAGTTTTTGCCCTCTACAGCTCCCTCTAGTACCATGGAAGTCATTCCTTCATGTCTTAGCAGATGTCCTATCATCCTGTCCCTTCTCCTTATCAGTGTTTTCCACATATTCCTTTCCTCTCCGATTCTGCGTAGCACCTCCTCATTCCTCACCTTATCAGTCCACCTAATTTTCAACATTCGTCTATAGCACCACATCTCAAATGCTTCGATTCTCTTCTGTTCCGGTTTTCCCACAGTCCATGTTTCACTACCACACAATGCTGTACTCCAGACGTACATCCTCAGAAATTTCTTCCTCAAATTAAGGCCGGTATTTGATATTAGTAGACTTCTCTTGGCCAGAAATACCTTTTTTGCAATAGCGAGTCTGCTTTTGATGTCCTCCTTGCTCCGTCCGTCATTGGTTATTTTACTGCCTAGGTAGCAGAATTCCTTAACTTCATTGACTTCGTGACCATCAATCCTGATGTTAAGTTTCTCGCTGTTCTCATTTCTACTACTTCTCATTACCTTTGTCTTTCTCCGATTTACTCTCAAACCGTACTGTGTACTCATTAGACTGTTCGTTCCGTTCAGCAGATCATTTAATTCTTCTTCACTTTCACTCAGGATAGCAATGTCATCAGCGAATCGTATCATTGATATCCTTTCACCTTGTATTTTAATTCCACTTCTGAACCTTTCTTTTATTTCCATCATTGCTTCCTCGATGTACAGATTGAAGAGTAGGGGCGAAAGACTACAGCCTTGTCTTACACCCTTCTTAATACGAGCACTTCGTTCTTGATCGTCCACTCTTATTATTCCCTCTTGGTTGTTGTACGTATTGCATATGACCCGTCTCTCCCTATTGCTTATCCCTACTTTTTTCAGAATCTCGAACAGCTTGCAACATTTTATATTGTCGAACGCTTTTTCCAGGTCGACACATCCTATGAAAGTGTCTTGATTTTTCTTTAGCCTTGCTTCCATTATTAGCCGTAACGTCAGAATTGCCTCTCTCGTCCCTTTACTTTTCCTAAAGCCAAATTGATCGCCATCTAGCGCATTCTCAATTTTCTTTTCCATTCTTCTGTATATTATTCTTGTAAGCAGCTTCGATGCATGAGCTGTTAAGCTGATTGTGCGATAATTCTTGCACTTTTCAGCTCTTGCCGTCTTCGGAATTCTGTGGATGATGCTATATCATATGGTATATCGCCAGACTCATATATTCTACACACCAACGTGAATAGTGACCGCGACTACAACGAATAAAAAAGACAAAAGACGTATCACCAGCAGCAGCAATTATAGTTTGTAGAGTTGTTGAATGACCCGAGAAGAGACGTTTGAGCTATTGTGTAAGTAGAGTAAGAAAAGCCACGGGCATACTCCACATGTGTCGCCCCTGAAGAGCTTTCTCGGGCACCGGAAACGTGAAGGTGGTCTGCCACTTGTGGCGTTTTTTGAGCTGCAGTGTGGGCGCCTCGGCTGCGCCAGCGCCCTCGCCTGCGCCGGCGGCTGGTCGCGCGCCGGCATGTGCGTGTGTGTGCGTGTGCGTGCTGGAGACGCAGCTGTGGCGCAAGTGTAGCGCCGGCAGCCAGCGGGGGGTACGCAGTGTCGCGTTACGCGCAGCCGCCGCTGCCGATGAATGGGCAGGCGGCAGCGCCAGCGGCAGCGGCAGCGGCTAGCGCCACTAGCAGCGGCGGCGCGCCCCGCCCGGGCTCTCGCCGTCTGCGGCGACCGGCCGAGGCCTTGAACCCGCGTTGGCTGCCGTCGCGCTGACGTCAGCGCCGGCGCCGCCCGGCCGAGCGCGCCGGGCCTGCCGCGACGCATCCACCGCGGCGGCGCTCCGCATCTGCCGCACTTCCGCGGCCTGCGCCTCTCCACGTGTCGCCGCGTCCGCTCCGCGGCCTTCAGCGTCCCGCGGTGTGATACGCAGTTTCTGGACTCCTGTGTCATAGCGCGGAACGTCCCCGTACGGGATACGCGGCTTCTACCGCTTTCTTCTCGTGCAAGGGAGCAACATCACGTCTACACCATAGTAATGGCTTAGAAAAACTCAAGTAACATGCAACTGATGGCAGTACACATAAATGGTTTTAATCGTACTTAACAAACAGAATGCAAAATATTGTGCTGAATAATTCAAACGACATAGGTTCAAATGGCTCTGAGCACTATGGGACTCAACTGCTGAGGTCATTAGTCCCCTAGAACTTAGAACTAGTTAAACCTAACTAACCTAAGGACATCACACACATCCATGCCCGAGGCAGGATTCGAACCTGCGACCGTAGCGGTCTCGCGGCTCCAGACTGCAGCGCCAGAACCGCGCGGCCACTTCGGCCGGCCAAACGACATAGGAAGGGTAGAAAACAATAAACGGATTCCCACAGGGTTCAGTTTTGGGTCGTCTCCAATTTGTCATACACTGACGAAAAATGTGCTGAATAATTCAAACAATGTAGGAAGGGCAGAAAACATTAGTTTCTGGGGATAATAAACGGCTTCCCATAGGGCTCAGTTTTGGGTCCTCTCCCATTTCTTATACACTGACGGAAAATAATCGCAGTATCAAAAATTTATTACTGTAAATAAAATTTCAGGAACACAGTTAAGTGATCAGCATTGCAAGATTACGGGTTAATGTAAGTGCAAATGTGAAATGCTGGTACACTAATAAGCATTATAACCGCCAGAATGTTGAATTCAAGTATGCAAACGTGCATGGAGTGTGTTGTATAGGTGCCGCATGTCTGTTTGTGGGATAGAGTTCCGTGCCTTTTGTATTTGATCGGTCAAAACAGGGATAGTTAATTATGTTTGTGGACGACGGTCAATTTGTTGTCCGATGATGTCCCATATGTGCCCGATTGGGGACATATCTGGTGATCGAGCAGGCCAACGCAACATCTCGACACTCTGTACAGCATGTTGGCTTACGACAGCGGTAAGTGGCTGAACATTCTCCTGAAAAACACTCCCAGGAATGCTGTTCGTGAATGGCAGCACAGCAGATCGAATCACCGGACTGATGTACAGTTTTGCAGTCAAAGTGCGTGAGACAACCTCTGGAATGCTCCTATTGTCATGCGAAATCGCACCCCAGATCATAACTCCAGGTGTAACTCTAGTGTGTCTAGGCTGCAAACAGGTTGGGTGCAGGCCCTCAACTGGCCTCCTTCTAACCAACATAAGGCCATCACTGTCGCCGAGGTAGAAGCAGCTTTCGAAAACGTAACACATATCCACCCTACCCTCCAGTGAGCTTCCACTTGACACAACTCAAGTCGCAAATGACAGGGTTTGGAGTCAATGGAATACACACTACAAGCCTTGTGGGTACGAGCTGTCCTTGAAGTAACCGATTTGTAACAGTTGGTTGTGTCATTGTGGTGCCAACTGCTCCTCAGATTGCTGCTGCAGGTGCAATAAGTCGCGCCAGAGCCATACGAAGAACACGGTGGTCTTTCCTCTCGGCAGTGCCACGTCACCTAGCGACCGTTCATTTATGTGAGCACCGCTGGCAGTAGTCATGTGCAGTGGCTACATTCCTGCGAAGTCTTTTTGCAGAATCGCAGAAGGAACATCAACCTGATAAGGATCCTCATAGTTGTGCTACTAGCACCATTCTTACGCGAATTTCTCGAAATTTGAATAGACATCTTCCAGAAAGACGCCTACCAACTTTTTTTACGTTGTACAACTCCATCTTGGTGTTGCGACTTTTTTCCATCATTGTGTACAGGAATGGCCTTCCACTTAACATTCAACAAAGAGAACTGATACATTTTGCAGACTTTACTACCGTTTATACAGAGTAACCCAAAAGCCAGTTAGCATTTGAAAATACAGTAATTCACCGAATGATTTAGGTAGAGAGGTAGGGCTTGATACACGTACCAGAAATGACGTGGGGTTTTACTGAAACGAGTGCGAAACCGGTCAACATATGGCGCTGGACAGCAACGCGTCAGCGACGCTGCATGAAAATCGTGTGTAAAACGAGCTGTACTGAGAGAGAGAGAGTCAGATACATCAGGAATCTCAGCATGTTGACCTTACCTGAAAATGCTTTACTGCTGCTTTACGATCCTATCGAGGTAAGTAGGGTATTCTAACTGGTAAAGTACTTTGAAGAAAATGATCACAAAGTTCGAAGCCATGGGTTGTTCAGACAATCTGCACCGTAGAGGGTGACCAGACACAAGTGCTACTGGTCCTTGGACAGTTCAGGAAGAAATGGAGACTTCAGAGGGTTCGTCTTCGCACGAAATCGCAGGTCGCTCGGGAATTCCATGCACTATTGTCTGGACAGCACTGACGCCTATACTCCAAAGCTATCCGTACAAAACCCAGCGTTATCATGAACTGTTACCCATCGATTTTTTAAGGTGGAGAGCATCTACGGATCGGGCACTTCAAGAAATGAAGGAAAATGATGATCGATGGCCTAAAGTGTTTTGGAACGACGAAGCCCATTTCACATGCTTCCCAGAACCCTCAACTGCGGAATCTGAGATACCGAAAATCCTAGACTGTCGCCGAAACTCCACTGCATGACGAAAAAATCACGGTGTGGTGTTGAGTGTGGTGTTCATATACCGCATCAATTTCGTTTGGTCCGTTTTTCTTCAAAGAAATGTGGGCCGCTGTTTTTCAAACTGTCCCACTGTCGGTTGCGAGTTGCAATGCTTGTCAGTTGACTCTGCATTGGGCGACATACGTGTCGATGACGATGAAATGATGACAACAATACCCATTTACCGAGTGGAGAAAATCTCCGACTCGGACGGGAATCGTAGCCGGGCGAGCTGCATGGAAGTCAGACCTTTGGGTGGTCATACCCTCCAGCAGCCAATGCTGGAGGATATGACTTTTATGCAAGATGCTGCTGCACCACATGTTATATGTGTGTAAGGTCTCTTACGCACATCGTTCAGTTAGGATCGCGTCACGCTTGACCTCCCAGGTCCAGATACATCAGTCCGTGTGATTACTGGTTGTGGGTTTATCTGAAATCACAAGTCTACCGCGATCATCTAACCTCAAAAGAGATGCAAAATGATAACATCCGACGACAATTTCTTATTATATCTACTAACGTGCTGTACTGTGCTGTTCGCAACATAGTCCGTCGACTATAGGTATTGTCTATGAAAGACGGCCGACATGTTGAACATATGTCATAAAGAACAGCTTCTTTGCGAAAAAATCATTTGTTATGCTAATTATTGCTTTTGTAGCATATGAAACTCCATTTATGTGTCTTTGTTGTTGTTGTTGTGGTCGTCAGTCCTGAGACTGGTTTGATGCAGCTCCTAATGCTACTCTATCCTGTGCAAGCTTCTTCATCTACCAGTACCTACTGCAACATACATCCTTCTGAATCTGCTTAGTGTATTCATCTCTTGGTCTCCCCCTACGATTTCCACGCTGCCCTCCAATACTAAATTGGTGATCCCTTGATGCCTCAGAACATGTCCTACCAACTGATCTCTTCTTCTGGTCAAGTTGTGCCACAAACTCCTCTTCTCCCCAATCCTATTCAGTACCTCCTCATTAGTTATGTGATCTACCCATCTAATCTCTAGCATTCTTCTGTAGCACCACATTTCGAAAGCTTCTATTTTCTCCTTGTCCAAACTATTTACCGTCCATGTTTCACTTCCATACATGGCTACACTCCATACAAATACTTTCAGAAATGACTTCCTGACACTAAAATCTATACTCGATGTTACCAAATTTCTCTTCTTCAGAAACGCTTTCCTTGCCATTGCCAGTCTACATTTTATATCCTCTCTACTTCGACCATCATCAGTTATTTTGCTCCCCAAATAGCAAAACTCCTTTACTACTTTAAGTGTCTCATTTCCTAATCTAATACCCTCAACATCACCCGACTTAATTCGACTACATTCTATCATCCTCGTTTCGCTTTTGTTGATGTTCATCTTATATCCTCCTTTCAAGACACCATCCATTCCGTTCAACTGCTCTTCCAAGTCCTTTGCTGTCTCTGACAGAATTACAATGTCATCGGCGAACCTCAAAGTTTTTATTTCTTCTCCATGGATTTTAATACCTATTCCGAATTTTTCTTTTGTTTCCTTTACTGCTTGATCAATATACAGATTGAATAACATCGGGGAGAGGCTACAACCCTGTCTTACTCGCTTCCCAACCACTGCTTCCCTTTCATGTCCCTCGACTCTTATAACTGCCATCTGGTTTCTGTACAAATTGTAAATAGCCTTTCGCTCCCTGTATTTTACCCCTGCCACCTTTAGAATTTGAAAGAGAGTATTCCAGCCAACATTGTCAAAAGCTTTCTCTAAGTCTACAAATGCTAGAAACGTAGGTTTGCCTTTCCTTAATCTTTCTTGTAAGATAAGTCGTAAGGTCAGTATTGCCTCACGTGTTCCAGTATTTCTACGGAATCCAAACTGATCTTCCCCGAGGTCGGCTTCTACTAGATTTTCCATTCGTCTGTAAAGAATTCGTGTTAGTATTTTGCAGCTGTGGCTTATTAAACTGAATGTTCGGTAATTCTCACATCTGTCAACACCTGCTTTCTTTGGTATTGGAATTATTATATTCTTCTTGAAGTCTGAGGGTATTTCGCCTGTTTCATACATCTTGCTCACCAGATGGTAGAGTTTTGTCAGGACTGGCTCTCCCAAGGCCATCAGTAGTTCCAATGGAATGTTGTCTACTCCGGGGGCCTGGTTTCGACTCAGGTCTTTCAGTGCTCTGTCAAACTCTTCACGCAGTATCGTATCTCCCATTTCATCTTCATCTACATCCTCTTCCATTTCCATAATAATGTCCTCAAGTACATCGCCCTTGTATAGACCCTCAATATACTCCTTCCACCTTTCTGCTTTCCCTTCTTTGCTTAGAACTGGGTTTCCATCTGAGCTCTTGATGTTCATACAAGTGGTTCTCTTATCTCCAAAGGTCTGTTTAATTTGCCTGTAGGCAGTATCTATCTTACCCCTAGTGAGAGAAGCCTCTACATCCTTACATTTGTCCTCTAGCCATCCCTGCTTAGCCATTTTGCACTTCCTGTCGATCTCATTTTTGAGACGTTTGTATTCCTTTTTGCCTGCTTCATTTACTGCATTTTTATGTTTTCTCCTTTCATGAATTAAATTCAACATTTCTTCTGTTACCCAAGGATTTCTACTAGCCCTCGTCTTTTTACCTACTTGATCCTCTGCTGCCTTCACTACTTCATCCCTCAAAGCTACCCATTCTTCTTCTACTGTATTTCTTTCCCCCATTCCTGTCAATTGTTCCCTTATGCTCTCCCTGAAACCCTGTACAACCTCAGGTCCCATCTCCTTAAATTCCCACCTTTTTGCAGTTTCTTCAGTTTTAATCTACAGGTCATAACCAATAGATTGTGGTCAGAGTCCGCATCTGCCCCTGGAAATGTCTTACAATTTAAAACCTGGTTCCTAAATCTCTGTCTTTCCATTATATAATCTATCTGATACCTTTTAGTATCTCCAGGGTTCTTCCATGTATACAACATTCTATCATGATTCTTAAACCAAGTGTTAGCTATGATTAAGTTGTGCTCTGTGCAAAATTCTACCAGGCGGCTTCCTCTTTCATTTCTTAGCTCCAATCCATATTCACCTACTACGTTTCCTTCTCTCCCTTTTCCTACACTCGAATTGCAGTCACCCATGACTATTAAATTTTCGTCTCCCTTCACTATCTGAATAATTTCTTTTATTTCATCATACATTTCTTCAATTTCTTCGTCATCTGCAGAGCTAGTTGGCATATAAATTTGTACTACTGTAGTAGGTGTGGGCTTCGTATCTATCATGGCCACAATAATGCGTTCACTAAGCTGTTTGTAGTAGCTTACCTGCGTTCCTATTTTCCTATTCATTATTAAACCTACTCCTGCATTACCCCTATTTGACTTTGTGTTTATAACCCTGTAGTCACCTGACCAGAAGTCTTGTTCCTTCTGCCACCGAACTTCACTAATTCCGACTATATCTAACTTTAACCTATCCATTTCCCTTTTCAAATTTTCTAACCTACCTGCCCGATTAAGGGACCTGACATTCCACGCTCCGATCCGTAGGACGCCAGTTTTCTTTCTCCTGATAACGACATCCTCTTGAGTAGTCCCCGCCCGGAAATCTGAATGGGGGACTATTTTACTTCCGGAATATTTTACCCAAGAGGACGCCATCATCATTTAATCATACAGTATAGCTGCATGCCCTCGGGAAAAATTACGGCCGTAGTTTCCCCTTGCTTTCAGCCGTTCGCAGTGCCAGCACAGCAAGGCCGTTTTGGTTATTGTTACAAGGCCAGATCAGTCAATCATCCAGACTGTTGCCCTTGCAACTACTGAAAAGGCTGCTGCCCCTCTTCAGGGACCACACGTTTGTCTGGCCTCTCAACAGATACCCCTCCGTTGTGGTTGTACCTACGGTACGGCTATCTGTATCGCTGAGGCACGCAAGCCTCCCCACCAACGGCAAGGTCCATGGTTCATGGGGGGGTTATGTGTCTTATGTGCACTGTTTTTGGTTCCAATAAAACCTCATGCAATTATGTGTTTCAGATGGTTCCAGTGGTTCTAAGCACTATGGGACTTAACGTCTGAGGTCATCAGTCTCTATACTTGGAACTACTTAAACCTAACTAACCTAAGGACATCACACACACCCATGCCCGAGGCAGGATTCGTACCTGAGAGCGTAGCAGCAGCGCAGTTGCGGACTGAAGCGCCGAGAACCGCTCGGTCACAGCGGCCGGCAATATGTGTTTCTATTTTTACCCCTCTACGTACAGTATTCCATGAAGTACTGGATGTTCAAATGTTAACGGGCTTCTGAATGTCCCTGTACGTCCCATCAGAGAGGAAGCAACAGGAGTGATTGTAAACGATGTTATGCAAGGAATTATTGAAAGGTTCTCGGAAAATGGATTCTCCCTAAATTTTGAAAAAGAAAAGGAACATAATATATTCAAAAAAATGGTTCAAATGGCTCTGAGCACTATGGGACTTAACATCTGAGGTCATCAGTCCCCTAGAACTAGAACTAGTTAAACCTAGCTACCCTAAGGATTCGAACGTGCGGCAGTAGCGGTCGCGCGGTTCCAGACTAAAGCACCTAGAACCGCTCGGTCACAAAGGCCGGCACAATATATTCAGCTCAGTACAAAAGTAGTCATACTAACAAATGATTTAGTACATGTACTGAAGTCAGTAAATAGGGTAGGGTGCTCCAAATTTTTGACTGTTTGTGTTGATCAAATCTTGAACAGGAATAAGCATATTACTGAGTTTCTCAAGCAATTAAGTTCAGCTACTTTTGCTGTTCGTAAATTGCTAACCTTGGAAACAAAGGATTTAATCTCTTGACATATTCTGCTTATTTCGTCTCAATAATGTCTTATAGAATAATTTTCTGGGGTCACTCAACTCTTGGAAAGATATGAAAGCACAAAAGCGAGCAGTAACAATAATATGTGGTGGACCCATGTGGACGTTACATAGGTACCTTTACAAGGAGCTAGGCATTTGAACTACACTGTCACAATAGATATATTCGCTAATGGAATTCGTCATAAACAATCCATCACAATTTGAAAAGAAAAACGAGGTCCATAATTATGACACAAGAAGGAAAATGACCTTTATTACTCATTATTAAAGCTGTCGGTGGCTCAGAAAGGTGTTCAACATGCAGCAACGAAAATCTTAGATCATTTGCCTAAAAAAGAAAATGTTTGACAAGTAGCAAAGTCGGCCGGTGTGGCCGAGCTGTTCTAGGCGTTTCAGTCTGGAACCGGGCGACCGCTAAGGTCGCAGGTTCGAATCCTGCCTCAGGCATGGATGTGCGTGATGTCCTTAGGTGAGTTAGGTTTAAGTAGTTCTAAGTTCTAAGGGACTGATGTTAAGTCCCATAGTGCTGAGAGCCATTTGAACCAAGTAGCAAAGCAAACTTTAATCTAAATTTTTATTTAGAATCTGTTGGCTGTAGATAAAAAAATTATATATTCATTAATGGTAACACTAATCATGTACACAGCCTGTAACCTGACTCGTTGGACTTCATTTCGATAAAAGAATCGTTCAAATGATGTATGGGACGCGTAACTAACTAACAAACCAAGACCGACCGGCCCGTTACCGTCGACCACTCTACAACGTCCTCTACACACACAGAGATGTTCCGAAACCTTATGACCACCAGCTTAATATTACGTTGGTCCGCCTTCTTAACGCAGTACAGCAGCGATTCTACGTGGCATGGCCATATCCTTGCTGGATTTTCTGGGATACGTGGCACCAGAAGTCCTCGCACACTCCGCAATTCCCGTAAATTAACGGGCCGATGCTTTCTGCACGTGGACGTCTCAGATGTATTCAGATCAAACACTTTTATTGGCCAAAATATCAACGTGAGTTCATTTCATGCTCATAAACCATTGTAGCACGCTTCTGGGTTCAGGACAACGGTCAATCATTCTGTTCGAAGAAGCAGTTGCCTTCGGGGAAGACATCAAGCATAAAGGGATGCATGTGGTCCGCAACACGCTCCAAAACTACTAAACGAATTTTCATTGGGTTTTCAGACGTAACTTGTGAGTTGCTTGCGGCAACATGTATGTTTTATTTATCCAAATCGGATTACAAAAAAGTTAATTTATAGTTTTAGAAGTCTGCCTGCCAGACGCAAGGCTCGAACACTGTGCCCCACTCGGTGAAGTCGCACATGGTTCGGATGTTTAACTTAGTGACACGATAGTCACGGGGTAGCACATCGAAGAACCCTTAGATGGCGCTGTTAGTTTTGTAGTACACAGTAAATAGCGCTGTTAGCTTTATTTACTACAGTGACCGAAGTACCCCCTTTTTGGCAGTAACAGAATTAAATGCCCAATCTTATCTATACGAATACAAAGTAACATTGAATTTACTTGATTAAGACACACGGATTTATTGATTTCGCTTTGTGTATTAATATGTGAACGAATTTGCTTTGCTTCTTTTGATAGGTTTTATTAACATTTGACTTTCCGGCTGAAGAAAACAAATTTCTTGTGTTTGCCTTGTGATTCGGATGGTTAATTATCACATTTTGTTCTCGTTTTGTTTACGACTAAAAATGCATAGAAAACACGTGAGTCTCTCTCAGTACACTAGAACTGGTAAAAGATTGAGGACTTCGTGATCTCAAGAATCCAATGACGATCGTGAGGCAGACTTATTACGTCTTGAGAACAACACGCTTTAACTCACTCTTTGGCAGCTACTTCTGAAAGCGAGGCGCGAGTAACTCTGATCGAGAGCATCATGCAGTGTCTCGCTCCTCACTATCTCACATCCTGCGTGGTGTCTGTTGTTCTATATCGTGTCTCCCTACCACTTTCGCGCAACGACGCTCTGAGCGTGTTTTTTAGGGAACTGACTAGTTTGAACCTGGGACCTGTTGCTGGTAAGGAGACGTCAGACCACACATGACATGAGAGTTCAGAAGAGTTCAGTGAGACTAGCGATGATATAACCAAATACTTAATGATTTCAGCGTCAGTTCCACTGCACTCCCTGTAAAAGGTTCTTAATACTAACTAAATTTAGTGGAAGGGGTTCAAGGCTTCCTATTTTTAGTTAGCTGGTAAAATAACGTCGAAAAAGCAGTTAAGTTTACCATTGGAAATTTTATTCTACTCACAAAACATTGTTTATAAATTGCACTATTGATAAAAGGAAATGTTTTAATTCAGGATGGTAAAAACCAACTGCGTTCAACAAAAATGTGAACGAATATTCCCTGAATGGGTTTCCAAGTTCTACAATGGATCGAAGGACGACCTATGCCATATCACATCTATAATCTAGGTTTAAATTAAGTTTCACAAAAGAGAAAACCATCAAAGTGATCTACAATGACCCTCAATTATCTTTAATTACTCATCTAACTTGTCGTAAATTACAGCCCATGTCAGAGCCATTTGAACCATTTTTTTTAAATAAAACAACTCCTAAACCTGTTTTCGCGCTATCAGTGGCCATACAAAAATTTTGTGTTAGATCAGGAAGTGCTAAAATCGGTGCTGTTGTTAGTGCGTTTTTCAATTTTAAAAATTCTTCATTGGCTTGTTGATCCCATACCTATGGAGTGTTTTTCCAGTCAAGTCACATAGGCGTGGTGTTGCGAGAGAGTCGATCCAAATAAATTTTTTATAGAATCCGGTGAGACCTAGACATCCTCTGAGAGTTTTCTTATTATATGGAGTACAGAATTCTTTGATTGCCGTTAGTTTTTCTGGGTTGGGCATTACCCCTTTCTCTGAAATTATGTGTCCTAGAAATTTGACCTCTCGCCTTCCAAATTTGTATTTTGTTATGTTTACTGTGACCCCATGCCCTTTCATGATCTGTAAAAACTGATTTAATGTGTCGTTGTGATGTTCCAAAGAGGGTTCTGCTATAATCACATCATCAACATAACAAGTAACTTTTTGTAAAATTTCATGATTGAGTATAGTATTAAATCCCCTGATAAACGCTGATGACAATCGTTTAAACGGGTAACATCTACCGAATACGATAAATGCTATAAATTTTCTACATTCTGGGGCCAATTCTATTTGCCAGAAACTACTCCGTAAATCAATTGATGAAAATATCTTAGCACAGTGGAAGTTTTGTATCAATTCCTCTAATTTTTCTGGGCGATCTGTCTCAGTGATTATGATTGTGTTGATCTGCCTGGAATCAAGCACTAACCTGATGCTCCCATCTCTTTTTTGTACAATATGGAGCGGGCTGTTATATGTGGAGGTAGCTGGTTCAATAATATCGTCTTCTAACATTTTAGATATCTCCTGGAATACTTTATTCCTGTAGCTTCATGGGATTGTATAGGGTGGCACTCTAAATGGTTTGTGCTGTTTTACTTCAAACTTGTACTGAAAGTGTTTAATACTGCCAGTCTTAGGTAAAAATATCTCCGCTTTACCTCGTAATATACCCTCTAATTCTCTTTTACTGTGTTCCGAAATACCTTGAACTTCTTGTAATTTTTCGTCGATTTCTTTATGGACTTATAACATGAGTTAAGGCGAATCCCCCTTTTGTGCATACCATTCTAATTCTTCATCCTCTTTATCTCGCGTCATTCTTAATTGTTTGTTTATAACTGGTATTTCTTCTAATTTTAGCTTTTGCTCAAAGAGAAGTGTGACATTCCCGAATGTTACGCTACCTTTCCCCATATCTATTATCGCTCGTCTCTCATTTAAAAAATCTGCACCTATAATCAAATCTACAGTTAGTTTAGGTATAATCACGAAATTGGCTTCGATCTTTTGACCTTGACACGAACGAGTTAACCTTGTTTGTCTCGTAACTTCCACAGCATTGTTTCTAATAGGACCTCTTACTTTAATCTTACGTGTTTTCAGAACTGGCAATTCCTCATTGGCATTACACGGCATGAATAAATTTTCTGAGATCGCAGTCAGTTCACTTCCGCTATCAATTACAATATTGACTGGGATATGCTTTACCATGGCCTTCACAATTTGTTGAATTTGAAAGGGTTGGTTCTGTTCTTCTTCTTCTTGCATCAATGAATCCTCCACTGAATCATACATGAGTCTTTTTAGGAATTTCCCTTGTGAATTCGAACTTTCTGTAGGATAAGTTTCGACTGCTACTTCTCTCTCTTTTATTTCCTCTTTTCTGTTTCTTCCTTCATTTACGCTTCCTTCAACATCCTCTTCCTTTTCCTCATCCTTGTCTATCTTCTCCTTCTTCGTCGCCACTTCCACATAATCGCATCTAAATGCTCTAATTATCGCTTCATAACTTCCTTCATTATATACGTTGGGTTGTGTGCCCACTCGTAATTTATTTTCAACTTCTGTCGACTGTGTATTATCCTCACTGAATTCGCTTTCCCTGGTTTCCATCTCAAATAGCTCTGCAATGCTCATCACTTCGTCCTTTCCTCCTACATTCGTTGTGCATGCCTTTGGTAATTCATCTTCCTTGTCAGTATTCTCCCAATTAATTTCGTCCCAACACGATATTGTTATTTTCTTGTCTTCGTTTTCATCTGGTCCCTGCGGATTTGTTTCTACCTTCTTCTCTTCTCGTGATAAGGTATTTACTTCTCTGTTCAAGGTGTTGCAATTTTCCTGGGTCGGTGCGTCATTCTCTTTGGCATGGGCGCTTAGCTGTCAATTCGAACGTTTATCGGGGTTTGGTGGTCTTACCTCCACCTCTTCTATCTGTATTCTCTTTTCTTGTTCAGCTTGTTGATAGTGGTTTCTTTGTTGATAATTTGTCGGTCTATTGGTTCTCCAGTACCCGTTCCGGTTGTCGTTATTCCCTCTGTAATAGTTATTGCCGTTGCTGGGTGAATTATAGTTATTGCCATATTCTCTTCTAAATCTATAACCGGTTCTTTGTTGAAATCTATTGTCGTTTCTTGGTGCGAAGTTATCACATGATTCGTAGTTATTGTTTCTTCGTACTGTGTCTTGTAGATTCCACTGCTTTTTGCTTTCGTTTTCACGTGCGCTTCGTCTTTTTCTTGCGTCATCTTCCGAAAATATGAACTCTAGTTCCCTTAGAATACCTTTAAATGCTTCGACGTCATTGCCTCCGCGACCTACTAATGATTGCTGGTATTTCAATGGTAACTTCATCGCGCATAATTTAATCAACTCTCCGTCACTCTATGGTACATCTAAGCATTGATTTTTCTTTGCCATTAATTCGAAAAATTTCACGGGACTCTTCTCTCCTGAATTTTCAAAATATGGGTTCTGTAATAATTCGTACTTCACTCTGTTCTGTGCTTCGCTGGACCAATATCGTGAGAGAAACTTCTCTCTGAAATCTTCGTACGATCGGCATGTCGCTGCAACATTCTGCATGGTTTCTGCGACTGTTCCTGATATGTGTGCACATATAAAGTCTAATTTGTGTGCTAGCGTCCAGTGTTCTGGTAATCCTACTCGGAATGGATCAATAAAAGTTCGTGGATGTAATGCGTTTCCTTCTCGAAAGTGTTGAAATTTTCTGACTGTGAGGAAATGATCGTTGTCGTACTTCGTCATAGTTCCATATGAAATTCGCGATTCTTCGCCACTTTTGTTTTTGGTCATTTCTCCCGTCGTTCTTTCCGGTTGTGGTACATCCATTGGATATTGTCCACTGTAACTTTCGCCTACCCTTGCGTAGTGTCGTGGGAGTGGTACGCAATAATTTTCTTCCATCGGTTGTGAAAGTGTAGCTGAATGCTTTGCACTGTACTCTTCACGACCTGGCTTTCCATTGTCAGGTATTGGTTCGGTATCTTGTCTGGCTAACCTTGCTGCTTCATTGCACGATCCAAACTGTCTTGAAACATACATTTGTGTTTCCGCATGTGTTTGTGATGACGTTTGTTCATCAAGAATTTCGAAACGTGTTTGTTGCTGTGCAGGCTGTCTGATTTCACGTATGTTACTTTCCGCCTGTGATTGGAATCGCAAATGCGTAATATCTTCGTTAATTGCTTGTTTTTCCGGTGCTGTTACAGATACGGATGTGGTTGCAGACTCTGTGCTTGTTCGATCCTGTTCACTACGCTCTTCAATGGTTTGCAACAACTTCGTTCGCAATTTCTGAAATTGCCGCTTCGTTTGCGCTTCTATTTTGACTATGCGGTTATCATATCTTTTCAGCACTACTTTTGTGATACGTTTGTGTAACACACTGTTTTCAACAATGTCACGCGCTATACCTGCTGCTTGACTAGTAATTTCGTTTATCTGTTTCTCTAATTTCTTGACTCCTCCCCGGGTGTTGTTTCGTAATGTTTTGATCTCGTCCTGAATGTCATTACGCATTGTTTGTACCTCCTCTTGTACCTTGTCAACGTCTGTTCTCAATTGATTGTGACCTGTTATTAAGTTTCCTATCACTTCTCGAGATTCTTTTGCCTCGTCTTCAATACGACTTAGTTGTAACTGAATTTTTTTGTTTTGTTCTTTAATCTCACGCATTTGTCTCGTGGTTTCTGCATTCTGAAATTGAATTTAGTTCGCTATGTCTTTACTTTGTCTTGTCATGGTTTTCGTAATTTGTTGTAGTAATTCTGCCAGATTGGTGGGTCCTATTGCGTTTTCTTCCGACGTCCTACGCTCTGTGTTTTCGCCCAAGTGTTGGTTCGCAACCGATTGCATTGAACTGTGCGGTGACACGTTTCTGCTCGAATTCATTGTACTCTGTGGTGAGGGAGCTCTGATTACTTGTACTATGGGTTCTACGTATTCAAGACGCAAGTTAGAATCCTCATCGACTGTCTCCCTACTTTCCTGCTCCTCTGTCGTATGCTGACTTACGTTTTCTATGCCTTGACGTACATTATCCTCGTTATGGTGCGTTATATGTCCTATTTCTCGCGATATTGCATCGTCTGTTGTACTGTCCTCTATTCTCTGTCCATTTTCATGCTGGGTCTCTACCTCAATTCGGTCAAGGTCTCGATCTGCCATTGCTAATCTTTCCGAATCCCTTATTTTCTGTTTTAAAAGCAATTCACGCGCCCTACTTCGAGTCAATATGCGCTTATACGATCTCACGCGTTTCATAAACGTTTTGTTCACACGACTTGACAAACCATTCACTTACTTGTTGGGGCAGAACCAACTTGTCAACGATGTATCCGCCACCTGTGCGCTTTCATTGGAGAGAAAACTTAATTCTAACAATATTAAAATTCATAACTTAATTATGCTATTGTCTCTGCCAGAATGTATCACTTTTATTGAATACTTTCTTACTATCTATCGCTGCAGCTACTGTTTTCGACTATTTATAACGTTCAAAAAAAAAAAAAAAATTATTACGAAAATTTTTCAACAGGATATTTTTCTGATCTATTTAGGCATGTGGTCGACCTTCAGTCATGGTATTTTACCGTCCTGGCAGGGTCGCCATTTTCTAACATTCTGCGTGGTGTCTGTTGTTCTATATCGTGTCTCCCTACCACTTTCGCGCAACGACGCTCTGAGCGTGTTTTTTAGGGAATTGACTAGTTTGAACCTGGGACCTGTTGCTGGTAAGGAGACGTCAGACCACACATGACATGTAGAGTTCAGAAGAGCTCAGTGATTCTAGCTATGATATAACCAAATACTTAATGATTTCAGCGTCAGTTCCACTGCACTCCCTGTAAAAGGTTCTTAATACTAACTAAATTTAGTGGAAGGGGTTCAAGGCTTCCTATTTTTAGTTAGCTGGTAAAATAACGTCGAAAAAGCAGTTAAGTTTACCATTGGAAATTTTATTCTACTCACAAAACATTGTTTATAAATTGCACTATTGATAAAAGGAAATGTTTTAATTCAGGATGGCAAAAACCAACTGCGTTCAACAAAATTGTGAACGACTATTCCCTGAATGGGTTTCCAAGTTCTACAATGGATCGAAGGACGACCTATGCCATATCACATCTATAATCTAGGTTTAAATTAAGTTTCACAAAAGAGAAAACTATCAAAGTGATCTACAGTGACCCTCAATTATCTTTAATTACTTATCTAATTTGTCGTGAATTACAGTGGCTGATGTGGCTTCTCAATAACTATATAACAGAAAAATCATCGCGTTTCAGATTTTTACTTCAGGTGGCAAATGTGAACACCATGAGCTTTAATTGACGACCGACACTAGTATTACGCAAAAAGGGGGTGTAACTTCTGCAGTTCTGAGTGAAGCTTTATGCGCTGTTATGCGGCATCGCGTGCATTCATTACTTTGTCGGTGTTCGTCAGGGGTCGGCGGCCAGCACAGCTCCGCTCACCTCGCCGTCTCGGAAGCAACTCTCTCCTAACTTCTCCTTACTACAATTTACCGAAGTTGGTTTAAAAAAAAACTATCTGGCTGTGTTTTCATCTGACCAATCAGGTCTCAATGTTAACCTTAAGCTCCGCCAAAAAAAATTCTGTCTATCCAATGAGAAACGATATACTTTTCGTGGTGGGGCAATGTTTTTAAAGTTTGCAACGTAACACAGACGCGAAAAAGTCTCACGCTAAAACTTGCAGCAGGTGTGGTCCTTTTAGTGTTATCGTAAGATCTATTCTGTTGTCCTGGAGGGCTCTGCCTTTTAACATGGGCTGGGGGGTGGTCCTGACGTAACAGAGACGCGAAAAAGTCTCACGCTAAAAACTTGCGGCTTGTGTGGCCCTTTTTGTGTTATCGTAAGATCTATACTGTTCTTCTGGAGGGCTCTAACTTTTAACATGGGCTGGGGGGTGGTCCTAGCGGTTAGCTGGCAAAGTGGGTGTCCGTCCCTTATCGTAGGGCCTTCAACTTAACACGGTTCTGCTCTCGGCTTCTGTTCTCGTTTCTCCCCTCGGAACTGCGTCTATCTCACGGTGGGAAGGTATGACATGCATTTAGGCATTCTTGTGTTAGTCTGTGGTATTCCATTTGCTCACTCGTTACTCGTATTACTTTGGTTAATTTAATGTCACGATTTATTCGGAGCTATGGGACATACTACTGGATTTGCTTATCATGTCAGGGTTTTCATGGATGGTGTTGGATTTGCCTGACACCTTACAACTACATATTATAAGCAAGTCGTCTGGCCACGGACACTTAGTACTACCTGTGCAAAACCAGGAGGATCCCTACTTCACGGAAACTTCAATTTTCTACCTCTGCTTGTTCCTGAGAAAAGAAGGGGTCTTAACCGTGAGACAAATAGACAGACAACGGAGTGATCCTATGCGAAGGCCCTCTTTAATTTGCGGTGCTTAGTACGTGCCTGTAGTTAGTAGTAAATATTTATATAACTTAACGTGCTGAACATTTTCACCACCAGTATTATACTGGGTGATTCTTATTAACGTTTGAAAACCCACGAAGTAACGTAGATGACGCTGGGACAAGTAATTTAATATAAACACATGGGGCCACAGATGTCGGGAAGTACCCCAGAAGTAGACGAACATTTGAAGTCACCAGATGACGTACCTCGCTGCACTTGCGGAGATTGGGCTTGTCGATCCTACCCTCGCCGGTAGAGGGCTGTGCTACACACCGCTCCGCTAGGCTACACTGTTTTCGAACACCTTTTGTAAATATGATCAGTTGTAAATGTAAAAGATACAAAATTATTGGCCTCGCTGTAATCGAGCAAGAGCCGTTCTTCCCTTGCGTTTTTGTTCCGGTTTTTTTTTTACATACTTTATTTAGTAAAGAACACTTATTTATTTGTGACGCAATATGGTAAGTTTTTGTTGTATTACACTTTTCAATTAACCAGCGGAGTCCGCTAGATCGGTAAATAAAATAATAAATCTTAACACAATGTGAACACTTAAGTGGCTAACGCAATGCAAGAAACACTGCCTGCCAGACTCAAGACTCTAACGCTGAGCCCCACGCGCTAAAGTCGCGCGCGTATTCCGGAGCCATCGACGTGTCTATTTTACTTGGGTTGGGATGAACTGGTGCGACACCGCTGCACGTAAGGCGAGGTACTTCGTCTGATGACGTCACACGTTCTACATTTGTCATCCACTTTTGGGGTGTATCCCGGCAATTACGGCCTCATGGTGCTTATAACGAATTACTTGTCTGAGTGTCATATACATCGCCTTTTCAACAAGTTACACTGGTACTCCGTCGTAGACGAAGGAAACATTACACTGTGTTTCCTGATCTAAGTATTGCACTGCTGCAGCTGAAATGACAGGATAGATTTCTCACTATTCCAGTGTCAGTAATCAAAGTCCTGTACCAATCCAGCTACTTTCAGTAAGATTCCGAGATGCGACCACTGGACTGGAGTATATACACCGCTAAAAATTCACACACCGCTTCCAACTGCCCGCTGGCAACTCTCATCGATAATCACCGCCACAACAAAACAGCAATACAGTTCTTAAATCACAGGTAGAGTGTCACACAAAAACTTCAATCTTAGATATGTATGAAATTTATTGGCGTGAATTAATCCTATCCAAATCCTTCACTTTTATCCATTACCACATCAAACTGGTAAATTGCTCCACACTCTGCTCTGAGATCTGTGCTTTTACCGAACAAGTCCACACTCATTAGTACCTAACACTCAATGAGAAAAATGGGAAATGCCTAAACCGAATTCAGTGCCCTCGCCCGGGAACATTCTCCGGATTCTCTCAGTATTCCATACTGCATTAAGTGACTTGGTCAATCAGAAAGGATCATGTACTTGTGCTTTAGAAGTACACAACGAAGCACCATCTTCGTCCCAGAGGGTACACGATTTGTAAATCTCAAGAAGCCTGCCGGCTGACCCGGTAATTTTGCTCAACGAAACTATTAAGCTTCAGGAACTGAATTCAGACATTTCTGTTGGCCATTTCCAGTTCCCAATAATAGAACTCAGCGAAGAGCTGCTGCCGGCCAGGGCTTTCCAAATTTATTTTTCAGAGCGTTTTAGGAAACACCAACAACCCTGTGGAAACTACTCGCTTTCGGAAACAGCCTAGCCCGCTTCGACCACAACCAATTTAGGAGGATCGGGGAAGGATCGGCCCATCATCTTAGAGCTGAACCAAGACTCTCTTCCGCAGCAGCCAGAAAATGGGTGAGCGACTACAATAGTGGCTAAAACTAGCACGAATAGTTCCGACTGGGATTACCAACCTCGTTTACAGCTGCGAGGCAAGGCTAAATACTCTCAACTCCTAAATGTCATGTGAGCCTTGTAGCGTTGCAATCAGATGTGACCATTAGGATATACATAACGTCACTGTAATCTCTTAACTGGCCATTTAATAATAATAAGTTTATTGCAGCCAAATAGCCAAACAAATTCAAAGTACAATGATAATAATAAACGAAATTAGAAATTTTACATATTGTGATGTGCATAGTCACTTACTGACCTTGTCCTTTTGGCACAGAGTTCTGTACGGTAAGGTTTGCAGATTTCATGACACAATTTACATTCACATGTTGCATTTGGTTCATGATATGACGTGTTGTTTCAAATAAGGTGGTGGAAAACTTGGACTGCCATTCTGGTGATAGCGTGTCTCATTTCAAAGTTTTCCTTTGTCCATGTTCCGTAAATCATGGCGACTGTGCTGTAAAATTCTGGAGGTACGTCCTCCCTTTTGTTTTAAGTAGACTTTCCAAAGCGCTGCTGTGGGTACTATCAGATTTGTCCGTAGATCTTGAATGAAGAAGGGTCCCATCGCCAGCAGTTGCACAAATCTGGATCGTGTTGTTGTGGACACTCCTATTGCTTTCTTTATATAGGTCGCCTTGATTCTTTCTACTGTCGTTAGGTTTTTCACTGTAAGATGTGGACCGATAATTTCTATGCCGTAATTCAGCATTGGGAAGATTTTGGCTCTGAATAGTCCCATTGCTGTCTCTAGGCCAAGTGATCTAATGTATTTGCTTGCCATTATTTCTTGCCCTGATATCTCTGTTACATGTTTTATGAAACATTTTGCAGTTGTTTGTATTGTGACGCCTAGGTACTTGAAGTCTGGTACAATCCTCAGTTTCCTGTCCCCTATGAAGATCTCAGCTGATGCAGATGCTCTTCCTCCATTTCTGAGTATCATCATTTCTGTTTTCGTCACATTTAGTTTCGAACCCGTATTCTATTCCCCGGTCATCCATAACGTTTATCGCTTTCTTGCAACTCTGCAATGTCCTTTGCACCTATTACAATATCGTCTGCAGGTGCATATGAGATTACACCCTTCCTTTGGGGTATTCTTACAATTTATTCCTCTACAAGGGTAAATAACAGAGGACTCGGTGGGTACTCCGTTTGATTGTCGTATTGAGTCCGATAGGGAGAGGTTGTCTGAGATCCGTATTTCGTTCCATCGTAATATCGCGCTTATGTCGGCCCTTGGTAGCTGAGTGGCGGCTGGCCTCTGTAATAAAATAACTGAGTGGAAGGATCGCCAAACGAACTTAACGGATGTCATGTGACGTCCGCAACGACCAAACCCAACGATAAAAAAAAAAAAAAATGTGCCAGCGTTGTGTTGTGCTTAACATCATCATTTCATCCTCCTCGACGCGCAAGTCGCCGAAGTGGCGTCAAATCCAAAGACTCGCACCCGGCGAACGGTCTACTCGACGGAAGGCCCCAGTCACACGACAATTATTTATTTTATTGCGCTTATGATTTGTGTCCATATGTTCTTTTCTGCTAGGGTTTCCTCTTGTTTTTCGGTCATTAATTTTCTTTTTATATAGTCAAAGGCTTTTTGAAGTCTATAATTACCACATAAAACTTTTGTCTGCTTTAAAGGGCTTCCCTTCCTGAATACCATTTGGCTTTCAGGGAGTTGCTCGTCGATTGTTTTCTTTATTCTTTCTGTGGACACTTTGAAAGGCGGTTTTTCCAGGGCTATGCCTCTGTATTTGCTAGGGTCCTTGGGGTCTCCTTTCCGTTTATATAGCACTTTTACTATTGACTGTCTCCAATGTTCTGGAATGGAGGCTGTTTCTTTTCACTTACTGTAGAGTTTTGTCCACATTGGCGTTAGTATCAGGGCAATGTCTTTCAAATATTCGCTATAAATTCTGTCAGTGACCTCAGATCTTTTGTTCTTGGCGCTGTTAATGGCATCTTTTATCTCTTATGTGGCCAAAAGTGGCCTATTCCATAGTTGTTTGTGGTACTGTATCCTCTCTGTCCTTTGGTGTCCCTCTTAGTCCTCCCTTATTCAGTGCGTTGTCGAAGTGCGTATGCCATATTTTCATATCGATGTAATGTGTTTCATCTCGTTTTCTGGGGTGTAGCGCAATGTATAGGTCTTTTGGGGCTTCCTTCACCAGTTTTTTTCCTTCTCTTGCCCAGAATGTTCTATTCTGTTCTTTTAGAGTTTTCTTATAGATATTTCGTTCTTCGGCGTAAGTCCTGAGGAGTATAGGCTTCTCTGCGCATTGTTTTAGTTGATTTAGGCTTTCTAGTACATCTTTTCTTAGATTTTAACACCCTGTGTTCAACAATTGTTTTGATCTTCTTTTATACCTGTACCTGTGGCTGGCAGCTTGTCTTAGGAGTTCTTCTATCGCTTCTGTTGCTTCCTCTAGTCACTAATTGTCTATCAGCATTTCGATTTGTCTTATGTCGTCTGATTCCACTTTCCCCATGTCTATTGTTGTTGCACTCTTTCTTGCGCTTTTCGCCATGCTCCTCGGATATTTATTTCCAAAGGAATATGTTTCGGAAGTGGTGTGTGGTCTGCAGTCCAGAGAGGTGATTTCAATTTTCGTTCATAGTTCCTCTGAAACAGTTGTCGGCAGTCACAGCTTAATGTTAAGCAGTGTGAAAACTCAGTTTTGTTCCGTAAAACCTGACAGTGACCTGTAAACTGGAAGAAAGACTTACACGAAGTAATAAATTCGCACCAAAATGAAACTATAAAAACTGTGAAAGAAAAAATATCCGAAAGACTTAGCATACAGGGCGGCCACGAAGGCCTGTTACCCCAATTTATAACAAACATAAACTCCTAATAATGAATAACATGAGCAACACTTCTTTAGAAGAGTTTTCTTGAGATACGAACAATGTAGAGCTGCTCGTGGGAGGCAATGCACCGTTACCGATGGAGTTCTACGAAACTGTGCCCTCCGAATCGCAAGTGAGATGAACATTGGTGATTTCTAGTCTTTTTCAACTCGGTTAAACAGGTCCAAGAAATCATACAATACAGGAAGTCGCAAAACAAGGTGGTTCGCTTCAAGTAAAAGTGTAGAGGAGACGCTATTAATTCACAGCTGACGTGGGAATGAAGCTTACTGCTGTCTCCATATTTCATACCTAGCGCCACTCAGTCATGTTTCGTGAAAGAACTGCGAGCAAACCGCACTTCATCATTTCGAGGCGAAAAAGACAGAGTCTGTTGTGCAATCGATCAATGCTGTGACAAATTCGTATACAACAATGACAGTGGTAAGTATGAGTGGATTACTCTTTCTAAAGCGTTATACCTGTCTTCAGGGACCTCAAGGCATATTAGGACCAAAAATAAAAAATAAAAAAAAAGAATTTTTAGTGGCAAATCGTGTGACCTATTAAAATCTGGAAAGGTAGGAAAGAATAATATCGGGCATTTTATTCGAAACGGCTTCTAACCAGTTTCAGAAATTAATTCACAGCTTTCGTCGTACTCTTGGCCTTGACACAACGATACCTATGTCGTTCAGGAGGACGACGAAAATACTATCGATATAATTCAGGTTCCACCAGTAAGAACCAAACAGCGATCTCAATAAGGATTTTTTTCGACTGTGGAAAGTATTTTTAAGGAAATTGTCGGACGATGCCATTTTCATTTGCTCGTTAGAGGTTTTCTAGGAAAACGGTATTTTTAAATTTCAGTCATTCGTACATTACCAATTGGCGTCGGCAAAATTTCCAAATTGCTTTTGCTCGGTATGCAGCATAATAGGCAGGGTAACGCCAAGGAATATTTCTTACTCCACCGCAGTTTTGTCTAAATAAAAGCAATACCTCTGTGACGTTCCAAAAAGCATTAATTTTTCTATCGTCAGGTGTCCTGGCGTAAGGAAAATGTTTGTTTTCGTCATTAAAATGTCACTTCGCTTTTTCGTGTCTATTACGGATAGTAAAAAAGGGACTGTTTCGATGTTACTAAAATATACATTAATCCAAAATTATCATAAGAACAATGCTACAGAAATTGTTGTAAAACGACGTGTGTGTAAGAAATATTTCAATTATTTAAAGTCACGATTGATGGAAACTGTCTGTAATGCAACATCAAATACTGCCTTGGTTTATTTTCCTGTGCTAGTCACTTTTGTAAAAATTAAATATGCAACAGTCTAGCTGTCGATACGAACTGTCTGTTATCCAAAACGCTGATGATAAGTGTCATTTTTTTGTGTCGTTTAGTTGCTTCAGATTCACATGGGTCACTCGGATATTAGAACGCCGCGTTACGCTCTTTTGTCACACCCGACAGCGTGCTAGACAGGAGGGGCTGCAAAAACCGTCACGAGTCGTTGGAAATATTGACTTATGCTGCCTCTGTAGCCGTCCATAATTGTGAAAGTGTTGCCGCTGCAAGATTTTGGGCACGGACTGACCTCTCGATTATGTCCCATAAATGTTCGATGGGATTCATGTCCGGCGATCTGCGTGGCCAAATCATTCGCTCGAGTTGTCCAGAATGGTCTTCAAACAAATCTCGAACAATTTTAGCCTGATGACATGGCTCTTTACTCCCAAAAAATAACATCGTTAGTTGGGAAAAAGAATGGTTTCCAGTTAGTGATTGATTCAGTTTGACCAAAGGAGCCAGTTCTTTCCACGTAAACAAAGACCACACGGCTATGGAGCCACCGCCAGCTTGCACAGTGCTTTGTTGACAACTTATGTCCATGGTTTCGAGGGGGCTGCTGCACACTCGAACGCTGCCATCAGCTCTCACCAACTGAAAGCGGGACTCATCCGCACAGACGACTGTTTTCCAGTCGTCTAAGGTCCAACGATACATCTACGGGCCAGGAGAGGCGCTGCAGGCGATGCCGTGCTGTTAACAAAGCCACTCACGTCGGTCGTCTGCTGCCATAGCCAATTAACGTCAAATTAGCGGGCAGCACTGTACTAATGGATACGTTCGTCGTACGTCCCAGACTGATTTCTGCAGTTATTTCACGCAGTGCTGCTTGTCTGTTAGCACTGACAACCCTACGCAAACGCCGTTGCTCTCCGTCGTTAAGTGAAGGCCGTCGACCACTGCGTTGTCCATGGTGAGAGGTAAAACCTGAAATCTTATATTTTCGGCTCACTCTTGGCACTGTGGATCTCGGAGTATTGAATTCCCTAACGATTTCCGAAATGGAATGGCCCCTGCGTCTAGCTCCAACTACCATTCCGCGTTCGAAGTTTGTTAATTCCCGTCGTGCGGCCTGAATCACATCGGAAACCTTTTGACAAAAACCACCTGAGTACAAATGATAGGTCCTTCAGTGAATTATCCTTTTGCGCTCTGTGTACGCGATACTACCTCCATCTCTACATTTGCATATCGCTATCCGATAACTTTTGTCGTCTCAGTGTATTTCGGTCGGACTTTTGTTACGGAAAATTTCAATTTGATTTAAGATCTTTGATCTGCAGAGCTGTAGAGATCTCATTTATAAAAAAAAGTATTTCTTTATTTTGCAGTTGATCATATCCTATGACTTCACGGTGTTGATCATATCCTATGACTTCACGGTGTCGGTATGTTATTGTGGGACGGAATTCGTGTGTACTTCATCTGTCTTCGTCTAGTGTTATCCTATAAGTAAGTATGAGAACTGATGAGGGACGTATGTGACATATCGGTATTCAGCTAGGTAGATATCTGGAAACGCCCATAAACCACTTCCACACATTCAGACTGGCCGACAGACCGGTCCTTGTCGTTAATCCAACGGACAGAATTTGATCTGGCGCTGGCGAGCCTCCCCAATCCCAGAAGCGGCGTGGTAACACGCGGGTTTATGCGAACGGGTTCGTAACGATAGTGATAATAATAATAATAATAATAATTGTGAAACGTTTCCTGTAATTTCTTTTAAAGAATAGGCCATGTTTAAAAACATCACTTGCCAAAATAAAAATAAAAAATGGTTCAAATGGTTCTGAGCACTATGGGACTTAACATCTGAGGTCATCAGTCCCCTAGAACTTAGAACTACTTAAACCTAACTAACCTAAGGACATCACACACATCCATGCCCGAGGCAGGATTCGAACCTGCGACAGTAGGGGTCGCGCGGTTCCAGACTGAAACACCTAGAACCGCTCGGCCACGTCAGCCGGTCCAAAAATAAAAAATAAAATTACGGTGTCTCAAATGGTCCCATGTCAACATACAGTGGCTGTCGTAACGTCGGTGTTCGTGGTTGGAGTCTTTCAGGAACTTCAGCCGAATTCTGTTCTGCATAGAATCGCTTGTAACGTTTCGCAGACAAACCTGTGTGCTAGTCCTGTGCGCTGTTGTGCACACCGTGACGAGTTACCGTTTGCAGCGGGTATGGGGTTTTATTTCATCAGGAAATAATGGGTCGGTTTTCTGTAATACTCCTAAATGAATTGTCGTCGGTGCTGACTAGACTGAATTCAAAGGCGAATAACTTTTTCTTGACGGCTGACGTTATTCGCCACAATTTGCTGAGAAACTTCTGAAAGTCTTGGCTGGAAGCAGCACCTTGCAAAGTCGCTACAAACACCAGCATTAAGTAGTCGCTAGGAATGTGTACTTTCTGTGCCAGGTTCTGATTCGCCGGAGGGCCTAGATGTTAAGTAATTTCATGAACTGTTTTGAGAACTCAAGAAAACACGAAGTCTATCGACAACCCTCACCGATGTAGGTGGTGTCGTGTGCCATTTGGGGAGGAGGTAGTGTGCTAAAGTGTGCATCTGAAGTCAGTAATTATGAAGTTATCAAACAACCTACTTTTCCGGAACGGAAGGTCTAAAAGAATCGGAAGTTCGGTCCCTTGAGTCAGTGGTTATCTTGGAGAGTGTTGCCTTCGGATAGTTAGTTAGTTAGATGTTCCATTGGTCATTCGAACGATTCTCTTTTCGAAATGATGTGGTACGTGTCAGCTTACAGAATATCTACACATGTAGACTGTTAGCATTCATGAACACATTATCATGTTATTCCTACTAAGGCAGCTACGCTTAAAAACTTTCTTTAGGCTACCATTTTTCAAGCAGAAATCCATTAATGGAATAGAAGGAGTTGTCCATCAGAAATGATTTTAAATTATATTTAAAACTTGTTTCAGTATCTGTCAGAGATTTTATGTGATTGGGAAAATGATCAAAAGGTTTTATTGTTAAGTATTGAACTCCTCTGTGAGCCACTGTCAGCTTTAACAGTGGTTAAAAAAAGACCATTCTTCCTTCTAATATTGTAGGTAAGTACAACACTGTTCTTCTCACACTGTGATGGATTATTTATGGCGAATTTAACTAGCGAAAATACATACTGTAGCGGCACTTTTAAAATGGCAAGCTCCATGAATAGGTACCTATACGACGTCTGATGGAGATGACCACAAGCCAATAAATGATATTTGTTTGTATGGAGATTTGAGAAAGGTGTTTCTGTGTGACTCTTTCTTTGTTAAATTGCACTGTATTCTGGTTTCGTCGTTGTGGCTGCTAGGATCGACTTGGAAGTTACGTATGAACTGCCTGCGTACATAATCCAGTCCACTGGCGGGATCTCTTAAGTTTCGAAAGAGTATGCAGATAGCAAAACCGATCTTCATTATTGACCCTGGATTAGTGAGTAATTTAACTCTGTGACGTTTGTCAAAGCCAGACTGGTGACCCTTCTTTAGACTGATTTTATATGTTTGCTACTGCAGAGTATTATTATATGTCTGTTAGCAAACGTTTCAGCTTAATTCCGCGGAGAAGTACTCAGCCTAGTTTGTCTCGCCCGTTGCAAATAGCTAAGATTGTATGGATTCTGGCCACAGCTGTGAGCAGAGTTTGGCGCGGCGGCACGGAAGCTCCGAGGTACTCGCGAAAGAAGTACTTCAGCACGAACATTGTTTTAACGCGTATGTCGCTTTAATTATGTAACGAAACATTCTCTCAGCAAACAGTACTTATCAAACTAATGTTATTGGGAAATAGGAGGCAGACCCAATGGAAGACGGTAAATATGTTTGTTCAGCAGTGACGGAGCAAAAGTAAAAATGAACATCTATTTCTGGGAGTATCTCCGGTCTCAGGAAATCAGGGACGATGTCATGAGTCCTTTGGAATGTACGAAGTGAGAGATCTTTGCATTCTGCAGGAGGCAGAACGCGCTAAACATTTTCTCTGTGTTTTATCCTCTCTTTAATCAGATTTCGACTGAACTGAAGGAATCGGTTCTCAGGTACAGGAAGCTCACACGGAGTATGCCATTGTATCAACGGTTGTGGTTTTCGAAGGGAAGTCTTCTGCAATTTAACCCTAGGCAGTGATCGTATTATGTGACATTACAACTATCTACCCACAGAAAAAAGAGGAAAATAAGTAATATTGATTCTGTTAAAAATGAATTGCTTTGATTTTTTCTCGGATAGTCCTGAACACTTATCCCCTTTCGACGTTCCAACGACATCGTAAATGGCCAACATACCTACATATATATCCCGCAATGGCAAACGCCGTGGGGTTCTAGGCGCTTCAGTCCGGAACCGCGCTGCTGCTACGGTCGCAGGTTCGAATCCTGCCTCGGGCATGGATGTGTGTGATGTCCTTAGGTTAGTTAGGTTTAAGTAGCTCTAAGTTCTAGGGGACTGATGACCTCAGCTGTTGAGTCCCATAGTGCTCAGAGCCATTTTTTTCTTACGCTAGTGGCACGGGCATTGTCACACAGTACCATACTAGGTATTGACGTAATTACTTCCACCACAAACATTAGACTAATCCTAGACGGGAGAACCACACGGTTTTCAAGAATGGAGCACATAAGCATTACACACTGCATACGAATCGCTCTATAAAAGAAACGAACCGTATGCAAGCGAGAGAGACATTCTGAGTGGCTTAAGGGAAGACTCTTAATGCCAGTTTTCCCATCGGAGCTTGCACTGAATTCATAATACGAGACTGGAACTCAGCTACAAAGAGATAATTACACAAGCCTCCAACGTAGTGTTTAAAATCTGTATATCTTTGTATAGTAATTAGCATTCTGTAAAACATCGAAGTTAATAGGCTTAACTTTCGATCATTCACAATTTCTGCATTAGTTAGCACTATTAGAATGCACAAACTTCAGGCCAGTCTATGATAAACGGTGTAATCATGTGGACAACCGGGTGGTGATCTTAATACACCACGACCGAGAACACAGTGTAATCGTTGTCCGCGATTATGGATTCCTTCTCGCTTGGTTGTGGTTTCTTCCCGCGCCCGGGTTGCCGGGTTCGATTCCCGGCGGGGTCGGGGATTTTCTCTGCCTCGTGATGACTGGGTGTTGTGTGATGTCCTTAGGTTAGTTAGGTTTAAGTAGTTCTAAGTTCTAGGGGACTGATGACCATAGCTGTTAAGTCCCATAGTGCTCAGAGCCTCTTGGTTTTGATTCTGACTGTGCCAGTACTCCCAAACACCATAAAACAGGATGGAAGGAGTTGACCATCAAGAGCCTCGCGGAGTGGCTGAGCGGTAAGAGGCGCCATGTCACTGACTGCGCTGCCCCTCCCGCCGGAGGTTCGAGTCCTCCCTCGGGCATGGGTGTGTGTGTTGTTCTTAGCATAGGACAGTTGAAGTTAGTTTAAGTAGTGTGTAAGTCTAGGGACCGATGACCTCGGCAGTTTGGTCCCTTAAGAACTCACACACATTTGAACATTTTGATCATCACGACCATCGATTTGATTCTGCTCACTAGGAACATTCATTATGGCGGCTACTCGCATGATCCATCTTATCACGGTAGAAGCAAATCGATGGAAATAAAGCAAGATCATTAATTACGACTCAAAGGCTGATTCATAAAGAAGGGCATAGAGGAACTGAAGAACCGAAGGGCAGATGTCAGTTGCTGTTGGAGGCCAAGCAACTTTCCTTCTTGACTTATCCATGGTGGACGATACTAGGGCGATCGGTGTCATCTTATATCAGTTTCAAAATGTGCCGGTGCCTCATCAGACAACTACCACATTCCTCAGCCGTAGATGAAATTTGATGCGGATTAGATTTGCACTTAATCGAAACGTTTGCATTTCAAATATAAGTAATGATCAAAATGTTTCCGATTGAAGTCCGTACAGTAAAGAATCGGTGCGCTAATCAGGTAAAATCGCCGTGAGCACTGAGGCAATAATCCCACGGACGTAGCAGGTTGACGATCCCCATTTGGTAAAACACCTTGTCCTGCTGCGTGAAGAAGTCCGTAACTGAACGCTAAAGATTCTCGTTGACAGGGATTGTTGACCACTCAAGAGCATTTTTTTGAGGGACCGATGGTTTTATAATCGCTTAGGGAGAGATCATGACTATAAGGCGAATCCTCGAGTGGCATCCAGTTGAGTTGGCGTAACTACTGCGTTACGATATTTGCGATGCGGGGGCGTCTTGTGCGGAATCGCGATCAGCGCGAAACTTCACGCATCATTCCACAAGAGCGCTCTCCAACAGACTTGCCATCCCCTATACAGTCTTCATTTCCGATGAACATCTACGGTGTTTGTCCTTCGGCAGCCCTGTTGGTCTCATTTGTTAACAATGTCGCTGTAGCTCACGTTTCCCCTTTTATCGCTCTCATTTCCGACAGGAATGCACACTAAGGCCATGCCTACATGTCGGTGCTTATATACCACCATCGGATTCGCGCTATGTTAGATATGAGGTGGAGCAACGACCTCAGATGGAAACTATTTGGATGCTCCCTATACATTTGTAGCAAGTAGGAAATGTTTCAATCCGAAACCTTTCGCAATACCTCGCTAGAAGCTCGTTTCCGGCCATGCTCTTAAAAGTGTAGATAAGTATTGATTTTCTGGACTGGAGGCATCATAAATACGTAGTTGCGTTGGCGACAATAGTATTCGAACAAGTAATAGTTGACTCTGGATCCCACACCCGCTGGTTCAGGTGCCAGCTCTTCCGAGATCCGGGAAACAAACTGCTAGCCCTCGAATGTGCTGCTTATTTATGTACTTTGTAAGGTGGCTATGATTTCGCGCCTTCCGAGTACTCATTCACATACTTTGCCGTGCTTTACAGCCGGAATTAGGAATCATTTGATAGGTTCTACATCGTATATATGAATATTTAAAGAAGACTGACATTGTCACGTACACCTTGTAAATAGCTGTTAACGCTTATTGCATGAAAGGTACGTAGTGTATTTATTATCAAAACAGAGTAATGAATGGTTGCCTATACTAGTAGAGGTTGGAACGCCATGAAAGGGTACAGTACCACCCGACATTGAAAATAGGTACAACATACTTCATTATTTTTGTCAAAAAAACACATTTTTTTTGTAAAATAACTCAATTTCAATTAATACAGCGAAGCCGGATACCAGTGTGAGAAATAATGACAATTTATTTATTTAATTGATCAATGTGCACTCCCACAAAGTAAATCCCTACATTCAGTTTGGTGAGATCTATGAAATGAATGAATGTATGGTCGTCTGCTAACCGCAGATAGTGAAAGTGAATATATGATCATCTTTGAGTCGATCCTTTGGCCACCTTTGGTGAGACCAAAGAGATGAAATTTACCAGAGCTTTGAGCGCCTGAAATGTGGCTGACCAATATGATAACAAGGTGCTTCCCCCACCTCGACAGAGGTGTGAGAGCACCTAGAGAACGGCCATGTTTCAGCACTCTGCCGCTGGATCTTGTGCTGTTAAGACCTGTTTTGGTTGTGCTCCGTAATGATGAAAGAGTGGAGACATGGTATGCATGTGGAATATTTAAGAGTAGTTTGAAATAATAATATCTCTATTTCAGGAACTTTTGTGGGGAGAATTAAATGTCAGGAAGGTAATATTAATGGGATTGTAGTAATCTTCGGAAGTGACCAACGGTCACAATGAAACCACGTGTAGCAATAAGTTGAAATACTTCCGTGTGCTTAAGTTAAGCTGAATTACTAGCGTGTGTACAATAAGTTGAAATATTTAAGAAATAGCGTGTGTACCATAAGTTGAAATATTTAAGAAATGGCGTGTGCAGGACGAGTACTTCCACGTGGTGAGTACTGTGTGAGTCTCAATCTGTGTATGAGACAAAGGATAAAGAGAAGTACTCGTCCATGGTATCAGTTGAGGACTCGCGTGTGTGATGAATAAGTTCTTAATATTACTTTGCGTGATATGATTCCGTGTGACGCTAGATTCAAACTCTGAGAGAGAAGCAAGGTGAGTCGGCCGTCTATCCAGCAACGCCGCTTGGCTTGCATTGCACAGGAAGACATGCATATATCTCCATAGTAGGAAAGTGGAATTATGAAGTGGGGCAGTGCCGTGTGAAACTGGGATAAATATTAATTGAAGTGGGAAAGCTGAAAGTGATAATGTTGTGACTATTCCCTGTGTAGTATTTCATGTTGTAGTGTGGTGTATGTCATGTAATTTGGGTATGTGTGGTTTGCATGGGAGAGTAGCTAGGTAGTTGCAGAGTTAGTGGGTTATGCGTGTTCCTTCTGTACCGCTCGGTCTGGAGGAAAGTTTAGTGATGATGATTGTGAGAGTCGAAGCCTGAGATATAATAAAAGATCCACCATCCTATCCAGAAAGTGCACTGAAGCGTTAAAATAATTACGAGACCATAATATAGAGATTCACCAATGTAAAGCCATGCCCACTGGGCGGAATTTTTCAAGTGTTATTGTTGTAGGTTATAGAATTTGTGTGTTTAGGTTATAGAATTTATTGGAATAAATAAGATAGTGAAAAGAAAAAGATTGGTGGACTTTTCCTTCGAATTGTATGTTGTCATAATGTCCCGAATTTATAATGTGTGCGCCATTCATATTCAGTGCGGTGGTCACGTGTTGACAAAAGCCGTTAAATAAAAGACAAAAAGAAAATGTGGTATTGCCAGTGCGTAGTGTACAGTCAGAGTTCTGTAAATTACTGATAGTCAGATGCGTGTTTCCGTTGCGTATTAATCATATAGGAGGATAAATTGTAACTTATGTGTGAGTACTACAGTTCATGTTACTCGATAAATAAGAATGAATCCACTCGCTTGGCAGACCACTCATCTTGGAGGCCTGACTGCATGATGCCACAGTATGAGCAAGGCATGTGGGTGCCTCTCATAATTTCGACCCTGCCAGGATTATTTTGCTGTTAGGTTTTTTGCTGTTAAGATTTTTTTAATTTTTATTTTGATGGAATATATTGTGATAGCGCTAAGAAGTAAAATTTTATCTGTTTGCAATTTCTTTCTGGATTGGTGAGGATCTTTTATTTTTTTTATGTAATTAATTGCTATATCGTCTGAGGCTGGAAGATCGTTGCATAATTTTTTTTGCGTAATGTCCGTAGTAACTAGGTCGCAGTCGAAAAGTGTAGCCACCATGGAGAATAGCGATTCTGGGGTGGATGTAGCAGTGCAGCAGGAAGTAGCTGTCGACCACGGGTTAATGAGCGGGGTCGGCAAGCACTCAGAAGGGGCTGAATTGTTCAGCTGCTAGGTGATCCTTTATGCGGCGGGCTTTGTCCACAATCGGGGGCTTTTCCCGACGACGCGGGCGAGCCGGACTAGGTCAGGCATGCAGTGAAAGTGAAGCTACCCTTGGCGAGGCTACGGTTTCTCAGGCGAACGAGGTGAGCGCGTCGAAAGTAGCAAATGACAATGTGATACTGCAGTTTTTACAGAAGATGGATAGGGAGGCTAAGGAGAGAGATAGGGAGGCTAAGGAGAGAGATAGGGAGGCTAAGGAGAGAGATAGGGAGTTTAAGGAAATATTGGACGGGATGGATAGAGATAATAAGGAAAGATGGGAAGTGATGGATAAAGGTAGTAAGGAAAGTATGGAGGCATTGGATAAGGGAAATAAAGGGGCAATGAGGAAGCTACACACAGTTATCAATGAGCGTCTGCCCGCAGTTAATAATCGGTTAGATGAGGGGGAGAAGAATCTGGGTGCGTCGAAGCAAGTACTGGATGCTGTGAAAGAAAAAGCCAATAATTTGGAGGTACGAATAAGTGCAATAGAGAGCGATATTACAGAACGTAGGGACGTGCTGCTGGATGAGCGAATCAAAGAAGTAGTGGTCAGAATGAATACGATTAGTGCAGAGGTAGAAAAGATCAGTATAAGAGGTGAGACAGGCTCTGACAGTACGCAGCGAGAGGTTTATGCCAACCAGGGGGAGATACAATCGCTATTACAGCTTAAAGAGGCGCAATTAGTAATAAGTAGGAAACATAGTGAAGAACTAGCACAGTTGCAATTAGCGTGCAGTAGCGAAGGTGACACACCACCAAGTAGATTGCAGAGGGAGATTGAGATAAATTCAAAAAGCGAAAATAGGCAGAAAGAGGAAGACGAATTCAGAGAGTCAGAAGAACGGTTGTGTCAGATAAAGCAGGTGGCAAACCCAACTGGGTATAGTCCAAGGCTGTCTCAATTTCAAGATTCATTACCTTCATCGTGGGGACTGCCCCTCAAAATGAAGTTTGTGTGTAACCATTTGAGGGACGAGGCTAGAGCGAAAATGCAGGAAGTTATTGAAGACTGTAGTAGCTATTTAAATGAATTCTGGTCGCAAAGTAAGCAGGACTAGGTTACGCAAAGCATATTGATGATGCAAAATGGTAACGAAGGTGGTATAAGAGATCCAGTGGTGTGCTATCAGGAAATGCTGAGACGAAATAGGTATTTGGATGTGCCATACGAAACTGGGGAGCTCATTAGGATCTGTATAGCGAAGTTGCCAGTGAAATTGCGCAGAGATATAGCGATAGCAGGCAGAGGCGTAGACGATTCTGCGTCATTTCAGCACTTGTTACAAGGATTGGGTAATGAGAGCAATATCGTGAACGGAGACACGACTTATAGGTCAGACAGAGTCGAGGATAGGAACGGAAGAAACTATCAGAATGACTGGAGAGCATGGAATCCTGGCACTTCATTCTTGTCATAATGGATTGAAGGATAGGAGAAACCAATCCAACATATCAGCCCTTAGCATCTTGCCTTAAAACACATGCAGCTGGCACTGAAAATTGTCTATGTAGCAGACATACTCTACTGATATGTAGGAATGCAAATACTATGAAAAAAAAAGTAAACATTGTGATCTGTATGGAATAGGGTACGTTTATAATGTTGTTACAGGTAACATCTGTAATGTGATCGAAGTTTTTTAAATTAGATGCCATCTGATGTCATTGTCGTGGTGACATTTATAATGAGGTGCTGAGTATGGTTGCTCGGAATCTGGTGTTAGTGAAAGAGGCCACTAGCACCAAAGTTACTAACACTTGGGCTGCCCATTTCTCCCAGCTTGTATATTCTCTGCATACATTTAATTTTCATGTCAGCTTAGATTCCTAACTAGGAAATTCTTCACTGTGTATAGTGGACCATTCAGAGTGAGGCGGATTGTCCATGAAAATGCTGTACTGATTGAGACGATCAAGGGAAAAACAATCGCATGGGCTTCATCACATTTCTAACATCAAATTATGGAAAAGTGAAGGATAGATCGAAAGTAGGCAAGTTATGGTAGATAGTCAGTGTATTTATTTGTGGTGTGTAACGTTGTGCAGGGTCAAATCGAACATAACAATTTTCAGGCGGGATGTCAGGAAGTATGACGGAATAGACTGGTCGAATGAGTCATGAACAGGAGTCGACAGAGTGGTGTATGTACGTATTTTTTTGTCATATGAATAAGGATCAAGCAGAAACGACGTGATGATTAATGAGTGGATAAAGATGGTAGATAGAGAAGCGACGTGATAAATAGTAGTGGATAAAGGTGATATATAAGAAGAGAAGCGACGTGAAGCAGTGTGATAAATAAAGAGAGATTCGACGTGATGAAACAGTGGTAAATAAAGGTGAATAGAATTGAATAATGTGGAGATGTCATAGATGTATGTTACAGAGAGGCCGGTGTATGCTGCAATCGAGATAGATGCGAATGGCGAAGGAAGACCAGGAAATGATGGAGTAATGGACGTACGGAGAGCCGAAATACGAATGAAGAGATGAGGACAACTGCACAACGTGAAAGGACATAAAGGGAGTATGAGATCCAGATGGTGAACGTGGTGGAATACTGACGTAAGATGTAATATAAGTGTAAATCTAATTCTTACCATAAGATATGCAATTTGGCAAAAATAATTTTTGTTGTTGTTGTTGTTGTTGAAGCCTGGTACCAGTATAACTAATCAAAACGGTACCGAGAATGTGTACAGTTATTTTGCAGGATGAATAATTTGTGTATTTTTTGTTCTTAAATGAAATGTCGCAATTCTAAGTGATATTTAGCTGGAGGAATAATCGGTGAAGTGAATGCAGAGGTAAGCCGATGGAGAGAGGTGCCAGAGTGAAAGGACGAATTCGGAGACTGGAAAGCTATCTCCGAAACAGCTTCATGTGTTATGTGGTTGAGTATAAGGGAGAAAAGGTATGGTATGTTGTCGTGAGTGTGGTGGTGTTAAGGTTAGCTGACTTCTAGACCTATTCTGTTAGTGTATTAATGGATTGAATGAGAAGGAAAATGTGATGTCTGGTGAGTGAGAGTCGTAGAGTAGTGTGATCAATGCTACCGATCCATAACTAAAACATTATTGTGTTTTATTGTTTGATTGGGATAAACCTCGATGGCAGGTCCGGATCTGACATGTGGATGGTTCATACATGTCCTAGAAATGTTGTTGTGTATAATAAAGGTAGTTTGTACCTTTGTAGATTTTAGAAAGGCTTATGACTCAGTGGATCGTGAATCTCTTTTCCAAATTGTGAAAGAACAAGGCCTGGATCCTAAAACCACGGCAATTATCAGAGACACGCTAACTGGTACAAAATCAAAAGTAAAGTTCAGAGGAGAAATTTCAGAATCCTTTGAAATAAAAACAGGCGTGAGGCAAGGTGATGGACTCTCTCCGTTGCTATTTAACTGCGTTCTAGAAAAAGTAATACAAGAGTGGCGCAAACGAAAATTGGAGTTCAAAATTGACCAACCAGTGAAATTAGGACGAACAAATATTCGAATAGACTGTTTGGCCTTTGCAGACGACTTGGTTATTCTAACGCAGGACATCCAAATTGCTCAGAAACAAATAGAAATTCTTAAAGAAACAGCAGAATGAGTAGGTCTCCAAATCTCATTTGAAAAAACACAGTATATGACTAGCAACAAACTGGCACCCAAACTTTTGGAAACTAAGTATGGAAAAATCAAAAGAGTTTCGCAATTCAAATATTTAGGTGAAACAATCTCAGAGACTGGTCTAGAAAAAATTGGAAATGAAATTCGTTGTCAAAAGATGGAGACAGCTTTTAGACTTACAAAAGACATCTACAACAAAAAATGTCTTTCGAGGTACTCTAAATTGAGACATTACAACACGGTCATAAAACCAGAGTGCCTTTATGGGGCTGAAACGCTAATTTTAAACAGAAAAAAGGACATTCAAGAAATCCAAAAAAGAGAAAGAAAAGTAATCAGAAAAATTCTAGGTCCAAAATATACTGAAGAAGGAACATACAGGCTAAGAGCAAATAGTGAAATTCGACAATACACCAGCATATATTCGGATATGAAAAAACGCAGATTAAAATTTTATGGGCATATTAAAAGAATGGATGCTACCAGACTAACTAAACAAGTAGTGGAATTCTACGAAAATCAAAGTAAAGCTAAATTTGAGACAATAAAATGGATTGCTGCTATAAAAGAGGACATGAAAGAGGCAGATATAAAACAAGATGAAATTCAAGACAGAAAATTATTTAGGCAAAAAATTCATGACTGGGTAGTTGGTCAAGCTGAAAAACCAAAGAAAACTGGAACCACATGGTCTGATGAAAGGAAAAGAGCTCATTCCGAGAGAATGAAAACAATTTGGGCAGAGAGAAAGTCTAAAAGAAAATAACTGAATGCCCCGTGGTCCAGTAGGGCCCAAACGTGAATAATAATAATAAAGGTAAAATATATAAAGAGATACGAATTTCAGTCTGTCACAAGCACAAAGGTGCATTGTATGTTGTAGATTTACAGTCATCAGTTTCTAAAATGTTTATTGTCTTAGTATGTTAAAGTAGTTTACTAGTTAATAACATGTGGTAGGAAGTTGTGAACTGTGTAGATTATTTCTTATTTTTTTTGTTAGAACACTTTCAAGTGGTATTAATTTCAGTCTGTCAGAAGCACAAAGGTTCACTGTATATTGTAGTTTTAGAATAAACAGTTTCTAATATTTTCACTGTGATAGGATGTTAGAGTAGTCTACTATTTTATATTGTTATTATGAGTTGTATAGATTGTTTATTATTCCTTTTTTTTTACACTTTCATGTTTTGTATGAGGGATGATAGGTACAATCAATAGCACAAGTGTGGGCTGTGTATAGAAAAGGGATAGATGGATGTTGTATGTGTAGAAAACTAGGGGGTATGATTTTATGTTTTTTTTAGAACAAAGATTCTTTTATTACCAATGTATCTAATAGATCATACATGTAATCAATGAGTATTTAAATATACCTTTTTGTCTGTAATGTTACGAGATGCACGGAAGAGTCTGACTGATTGGGTGTCGTAACGCCCATACCGCTACCGGGCCGAGCTGACGTCGCCATGGCGACGGGCGACAGAGCCGCAGCACTCCCCACTCCACTGCTGGTCGGGGTACGCTCCACGCGCCCGCTACAGCAGGTCAACGCCTGGGGCGACAAGCACGTACCACTGGCCATTCATAAGTTCTGCCACCCTTACGACTGGGGAAAGTATCCCGCGGAGGCAACAGCGGGTGGTTTCTTCTGCTCAACGGGGTGCGCAGCGGCGCCACGGCAGAATGGATGACACGCGGCAGAGCCCGGCTGGCATTTGTTACCAGCAACTATTAACTAGTACTAGACTGTGGAGCTGTGAAAGAAGATGACTGCTCGTTACGTCTCCATAAGGTGGAAAGTGAAGGACTGGTGTTTCCACGATGTGAGAGGTGGAAAAGATTTTGTCTTTAGCAGACAGGACGATCGTTTTGTTTTGTCTTGACCACTGAATGGTGGGATCCATAAACTTTTGACAGTGACTTGTTAAGTGTGCTTTGTGAATTGCATGTGGGACACTTGGTATACTTGAAGAGGACAGTTGTCCTTTGGTGACTAATTATTGTATGAACGCAAGAAACTAGAGTGGGACATTGACATTTGCGTCTGTAGTAGGAGACATTTCTTTAATTGGTGCTGGAATAAGTGCTGTTTGTTGGAACGTACGACTTTTAATTACACCATGAACTGAAAGGACAGAACTGTGGGTAATAGTAGTTGTAGAGCCATTTCTGGACGACCAGATCCATGTGGATGGTACGCTGAGAGTGACTATGACATTTGTGTTTAATGTGAGATACAGTTTACTGTTCAGTGCGTGTTCAAAATGCCGATTTGAGTGACTTAAAGACTTTCGTCTGGGTAACCATGGGAGAGCTTTGACACCGAGACAGTGTTTCTAGGGAACCTGTCAGCAACTTTTTAGACCCCAAGAAAATCACAGAATGAAATGATTCCGTGTGACTCGCAAGATAGGGAATAATGTATTTGTACTTGTAATTGTGTAAATTTTTTTATGTGTTTCATTCCTGAAGGGACAGCAAGTGTAATTGTATTTCATTAACATTTGTGTTTAGAATAGTTAGTGTTTTTTTGTTTGTTTGTTCTGGGTTATCAAGTTCACGTAGCATGTTTATTAGAATATTTGGTACAATGATGCTATAATTATTAGCCAGTGGCGTAATACTAACGTAGCGGCTCTTGTAGCATTGATCAGTAAGGTTGTCGCAGGGGAGAAGAGTTTGCATTGCACAACAAATATCGGAATTAATTGATGCATTTTGATGTCGTGGTCAGTAATGATCTTGTTGGTGTGTTGACTGAAGCCACTTATTTTATTATCACAGTGGTGATATTTCACATTAAAGTGTAACGCAGGCTAGTCGAAATGCAAGTTCTTGTCGTCTAAATGTGTGACAACAGAGAAATGAGAACTAGAGTAAGATATGAGACCTACTGGTGGATTCAAGCAGTTATTGCTAACTATTTATTGCGTGTATTGATACGGAGCCTGACTTCCACGTGCAACTAGTGTACGCAATTTTTTTCTTTCGTAGATTTTGTTTTGTATTTAGACATTACCGTGTAAAGATTATTACAACGCTATTTATGAATGTCAGATTAATTGTTCTGTGTTTGGACGGTGAGCTATTTAAAATTTCATGAGTACAATTAGTATTTTTTTTATTTGTCATAGAATTAGTGAAGTTTGGATTACTCATAAAAATAACGAAGATCCCAGTAACTAAGCAAATTTTTATCTCAACATTATTTTTTATTTGTGTGATGTAATGTTTTATTTGTCATGTGGATTGTTGCAAACTTGTATGTGTACGTTACTCCGGATTGTGGAGAGTACAATAATGGAACAACTGTGTCAATACTTTGGTAAACTAACAGCATTTGGTCGTCTATTTGACGTCACCAGGGGCTAAGGTCTCGTCCTGGTGATTTTGATGACTTGCTACGTTTGTTCGAATACAGTTTTCTTAAAAAAATGTTCGGAACTACCCTCGCATTGCAAGGATAGTACCGTGCCATTTTTTCTGCATGGTTAGCCGGTGGTGAAAGGGTACAGTACCACCCGACATTGAAAATAGGTACAACATACTTCATTATTTTTGTCAGAAAAACACATTTTTTTGTAAAATAACTCAATTTCAATTAATACAGCGAAGCCGGATACCAGTGTGGGAAAGAATGACAATTTATTTATTTAATTGATCACATCTGCACTCCCACAAAGTAAATCCCTACATCCAGTTTGGTGAGATCTATGAAATGAATGAATGTATGGTCGTCTGCTAACCGCAGATAGTGAATGTGAATATATGATCATCTTTGAGTCGATCCTTTGGCCACCTTTGGTGAGACCAAAGAGAAGAAATTTACCAGAGCTTTGAGCGCCTGAAATGTGACTGACCAATATGATAGCAAGGTGCTTCCCCCACCTCGACAGAGGTGTGAGAGCACCTAGAGAACGGCCATGTTTCAGCACTCTGCCGCTGGATCTTGTGCTGTTAAGACCTGTTTTGGTTGTGCTCCGTAATGATGGAAGAGTGGAGACATGGTATGCATGTGGAATATTTAAGAGTAGTTTGAAATAATAATATCTCTATTTCAGGAACTTTTGTGGGGAGAATTAAATGTCAGGCAGGTAATATTAATGGGATTGTAGTAATCTTCGGAAGTGACCAACGGTCACAATGAAACCACGTGTAGCAATAAGTTGAAATACTTCCGTGTGCTTAAGTTAAGCTGAATTACTAGCGTGTGTACAACAAGTTGAAATATTTAAGAAATAGCGTGTGTACCATAAGTTGAAATACACTCCTGGAAATTGAAATAAGAACACCGTGAATTCATTATCCCAGGAAGGGGAAACTTTATTGACACATTCCTGGGGTCAGATACATCACATGATCACACTGACAGAACCACAGGCACATAGACACAGGCAACAGAGCACGCACAATGTCGGCACTAGTACAGTGTATATCCACCTTTCGCAGCAATGCAGGCTGCTATTCTCCCATGGAGACGATCGTAGAGATGCTGGATGTAGTCCTGTGGAACGGCTTGCCATGACATTTCCACCTGGCGCCTCAGTTGGACCAGCGTTCGTGCTGGACGTGCAGACCGCGTGAGACGACACTTCATCCAGTCCCAAACATGCTCAATGGGGGACAGATCCGGAGATCTTGCTGGCCAGGGTAGTTGACTTACACCTTCTAGAACACGTTGGGTGGCACGGGATACATGCGGACGTGCATTGTCCTGTTGGAACAGCAAGTTCCCTTGCCGGTCTAGGAATGGTAGAACGATGGGTTCGATGACGGTTTGGATGTACCGTGCACTATTCAGTGTCCCCTCGACGATCACCAGTGGTGTACGGCCAGTGTAGGAGATCGCTCCCCACACCATGATGCCGGGTGTTGGCCCTGTGTGCCTCGGTCGTATGCAGTCCTGATTGTGGCGCTCACCTGCACGGCGCCAAACACGCATACGACCATCATTGGCACCAAGGCAGAAGCGACTCTCATCGCTGAAGACGACACGTCTCCATTCGTCCCTCCATTCACGCCTGTCGCGACACCACTGGAGGCGGGCTGCACGATGTTGGGGTGTGAGCGGAAGACGGCCTAACAGTGTGCGGGACCGTAGCCCAGCTTCATGGAGACGGTTGCGAATGGTCCTCGCCGATACCCCAGGAGCAACAGTGTCCCTAATTTGCTGGGAAGTGGCGGTGCGGTCCCCTACGGCACTGCGTAGGATCCTACGGTCTTGGCGTGCATCCGTGCGTCGCTGCGGTCCGGTCCCAGGTCGACGGGCACGTGCACCTTCCGCCGACCACTGGCGACAACATCGATGTACTGTGGAGACCTCACGCCCCACGTGTTGAGCAATTCGGCGGTACGTCCACCCGGCCTCCCGCATGCCCACTATACGCCCTCGCTCAAAGTCCGTCAACTGCACATACGGTTCACGTCCACGCTGTTGCGGCATGCTACCAGTGTTAAAGACTGCGATGGAGCTCCGTATGCCACGGCAAACTGGCTGACACTGACGGCGGTGGTGCACAAATGCTGCGCAGTTAGCGCCATTCGACGGCCAACACCGCGGTTCCTGGTGTGTCCGCTGTGCCGTGCGTGTGATCATTGCTTGTACAGCCCTCTCGCAGTGTCCGGAGCAAGTATGGTGGGTCTGACACACCGGTGTCAATGTGTTCTTTTTTCCATTTCCAGGAGTGTATTTAAGAAATGGCGTGTGCAGGACTTGAAATTAGAGACGAGTACTTCCACGTGGTGAGTACTGTGTGAGTCTCAATCTGTGTGCGAGACAAGGGATAAAGAGAAGTACTCGTCCATGGTATCAGTTGAGGACTCGCGTGTGTGATGAATAAGTTCTTAATATTACTTTGCGTGATATGATTCCGTGTGACGCTAGATTCAAACTCTAAGAGAGAAGCAAGGTGAGTCGGCCGTCTATCCAGCAACGCCGCTTGGCTTGCATTGCACAGGAAGACATGCATATATCTCCATAGTAGGAAAGTGGAATTATGAAGTGGGGCAGTGTCGTGTGAAACTGGGATAAATATTAATTGAAGTGGGAAAGCTGAAAGTGATAATGTTGTGACTATTCCCTGTGTAGTATTTCATGTTGTAGTGTGGTGTATGTCATGTAATTTGGGTATGTGTGGTTTGCATGGGAGAGTAGCGAGGTAGTTTCAAAAGATTAGTGGGTTATGCTTGTTCCTTCGGTACCGCTCGGTCTGGAGGAAAGTTTAGTGATGATGATTGTGAGAGTCGAAGCGTGAGATATAATAAAAGATCCACCATCCTATCCAGAAAGTGCACTGTAGCGTTAAAACAATTACGAGACCATAATATAGAGATTCACCAATGTAAAGTGGGCGGAATTTCTCGTGTGTTATTGTTGTAGGTTATAGAATTTGTGTGTTTAGGTTATAGAATTTATCCGAATAAATAAGATAGTGAAAAGAAAAAGATTGGTGGACTTTTCCTTCGAATTGTATGTTGTCATAATGTCCCGAATTTATAATGTGTGTGCCATTCACATTCAGTGCGGTGGTCACGTGTTGACAAAAGCCGTTAAATAAAAGACAAAAAGAAAATGTGGTATTGCCAGTGCGTAGTGTACAGTCAGAGTTCTGTAAATTACTGATAGTCAGATGCGTGTTTCCATTGCGTATTAATCATATAGGAGGATAACTTGTAACTTATGTGTGAGTACTAGAGTTCATGTTACTCGATAAATAAGAATGAATCCACTCGCTTGGCAGACCACTCATCTTGCAGGCCTGACTGCATGATGCCACAGTATGAGCAAGGCATGTGGGTGCCTCTCAGCCAGTAGAAATGAAACGATAGATGTAACTCAAGCCCTACGTGGAAAAGCCCCGAACGATTCTAGGCGATACAGTCTGGGACCGCGCGACAGCTACGGTCGCAGGTTCGAATCATGCCTCGGGAGTGGATGTGTGTTCTTAGGTTAGTTAGGTTTAACTAGTTCTAAGTTCTAGGGGACTGATGACCTCAGAAGTTAAGCCCCTTAGTGCTCAGAGCCATTTGAACCATTTTTGGAAAAGCCCGCACAGGTCTGTTGCTCCTGGTTAACACAGGAAGTATCCAAGATGAACGGTCGGTCCTGAGCCCAGAAGCACAATACTTCGGCAGCCGGCTGGTTTTGCAGCGAGGCCGGAAGGATAACCGGATAATACTTCGGAAACTCTGAAAATCTTTGACGCAGCAGAGAGGAAGGAGGAAGCGTTACTTCCCAAATCACGCAGGCTGGGTTATTTCTGAGGATGACAGGGTGGTCACTGATCGTGACCGGGCCAAATATCTCACGAAATAAGAGTCAAACGGAAAAACGACAAAGACGAAACTTGTCTAGCTTGAAGGGGGAAACCAGATGGCGCTATGGTTGGTCCGCTAGATGGCGCTGCCTTAGGTCAAACGGATAGCAACTGCGTTTTTTAAAATAGCAACCCCCATTTTTTATTACATTATCTTGTAGTACGTAAAGAAATATGAATGTTTTAGTTGGACCACTTTTTTCGCTTTGTGATAGATGGCGCTGTAATAGTCACAAACATATAGCTCACAATTTTAGAAGAACAGTTGGTAACAGGTAGGTTTTTTTAAATTAAAATACAGTACGAAGGTACGTTTGAACATTTTATTTCGGTTGTTCCAATGTGATACATGTACCTTTGTGAACTTATCATTTCTGAGAACGCATGCTGTTACAGCGTGATTACCTGTAAATACCATATCAATGCAATAAATGCTCAAAATGATGTCCGTCAACCTCAATGCATTTGGCAATACGTGTAACGACATTCCTCTCAACAGCGAGTAGTTCGCCTCCCATAATATTCGCACATGCATTGACAATGCACTGACGCATGTTGTCAGGCTTTGTCGGTAGATCACGATAGCAAATATCCTTCAACTTTCCCCACAGAAAGAAATCTGGGGACGTCAGATCCGGTGAACGAGCGGGCCATGGTGTGGTGCTTCGATGACCAATCCACCTGTCATGAAATATACTATTCAATACCGCTTCAGGCGCACGCGAGCTATGTGCCGGACATCCATCATGTTGGAAGTACATCACCATTCTGTCATGCAGTAATGCATCTTGCAGTAACATCGGTAGAACATTACGTAGGAAATCAGCATATACTGCGCCATTTAGATTGCCAGCGATAAAATGGGGGCCAATTATCCTTCCTCCCATAATGCACCATACATTAACCCGCCAAGGTCGCTGATGTTCCATGATGTTCCACTTGTCTTGTGCCCAGTGGCAGAACTGTACACGACGTGCATAGGAATATGGTACGGGTGCAATCGATGTTGACGTAGCATTCTCAACACCGACGTTTTTGAGATTCCCGATTCTCGCGCAATTTCTCTGCTACTGATATGCGGATTAGCAACGACAGCAGCTAAAACACCTATTTGGGCATCATCATTTGTTGCAGCTCGTGGTTGACGTTTCACATGTGGCTGAACACTTCCTGTTTCCTTAAATAACGTAACTATCCGGCGAACGGTCTGGACACTTGGATGATGTCGTCCAGGATACAGAGCAGCGTACATACCACACGACCGTTGGGCATTTTGATGACAATAGTCATACATGAACACGATATCGACCTCTTCCGCAATTGGTAAACGGTCCATTTTAACACGGGTAATGTATCACGAAGCAAATACCGTCCGCATTGGCGGAATGTTACGTGATACCACGGACTTATACGTTTGTGACTATTACAGCGCCATCTATCACAAAGCGAAGAAAGTGGTCCAACTAAAACATCCATATTTATTTACGTACTACACGAATATGTAATAAAAAATGCAGGTTCCTATTTAAAAAAACGCAGTTGATATCCGTTTGACCTATGGCAGGCCGGCCAGGGTGGCCGAGCGGTTCTAGGCGCTTCAGTCTGGAACTGCGTGATCGCTACGGTCGCAGGTTCGAATCCTGCCTCGGGCATGGATGTGTGTGATGTCCTTAGGTTAGTTAGGTTTAAGTACTTCTAAGTTCTAGGGGACTGATGAGCACAGATGTTAAGTCTCATAGTGCTCAGAGTCATTTTTTTGAACCTATGGCAGCGCCATCTAGCGGGCCAACCATAGGGCCATCTGGTTTCCTCCTTCAAGCCAGACGAGTTTTGTTCTTTTTAGATTTTTCGTGGCTGGAGTTCATCCGTCGTCACAGACGTGTATGAGAACCATCACTCTGACGCACCGGACGCAGTACATACAGTGGTATTGCTAATTGCTTCGGTTCATTAGCGCTGTAAAGCTAAACAGCTGTGATCACATAAATTTTATTTTCACTGAGGTTGCACACCACTGTAGATCATCTTTGAAAGTAGTATCTTCTAGTGTTTGGTATGTAGGTGAAGTCAGCCATTTCGCGTTATTTATATTACATCGGGAAGCCATAAAAAGGGGCAGATTTGAGCAATTGATTAATGATATTAGTTAGGATATCCATTTGTATCTCTTTTATGTCCACTGGATATTGATATATAAACATTTGTAATGTATAAAGGGGATTTTAATCCACAATAAATGTATAAGCAGGAAAAGCATTTTTCATTTGCAGTTACTAGCTCCCTTAGTCATTCATTTATGGTTATGTAGTAACTTATATCTTAAAGGGCGAGAAGGAGGAGATAATATCACCATTAAGAGATTCTAAGATCTGCTTCTTGGCCAAATCTTCATTTTCGCGTTCAGTATTTTCCGTTGAGCACATTCATTTTAAATCCGCCTGGAGTAGCATCTTGGAACGTCTGCAGGCCTACTTTGCCATTCACTCTTAAGTACCTGTCAGAGGGTTCACCGAACCACTTTTGCGCTATTTCTACATCGTTCTACTCTTGACCAGCGCCTGAGAAATGTGATTACTTAAAACTTTCCAAACTGGCTCTGATTTTATTACTGTGTGTTATAATGATCATATCTCCCTATATAAGTTGTCCCCAATATTTCCGCATTCGGAGGCTAAAGTTGGTGACTAAAGTGTAGTGAAAAGATCTCGACACAACGAAAATGGCCTTTGCTTTATTGATTTCCACCCCAACTCTCTTATCGTATTCGTGACACTCTCTCCGCTATTTAGCATAATACAAAACCTGCTATCCTTCTTTCGACTTTTCGATGTCCTGCGTCACTCCTACATGGTAGGGATCCCACAGCAATACTCTAGCACAGGACACACACACTTAGTGTAAGCAGTCTCTTTATTAGACCCGCTGGATCTTCTAAGTGTTCTTACTCCATATTGATATGGTGTCTAAATCATTTTCCAGCTGCTTTTGATTTTCCAATGACTTAACTACACGGCAAATGACAGCAGCGTCTATAAATAATCAAGTAGGTTGCTCTAACTGTCACCTAAATCGTTTACACGGGTGCTTAGAAACAGTCTGGAAAGCATGTATGGGTGTACAGGGCGTGTTGAGAAATAACTCATAAGAAATAAATTCGGTACAACGCGCTGTTTCTGAGTTAATTAGCATTGAAATTAGCCAGTGAGGCCTTGCGCTCGCAAATTCGGGAGCACCCATACCTACGAGCAAGGAGGTGGGGGTCGTCCATGGTCCACCCCTCCCTAGCTCGTAGGGAAACTAAGAAATATGTCGTTTTGTTAAATGTCAGTGTGGTTTTGAACAGGATCGGACTTGAAAATTTTTTGTGGCTCCTTATCGGTCGGCATTCGTCTTCCAAAATATTACAGATATACCATACATCACCCCTGTTCTGCAAATATCGTACGGGCTCCCTTCCTCAAATTCAGGAAGACCGGCGGATACAATCAGTGTCAGTTTTCTCACAGTGTACCCTAGATGATAGCGCACGAGATTGATCAGGCTGTAATCGTACCCTCCCACACATCACTATTAAAATTCTTTGTCTTTGCACAAATTTTGAAAGCTTCGAGAGGCGTAAGATATTCAAAAGAAAACTTTTTACTTATCTTCATTATCTTGTTGTTGTTGTTTTAGGCTCCAAGTCTTGTCTAGGGGTACTATCTTGCAGCTGAAATTTTGATATAACGTCCTGGGTTCCTGAAGACGAAATAACTGTTGCTATGAATATCTTTTTATTTTATCCCGTTCTTCTAAATCTCACTACTAAGTTTGTGCGGTAATAACTATATTTCAAAGAGTTTACAAGGCAAAAGAGTTGAGAGACTTTCTTGACACAAAAGGAATCTACTAATTTAAATCATTATTTTATAAATGAGTCCAGAATTAATTATAGCCGCACGGGATTAGCCGAGCAGTCTATGGCGCTGCAGTCATGAACTGTACCGCTGATTCCGGTGGAGATTCGAGCCCTCCCTCGGGCACGGGTGTGTGTGCTTGTCCTTAGGATAATTTAGGTGAAGTTGTGTGTAAGTTTAGGGACTGATGACCTTAGCAGTTAAGTCCCATAAGATTTCACACATACACACAATTAATTATAATAATTAGCCTTCGATTGTGCAATTAATAATATAAATTTTAAGTATACCAGAAATTCCGCAATTCAAATATTTCCAAAATAAGACTAGTTTCAACCGTCGTTGCAGAGTGTAACAAATTAATTTCTCTTCATACATTTTAGCCTGAAGCATAACACATCATCTACAAAATCATATGAAGTTCATTCAGTTAGACAGCTGGTTGTGTTAGAGGTGGGTGACCCATTGAAGCCTTTGGCTCGGGTTGGACCATTACTAGCATCCCATGTTCAATTTCTGCATCTCTCTCTTGCTCGGTTTTAGTAACTGAAAGGCAGAATATGTTTGACGACACCGTCTGTGTTGGGTCACTTCAACTTGCGCGCGCAGCGGCCTGATAGGCGAACTTCATTACTAACCAACTGGGAAACGACACGACGTTTCGAATTTTTTTCTTAACAATTATTTCACAGCTTAGCTTAACCTGCAACAACTTAACAGCTTTTCAGACTTTTTGGCCAACCTGTCTAGATTAGGAAAAGCAGGCGCCCTATGACACTCCCTTGAGGAACGCCAGATATTATGAACTATCTCCAAAGACAACTTGGTCACAGAGTCGTTTTCGGTCACGACTCTAATCGATAGTGACGGTATACGATTTCACCACATGAAAAGACAGACAGAGAAATATCTTTAACAATTTAAGTGCGTGTGGAGAAACGTTTTTACACGTCGTCGATGAGGCAGTCGTCCTGTACCGTAGAACACAAGATGCCCACGGGAAGTGAGATGTGGATTGGGCGGTGCCGGCGGCGGCCGGCGTTGCTGCTGGGATTCGTGGAAGTGTCTGGGCGGCGCGACGCGGCGGAGGCGGCGGTGGAGACGTACAGAGAGAGAGAGAGAGAGAGAGAGAGAGGTACAGGTGGGCCTCTGTTCGCAGGACACGTGCCGAGGGCGTCCCGCAGATGGCCGCCAAAATACCCTCCCCGTGGCGCTGCCGTTAAGAGGCACGCGCTTTCTCGCCGGCCGCCCCATGCATTAACCATGCGGCACGTCCGCCGAGGTCCGCGGGCCACAAGTTCCGCGGGCGTACAATGCGGCCGCCAACGGCCTATCGCAAATCGGGCGACACGCGCCGCATTCCACGCCCACGCCGCCGGCTGCTGCTGTCGGCAGACCGGCGCCGCGCCGTCACTGGGTCGCGCTTCGGTCACAGACAGGAGGTCGTAGAGGCTCTGCCGAGCTGTCGAACCATCACTTCTGCTTAAAACAGTCAGTCAAAGGGAATGAACTGACTGTCATCATTATTACAAATGGCCTTCGTGGCTTACCTACACAGCTATTCGCTCACTTTAGGGAATACAGAAGTACTATTCTCGAAAATAATGCCATCAGCTATGACAATTATTTAACCCTCTAACGGTAAGGTTGGGATTGGATCCGACCCCAGCGAGTCTGTTTTGTTTATAACTCCCCACTCCCTTTTCTGAGAGCGCTGTGGTTCCAGCTACTCTACCAGCCAGTCGGCCCGAGAACGCCGAGGAGGCCACGTCAGTCTGGTGAGTGGCCTGAAGCTACCCTCTCTATCCGAAACCTCGGGCTGGATCCGACCCCACCTTACTGTTTACGTCACACTTATTAGTTTCTTTTGTGGGGAGGATTCAACCCCATATTGATGTTTATATTACATCTAACTTTTGTTTTCTCTTCTAGTATATTACTAAAATGGCGCATCAACTCCTTAGAACTCCTGAGGAGATATACAACGAGTTTCTCCGACACGAGGCTGAGTCAGAGGATGGCGACAATATCGATGCAGAAAACTGTTCAGAAACCGAGGATGATGTATTATCTAATACTGATGAGGAGGATGATGTATTTCACTGTGCGATAGGAGCAGTCGAGTTTGATAATTCTCAGTCAGATGTAGATGATGAGAGAAATTTTCAGCTAGGTAAAGGCTTAGAGACAATATGGACCAACAAACCCATCCATTCAAAATTTTCTAGGACATCAGCGTCAAATATTATTACTCATCTCCCTCGTTCACGTGGGGAAGCAAGGCGGGTCACTAGTGAATTGGAAATTTTTTATTATTTATAGATTCGAAAATTATAGAAAAAAATTGTTTTGTACGCAAATCTTGAAATCGAGAAATCTAGGCAAAAGCACAATACGTCCAGTGGTTTCATTCACCAACAAAGAGCGTTGAAATAAAAGGGTTGATGGGCCTTCTCTTCATGACTGGTGTCCTAAAAAATTCTATGTTCAGCGTAGATGAGATGTTCTCAGCAACCTATGGACCTCCGGTATTCCGTTGCACTATCTGCAAGAAAAGGTTTGCATTTCTTCTAGAAAACCTCCGCTTCGACGATAAAGCCACCAGAGAGGCCAGAAAAATCAACGACAAATTTTCGGCTTTCAGAGAAGTGTGGGACATGTTTGAATCTAACAGTGAAAAAAATTATAGTCCATCTGAATATGTCACAGTAGATGATACTCTACTGAGTTTTAGGGGTCCCTGTCCATTCAAAATGTATATCCCACCGAAACCCGACCAATATGGGTTGAAAATAATGTCACTATGCGACGCAAGGACATTCTATTTTTTGCGTGGCATTCCATATACTGGCAAGGACAACAGAATAAAGAGGAGACCTGGAGATTTGCCTTTACCTGCCCAGTATGTTTTGCGCCTGACGGAATCTATCAGGGATTCTAATAGAAACATTACAGCGGACAATTGGTTCTCCTCACTGGAGGTGACTGACGCCCTCCTTCAAAAGAAACTCACATTTTTAGGTACACTGAGGAGGAACAAACCGCAAATACCACCATCAATGCTGCTTTCCGCTCCAGTAGGCTCTTCAACATTTATGTATCAGGACGACAAAACTTTGGTGTAATTTACCCCTAAGAAAAATAAAAACGTTTTACTGATATCGTCTACGCACTTCTCTGGAGAGATAAAAGAAAAATCAAATAAGCCTGAAATTGTGGATTTCTACAATCTAACTAAAGGAGGGGTCGATGTATTAGATATGCGTTGCCACAGCAGGACCACAAAAATAAAACCGAGAAGATTCTATTTTAGACATCGCTGCTATAAATAGTTTTATCATTTACAAAAGCAATAGCAAAATGGACAGCTTTTCAAATGACGCGAGAATATAATTTCTCAAAAATCTTGCGCTCTCTTTGACAAAACCTCTTATGGAAAAGAGGTTAAATAACACACATCTTCCCCGTGACCTCCGTGCGTCTATTGGAAAACTTTTAGATAAAGAACCAATCGAATTAGACAAGCCTACCCAACCACAGCCACTAAAGAAAACAAGATGTGATTTTTGTGACAGATCAAAAGATAGGAAGGGGAATGCTTTTTGTAGTAAGTGTAATCGTTCTATGTATGGGGAGCATAAATTTATTACATGCCCTGGCTGTGAAGAAACTGAGATGTGATAAATTGTGCCAAATACGTATTTTCAGGGCTGTATGTGATCGTTTCCAGGACAACATACATTTATTATTTGTTCCTATTACATTATGTGTACAAAGACATTTATTATTGAGAACTTTATATTTCGAAACTGCTGACACTATAATTATTTTCTACAATTAGTAAGAGATGTTTCTCATTTAGTTCCTATCTTTAGAATTTCTAAAGTTCCTAGTTGATGACTGAATCTATTGATTTTTACTATGTTTTCAATAATTTTATAGAGAATATTTCTATTAAGGTATTTTTTTGTAATCAAATTCCTAGTTTTTCCAAAGTACTTTATATTCTTACTTATTGACTACAAAAATAAAAAAAAACTTGTTGTTATAACAAATATTATGTGTGTTTAATTGATAATAAAACTTTTTCCCATTATTCATTTTTTATTTTATCCCGAAAAATCGATATTTGGAGGGTGGGGTCTGATCCAACCCCACCTTACCGTTTATGTCAGAAATCTCCACCTTACCGTTAGAGGGTTAAGTAGATTTTTGATATAACAAGATTGTAAATAAAGATAAAGTATAAAAGAATTTGAAGGGTCATACACCGGAGTGAACCACCCAGAAATTTGGGCATTTTGAGTTTGCTATGGCAAAGAGCCAAAGAAACTGGTACACCTGGTTAATATTGTATAGGGCCCCCATGAGCACGCAGAAGTGCCATATATAGACGTATCAGAGCTCCCATATCACTCCAACTGCATACGCCCCACACCATTGCAGAGCCTCCACCATGTTGAACAGTCACCTACTGACATGCAGCGTCCACGGATTCATGATCGTGACAAAAACTAAAAACACCTACAGCCGTCCTTATGATTTTATTTTATTTTATCGCTACCATCTTCGACGCTTCACTGCGTCATCTTCAGGCTGTTTTGATGCGGTACAGGTTGATACGATCCCCATGCATAACCCATCAGTTGCCAGCATTACTGGATTCGCAGATAATGTGTCAGCCCTCCAACCATCAACTGTCAACTGACATCTCAAATAAAACTATCGTTTTAGTGAAACACTTAACAAAAATAGATTGATGCAGTTGTTCCTCAGAGCACCATGTTACAACCATTGGTGTTCCTATTATAAGTCAGTGACTTACACAGTAGTGTTAGCCAAGTGGAACACTATCTCTTTGCTGATAACAGCAACATTATAGCCTCTTATAAAGTAAGACAATTTCTTCCAGCGTAAGAAAAAAAACCACTTAAGCAGTTTCCATTTGCTCAACGTGTAACTAAGTTATAATCAACATAAAGAAAACAGAAGCAATGAATACTAGCATGAAGAGTGAAAAAGACATTCTCAAATGTAGATGATGCTTCCCAAACAAATTTCCTATGTGTGAATATTGATTCTATGTTGCTATGAACACAGAAAGATGCTTGCAAAACCGAATGAAATCAGCATAGTATGGCCATAGCGATCTCTCATCAATGTGTAACAATGAGTGTGCTCCAGTTAGATGCTGTTAGTTAGTGCACTTAACACTTAGCTATGCACTTCTTTTCCGGCGAAAAGTGCACAGAATGTCCAACAGTTTGAACTGCGCAAAAGGCCCCAAAAATAATAACCAAAATTAGCAACTGTGCTCATTGTAAAGATGTGAACATCTGGGGTTTCAACTACACCATGTGAGTAAATTTAGAAATCAGTTGTGCAATCAAAAATAACTTTGATAATTACTGCACAAATAGCTCAGTCCATCACATTGAATAAGATACAGGTTGAATTTACGTTACCAAGAATAAGGTAAAACTCAAAATAGTTAAAAAGTACCTGCCATGCAATACATTCTAGATAATGAAGTATTACTTTGCTAACAGAGAGTATGGATTTATAAAATAATAATAACAAAGCATCTTTGTCATTTGAGAAAACACTTTTGCAAAATAATGTTTGTTTATCCTTTTCTGAAAATAACTCTGCATTGTATAATACTACCACTATATCGTCTTTCTAGGCGCAATGAATTGTGGAGGGATGCTGACTCAGTTTTTCAGGAAAGAAAATAAGAAGTTGTGACACACAAAATGGAAACCAAACATCGGCGCTATAGTGCTGATGTCAGCTGATTGTGTGGATAATTTTACATTACGCAATCACGTGCGTAGAGTGTGTGTGGTGATCGGTAGTGCGATCTGAATGAAGCATTCAGCATTAACTTTTCACGTTATTAAGCAAATTCTTTGCAAAAGCGTTGTGTGTAAGAGATAAACTGAACGAGGTTGTGCTGTTTTAAACACAGTGGCCTTGATTTCGGAAGGGTAGAGGCTCCAGTCTCCATCCAGTTGTCCTGATTTAGATTATCCACGTTTTCCCTCATTACTTCAGTCAAATGGCTCGTACTGTTAGATCTCGGCCGGCTACTTGACCGATTCTTGTCAAACTTGATCAATAAGTATGTAAATGTCTGTACATATTATTTTTTTCCTTCTTCTTAAACTACAATACCATGCACACCCATTACCCTTGCAAAGAGGTACACGGATGAATAAAACTACTATTACTGCTTTTACTACTACTATTACTATTAGTGCCACCACTGCGAAACAATAGCGCAATCGGAGCTATACTTGGTAAATACTTACGTATGAACTCCTCCAGCAAATGATCTGCATTTATATCTATACTCATACACTGCAAGCCATATCATGGCGTGCGGAGGGTACTTCTGATTTCATTATCTTCTCGAAATTATTATATAAAGTCACTCTGGAAGAATGCTACCATATTGAATATCAATAGGACTACTGTACATTTGTCATGTTGTTCACTAAATAAGGAGCCATCAGCTGATTATCCGAGGACTTTATTTGACGGGTTTCGGGGAGAACCTATCATCTGACTGTCTACAAACCAGAAATAGATAACAAATAAGAGAAATTTGATTATGTAAAGAATATACAAGTATAGACAAAACTAAACAGCGGAAATACACATCATGATGACGAGACATATAAAGGCAGCTTGTAACAAACGAAGCTGTCATGGCAGACCAACTGCTTGGATACGACGGAGTAGCTGGGAAGACAATTTAAGCCACCAGAGGGCGGTGATGGTCTACCCCACCCCCTCCCGCTATTCCATGTTACATTCAACAATATTATGCTGGAAGAACAAGCATCAGAATCTCTCCTTACGAGCTGTATTTTCCCCGATTTCCTCATTATTGTGTGGTGCGATGTTATCTATTTAATTGAAGAATGTGAATTACGGTTTCAGACTGGCTGTGTATTTGCATAATCCATATAAATTCGCCTCTGTCAGCAAAGACAACGCATAATTCAATTGCATCTCCAACCAAGCTCGATTTTCTTTAATATGTAAGTCACTGTATCAAAGAATAATTCCAGAAATAGTATTGCAGGCTCTCTTGTCGCCAACACGAGAGAGAAAATGTAGTAAGAAGAATAAAAGGAATGACGACATTATTTAGTTGATTCAAGTTAAACTGCCGTCAACTAACTACTCGTCAGTGACTAGCAATGAGGTTGTATATGGCTTTCCGAAACAGAATAAATGAAATTCTTCACTCACGTAAAAATATGAAAAATACAATCAGGCTTGTAACAACACACGAGTGCTTCTCTGAGGAGCGATGGCGCTCGAAGCGTTGCGGATAGTACCTAGTAAGTAGTCGGCATGGCTCGGTCTTCAGAAGCGTTACGAATTCTGCCAGTGATCAGCCGATACCTGAAAATGTGAACACTATTTCCATAGTTACATAGTAAACATGTATCAATTTCAACAATATTAAAACTCTGTGAAATGCGTAGTGCATACATTTGGTCGGCTGTTGCAAGTAGCGAATGTCTCAAATAAGTTCCTGGCGCTACAGAGATAATTTCGCGAAATGTACGCGGGGAGAAACTGTATTTTTGCCGACAAAAGAAGTCCGAGAATAGCCTCACGATCAAGATACACTGACACGCGCCGCAGTGATCCGTCAGTGCGTGACGCCAGGAATTGTTCTTCTGTTGCCTCTGATGAAGAGCTGGATGCTCATAATCCTTGTAGATCTACGCAGGTTATGGTTGGAGCCGACTAGACTAGCTTAAAGGCTTCTTTTCCAAAATCCACGGGACAGAAGCTTCTGAAGGTCCTGGCAAAAATTAGCAGGCTACAGAAACGCCATTAAGATAATAAGGAAAGGCTAATGAAAATGCCTACATAATTAGTCTGATTTTAACTTGCTAAAAGGGCTAAATGTTAAATAATTTCGTGGAGCGTTTTGGAGTTCGCAAAATCGAACAGTTGGACAGCATCAGTCGTGGGTTTGAGGGCGCACTCGTGGACCCTGTAAGGCGAAGATGGTGTTTTAAGGTATTTCATTTGAGTCAGGAGCTATTGATACTTGGTGATCAACAAAGTTACATTTCGTTTACGGAAAGACTACAAGAATCTATAATCCGCTTCCCTTCCACGGTCATGGAATCTTGTTTAGTCCTTTCCCGGTTTCTCAGGATCGGGTAAGACCAGGATCAGATAAGACCACCACCATTTAGCTGGATTAATGGGAGGTCGGGCCATGCTGAGGTATTCTCCCTATCTCCACCACCCTCCCCCCCCCCAACTCCCCCCCCCCCCCCTCCACGCCCCCAATCCGCGGAAGCCGGAAAAACTTTCGTTTGGGCAGTTATTAGAGAGCTAGTTTCAAGCTACAGAAAACAGGCGTTAGTATTCTTGCATAGCTACGATGAGGCATGGACCCGGTGTTCGATGCTTGCTTTGCTCAAACGCTTTTCGTCGCATCTCTGTTTTGAATTTTGTACGTACTGAGGCATCACGTGGCCACGTGCAGCACTGCGGCACGTTGTTCAGAGGGGAAATACGGAGTTATTGTACTTAGGGCAACTGATTTTCATGTGCTATTCATATAAGGAATGCAAAATAAAAAAGCAGCTCGTGGTGTAATATTCATTTCGAAACAGACTCTATAGTTCAAAGTGTACTAATACTTTGCTATGTGGTGACCTAACATAGAATTTTTGTTATTGGTAGGCTGAAGTACTGTTAAGATACAGCATTTATAATCAGATTCAAATCGACACAGCAGTGCAGAAAGCTAGTAGGAAGGAATACAAATTTCTTGCGAAAATAATAGGAACTTGTTGATTGTATACACCAGTATTGGTTGTATACACCAGGACTAAGGACAATAAGTTATTTCATGATTATTTCAAACCGTGTAAAAAAAAAAAAAAAAAAAAAAAAACAAGAAACTACGCAATAGGCAATTTATATTCTACTCTAGGGATAAATATAAAGCCACGTGGGGAATTAAAATGATAAAACACGGTGTGCTGCCAGTCTATAATTTAGCAAAGAATTGCATTTTTCTAGATTTAAGACATAACAACAAAATTAAGAAATAACGTCAGCCCCAGACAAGGCACCAGCGAAGTCTTGAATAATCTTTTTTCATCGATAAAAAAATTGTGTTTCTCGGAAGCCAGATTTGTAAAAGTAACCATTTATTCTACGAAAGCTGTGAATATATTTGAAACAAAACGTTTCGTTCAGTACTATTAACCAAATTGGCCTGCTTAATTATCTTCAGGTGCCACCCTTTGTGGCCGAGTGGTTCTAGGCGCTTCAGTCTGGAACCGCGCGACCGCTACGGTCACAGGTTGGAATCCTGCCTCGGGCATGGATGTGTGTGATGTCCTTAGGTTCGTTAGGTTTAAGTAGTTCTAAGTTCTAGGGGACTGATGACCTCAGATGTTAAGGCCCATAGTGCTCAGAGCCATTTGAACCAATTATCTTCAGGTAAACATTTATGTATATTTTGGTTAAGGAGGAGATCAGTGTTTAGGGTCTCGTCGACAACGAGGTCATTAGAGACGGAGTGCAAACTCGGATTTCGGGATGCCAATGTTTTTGCAGCACCGGAACTACACAAACTCATGTTTGTTCTTTTTTTATGGCATAATACCATACGCGACAGCAAATGAAAATGTGCGTACACAAACTCATGTTTGTTCTTTTTTTATGGCATAATACCATACGCGACAGCAAATGAAAATGTGCACTTGAAATTGAGCGAACAGTTGGAACTAGCCAGCAGTGTAAAATGAAACAATTTGTTTCGAATAAAGTGGCTTCCCCTAGGTAAAAGAATAGTTTATTTTGTGTGATTAATAAAAGCCAAATTTACGGACCTACAGCGTGCCGCAGGTGAAATAGGTCAGATAATTTCCCTTTATTGAAATAATTGGCTGGGATTTAGTAGAAAAGTACCGCTTTAGAAAGGAATTCACAGTTCGTTGGTCCATGTTCCGTGAATTGTTGAAAAAATCCAACAAACTCACTTTTGAGAAAGAGTGCTCTTTGATTGACATAAAATCAGATATTGCAGAACGTACTTATACTCGGTTAATAAGAAAGTCAGAAAAACCTTTTTGAAAACGTGAAGACGAATAAAAAATGTTTTGATACAGCAGGACTTCACACCTCTATGAACTACGCTCCACTGAACTTGTGGGACATATGGTCTCCAGGGAGCTTTTTTTGCCCATATGGTGTTAACTGACCTTTTCAATTACAACAAGTCGTGCCACGAATATCGCATGTTTCATAAATCTTCAGTTTTCTGTTGCCTTTGAGCGGCGTACTTTCATACCATGCAAGTTATGGTTCAAATGGCTCTGAGCACTATGGGACTTAACTGCTGATGTCATCAGTCCCCTAGAACTTAGAACTACTTAAACCTAACTAACCTAAGGACATCACACACATCCGTTCCCGAGGCATAATTCGAACCTGCGACCGTAGCGGTCGCGCGGTTCCTGATTGTAGCGCCTAGAACCACTCGGCCACTCCGGCCGGCACGCAAGTTATAGTACGAAAACAGCTAAACACGAAGATTCTTAAAACACCGTCACTTTTTTAAAAACAAATCTTACCAATAACGACGCCTTTTCGAGAGGTCCTCAGTTTATTTGTGCATTGAAGCAGCATACATATACACATGTAACATAAGTTACAGTATCTTCTTCTTCAACCTATCTCAATCCACTGCTGGGTACAGGCGTCTTCCATTTGTTTCCATTGTCTTTGATCTTGAGCGGATCCAGCCACCAGCTTCACGTCATCAAGCCATCACAATTAGGATATTCCAAAGAATCTCTTGTGGACCCATGGTCTCCAATGAACAATTCTAGGGATCTAAGGATCTCGGTCCACCGAGCGAGGTGGCGTAGTGGTTAGCACACTGGACTCGCCTTCGGGAGGACGACGGTTCAATCCCGTCTCCGGCCATCCTGATTTAGGTTTTCCGTGATTTCCCTAAATCGCTTCAGGCAAATGCCGGGATGGTTCCTTTGAAAGGGCACGTCCGATTTCCTTCCCCATCCTTCCCTCACCCAAGCTTGCGCTCCGCCTCTAATGACCTCGTTGTCGACGGGACGTCAAACACTAATCTCCTCCTCCTCCTCCATCTCGGTCCACTGCTGGGTACGGGCCCCTTCCATTTGTTTCCATTGTCTTTGATTTTGAGTCGATCCAGCCACCACCTTCTTCCAATGCCTCTCTTGTGGTCCCATGGTCTCCAGTGAACAATTCTAAGGATCCGCCTGCTGCGATCTTGTACAGCTACGTGCCCGACTCATTGCCACCGTAGGCTTGTAAGTCTCTCAAGTACCTATCTTACCCTTCTAATGTCCTCTGATCGAATCCTATCCCTGAAGCTGCCTCCTAGCATATGATACTCCTTGGCACGTTGTGTGCGTTTTATTTTACAAGCACTTGCCTTAGTCAGAGTCATGGACTCCAGGCTGTAGGCTGCAACTGGTAGTAAGCAGGTTATTTGGGACATCCTTAGTGGTCAGAGTAAATCTTAGTTTCTGGAACGCTGCTCGGCTCTGCCCTATTCTGCGAGGAATTTCTGCATTTTGATTGTTTCTCCCTACTGCAAATTTTGTGGTCTAGATAGATGTATTGATCAACAGCTTCTGCAGAATGGTTTTGACTGTTAATGGTTAGTTGTCTAGGCTTAGAATTTTCGTTTTACTGTATATTCATTCTCAAGCCTATCTTTCCAGAGGCAAGTTTTAGTTCTTGGATTGTACTATTTAGTTCTCCAGATCTCCACTTATAAATACAACATCGTTGGCAAAGTGCAAATGGTTCAGATATGAGCCATTAATTTTTATTCGTCTGTTATTCCAGTCCAGTGATTTGAATACATCTTTCAATGCAAGGGGGGAACAATTTCGGAGACATTGTGTCAGCCTGGGGAACTTCTTTCCCAGTTAGGGCCTACTGGTAATAAGGCCTTCATCCACTTTGTCATTGTTACCTGTTCCTAATCGTATTTCAAGAGCTTTATATACCCTGAATTTATCCTGGAATTTTCCAGCGCTTCCACGATTACCAAGATCTTCACGGAGTCGAAAGCTTTTTGATAATACATAAAGGCCAGAGGAATCCTGATGGTACACTGTTTCTCAAAAAGAGGGCGAATAGTCTGGAAATAAAACAAATTATAGTCCGAAGTGACAAGAAAAAGGTTCAATATGACAGCCATATAGCCCATATACTAATTGTGTGATTAGTTATTTTCGTAACATTTGAAGGAGAGTGCCTACCGCAACAAACCATGTTATCTAATGTAACTGCGAGCAGTTATCACAACTGTTTTCCACGGAATCACAGAAAACTTGTGCCCAGGGTGGTCGGAAACATTACAATTCGTCTCGAAGACATAGTACGTCAACTTGGCAATCGTACTGAAAGAGTATGGCACGGTCGCTGAGCATACACATTCTGATGTGTAAAAAAGAAAACGATGACACTTTTTATTTATTGAAAGTTATAAGAACAATTTTAAATGCATAGCATTTCGTGTGCCATCCTGTATTTAGCTACTGTAGGTACATTGCGCGGCCTGTAACTAAAGTCAACAGGTATTTACTTTGGATTTGCATACTAGAATGGAAATATGTGGAGTATTCGAGTGTTCCATTTGATTAATAGAATGGACCTACTGTTAAGGTAGGATCACGATTCTTACTTGTCTCTGCAATGGAATTATTTATTTGTAAACCTGTAAAGCGGCTCAAAGGGCAGAGATAAAATACTGCGAGTTACGTGTGTGAATAAAATATCGCATTCGTAACAATATTGGATTAAGTTAACTAACTGAGCCGTCTTGTCACAGGGCACAAAAAATGAAAGAAGTTGTAAAATGTTTCTTTATTGTGGTGTATCTGCCGGTAGTCGCAGGTGTATAGGTGTATTCCTACTACCTTTGCCCTCTCTTCCTCTCGTGTTAGCTGAAGCGAACGAACGTTTTGAGACCTCGCCACGTCCGCATCCTTCCACGGGACCGGAGGTATATACAGATAATACGCGAAGCGTGTCTACACCTGTCCTCGGGCTATGCGCTCCACGGCTGGAGCGGGTCAGTAAATATTGACAGCAAAAAACAGGGTCGCTTCACTCTGTCTCCGGCGCGTTTCCCACATAATTTATCAATTATCTGAGCGTTATATCTGGAAAGCGTGAAGAGCAGTTGTTATTTGGTGCCGTTTGATGGCGCCGCGGCCGTTCCCACCCCTCGGCCATTTATCCCGTCGAGAAACACTCGTGTCCTGACGAGAGGAAGGCCCGTTAGCAGGGGGCGGCGCCTCTGCGTGCGCTGCGAGGCACTCCACGGCGCCCACACCGCGCCACGCCACGCCGAGGTGCGGCTCGGCGTCTCCACGCACCACTAGTGCTAGGAAGATCTTTTCATCCCTCGTTGGAACTTCAGTGGTGTCGCACGAAGTTCCAGTCGCCGTCGCGGACAGAATACATTCACTTCTAAGCCGACTTAACACTGGACGACAAAGCGTTCGTAGACGAGCGGCTGGTCAAGCTTTGTGACACCTCAGCAGTGAGTTTAAAGTTTTACACTATTCCGTAGCGGGAAAGGCTGAATAAGACAAATCAGAGTTTTGCTTCGTGAAGGGGAACGTGGCCAATGTGATGCAAGATGTTCTACTTTACAAGCAAAACTACGGGAACGTTGGGTTTCGTCGTTTTCAGTTGAGGCCCATATTTGGTATATACAGGGTGGTCCGTTGGTCGTGACCGGGCCAAATATCTCGCGAAATAAGTGTCAAACGAAAAAACTACAAAGAACGAAACTTGTCTAGCTTGAAGGTTGGTCGGCTAGATGGCGCTGCCATAGGTCAAACTGATATCAATTACATTTTTTAAAAATAGGAGCTCCCATTTTTTATTACATATTCGTGTAGTACGTAAAAATATATAAATCTCTTAGTTGGACCACCTTTTTCGCTTTGTCATAGATGGCGCTGTAATAGACACAAACGTGTAAGTACGTGGTATCACGTCACATTCGGCCAGTGCGGACAGTATTTGTTTCGTGATGCATTACCTGTGTTAAAATGGACCGTTTACCAATTGCAGAAAAGGTCGATATTGTGTTGATGTAATCCTATTGTGATCAAAATGCCCAACGCGCCTATGCTATGTATGCTGCTCGATATCCTGGACGACACATCCGTGACCGGCCCGTTCGCATGATTGTTACGTTATTTAAGGAAACATGAAGTGTTCAGCCACATGTGAAACGTCAATCGCGACCTGCAAGAAATGGTGATGCCCAAGTACGTCTTTTAGCTGCTGTCGCGGCTAATCTGTACATCAGTAGCCGACAAACTGCGCGAGAATCGGGAATCCCAAAAACGTCGGTGCTGAGAATGGTACATCAAAATCGATTGCACCAGGAATTGCACTGCGGCTACTTTGAACGTCGTGTACAGTTCTGCCACAGGGCACAAGAGAAATTGCGGGACGATGACAGATTTTTTTGCACGCGTTCTATTTAGCGACGAAGCGTCATTCACCAACAGCGGTAACGTAAACCAGCAAAATATGCACAATTGGGCAACGGAAAATCCACGACGGCTGCGACAAGTGGAACATCAGCGACCTTTGCGGGTTAATGTATGGTGCGGCATTATGGGAGGAAGGATAATTGGCCCCCATTTTATAGATGGCAATCTAAGTGGTGCAATGTATGCTGATTTCCTACCTAATGTTCTACCGATGTTACTACAAGATGTTTCACTGTGTGACAGAATGGCGATGTACTTCCAACATGATGCATGTCCGGCACATACCTCGCGTGCGGTTGAAGCGGTATTGAATAGCATATTTCATGGTAGGTTGATTGGCCGTCGAAGCACCTTACCATGGCCCGCACGTTCACCGGATCTGACGTCCCCGGATTTCTTTCTGTGGGGAAAGTTGAAGGATATCTGCTATCGCCTGAGAACATGCGACAGTGCATTGTTGATTAATGTGCGAACATTACGGAAGGCGAACTACTCGCTGTTGACAGGAATGTCGTTACACGTGTTGCCAAATGCATTAAGGTTGACGGACATCATTTTGAGCATTTATTGCGTTACTGTCGTATTTACAGGTAATCACGCTGTAACAGCATGCGTTCTCCGAAATGATAAGTTCACAAAAGTACTTGTATCACATTGGAACAACCGAAATAAAAAGTTCAAACGTACCTACGTTCTGTATTTTAATTCAAAAAACCTACCTGTTACCAACTGTTGCTCTAAAATTGTGAGCCATATATTTGTGACTATTACAGCGCCATCTATCACAAACCAAAAAAATTGGTCCAACTAAGACATTCATATTTCTTTACGTACTACACGAATATGTAATAAAAATGGGGGTTCCTATTTTTAAAAAAAGGCAGTTGATATTCGTTTGACCTATGGCAGCGCCATCTAGCGGGCCAACCATAGCGCCATCTGGTTTTCCCCTTTAAGCTAGACAAGTTTCGTTTTTGTAGTTTTTTCGTTTGACGCTTATTTCGTGAGATATTTTGCCCTGTCACGATCAGTGGACCACCCTGTATATATTTATGTGTGTTTGTATTTCACTGATGGACCATTTTGTATTTATTGTTGTTCACTGGTTTATAACGTTATGTTTCTTGACATCTACGGTTTACTAGTAGACTATACATCGTAACCATAATAGTCCACTGTGTGTATCTAGGGCCGCGCGGGATTAGCCGAGCGGTCTCAGGCGCTGCAGTCATGAACTGTGCGGCTGCTCCCGGCTGAGGTTCGAGTCTTCCCTCGGGAATGGGTGTGTGTGTTTGTCCTTAGGATAATTTAGGTTAAATAGTACGTAAGCTTAGGGGCTGATGACCTTAGCAGTTAAGTCCCATAAGATTTCACACACATTTGTAAATTTTTGTGTATCTAGGTTACGATTTCCAATACGGATAACTATCTTCAATTTTACACTTTCAACTAGGGCTGCTTACCTGAGACAACGCTCACGTGTGTAATCCTATTTTACGCACTTATCGCTTATGTCATCGATTGAATGTATATTTTTCCTTCTTACTAGTTTATAAACTATTTAAGAGCTTCAATTCAGGCTTTTACTTACGTGTAGACATTGCCTAAAACACGTTTTTATTTGTCATTAATAATGTTTTTAATTTATTTACACTCTTTTTTGACTGATGCGTGATGATTATGCTACTAGTTAATCTAAATGTTTTCTTAGTATAGTACCGGGTCATGATGTAAAAAAAAAAAAACTATCCTGCCAAAACTAACGTTTCGTCCACGGTCACAATGGCCTTCTTCTGGGTCTACTGTAGACTCAGAAATCTTTTATGTCAACTAACTCTGGCAGCGGAAGCATCCGCAATTATGACATGCTGCTAGTTCATTATTTATGTTTTTACTGCTGTAATTCTTTTATTCTATATGGCTATTATCGGTCTCCATGTTGTAGTTTCACTTTCATCTTTGTTTACATTTTATTTCGACTAAGATGTCTTCCAAAGATATTCTATCTAGTTCGTATCAGATGTCAACTGGTCTTGCTATGAACTTTGATGATGGAATATTGATTAGCACCTTGACTTATACTACAGAGACTACATGCACAGCTCCTAACTCCTTGGATTCTTACCTTTTGTACCTCTTTAAGTTAACTGTTGGTATGATGAACACATCTCTATTAACCTTTTGTGGAACTTGCTGTGTTATTTTCTTATATCTATTATGACGTTTTCGATTTCCTATCAACCAGAAAAGGAAATGATTTGTGTATTCACCCCACCTGTTTTTGCCTTGCAACTACTCATGAACAGATTATGCTATGTTTGTATCTGTATTACCTTTTTGTGTACATTACTTGTTCCATTTTTAACTTTTTTGTGTGTGTCTTCCCAGCGAGATTAGAGAGAAGCATATATTGTTGTATGAGGGGGATAGTTCCCCATTGCAATCAGAATTGTGACTTTAATGTTTGGTGTCTATGTAGAAAAGGTGGAAGGGTTAGAAACCACTGTAATTCGAAAGAGCTCATCTTGATGAATAAACGACGAATATAATCATCGTCAAAAAAAACAAAACACGACAAGGTAATTCAATTCACATTGGAAATTATAGATGTTTAAGTTTTACCAGCAAGATTTACATCCCGTGGCGAAAATTACTTCAAGAGCCTGCATCGAATTTATAACAACACGGATCAAACCCAGCGATGACCGACATTGCTGTCTTTTCTCAAAAGTAACATTCAATAAACCGGACATGGTTTTATTCTAGCTACAACAATTAAGGATCTGCTGCCATTTTCATCCACCTCCCGTTTCTCTTTGAGATTGTGCAGAACCGTCAATACTAAATCGTCGACCACCGCAGCTGTGGAGTCCCGGGATCGACATCGCCGAGATTCAGAAGAAGAAATATTCATCCAGCGAATCTATACTGCTGGAGATCGAATAATAATAATAATAATAATTATTATTATTATTATTATTATTTTCAGATAATCTTCAAGATTTTTGCTAGGAAAAGTCCTGCTATCAGCTTCACAAACATTCATAATATTCTTTTTTTTCACTTTTTTTATCTGCACAGTTGCCCAGTACATTACACATTTATTCAAGAGAAAATTAGTACATTATTTCAAGTAACTTGAGGAAAGGGTGGAATAGGCTCAAACAAAAACACTTGATGGTTGAAAAGTGTTTCTTCAACAACAAAAGAAAAGCCCATGGGAAGGACATAATAACAAATCATATATTGAAACCAGGTGGAGGCACCTGTGAGGATATTAATCAACAAATGCATCAACTCTGGAATACCAGAGGACCAAAAAAATGGAAAAATGCTGAAGTGGCACTACTCTTCAAAACCAATGGCAAGGAAAACTTCGATAACTATCGTCCGGTTAGTTAGTTGTCGCATCTTTGCAAACTCCTGACCAAAATTGTAACAAACTGCCCCACAGCGAACTGAATTTTAGGAACCTGTTAAGAAAACAGGATTTCGGAAAGGTTTTTCACCTCTCCTTCAAATGTTACGAAAATAACTAATCACACAATTAATATATGGGATATATGGCGGTCATATTGAACCTTTTGCTTGTCACTTCGGACTATAATTTGTTTTAGGATTCAAGGAAGTTTCGAGATGTGGGATATTTCCAGCAAAAACGCGAAATTGTTTTCAAGCATATCTTACAGAATGCTGGATAGTTGAAAACTATATGTACCAGTGGTACCAAAGTGCAATCACAACTTTGTTTCCTTTTTGTAAATTTCTACTTGTAGTCGTGGCTTGCTGTGATAATAAACGTTAATTTTGTGAAAAATTTTAAACAATAGAGAAGGTAAATTTCTTTTTCAAGTTCGCTAATAATAATCTTTCCTCTCGATAACCGGTTTCGGTAATCAGTGTTACGAATTCGAGATCCGTAAAACATTTTTAGAATGTGACCATAGAAAGCATATGTAACATACTGAGTAAGATGCAATATAAAAGAAAACAGAAAAAACAATAAACCTCAACAAGCAAGTGATTGCTTATGTCCTAAAACAGCAGTAAAGTGCTCTTTCTCATAAGTTTGAGTTGCAGGCAATGACTTGTAGGCCGAGATCTACTTTTTTTATTTTTTACACCTTACACTGTATATTACATTCGTTTTGTATAGTCACACTGCATAAATGCTTTCTAGATATGAAAATTGGAACACTGATTACCGGGACCGGTTATCGAGAATAATAGTTATTACCGGCGATCCTGACAAAATCTAGTGTACTGAATAAAATCTTTTCGGTTTTCAAAGCGCGTCAGTTCGAATAAAATTCTTGAGCTTTCGGGGCTATCTCCACCATCGTCGTCAGGACTAAAACTACTGACTGCCGGGGCTCGCACGATTTTCCGCTCATATACACACAATTACATGAACGATGCCCATCCCAGTATTAAATTTACCACCGAGATGGATAAGGATGACAAGCTACCGTTCTTGGATTTTTTAGTTGAGAGGAAATCAGGTCGTCGGCTTGGTCATTCAGTGTGCAGGAAACCGATGCACACTGATTGATATCTGAATGGCGATATTTTTCACCACCTTGTATACGAGAAAGCAGTCTGAACACGTACATACAAAGAGTCAAAGTTATTTCTGAAGACGACCACATACACTTTGAACTGCAGCACTTGAGACACGTGTTCGAGAGAATGGTTATAGCAAAAGACACATTGCACACGCTTTCAGGTGTTACCGAAGAAGGACGCTTTGGGAATCGGCAAAAGAGGCCAAGCTGGCGGCTTTCCTGCCGTACCTGTGAGGAAGTGAGCAGCAAGTTAAGACACATGCTGCAGAGGCATGGATTGAGACTAGTGTTGCGGCCGTCTCCCAAGATATGATAATGTTGCGCCCTGTTAAAAACGACATAGCTCTTCGTGTGCTCGGTATACGGCGTCCCTAGCGAGTGTAGCAGCATCTATGCGGGCCAGACAATTCGCACAGTTGCAGAGCTTTGTACCGAGGAAAAGAGACATATTAAACAAAGGAACTCGACAACTCAGCCACAGCTGAACATTGAGCCGTAGTAAAGTTAGCTTTGAAAAGTTCGCCGCAGCGCGTAGTGTAAAGCAATCGCCCTCCGTTTTCTGGCGGTGGCGCCGTTGTCGAAGTTGAAGCCTTCGGTGTCTCCCTCTAGCGGGAAAGGGGAAAAATGGGCTATTCGCGTGGGCTTAAGAAGTGGCTGTATGGACTCTCGGAGAGAGTTGGCAGTCGGAGCTTCAAGAAGCGACTTCTCTGCCGGTGCTAGAGGGACAGCACACAGATCGCGGCATCAGCGTAAGCGACGCGAGCAGCGGCTCCGTGGTATGGGGCGTTAACTGCTCGTCGCGAAAAGAGTCTTCCTGAGCGTGGGTCCGCGAGGGGCCTAATTTGCAGTTTGGCCGTATGCTTCCGACCGGCGAGGAGGCTTTGAAAATCGGCGCGCCTTCCTGCGTCCGTTGGAACGTCTGGCAGCGGGGGGCTCGGCAGAGCATTTGGAGGTGCCGCGTGGGTTCAGTCCTGGTAGTCGTAACGCACCAGAAGTTGAGTATTGATTGTAAACAGATTTTATGAAGTTTGACTGAATTCAATTTACTTATTCTTGTTAATTATACTAGCCGTATATTTTGGGGGTTTTCCGCCATTCATTCTCGTCTGCCCACCCGCGGGAAGGTGGTAATGTTAGAAAAGGGTGGTCCGTTTGTCCCCTTTTGAGGACGAAAGTGGGGGGGGGGGGGGAGTCAGAGTAAATCTGTGGTTCGGATTGCTTCTTTCCCCTCCCAGCTTACGTACGGGTTATTCGAGCGTTAGTCTCTGCCATGTCTGTGAAAGTCTAAGGCACCAGTGGCTGTACTATTTAAAATGCAAGGCACTAAGACGTGATCCATTCTCTCGCCTGCCATAGCTAGTATTATTAGACTCACGTGTAAAACGTACTCTAAGAAAGAAGAAAAATTCCTTCTGCCTCGTGGTAAGAACTAGTCAATTGCATAACGAATCCATGCTCATCTGGAAGCTGTAGCTTACGTAAATTTGTGTTTATGTATATTTGGCTATAATCAAGCAAGGTAGTGGATATTTTTTATATTGTTTCTAGTCAGCAGAAACTGTTGAGTGTTTTTCCAGTTCAATACCTTTTAAGGCTTTTACTCAACGTGTTTATGTGTTTTACACAGGTAGTTGGTTATTAGTGTGTTTTCTTGCCATGCAAAAGTTTGCCATTCATTACGGGTAGAAGTTGTTGCCTTGAAAGGAGAATGTTGTAAAAGTTCGCAAGTCCTACCTTGCGAGCGTGTGTGTTTGCCGTAACTTAACTGGCAGAAATTTGTAAAGTTGGTTTTTTTATGTATTTTGGAGATTTTAGTGTTATTATCTGTGAGGAGTGTGTGTGTGTGTGTGTGTGTGTGTGTGTGTGTGTGTGTGTGTGTGTGTGTGTGTGTGTGTGTGTCCTGTGCATGACTCATGCGTTTTGGTTTTTCTATTTTGAGAACTTTTTGTAAACAGGATTGTCTTTATATGTTGCAGACAAGATAGATTCTGCGCCATTTAATGAGCCTGAGTGAGGCTGTTGCGGGCAGCCGTAGCTACAGCTGTTGTAACCATATGGGAAATTTGTCTGTCCAAAAGTGAAGTCATATATTCAAATTGTATTCATTTATTAATGGAGTGAAATTCACCCGTAATATAGCTGAGCTTGAAATATTATACAGCGTCGCGTTGTATACGTTAAATTGCTTGCCTGTACTTGCCCTTTACTCGCGTGAAATTTTTTTATAATAATTTAATAATTTAAAAGTCCTTTCCTATCGTAAATTGTGAGTTAATCGTTGAATGATTGTTGTTTTTTTTTTAAATATCGTAAAGTCTTGCAACAAATTTGAATAAAGAGTGTTACTGAAAACTGTGTGTAATTTTACCAGTTATTCCTTGGCACCTAATTCCACTTCACAGTTTGTGTATTAATTGTGATTAATAACCTTTGGTGAACCACTAGTAATTTTACGGTTCAAGCATTGCCTGGAAAACAGACACAAAATACAGTTTGAGAACAGGAGAATTTTGGTGCACTCGTCAACATATGGGGATTCCGCTATAAAAGAGGCGGCTGAGATTAGAATGAGCAGCAACGATTTTAACACAGTGAGTAAGGTATGGGGGTTGGCTTTGGAAGTCGAAAGGAAGCAACGACAGAGGCTTAACGCTTGCAGGGTGGCGGGAGCAGCAGTTTCAAACATGGGACCGGCCATCCCGCCACGTGTCGTCACTCGGTTCCGCTGCGGGACGGACCTGCTATGAGCTGCCCAACTCAGCTTCCTCACCCGCGTCGTTTCGGATCTCTTCTTATTTGTGCCAGCAGCCGTAATCGTGGGTGTATAAGGGGGAAATCGTGCCAGCCCCAGACATCCAGACAGTTGCCGCCCCCGCTTGCTGCCCGCCGCTCGCCAATAACCTCTTTGGTGTGTGCTGCCGGCTGCCTGCTGCCTGCTGCCTCTGCCCACCGCCGCTCCTGTCGTCGCCGCCGTCGCTGTCGCTGTGACGTCGCCGTGCTGTTTCTTCTTTTTTGTCTGTACCTCCGTCCGCATTTTCATCTGATGCGTCGTCTGCCTGCTCATCGTTTTCGCTTCGTTGATGGTGGGCTCATCTCGCAGCCTCCTATCATTACTCAATAGAACGAAAAACCAGTCCAAGTTGCAAACTTATTTTTCATTCGAACACTAATTTGGGCCAAGTCTCATTTTCAAATCAACATAACAAAGTCGAAAAATTTCCAGAGATGTAAAAAAATATTTAATGTACATTAACAGTACATACAGATAACTCCTCCTCCATATTGTATCCCCACACATATCAGTCCACTCCCACTCCTGCCCCTGCCACCTCAAGGGTTTCCCCCCTCCCTAGTCCCCCTACAACCCCAGCATCTCCATCACCTGCATGCGGGCCGCGGAAGCCACCCCAGACAGTTCACTGACACCACCTCTTGTTGGCACCTCTGCACCCCAACAAGGGCCTGCCTCCTGTCATCTATTACTCCATCCCATCCTTCACCTATCTTCCCAACTGCTGTTACATGTATACTCCCTAAATGCCCTAGTGTCAAACATGCTCCCACCCCATCCACCAAAGAACCACTGACTGCCCCCATCCCTTCTGACCTGCCATATGGTTGCCTTATTCCCAGAACCAGTCATTCCCAGAACCAGTCACCCACCATGCACGCCTTCGTCCTTCCACACTGACCCCAGGTTCCATGACATTCACGCACTCACCTTAGAAGTCTCCCACATCCCGTTGTTTCTCAAACCCCACAAACTCCTTTCTCACACCCCTTATAGCCCCATATGTCTCACCTCTATGTTCAGTAAGGTCTTTGAGTCCCTCCCCTCCCACCATATGCATCACCACCTGACTCAACACTGCTTCCTCCCTCTTACACATTGTGGTTTCTGGCCTTCCTTCCCCAATGACAACCTGCTCCTCAACCCAACCCCTCTCCTCTCCCTCTAAATTAATTCCTGTCACTCTGCTATTTTTGTTTTCCTCGACTTCCAGAATGCTTATGACCATGTATGGCATTCTGGGCTCCTTTTCAAGCTCCAGACCTACACCCTTCCTGTCAACTTCACCCATCTCATTTCCTCCTTCCTTTGCCACCATTCTTCCTACGTCACCATCCATATCCTGTACCTTCTACCCTACCACAGATGTGCCCCAGGGTTCTATCCTTTCTCCTCTACTTTTTCTCCTGTACGCCACTGACATGCCCAGACAACCCTCACCTGTCCACATTCTTCAATATGATGATGACACCGCCATCCTTGCTCTCTATTCTACCATTCAACGGTTCTGGCACTCCCTTGAAACCCACCAAGACCAGTTTACTATTGGCACAATCAGTAACTCCTTGAATCAATCCTTCAGAACCCCAGGCGATGACAATAGGAGACACCACCCCCTCCTTCTGGCTCCATGGCTTCTATCTCACTATCTATGACCATCCTGTTTCTATGACTGTCCTATTCAAGGTACTCCACCTTGAAATGCCTTTTCCTCATCCTTGATCCTCACCGTACCTGGACTCCACATCTCCTTACTACCCAATGCAAAGCCCACAAACTCCTGTCTGGCCAGACATGAGGACTGCATCCTTCCACCATCCTTCACACCTACAAATACTTAGTTCATCCAATACTTCGTTATGGCAGTGTTGCCTGGATTTCCACCTCTCCTAAAGTCTATAAAGCCCTCTGAATCCTTGATTGCTATGTGCTTCACCTCCCTTTCCAAATCCATCTCCTGCCCCCCATGAAGTTTCTCTTAGATCTCATTTCTACACCAACTGCCACCTCGATCCCCCTCATCCCCTGGTGTCTCCTTTCCTCTCTACTATCCACCTGGTGCCACACCTCCATTGATGTGTCCCACCTTCTCTGCATCTCCAAACCCTCCATCTCCTCTCCCAAAGAAACTTTTGGCGTCTCTCCATCGTGGATGATGTGCTTCTCCCAAATATTTGTCCTTCTTTCCAACTCTGACTCTCCTCTTCCCTCCTCCCTCAGTCTCCTGTTCTTTCCTCTCCCTGTCTGCTGTCCCCCCTCCTACTCTCCTGTCCTTCCCAGTCCTTGTGCTGCTTCCTGGATTGTTCCCTTCATCTCAATTTCCGTGTCCCTCAGTGTGATTACGGCTTCCCCCTCCTTCTGTCTCTTCCAGCTTCCACTCCTCCATCCTCCACCGACCCCCTCCTCTCCCTCCACTTTCCCTCCTCTCTGGCGTCTTTTCCCTTGTCAGGTCCTTCCAGTTTTAACCTGGTTACTCTCTGTCATATGTTGGTGCTCACCGTATGTGTTACATAAGTGCAGTGTATTTTAAGTGTCGTCATCCTGTGTGGCTTTCATATTGCGAAAGCCATTGTATACATGCTCTCCATGCTGCCAGTGTTTGTGAGCTACATCCATGTCGAGTGTCATTGTATCTACATGTGGATTTTATGTAAACATGCCTGATCAAATTCCTCCTTTCTTGCATCTTTTAACATTCTATTGCGTCCTCTTCATCTTTTATCCCTGTATTTTACGTATTTATTTCTCCTGTGATATCTTATACAGTCTCTCAGCTGAAGAACGGCGTACTGTGCCGCTGCCAGCCCACCGCTGTCCATATGGGGTAGGGGTATGAAATGACAATAAAAAAAAATCCATCCCTGCCAGTCAGTAGTTTTACTCAGGATGAAGAGTCTCGGGACATCAATCGAAAGCTCGAGAATTTTATTCGAATTGACATGGCTTGGAAACTGAGAAGCTTTTATTCAGACTTACTGCTCTGAGGACATCTAATGTATTATGACAGATCGCCCCTTGCTTCTCATAATGAGTAAACAAAAAAAAATCAAAATTGCGAGCGAAAGTGTTACCGCCCCCTTTTTGCAAATTTCTTCTTGTATTCGTGGCTTACTATGATGACAAAGGTACATTTTGTGAAAAGTTGTAAAATTGGATTTATTTACATTATTTGGTCTCAGACGGTTAAATGAACATAAGAAGCGTTGTTTTGAGGCGAGGCGGAGCAGCGCGACGCAGGTGTTGACAGAGTGTCGCGGCTTGGGCGGCGTCACGCGGCGAGTTACCGTCTGGCGCGGCTCCAGCGGCCCACGCCGGGCAGCGCGCGGTCGTCCGCTACTCGCGGGTGTTTCATTCACTGCGAGTGCAGCGCCATTACTCCCAGACAAAGGGCCGCGGCGCGCGCCGGCGCGTGGAGCGTGATATGTCGCCAGGCGGCGCTCATTCCCGCCACAGCCGTTTCTTTATTTGCGGTCCGCGCAGACCTCCCAGCCTGCCGCTCTGTGTACCAGGGTGCTTCTAAAAGGAAAAAGCGTTTCGATCTCACGAGACGTGCATTTCTCTCCCCAACGCTGCCACCGTCTTGTAGGCCTTCGCTAACTGTTGGCGCCAGTATGAAAGAAAACTGGGATCAGGGGCTGTTGTCCGCTGTTTGTTCGTGCGATTTAAAAATGTGTGGCAAAATAAATGACCACGCCAGATTTTAGGTTCGTAGCGTAATACGGTTTCTGAATGCGAAAAAATCCACCATATCCAATTCACAGACAAATAACAGAAACTTGTGGAATAGTGACGAATGACGCTTCAGTTCGAAAATAGTTTATCGCGTACTGTGGTGGACAAACGAACATTCATGATAAATGGCCATCAGGCCAAACTGTGACTGACTTTCACCATCAATGATTGATGAAGAAACTCAACAGGAGAGACTCTTCACTATAGATGGACTGAGCCTGTGTCTTCCTGAAACTTCAGCTACTTCGTTAATAATTTGCTATTGGTAATATAGGGCTATATGAAAGTATAAACACATAAAATAGCAAATGGGTGATACACTGACATTTTTCACTTGGTAGGCAACAAGTGTGGTAAGGTTCAAAAATGGCTCTGAGCACTATGGGACTTAACTTCTGAGCTCATCAGTCCCCTAGAACTTAGAACTACTTAAACCTAACTAACCTAAAGACATCACACACATCCATGCCCTAGGCAGGATTCGAATCTGCGACCGTAGCGGTCGCCCGGTTCCAGATTGTAGCGTCTAGAACCGCTCGGCCACTCCGCCCGGCTTGTGGTAGGGTGTTTTGGAACCACATTGTTGTGGCGATAAACAGGTTTCGAATGAAAGTCCAGAAATAAACTGCCAGCCAAGGGAATATTAACATTCACGATTTCGCATTAAATAAATAAATAAATAAATCAAAGAACGAAAATTGATATGGCCAAACATATCAGTGACTACACTGTGGTGCTCAAAACAAATGCTTAAAATTTAGCGTTGACTATATATAAAACTACCTAAGGTATCAAGATACTGAGTGAAAATACACTGATCTCTTTCTCCAATATAGTGTTTGATCTACAAACATCAAAAAAGTTTTGCGTCACCTCTGTTCCGAGAGTTCCGCAACCTGTACAGAAAATTGGAATAGAGATCAACATAAACATCATTTCCAGCCTTTTTATTGCTCATGAAAACCACATATTGCATGTTGTATCACCATACAGCGAGACCTTCAGAGGTGGTGGTCCAGACTGTTGTACTACCGGTATCTCTAATACCCAATAGCACGCCGTCTTGCATTGATGTATGCCTTTATTCGTTGTGGCATACTATCCACAAGTTCATCAAGTCACTGTCGGTCCAGATTGTTCCACTCCTCAAAGGCGATTAGGCGTGGATCCCTCAGAGTGGTTGATGGATCACGTCGTCGATAAACAGCCCTTTTCAATCTACCCAGGCACGTCTTTAGAACATGCTGGCCAGTCTAGTCGAGCGATGTCGTTATTCTGAAGGAATTCATCCACAAGATGTGCACGTTGAGGGCGCGAATTGTCGTCCATGAAGACGAATGCCTCGCCAATATGCTGCCGATATGGTCGCACTCTCGGTCGGAGGATGGCATTCACGTATCGTACAGCCGTTGCGGTGCCTTCCATGAGCACCAGCGGCGTACGCCAGCCCCACATAATGCCACCCCAAAACAGCAGGGAACCCCCACCTCGCTGCACTCGCTGGACAGTGTGTCTAACGCGTTCAGCCTGACCGGGTTGCCTGCAAACACGACTCCGACGATTGTCTGGTTGAAGGCATATGCGACACTCATCGGTGCAGAGAGTGTGATGCCAATCCTGAGCGGTCCATTCGGCATGTTGTTGGGCCCATCTGCACCGCAATGCATGGTGTGGTGGTTGCAAGGACGGACCTCGCCATGGACGTCGGGAGTGAAGTAGTGCATCGTGCAGCTTATTGCGTACTGTTTGAAACGTAACACTACGTCCTGTGGCTGCACGAAAAGCATTATTCAACATGGTGGCGTTGCTGTCAGGGTTCCTCCGAGCCATAATCCGTAGGTAGCGGTCATCCACTGTAGTTGTAGCCCTTGGACGGCCTGAGCGAGGCGTGTCATCGACAGTCCCTGTCTCTGTATCTCCTCCATGACCGAACAACATCGCTTTGGTTCACTCCGAGACGCCGGGACACTTCCCGGGTTGAGAGACCTTCCTGGATCAAAGTAACAATGCGGACGCGATCGAACCGCGATATGGACCGTCTAGGCATGGTTGAACTACAGACAACACGAGCCATGGTGGAAAGGTTGGAACTGATCGGCTGTCCGACCTCCTCTGCCTAATAGGCGCTGCTCATCTTCTGGCGGGTTTAGTAACATCTCTGAACAGTCAAAGGAACTGTGTCTGTGATACAATATGCACAGTTAACGTCTATCGGATCGGAGCGTGGAATCTCAGATCCGACCGAGAGTGCGACAAATCCCTTAATCGGGCAGGTAGGTTAGAAATTTTAAAAAGGGAAATGGATAGGATAAAGTTAGATATGGTGGGAATTAGTGAAGTTCGGTGGCAGGAGGAACAAGACTCCTGGTCAGGTGACTACAGGGTTATAAACACAAAATCAAATAGGGGTAATGCAGGAGTAGGTTTAATAATGAATAGGAAAATAGGAATGCGGGTAAGCTACTACAAACAGCATAGTGAACGCATTATTGTGGCCGAGATAGATAGAAAGCCCACTCCCACTACAGTAGTTCAAGTTTATATGCCAACTAGCTCTGCAGATGATGAAGAAATTGAAGAAATGTATGATGAAATAAAAGAAATTATTCAGATAGTGAAGGGAGACGAAAATTTAATAGTCATGGGTGACTGGAATTCGAGTGTAGGAAAAGAGAGAGAAGGAAACGTAATAGGTGAATATGGATTGGGGCTAAGAAATGAAAGAGGAAGCCGCCTGGTAGAATTTTGCACAGAGCACAACATAATCATAGCTAACACTTGGTTTAAGAATCATGAAAGAAGGTTGTATACATGGAAGAACCCTGAAGATACTAAAAGGTATCAGATAGATTATATAATGGTAAGACAGAGATTTAGGAACCAGGTTTTAAATTGTAAGACATTTCCAGGGGCAGATGTGGACCCTGACCACAATCTATTGGTTATGAACTGCAGATTGAAACTGAAGAAACTGCAAAAAGGCGGGAATTTAAGGAGATGGGACCTGGATAAACTGAAAGAACCAGAGGTTGTACAGAGTTTCAGGGAGAGCATAAGGGAACAATTGACAGGAATGAGGGAAAGAAATACAGTAGAAGAAGAATGGGTAGCTCTGAGGGATGAAGTCGTGAAGGCAGCAGAGGCTCAAGTAGGTAAAAAGACGAGGGCTAATAGAAGTCCTTGGGTAACAGAAGAAATATTGAATTTAATTGATGAAAGGAGAAAATATAAAAATGCAGTAAATGAAGCAGGCAAAAAGGAATACAGACGTCTCTAAAATGAGATCGACAGGAAGTGCAAAATGGCTAAGCAGGGATGGCTAGAGGACAAATGTAAGGATGTAGAGGCTTATCTCACTAGGGGTAAGATAGATACCGCCTACAGGAAAATTAAAGAGACCTTTGGAGATAAGAGAACGACTTGTATGAATATCAAGAGCTCAGATGGAAACCCAGTTCTAAGCAAAGAAGGGAAAGCAGAAAGGTGGAAGGAGTATATAGAGGGTCTATACAAGGGCGATGTACTTGAGGACAATATTATGGAAATGGAAGAGGATGTAGATGAAGATGAAATGGGAGATACGATACTGCGTGAAGAGTTTGACAGAGCACTGAAAGGCCTGAGTCGAAACAAGGCCCCCGGAGTAGACAACATTCCATTGGAGCTACTGACGGCCTTGGGAGAGCCAGTCCTGACAAAACTCTACCATCTGGTGAGCAAGATGTATGAAACAGGTGAAATACCCTCAGACATCAAGAAGAATATAATAATTCCAATCCCAAAGAAAGCAGGTGTTGACAGATGTGAAAATTACCGAACTATCAGTTTAATAAGTCACAGCTGCAAAATACTAACACGAATTCTTTACAGACGAATGGAAAAACTAGTAGAAGCCAACCTCGGGGAAGATCAGTTTGGATTCCGTAGAAACACTGGAACACGTGAGGCAATACTGACCTTACGACTTATATTAGAAGAAAGATTAAGGAAAGGCAAACCTACGTTTTTAGCATTTGTAGACTTAGAGAAAGCTTTTGACAATGTTGACTGGAATACTCTGCTTCAAATTCTAAAGGTGGCAGGGATAAAATACAGGGAGCGAAAGGCTATTTACAATTTGTACAGAAACCAGATGGCAGTTATAAGAGCCGAGGGACATGAAAGGGAAACAGAGGTTGGGAAGGGAGTAAGACAGGGTTGTAGCCTCTCCCCGATGTTGTTCAATCTGTATATTGAGCAAGCAGTAAAGGAAACAAAAGAAAAATTCGGAGTAGGTATTAAAATCCATGGAGAAGAAATAAAAACTTTGAGGTTTGCCGATGACATTGTAATTCTGTCAGAGACAGCAAAGGACTTGGAAGAGCAGTTGAATGGAATGGACAGTGTCTTGAAAGGAGGATATAAGATGAACATCAACAAAAGCAAAACGAGGATAATGGAATGTAGTCGAATTAAGTCGGGTGATGCTGAGGGAATTAGATTAGGAAATGAGACACTTAAAGTAGTAAAGGAGTTTTGTTATTTGGGGAGCAAAATAACTGATGATGGTCGAAGTAGAGAGGATATAAAATGTAGACTTGCAATGGCAAGGAAAGCGTTTCTGAAGAAGAGAAATTTGTTAACATCGAGTATAGATTTAAGTGTCAGGAAGTCATTTCTGAAGGTATTTGTATGGAGTGTAGCCATGTATGGAAGTGAAACATGGACGATAAATAGTTTGGACAAGAAGAGAATAGAAGCTTTCGAAATGTGGTGCTACAGAAGAATGCTGAAGATTAGATGGGTAGATCACATAACTAATGAGGAAGTACTGAATAGGATTGGGGAGAAGAGAAGTTTGTGGCACAACTTGACCAGAAGAAGGGATCGGTTGGTTGAACATGTTCTGAGGCATCAAGGGATCACCAATTTAGTGTTGGAGGGCAGCGTGGAGGGTAAAAATCGTAGAGGGAGACCAAGAGATGAATACACTAAGCAGATTCAGAAGGATGTAGGTTGCAGTAGGTACTGGGAGATGAAGCTTGCACAGGATAGAGTAGCATGGAGAGCTGCATCAAACCAGTCTCAGGACTGATGACCACAACAACACAACGTCTATCTTCAGGAGTTCTGGGAATCGAGATGATGCAAAAACTTTTTTGATGTGTGTATGTATGGAGACTAAGGCGAAAAAAAAAATTCTACCAAGGTTGGGATTCGAACCCTAATTGCCTGTTTACTAGGCAGATGCGCTAACCACTATGCCACCATGGCACAGAGGCAGGATCTCCCATTTCATTCGAGCTGAGGCATTATTCCAATACATTTAGAACTTCTGCAACGCTATTCGAGTTTTAGGAAGAATACTAGGTGGGTCGAGGTGTGAATGGGTATTAGGACTAAGAAGTGAGGGGTAATCGGATATTCTGTGCAGCTGTGCAAGGCCACTGCGCTATGATGGTGTAGTAGTTAGCAAATCTGCCTAGTAAATAGAAGAGTCAGGTTCGCATCCCAGTCTTGCTAGAAACTTTTATTCACTGCTTCGCTTTGCATGTATACATCATAGATGTCTGAGACAAGACAAACTCTCTGGAACCGAATCGTTTCATTTGAATATAATTTTTACCAACATCTCATAATGCGAGTGTAAAAAATACAGTGAAAGCCAAGAAATGAAATTTGAAGATACACATTTAAACAGTGCATTGATGCTGACATTTGTATCCATTAAAATGATAAAGAGTCCTGTGTTATCTCCTGCTACCTTACGGCAAACGCCTAGGAGCCAAACTGAAACAAGGAGTGCAATATGGCACAGAGCGGACAATTACGCTAGGAGGTGCTGTTCGAGACGGTATCCCTGTGACGACTCAGGTATGTATTATACGATAAGGCTCACTGAAATTTGTATGACGTCACAGCATACCGTGACAAACGCTAACTACTGACAAAGTTGTTTACTTTGTGCCATGTTGTACTGCTTCTGTCAGTGTGGGCACTGGTTGTGTGCCGCAAGGTAGGACCAGGCGACAAGGACCGCCTTTTTAAAACATGTATATTTAATTTTGTTTCTTTTCCTATGTTGCTGTGGCCCTCAGTTCGAAGACTTTTTTGATGCAGATTTCCATGCTTCTCTGACTTGTACAAGCCTTTTCATCTTCGAGTAACTGTTGCAACCTATATCCTTCTGAATCTGCTTACTGATCTCTTGTCTCCCTCTACTATTTCTACCCCCTCCCCCCCCCCCCCCCCCCGTATACATACACACTCACTTGTAATCCCAAAATTTGTGATCCCTTGATATATTATGTCTTACCAACCAATCCCTTCTTCTGGTCAGGTTGTGCCATGAATTTCTTTGCTTCCCATTTCTGTTTAGTGCCTTCTCATTAGTCACATGAACTACCCATCCAATCTTCAGCATTCTTCTAGCACCACAATTCAAAAGCTTATACTGTCTTCTTGATTATGATGATGATGTTTGGTTTGTGGGCGCTCAACTGCTCGGTCATCAGCACCCAATTTTTACACACTCCAATTTTTTTACACAATCCAATCTAGCCACTGCCGCGAATGGTGGTGATGATGAAATGATGAGGACAACACAAACACCCAGTCCCCAGGCAGATAAAATCCCCAACCCAGCCGGGAATCGAATGCGGAACCCCGTGATCCAGAGGCGGCAACGCTAGCCACTAGACTACAAGCTGCGGACTTATTCTCTTCTTGTCTAAACTGTTTATCGTCCATGTTTTACTTCCATACACTTCATACAAATACTTGCAGAAAAGACTTCCTTAAATCTCTACTCGTCATTAACAAATTTCTCTTTTACAGAAGCATTGTCTTGCCACTGCCAGTCTACATTTTTTGTCCTCTCTACTTAGGCCGTCATCAGTTATTTTGCTGCCTAGATAGCAAAACTGATCTGCTACTTTAAGTTTCTCGTTTCCTAATCTCATTCTCTCGGCATCACATGATTTAATTCGACTACATTCCATAATCCTTCTTTTGCTTTTGTTGATGTTCATCTTATATCCTCCTTTCAAGACACTGTCAGTTAATTTCAACTGCTCTTCCAAGTCCTTTACTGTCTGTGACAGAATTACAATGTCATTGGCCAACCTCTTAGTTAATGTCATCGGCAAACCTCAAAGTTTTTATTTCTTCTCCCTGAACTTTAATTCCTACTACATATTTTTTCTGTTTTTTACTTCACTGCTTGCGAATAACACTTGGGGTAGGCTACAACCCCGTCTCTCTCCCTTCGCTTTCATGCTCTTCGATTCTTGTAATTGCCTTCTGGTTTCTGTACAAATTGCTAACAGCCTTTCGCTCCTTGTATTTTACCCTTGCTAACTTCGGATTTCAAAGAGAAAATTTCAATAAACGTTATCAAAAACTTCCTCTAAGTCTACAAGTGCTATAAACGTAGATTTGCCGTTTCTTAACCTATCTCCTATGAGAAGTCGTAGGGTAAGTATTGCCTATTCTCCGAAATCCAAACTGGTGTTCCCCGAGGTCACCTACCAGTTTTCTAATTCTTGTGTAAAGAATTCATGTTAAAATTGTGCAGCTATGACTTATTAAACAGATACTTCGATAATATTCAGACGTGTCAGCACCTGCTTTCTTTAGAATTGGAATTATTATATTCTTCTTGAAGTCTGAGGGTATTTCGCCTGTCTCACACATCTTGCTCACCAGATGGTAGATTTTCGCCGGGGCTGGCTCTCCCAAGGCTATCAGTAGTTGTAATGGAATGTTGTCTACTACTGCTTAAGACTGGTTTTCCTTTTGGTATTCATACAGCTGCTACCTCATTTCTCCAAAAGGCAGTTATCTATCTCTCGCCTAGTGGTATATGTTTCTAAATCATTACTTCTCGTATACTGTATGCTTATTCGACACTTCTCATGATGGGAACATCCTGAAAATCTTAGTAATGAGATGTAAAAAATATATTAGTGACGAAGATTAGTCCATTCACAGTCAGTGCTACAGGTGGCCGCAGATCTAAGAGGCTTCTTGTCAAAAGCTATATTATGTCTAAAACGTTGAAAATACACTGATTTTCAAAATGAGTAGATAATAAACACCATTACATATTACCTAACCAGTGAAAATGAAGGAAGTGCTGGAGCATGTTGCTACAGCTCTCAAAGTTGTGCACAGGAAGTTGGAAGTTGCATGGCGTGTGGTCAGCGTGACTACAGCGCCGAATGGGACTGGCCCCGCAACACGAGGCAGTTAAAGGGAAAGGAAAAGAAAGAGAGGGAGAGAGAGAGAGAGAGAGAGAGAGTCAATCTGCGAGCAGTTGCGGTGGACTGTAATTGTGTTCTTCATCACGAGAAGCCCCGGAGGCAAGGTTTGGATAAATTAGCACAGGAAAGAAACGTCCGAAAACTCGAGCAACGCCAACATGTGACGAGTGTATGTTTATTCCATACTTCTCATTATTGGGGATATCCTGAAACACGTAATGATGAGATGTTAATACCAGGAGTTTCGTATTGCTCACAGCATTCTTTCACTTTCACAGAGTGCGTTCTCAACCACAGGCACTACTACCCGAAGGAGAAGAGGTGATCGACTAGGGCCAATTACAGCAACAGACGACCGGCATATTGTGCAGTAGGCAAGGTGGAGCCCGTGTTAAACAGCGGTGCAATTGTCTCAACATTCAACACGAGTGCAAGGCACGCAGCCTCAGACTCCACAGTGGCACGGCGACGGCACCGGGTCGTCTCTTTGCCCGACTACTAGTACGCTGTGTTCCGTTCACATCCTCACATCGGTAGTACCCTTTGCAGTGGTGCCAAGAGCGTACAGACTGGACCAATGTCGAATGGAATCGCATAAGAGCAGAATCAAGTCTGAGTAACGATTCTTCACGTGCCCTCACATAGCAAAACATGGGAATACGTAATACACCCGGGCTCATGTCAAACATGATCGTTATGCTAGTCCAGATGTTATAGTATGCGGTGGAATATTGTTGCATAGGTGTACTTATCTCACCATCTTTGAACACGGTACGGTATCCTACACAGACATTACCGTGACACTAAACTCCTTTCCCGTTCGCGTTTCTTCAGCGGTGCATTCGGTCCTGACTTCTTTTTTTATGGACGACAATGCGCGACTGCACGGAACAGCGCAGGTGGAGGAGCTGTTGGATCGAGAGGACATTCAGCGAAAGGACTGGCCTGCCCATTTTCCCCAACTTAAATCCCATCGAGCCAGTGTCGGATGCATTGGGGAGACTCGTCCACACGCAAGAACGGCCGTCCAGCAGCTGTCAACCGCGCTACTGGACTGGAGTGCTCTACATAAGAACTCGCTACCAACCTTGTCGCCAGTATGGGAGCACGTTGCAGAACATGCTTTGCTGTCTGTAGTGATCACTCACCCTATGAAGAATCCTAGCCCGCCTTTTTTAATGTCCAGGGGTCCATCAAAAATCGCGTTTACTTTAGTGTAATTATTGAAGTGGAATACAAGTGTCATTTCTGTTTGTCTCGCTGCGTATTTTTTCATTTACTATCAGTACTATACAGTAGCAGTTTTTCAGTGCACGGTCCAAGTTTCATCGATCTATGTCACTTGGCAGCGGTACATCAGGTCAAATTTACTTTCGACCATAACTTTGATACACCAGTGGAAGTTTTCTCTTGTTTCGTTTCATCCTAATTTGGGGCACGTTAAATCAATGAATTTTTAATGTTCTGTGTCTTTCTCCTACCTAAGTATAGTTTCATTCTTATAACCTCTCTTTCTTGTTTATTTTTTTTACGAAAGTATTCAAAAAATTTTTTTGTTTATCTATTTGGGTCCTTTCTGAGGACGTGTCCATAAAAATCAATTTTTATTTTCCTCATTGTCTCTGAGAGTTTTCGGGAGTTTGGTAAAGGATTGCATTTTTTTCATTTGAATTAGTTTGTTGTTGTGGAATTTGGGGCCAAGAATCATCCTTAATGTCTTCCTTTTTTTGATCTTGCCTTTCAACTTGGTCATGTTGTTCATGGACAATGTTCTAGCACCACACAGGGCTTCTGTTTTGATTACTGTATTGTGATGTCTTATTTTTGCATTGCATGACAACGACTTTTTGTTGTATGTGTTTTTGCCCGCATCTCGTGGTCGTGCGGTAGCGTTCTCGCTTCCCACGCCCGGGTTCCCGGGTTCGATTCCCGGCGGGGTCAGGGATTTTCTCTGCCTCGTGATGGCTGGGTGTTGTGTGCTGTCCTTAGGTTAGTTAGGTTTAAGTAGTTCTAAGTTCTAGGGGACTTATGACCACAGCAGTTGAGTCCCATAGTGCTCAGAGCCATTTGAACCATTTTTTTTGTATGCGTTTTTGGTGAGTTCGAACGCCAGTTCAACTTTACTTGCTCCAGACACATCGAGGGCATTCCAGCTGATTCATTCTGAAAGATATTTGAATTCTTTAATCCTCTCAGTTTTTTGTTCTTTATAAAATGTTTTGGTGTGTTTTTTATGTTTGTCGTTATTTCGGTCTTTCCAAAGGAGCTTTTGAGACCTATTTTTTCCGGCTTGTTTTTGTAGTTCGACTTCTTCCCAGGTCTCGACTAGTAGTGCCATATCATCTGAAAAGGCTACATAATGGACTTTAATGCCTGTGTTGTTGGTTCCTAGTCGGATTTCACTACGGATCTTTGTGTTCCACTCTCTGACTACTTTTTCTAGGCGCAGTTAAATAGCAGTGGAGAGAGTTCATCTCCTCTCGTACACAAGCTTTTATCTCAAAAGGGTCGGAGATTTCTCCCATGAATTTGGAGCAGGCTACAACAAACGAGCGATAGACCCATGCATTTATGTCTTCCAATCTGTAAGCTACGTTTATTGCAAGTATTCAATGCCAGCTGCTAAAATCTGTACGAAACGCGTGTACAATCTGGAGAACGCTTGTGAGGAAACGTTACACCGTATCGAGTCAAGTGACCTAGGAGGCATTGTATCTTGACAATATAAATCCTGTTCGTCGCTTCTGAATGCTTATCCAGAATGGCCAAAGCCGAAGAATGTAATTATGTATGTCTAATATCTTACTTAGATGGACCTTAAGTAAGTGACTATTAAAAACACAGACGTGGACTAGGGAAACGAATGAAAAAGAAACGCAGCGGTAGAGGTATAATTTTTGATGGTGATACATTGTTAGTTGCATAAAGTATTTGTTCAGTCAACATGTGGACTAGAGACGTCTGAGAAGGAATGTTGACTGTGATGGGACTGAGTGCAGAGAGAAAAAAATACGCGCGCTGTGAAACTACGTAGTAAAGAAAATGGCGCAAAGCGAAAGGTAATTAATTTTGTCTACGGGGATGGAATGGTGTGAGTGCACGTCTTACAACTTCGTATAGTGAAATAAAAGCTATTAATTTCTGTGTGCCACTCTCTAGAAACTTCAGAACGTACTACATCAATGAAGTCCAGGCCCACAGTCATTCAGCTGAATATTTCACCATTTCCAGAACAGCGAAATTCAACGTCGGGCGACGGTATTGGGTGACAAACAATGTTATTAACCTACTGAGATGAGGATGGCGAATAGTATTATCGGACAGTTTATCGCTGAGCTGCGTAAATTATAAACAGATAGACGTACAACGCTATAGACATTCATTAACGAAAGTAAAATCGCTGATCTTGTCGTCTTCTAAATAAAACCCTGATTCACCCCTCCCCCTTCCCCTCCTTGTGCAGGCCGGTGTGGCCGAGCGGTTCTAGGCGCTTTAGTCTGGAACCGCGCGACCGCTGCGGTCGCAGGTTCGAATCCTGCCTCGGGCATGGATGTGTGTGATGTCCTTAGGTTATTCAGGTTTAAGTCGTTCTACGTTCTAGGTGACTGAAGACCTCAGATGTTAAGTCCCATAGTGCTCAGACCCATTTGAACCATTTTGAGCTCACCCCTCGAATGACATCAAATAGAGACATGAATATCCAAAATTAAGTACCATTAATGATCAAAATGTTTGGCATGAACATTAACGTAATCTTCTAGCAGTATTTGACGCCATAAATAAATTAATAGATAAACTGAACTCAGAAACAAATTGAGTCAACGAAACAGCGGGTCTCGCAGTTCCTAGTAAAGGCATGCTGTTTTATAATAACGACAGGCATTTGCTATGATATTCTCTATCGTCGATATACAACTTAGTTTATGTTTCACTTAAGTTCGAATTGCGTAGGAATAGGTGTAGTAATGAAACGATATGTAAAATTTATATAAGGTTATGACCTACAGAGAAACGTGTTTCTATTTTTTTTATTGCGAACAGACCATCTGAGGACCACGTTCAAATTACAGTTCTTTGTTCTTTTCAGAACGGTCTGAAGACAGAACAAAGAGACATAGTGAACATCTACCCTGCCTTAGAATCCTTACATTTTCAGTACTTTTTTCCGCAAGGCTTCTCTGTTGTTTATATCTTCTGTTCTTATATTGTTTCTTTATAAATCCTTTTTACTTCATTGACCCAGGTTGTTGTGGACTTCTCGCCGACAAATATTTGAAAATATTAATAGTTAATCTACTGTCTTTCATTCGAAATAAATGTCCAAAAAACATGAGTCTTTTTTCCCATTACGTTTGAAATATTTTCTATATATTGGTATATTTCAGCATAACTTCGTAATTTCCAACCTTCTGCTCTGTTTTGTGGTCCTAATATTTTTCTTATAATTCGCCTTTCTAATACTTCTAATTTATCTAAATTTAGCATATAGGCTTTCTGCCTTCACTACCATGTTGTAATGCCTTATTTTTGCAATTTTGGATAGGCACTGTTTATTGTAAAGGTCTTTGGTGAAACCATAATAAGCTCTCCCCATTTTATGCAACCTTTCCTCTATTGCAGATTTTTCCAAAGCATTTTCTTGGATTACCTCCCCTACATATTAGAATTTTCTTACCCTTCCTATTTAGGCAATATATGTTTTCAGGAATTATGGAGCGGCTATTTCTTCCAGGAGATTTATCTGTGTTATAGCAGATGCCACATTTTCTGGAAGTATAGCAAAATCATCTGCAAATGCAAGACACTTCTTTTCGAACTTTTTCATTTCTCTTCCTAACCTTATAGTCGAGATGTTGAGTTCATTAAGTTTTTCATTCCAAATTCTTACTAGATACATCAAAAAATGTTTTGCACCATCCCGGTTCCCAGAACTCCTGAAGATCGACGTTGTGGGTATTGTACCACAGACACAATACCTTTGACTGTTTAGAGATGTCAGTAAACCGCCACAAAGAAGTAAACAACCGTGCATGAGCAGCGCCTATTAGACAGAGGGGGTCCGACAGCCGATCAGTTCCAGTAATTCCACCACGAAGGAGGTACACGGCTCTTGTTTGTAGTTGAACCGTGCATAGAAGGTCAATACCGCATTGTTACTTTGTGCCAGGAAGGGCTCTCAACAAGGGAAGTGTCCAGGCGTCTCGGAGTGAACCAAAGCGATGTTTCTCGGGCATGAGGGAGATACAGAGAGACAGGAACTGTCGATAGCGTGCCTCGCTCAGGGCGTCCAAGGGCTACTACTGCAGTGGATGACCGCTACCTACGGATTACGGATCAGAGGAAACCTAACTGCAATGCCACCATGTTGAATAATGCTTTTCGTGCAGCCACAGGACGTTGTGTTACGACTCCAACTATGCGCAATAGGCTGCATGATGTGCAACTTCACTCCCAACGTCAATGGCGAGGTCCATTATTGCAACCACGGCACCATGCAGTGCGATACAGATGGGCCCAACAACATGCCGAATGGACCTCTCAGGATTGGCATCACGTTCTCTTCATCGATGAGTGTGACACATCCCTTCAACAAGACAATCGTCGGAGACGTGTCTGGAGGCAACCCGGTCAGGCTGAACGCCTTAGACACACCGTCCTGTGAGTGCCGCAAGGTGGAGGATCCCTGCTGTTTAGGGGTAGCGTTATGGGGGGCCGACGTACGCCGCTGGTCGTCATGGAAGGCGCGTAACGGCTGTACGATACGTGAATACCATCCTCCGACCGACAGTGCAACCGTATAAGCAGCATATTTGCGAGGCATTCGCCTTCACGGACGCCCTCTTCGTGCACGTCTTGTGAATGACTTCCTTCAGGAAAACATCGCTCGACTAGAGTGACCAGCATGCTCTCCAGACATGAACCCTACTGAATATGCCTGGGATAGACTGAAAACGGCTGTTTGTGGACGATGTGATCCACCATCCACTCTGGGGGATCTACGCTGAATCGTCGTTGAGGAGTGGGACAATCTGGACCAACAGTGCCTTGATGAACATGTGGATAGTATGCCACGACGAATACAGGCATGCATCAATGTAAGATGATGTGCTATTGGGTATAAGAGGTACCGGTGTCTACAGCAGTCTGGACCACCACCTCTGAAGGTCTCGTTGTATGGTGGTACAACATGCAATGTATGGTTTTCATGAGCAATAAAAAGGGCGGAAATAATGTTTATGTTGATTTTTTTTTTAATTTCTGTTCAGCTTCCGGGATTCAAAACCTTTTTTTTCTGTATTTTCTCTAACACACTGGGAATAGGCTGTAACCTTGTCGTACACCTGTTTTTATTTTGAAAGGATGTGAAATTTCTGCCATAAATTTTACTTTATGGACTGTATCTGTAAGTGTTTCACGGATCAGGTTTGCTAGTTTAGACTTTACGCCAAATTCTCTAATTATTTTGTCCATAGTTTCTCTGTCAACAGAATGAAAAACCTTTTGAAATCCACAAACATAACTACAATATCCTTTGAATTGAGTAATATGTGGCGAATTACTGGTTTGAAATTAATTATTTGTTCTGAGCACGACCTTCTTGTCCTAAAACCGCCGTGATATTCTCCTCCGCTTAATAAAATCTTGGAAAATACTTTATATGCTAGTGGCAGTAAACAGGTTCCTCTGAAGTTGTTTATATCCTATTTATTACTGTACTTTTTCGGGGAGTGGATCTGTCAATTAAAATCTCCAGTCGTCTAGGATTTTTTGTGTTTTCCAATTTTCTTCAAAGAGTAAATTTAAATCCTTTGCTATATTTGGCAAGGACCACTTCAAAAGCTCAGCTGTAACATAATATTCTCCAGTGGCTTTGTTGTTTTTGAGGGTATTAATTACTTCCTGTATTTCTTCTACAGCTGGTAGTAAATCTTCTTCCAAATTTTCGTAAATATCTGAGAATTCCAACTTATGACTTGGTTAAGGACGGTTCAGAAACTAATGAAAATATCTTGCTAGTATTTCACAATTTTCGCTTTTGCTTGACTCAATTTTCCTGTTTTCATTTTTGAAACAAAAATTAGGAGTTTTGCACCCATTTAATTTGTTCTTGAAAGTTTGATAAAAGTCATGAGTGCTATTTTTTACAAAAGTTTTGTCGATTTCCAAAAGTTTCTTCCTTTGAAAGGCTCGTTTTGTATTTCTGATTAACCAGGCTGTTTCCGCTTTTTGTTGTTTAAATTGATCAAAATCTTCAATTTTCTTTGAGCATTTCCGTTTTTCCCACTTTTTAGTCCTCTCTGCTACGTCTTCTTCGCATATTTCATTCCACCATACTTTCCTTTTATTTTTTATTGACCCAAATGTTTTTCTGTGCAGCATTATTAATTGCTTTGGATATTTCTTGTCAGTTGCCATGTTTAGCCCCTTTATTTTCGTCTTGATAGTTTTATATTGATTCTTTTGTTATAGTAAGCCTGTATGTATTGTATTTTATTAACCTTTGTGACTTTTTCTTTGTTCTTTATTGGATAGGAGTTTGGATATAATTTGAAAGTGGTAACGATCAGAATAAAATTCACCATTCTTTACTACTTCCAGATTCGTAATTGCAATTGTAGTTTTTTGCGAAATAGCCACATGATCTAACTGAAATTCTTCTAACATTGGGTTGCGATATATCCACGTTGTAGGTTTTCTTGAGAGTTTCCAAAAGAACGTTGACTAGAGTTTCAGGTAAGAGCTTTAACACAGTGTCCTAGTACATTTCAAAAATTTTTTTCTCTGCCTATTTGTTCACTGAAGTCATCTAATAGTAATATGGTGCTCATCTTTGGAATTTTAGATATTACAGTTTCTAAATGAACCCAGAATTCCTCTCTTTTTTGTGGATTTTTCCTGTTGTCTTCATTTATTGGTGCATGGCAATGAACATGTGTCTGTATCTTGTTTTTACATTTAACTGATAAGAAAGGTACTCTCTCTGAGGTGGATTTAAATACCACAATATTTCCTATTAAACTTTTAGGAACATAGAAAGTTGTACCCAATAATAGCATCTGATTCATAATTTTGATTGCTGGTTTGCCTTTGAAAACTCTGTAGCTACAATTTTCTGCTACATTTTCATCTAGGAACTGTGATTCTTGAACTGCTAAAATTTGAACTCGCTGTTTTCTAAAAGCATTCCTAGTTCTTTTTGTTTACCAGTCTTCAGTAGAGAATTTACATTTGAAGTGCCTAGAAAGTATTTCCTTTTAAATTTTATTTTAAAAGGATTCCAATGTTGCTCCGATTCAAGCATCTGACTGCGGTTGTTGGGACTCCCCAGAACCCTTCATCCCAATGCAATGCGTGACGCAATGGTGGATTTCTCTCTCGAGTTTCTACCTTGGATAGTACTTTCACTTTGCGGGCTTTCCATACTGCAGTTGAAATTGTATCTCATTCAAAGTAAGGAACTGAATTCCAAGATAAGAGCGGATCGTTAGCCCGAAATCTGATTTTTTGTTCGTGGTTCACTCCATTAGGCTCTCCCGTTTTCTCCACCGTTGCGAATTAAATCAGACTTCCTCTTCCGCCTTCGAGACTGTTGTCCGGGTTTCACCTGTAACTCTGGGCAGGGGCTTTCACAGAGTACTACAACCCAGAGCCAGATGGACCCCGGTATTTTACTGAGGTTGCCACTCCTCCTTCCCCGTCACTTGTTAGACGTGGTCCTGCGCTTGGGACCGGTAATAGCGGAGTTATTCTTTGTTATACATGTAATCCGTAACTCTAAGCATACGTAGTAGTGAATTGGTCTCATCTCAGTCTTGCAAGAGCATTTCAACGGACGCTGTTTTTGACGGCTGATATTGTGTGTTAAATCAGGGTGCTGTGCTTCTTGAGAAGTGAGGTTTAGTTGTGGTAGTTGGGGTATGCAGACAGACTTAGGAATAAACAATCTATTGACGATAGCGCTGAACGTGAAAGTGCTGAAACAGGGACTTAGAGCAGTGTATGTCTGCTATGAGTTCTTAACAAAGCGCATCCGATAATTTTCAATAGTTTTGCCACCAAATAGAAATGTTTGATGAAATGCCATCTTCCTATTACTTCCGTGACTTACCCATTAATGTCGAATACTAGTGGTAGGGGCCGTACATATTGTACTACATAAACAGCAGATTGTTGTCCGCAAAAGAGGGCACTTCCTTCCCTTCCTCCCTACCCCCCCCCCCCCCCACTCTCTCCAACTGTATACAATTTTAGATACTTCTTATCCCTTATAGAATTCTCACACACTTCGAGATATGTTTGCCTATGAATCCGCTAAACTGCATGTTTAGGCACTTTCCGAGTAAGGTGGTCAGCCACAATGAGAAACACACACGTTTCTATTTGGCACCCAGTCCGTACCACACGCAATACTGTCGATTTTCTATGAAAAAATTATTCTAGGTTTTCAGAAAAATATCAGCTGTTTAAAACTTTCTGTAAAACGTTTAATACAATAATCATGCTTATATCACTGTTTTAGTCGGCGGTGTGGCCGAGCGGTTCTAGGCGCCTCAGTTCGGAACCGCGCTGCTGCTACGGTCGCAGGTTCGAATCCTGCCTCGGGCTTGGATGTGTGTGATGTCCTTAGGTTAGTTAGGTTTAATTAGTTCTGAGTTCTAGGCGACTAATGGCCTCAGAAGTTATGTCGCATAGTGCTCAGACCAATTGAACTCTCAGCATGGTGGCAATAAGAGTAGGTGTGTCAAGTGAAATCGAATGCCAGTAATCGGTATTGACTTCTTTCCAAACGTTACCAACTTCAGACAGCAGGCAACAAGGTGTTTAATGCCTTCAGAATCAGACACACATATTTCAATGATCACTAGTTCACTGTAACGCTTATGCTTCTGTAGAAGTAAAAACAAAAGGTAAAGCAGTCACCAAACCAAAGGTTTGTTTGAACACCGATTGCTTTATTCGGCATATAGGATGTGGTATGCTGTTACCTTCCTCTCACCTTAGAATTGACTTAAAATTTAAAGTGGATTACAAACGACGGTTAAATCGGTATTTTTCATACAAGGGTTGCCGAGCACAGCATATTTTTTCTGTAACAAATCTTAATTGAAGATAATGAGAATTACACAAACGAAAGAATGGTATTTTATCTGCACACTCTATTGTTCCACGTTCCACGCCTTTCTCTAGCTCGCAACAAGAGCGTGTATGCCCTGCCGGTACTAATCCTTGTCCTGGTGGCGGAACCAGTGCTTCATTGTGTGAATCACCTGCTCATCGTCCTCAAAATGTCTTCCACGAATGGCATCTTTTAATGGGCCAAACAAGTGGAAGCTCGTGGGGGCTAGGTCAGCGCTGTAGGTTAGATAACTCTGTCCAACCCTGTTTTGCGATGTGTTCAGCAGTCCTCAGACTTGTAGGGGGACAGAGCGTTATCGTGTTGCAGCAAAACATCTCCTGGGTGGCTGTGGCGCCGAAGTCGCCGGAACACGTCTTGAGTTTTGTTAATATGTTGGCACATGCTTCTGAAGTAATGGTACTGCCTCTCGGCATCAATCAATGCGAATCACACCTTCACAATCCCAGAACGTCGTGGTTATGACCTTGCCGGCGGAAGCTGTTGCTCTGAATTTTTTCTTCTGAGGGGAGTGGGAGTGGCGCCATTCCATCGACTGTCATTTTATTTCGGCCTCAAAATGGTGGACTCAGGTCTCATCGCCTCTCACAATCCGGGACAAGAAGGCCACCCCTCAGTTTCAAAATGTTGCGAGAAATCAAAATAAATGCTTTTTCTGTGCGATTTGTGGTCCACCATTAGACACCGCGAGACCCATCTTGCACACGCTTTTGATACCCAAGAGTGTGGATAATTGCATCACCACTTCCTTTGCTGATTTACAGACGCAGCACAACCGCCGAGTCGTAATGCGTCTGACCTCGCAAATGACAACATCAGATCGCTGCCACATGTCAGTTGTGACAGCCGTGGATCACGGAGTAGCAATTGCAACCTAACCTCTCAATTATTATCTTTTTCTACAGTTTTTCCCCTCTTCAGCTCCCTCTATCACTATGGAAATTATTCCCTGATGTCTTAAAAGATGTCCTCTCATACTGTCCCATTTTCATGTCAGTGGTTTTCATATATTCCTTTTCTCGCCGATTCTGCCAAGAATCTCCTCACTCCTTACTCTATCTCCCCACCAGATTTTCTACATTCTTCCGTAGCACTTCATTTTAATCGCTTCAATTCTCATCTTTTCCGGTTTTCATGGACATGTTTACTACCATACAATGCTCTGCTCCAAACGTACGTTCTCAGAAATTTCTTTCTCAAATTACGGCCTATGTTTGATAGCAGTAGACTTCTCTTGGCCAGGGATAGCTATTTTTTCTGGTGCTCGTCTGCATTTTATATCCTTCTTGCTTCGTCCGTCGTGGGTTATTTTGCTGCCTAGTTAACAAATGTCCTTAACTCCGTCTACTAAGTGATCCACAGTTCTTATGTTAAGTCTTTCGATGTTCTCATTTCTAGTACCTCTCATTAATTTCGTGTTTCTTCGGTTTCCTCTCAGTCCCTAGTAGTAGTCTTTAAGCTATTTCATTCAGTAGATGCTGTAATTCTTCTTCAATGATATCTTTCATCTTGATTTTTAATCTCTCTCTTGATCCTGTCCTTTATTTCTGTCATTACTTCTTCAATATACAGATTGAACAGCAGGGGCGAAAGGCCAGGTCCTGTCCTACTCGCATTTTAGCAAGTTCAAAAACATAGCAATGAGAGCGGCTCTGAAAGGAAAGAAACCTGCACTCCATAACCGAATGCCTTCATTTACTTTTGACCACTTTTTTCTGACAGAAAGTATTCTTTGAGGCATTAACTGAAATTTCTGTTATTTCAACTAGCCATTGTAGTCAATTCTTTAAAACTGTGTAAAGGCCTTGGACTTGTCCGAGCTTCAGGGGTGGCCATCAGTTCTCTGGGATATAAAAAAATCACAACGCCAAGAAGGAGTTGTGCGTCATAAACGAAAGTTGGTAGACTTGTTTTTTCATCTGGAAGATGATGCTTTCTCAAATTTCGCGCTAGGCGCCTAAGAGTGGCGCTGGTAGCACCACATGAGGATACAAATTAGGTTTGCTTTAAATACACGCTGTGATGGTCGTGAGCCTTAGGTACGTTTGGTATTGGACGTGTTGAGTTGTTGTTAGTTAAAAAAGCCTTTAAGGCGACTGTTTTTTGTGTCATCAGTCTTCTGTCGAGTTTGATGCGGTCCGCTATGGATTCCTCTCCTGTGCTAACCTCTTCATCTGAGCGTAGCACTTTCAACTAACGTCCTCAATTCTTTGCCGGATGCATTGCAATCTCTGTCTTCCTCTACACTTTTTGCCCTCTACAGCTCCACCTAGTACCGTGGAAATCTTTCCCTCGTGTCTTAACAGATGTCATTTCATCCTGTCCCTTCTCCTAATCAATGTTTTCCAGATATTCGTTTCCTCTCCGATTCTGTCCAGAACCTCCTCATTCCTTAGCTTATCAGTCCACCTAATTTTCAACATTCGTCTGTAGCACCACATCTCAAATGCGTAGATTCTCTTCTGTTCCGGTTTTCCCACAGTCCATGTTTCACTACCATACAATGCTGTACTCCAGACGTACATTTTCAGAAATTTCTTCCTCAAATTAACTATGATATTTTATATTAGTGGACTTCTCTTGGCCAGGAATGCCCTTTAAGCCATTGCTAGTCTGCTTTTTATGTCCTCCTTGCTCCGTCCGTCATTGGTTATTTTAATATCTAGGTACAAGAATTCCTTAACTTCATTTACTTCGGGACCATCAATCTCGATGTTACGTTTCTCGATGCTCTCATTTCTACTAGTTCTCATTACTTCCGTCTTTCTTCGATTTACTCTCAGTCCATACATTGTACTCATTAGACTGTTCATTCCGTTCAGTAGATCATGCAATTCTTCCGCACTTTCACTCAGGATAGCAATGTCGTCAGCGAATCGTATCACTGATATCTTTTCACCTTGAATTTTAATTCCAGTGCTGAACCTTTCTTTTAGTTCCATCACTACTTCCTCGATGTTCAGATTGAACACTAGGGGCGAAAGGCTACATCCTTGTCTTACTCCATTTTTAATACGAGCACTTCGTTCTTGGTCGTCCACTCTTATTATTCCCTCTTGGCTGTTGTACAGGTGCATGAACCAGGTACCTACTGTGGAGGTCCACACTCCGCAACGTTAGCTGAATGGACATTGGTAACCCACTGGTTCATCTGAGCGATCAGCTGCTCAACTGTTGCACATCTATTCGCCCATAAACATCTCCGCAGCTGGCGTTCACCTCTGTCGTCTATGGCCCTATAGCTTACCCGTATTTTTCTCAGAATTTCGAACATCTTGCACCATTTTACAACGTCAAACGTTTTTTTGACGTCGACAAATCCTATGAACTTGTCTTGATCTTTCTTTTGTTTTGCTTCCATTATTAACCGCAATGTCAGAAATGCCTCTCTCGTGCCTTTACCTTTCCTAAAGCTAAACTGATCGTCATCTAGAGCATCCTCGATTTTCTTTACCATTCTTCTGTATATTATTCTTGTCAGCAACTTCGATGGATGAGCTGTTAAGCTGATTGTACGGTAATTCTCGCACTTGTCAGCGCTTGCAGTCCTTGGAATTGTGTGGATGATGCTTTTCCGAAAGTCAGATTGTACGTCGCCAGAGTCATACATTCTACACATCAACATGAATAGTCGTTTTCTTGCCACTTCCCCCAAATGATTTTAGAAATTCTGATGGAATGTTATCCATCCCTACTGCTTTATTTGATCTTTAGTTCTCCAAAGCTCTTTTAAATTCTGATTCTAATACTGGATCCCCTCTCTCTTCTAAATCGACTCCTTTTTCTTCTTCTATCACATCAGACAAATCTTCCCCCTCATAGAGGCTTTCAATGTATTCTTTCCACCTACCCGCTCTCTCCTCTTCATTTAACAGTGGAATTCTCATTGCACTCTTAATGTCATCACCCTTGTTTTTAATGTCACCGAAGGTTGTTTTGACTTTCCTGTATGCTGAGTCTGTCCTTCCGACAATCATTTCTTTTTCGATGTCTTCACATTTTTTCTGCAGCCATTTCGTCTTAGCTTCCCTGCACTTCCTACTTATTTCATTCCTCAGCGACTTGTATTTCTCTATTCCTGAGATTCCCGGAACATTATTGTACTTCCTCCATTCATCGATCAATTGAAGTATTTCTTCTGTTACCGATGGTTTCTTCCCAGTTACCATCTTTGTACCTATGTTTTCCTTCCCAACTTCTGTGCTGGCCCTTTTTAGAGATGTCCATTCCTCTTCAACTGTACTGCCTAGAGAGCTTTTCCTTATTGCTATATCTAAAGCCTTAGAGAACTTCAACCGTATCTCGTCATTCCATAGTACTTCCGTATCCCACTTGATTCTTCTTGACTAATGTCTTAAACTTCAGCCTACTCTTCATCACTACTATATTGTAATCTGATTCTATGTCTGCTCCTGGGCCGCCTTACAATCCAGTATCTGACTTCGGAATGTCTGTCTGACCATGATGTAACTGAAATCTTCCCATATCACCCGGCTTTTTCCATGTATACCTCCTCCTCTTGAGATTATTGAACAGAGTATCCGCTCTTACTGGCTGAAACTTGTTACAGTACTCAATTAGTCACTCTCCTCTCTCATTCCTTTTCCCAAGCACATACTCTCCTGTAACCTTTCCTTCTACTCCTTCCCCTACAACTGCATTCCAGTCTCTCATGACTATTTTCATATCCCTTTACATATTGTATTACACTTTCAATGTCCTCATACACTTTCTCATCTACAGTTTGTGTACCTGAAATATAGTTGTCGGTGTTGATTTGCTGTCGATTCTGAGAAGAACACCCCCATTGCTGAACTGCCCTACCTTCCCACCCATACTCCCGTTATACCATTTACTGCTGCTGTTGATATTATCCTAAACACATCTGACCAGAAATCCTTGTCTTCTTTCCACTTGACTTCACTGACACCTACTATACCTAGATTTAGCCTTTGCATTTCCCTTTTCAGATTTTCAAGTATCCCTACCACGTTCAAGCTTCTGACATTCCACACCCCATTTCGTAGAATGTTTTCCATACACTGGTTATTCAATGTTTTTCTCATGGTAACCTCTTGTAAGGTGGCTATAGTTTCGCACCTTACAAGCACTCATCTACATACTTTTCCATGATTTACAGCTGTGATTAGGTATCATTTGATAGGTTGTACATCGTACATATGAATATTTAAAGAAGTCTGGCATTGTCATGTACATCTTGTATATAGTTGTTAACGCTTACTGCATGAAAGGTGATGCCCGTCTTTACTATCAAAACGGTGTAATGAATGACTGCCTGTACTAGCAGAGGTTGGAACGCCAGTGGAAATTGAATGGCAGGCTTAACTCAGGCCTTTTTAAAGGCCAGCACAGTTGTGTTGGCCTGCTTTAACACAGGAAGTATCTTAAGTCGGGCGATCGGGGCACCTCAGCACTGAAGCACAATACAGCAGCGGACAGCCGCTACTGTAGCGGGCCAGGAAGGATAACCGGATAATACTTTGGAAACTCTGAAAATCTTGGATGCAGCGGAGAGGAAGGAGTAAGCGTTACCTCGGAAGTCACGCAGGCTGGATAATTTCCGAGTATTTTTACTCTGAGAAGCGTACCATCCAAATTAACGGGTATAGGTATTTCGTCGCAAACTTTCCGCACTGGAAGACAAAAGACTAAAATATAGATAGTCAGTGTTCGTAAGAATCTGTAAAGAGGGAGAATATTCCGTGGTTTCGAGAATATGATTCGCCTTCTGCAGTTACAAGGGAGTGGAGACGAGCTTTGCTGAGAAGCCAGCGGTGGAGACAAAAGGTCTTCCATTTTGAGCGCCCGTGTCTGATGGTCGCTTAGTGTCAGCTTTATTGATACAGACGAACTGGCTGTATTTGTTCTCAGGAGATATTGTAGTTAGAACGGTTAGGCACTGTTCTGTTGCGAACTTATAAATATAAATATAAATATAAATATAAATAAATAAATATATATATATATATATATATATATATATATATATATATATTGTGGCTTACCAGATGAAGTACATATGGTGATATTGCTAACTGGTTCGGCTTATTAGGGCTATAAAGCTAAATAGCTGTGATCACATAAATTTTGTTTCCACTGAGGTTGCACACCATTGTAGATCATCTTTGAAAGTAGTGTCTTGTAGTGTTTGGTGCGCAGATGATGTCAGTCATCTCGCATTTTTTAATTAGATCGCGTAACCATAAAAAGGGGCGGATTTGGGCAATTGATCAATGATGTTAGTTAGGAAATTCATTTGTATCTCTTAATGTCCATTGGACATTGATATATAAACATTTGTAATACCTAAAAGGGGTTTTAATCTACAATAAATGTATAAGCAGAAACATTTATCATTTGGTAGTTACTAGTTCCCTTAATCATTCATTTATGTTTATCTTTTAATTTATATATTAAAGAGCAAGAAGGAGGGAATGATATCTCCATTAAGATGTTCTAAGACCTGCTTCAGGGAGTAGTCAGACAGGGCCAAATCTTCATTTTTGCATTCAGTATTTTCCATCCGCCTGGAGTAGCATCTTGGAACCTTCCCCTTATCAGCCCCCTCCCGGAGATCCGAATGGGAGACTATTCCGAAATCTTTTGCCAATGGAGGACGGCGGTACAAAGTCGCGTCTGGCCATTCTGATTTAGGTTTGCCATGATTTCCCTAAATCGCTTCGGGCAAATGCCGGGATGAATTTGAAAGGGCACGGCGGACTTCTTTCCCCATCCTTCCCTAATGCAATGGGACCAATGAATCCGGAATCTGCAACCAACCAACCAACCATCAGAAAATGTGACAAGTTGCAGAATGAATGATTTAAGGCCACTATCATACACGCGTAATAACGTCATGTAAGAAAGTAGATAAAAAAGCCCACTGAAGATAGGACATAAAGTGCTGAAACAGGTCTGTGTAAAACAAAATTATAAACCGCGTCGTCTCCAATATTTTTTCAGTAATGTGAAAGTGACAGTTTCAGAGTCCTGGCCCACCCACTCCCCCTTTCATAGACTCTGTGACCGAGGAATTCGGAATTAGGGATACACTTAGCATGGAAGTTCAAGGCCCCTATAATGTCACTCCTTAAACGCAACTACCAAATCAGTAAATTAACAATTTATTCAAAGATAATATTTATAAACAGCTAAGAGACAATCAACACGTAGCCATATTTAAGACAATACCAAAATATCACAGATAGCTTGCTTCTCAAGCAAGGCAGCAAACTACAATTACAAAATCTGACTTAAAGGGATGAGCCACAGAGATTTCAATACTTAAAGGAACAATAAATTACAATCAGAAAGTGATTTAAAGAAATGTGGCACAGATAATTTATTTAAAGGTGCAATAATATGCAATACGAAAGTCATTTATGAAACGCACGCCAGTTCATTAAGAACCCAAATAACACAAGCAGCACAACAAATTACAATTTAATACAATTCATTCCCAAGCAAATAAAAAACGAAACACGTTAAATGTTTACCAAACGGCAGTGACGCCAGGCTGCCCTTGGCAAAAGGTGACTTGACTTGAAATTCCGGAAGCACTGCCGTCCAAAACAACACCTAAACGCCGGGGCTCAACCGGGAGTCACTTCCCATTAGACGACGCGTCACAGCTTCTGTGCACCGAAGCGAAACGTGGCGCCGCTCCCACACCCCCAACTCGCAGAAAACTGGAACACAAACAGACCGCACAAGACACGGCAAACACCAACCAAACATCAATTAATATAAGTCATGAGATCAATAAACAACAAATAAATGAAGAACCAATTGCTCTTTTACTAATACTGAATGAGTACATTCAAATAAATGCACGCGTATAAAATTCTACGTACAAATGATTGCCTTTTAGAGAATATGAGCCTTTATTAATAACTGAGTGAGTGCTTTCAAACAAATGCACGTATGTAAAGGAACTACGCACAAATGACTAGCTTTACAGAATATGAGTCTTTACTAATGACTAAGTAATTGCTTTCAATAGAAGTGATCCAAATTTTACAGCAATATTCACGGGACGTCCATTTGTTGGCATTCAAAATACACGGAAAATCTCATACAGACAATACACATAGTTCTGGATACTGTCCCAAAAAAAAAAAAAAAAAAAAAAAAAAAAAAAATATATATATATATATATATATATATATATATATATATATATATATATATATAACGCACACACCTTCGAGCTAATCAGCTTTCTAATAGTAATCCAACCAGCGGATTTTTAAAAAGATAGAGTAACTGCTGGTCTCCATGCGGTTCCGCACTCTGCCGGCTGCACTTACTTTAACAACACGTACATTAGGGCAACCAAGCAACAAGTACACTCGCTGCAACGCAAATCGTTCAACGAAACGAAGGCACCAAAATCACTTACACCTTTGATGGAGAGCGTTGTTCGAGGTGGTCTCGAGGGGTGGGTCTTTCCGAGAAACCAGGCACCAAAGCAATGCGACGAACAGCGCCCGGAGCTGGCATCAGGCAGGTCCACCACAAACTCGCTACCGCCTTACGAGCTAGACCCGCCGTGCCGCTGCTGGCCGGGTACGCGTGTTTTCCTCTTTCGTCCACGCAAGCACGTCCTTGCGCCTCGTAGCGAGTCCAACACTGACTGCCCCGAGCACCAAACACTCGCGAGATCACAACAGGGTCAAAGATAGTAGTACAGCTGGGTAATTAACAGTGTCGCGCCAAAGAGCTGGTGCGCCAGAAAAGGCGCGCCACGGCTCAGGCTCCCCACTACCTGAACTGCCGGCCCCGAAAAGTAACCCGAAAAACCCAGACATCTGGGTAAAATCGGATTATTCCGCCGGACGCGTAGTCTGTTGGTTTTTTAATATAAAATGAACGAAACCACCTACAGACCAGTTCTCGTTTAGTAAAGTCCAACAAACATTTGTTGAAATCAGTCAAATGTCTCCAGACCCAAAAACGGTCCGGTTTACCGTAGACACTTGTGTGAAAAGGCGCCCACGCCGCCCCAGGACGCCCTCAAAACTAAGGCAAATACTGGGAAACGAGGACGTATGGCAACCTTGCGGTGTTACCCTTGAGTAAATTTCTACGAAAGGAGGGTGGAACAGGAAAAGATGCGCTTTAATATGAAAGATCGATTGGAAAAAAAAACGAAAAAAAAGAATAGAGACATCATATAAATGGATTATTTCACCACGATAGATTTTGTAGTACATAGCATTCTCAGCTTTTCGTAATTAGTTTTTATGCCTAAATGTATATAAATAATAAATTGTTCGCTGGTTCCAAGTCAAAAAATGGTAATCTAATAACAAGATATCTGCCTAAAAGTAGTGAGGAAGATGTGGTCGCATTAACCTTAGGTAGTTGCTGAAAGAGTATGCGACATCTGTGACGGACTTGCCTCACTGCACCCGATAATATTGATCAACAAAATACGTCGTGAAATCATTTTTTGAGACATTGTCTTGCAAACTTCTCCACAAGACTACACTTCGCTGCCAATGAAATTCTGAACACGATTGTGAAATTGTGGATCTACTGAAATGATGAACGTTGTTTATGAATCCTCTGCCTACACTGAGCAAACAAATCGCCTTTTTACGGCGAAATTTTGAAGGTCAACTCTTGATATTACTGTAATGTAATGTGGATTTTTTCTCATCTCTTGACGACATTTGCTACTTGGGCATAACTGTACTCTTTTTTTCTCATTTTCTTGAGTGATCATTATATGCGGCCCGCCACGAATTCCTCTCCTGTGCCAACATTTTCAGAGTAGCAATTCCAACCATCTTACATTATTTGCTGCGTATGTTCCAGTCTCTACAGCTCTTCCTAGTACCATGGAAATTACTCCTTGATATCTTAACAGATGTTCTGTCACAGCACCCCTTCTTCTTGTCAGCGTTCTCCATATTTTCCTATCCTCGCCGATTCTGCGGAGAATCTCCTTATTCCTTACCTTACCAGTCCACCTAATTTTCAATATTGCTCTATAGCACTACATCTCAGATGCTTCGTTTCTCTTCCGTTCTGGTTTTTCCACTGTCCATGTTTCACTACCATACAAGCTATGATCCAAATGTACATTATCAGAAATTTCTTCTTCAAAATAAGGCCTATGCTTGATACTAGTAGACTTTTCTTGTTCAAGATTGTCTTTTTTGCCCCTACTTGTCTGCTTTCTATGTTCTCTTTGCTCCGTCCATCATGGGTTACTTTGTTGTCTAGATAGATCATTCCATTCAATAGATTCTGTAATTCTTCTTCACTTTCTCAGGACAGCTATGTCATCAGCGAATCTTATAATTGATATCCTTTCACCTTGATTTTAAATCTCACTCTTGAACCTTCCATTTACTTGCGTCGTTGCTTCTTCAATGTATGGACTGAACATTTGGGGCGAAAGACCACATCCCTGTCTTACACGCTTTTTAAATTGAGCAGTTCGTTTTTGGTCTTCCAGTCTTATTGTTCCCTCTTGCTTGTTGTACATATTGTATATTACCCGTCTTTCTCTATAGCTTAACCCTCTTTTTCTCAGAATTTCTAGAATCTTGCACCATTTTACGTTGTAGAACGCTTTTTCCGGATCGACAAATCCTATGAACGTGACTTTTCTTCAGTCCTGGTTTCATTATGAACCGAAATGTCAAAACTGCTTCTCTGGTGCCTTTAACTTTCCTAAAGCCAAACATCGTTATCGAACACACTCTCAATTTTTTTTCTATTCTTGTATATATTATTATTGTCGCCAACTTGGATGCATATGCTGTGAAGATGATTGTGCGATAATTCTCGCACTTGTCGGCTCCTACAATCCTTGTAATTTTGTGTGATACCTTTCCAAAACGCTGATGGTACGTCGCCAGTCTCATACATCCTAAAGACCAAGAAGAATAATCGTTCTCACTTCCCCAGTGATATTAGAAATTCCGATGGGATGTCACCTACACCTTCTGCCTCATCTGATCATAAGTGCTTCAAAGCTCTTTTAGATCTGATTCTAATACCGAATCCTCTCTCTCTATCGTCTCCTGTTTCTTCTTCCATCACGTCATTAGACAATTCCTCATCATCAGAGACGTTCATTGTACTCTTTGCACCTATTCGCTCTCCCCTCTGCATTTAACAGCGGAAAGCCTATTGCACTTTTTATGCTACCATCCCTGGTTTTAATTTCACTTAACGTCGTTTTTACTTTTCTATATGCAAAGTGAGCCCTTCCGACAAATATTTCCATTTCGATTTGTTAACATTTTTCACGCAGCCATTCTGCCTTAGAATTCCTGTACTCCCTTTTTATTTCATTCGTAAGTGACTTATATTTCTATATTCCTGAATATCCCTGAATGTTTTTGCATTTCCATCTTTCGTCGATCAATTGAAGTATTTCTTCTGTTGCTAACGGTTTCTTCACATTTACCTTCTTTTTACCTGTGTTTTTCTTTCGATCTTCCGCTATTGTCCTTTTTAAGGATGTGCAGCTACACTCTCCAAAGAAAATGGAAATGTAGTGCCGGTAAGTGTTGAGTCCCTACACATCGTTCAACTGACGTCAGTTCGCACAGTGGTAATGAGGTCCTGAAGGCGCACAGGAGAATAAACTGGGTCTGTTTGACGGCTGGCTGCTGTCTTCTGCGAGTCCGCGCAGTTCCCACAGTCTGCAGTGGGCGGGATAAATTTCGGCCGGTAGTTGTGGGTGGGCCGTGTGGGTGAGTGTCTGGTTATACCTGATCTCCATTACGTATGATGTCACGACAGTTAAAATACACCGCGCATGCAGCCGTCCAAGGTCTCGCGCGCATTCGAGAAGAGCGGAGCGCTGCGCTCGCTTCCAAAGACGGCACCTCTCCTGGGAACTCCGATGGCCGATTCGTTCGGAGGGCTATCGAGCAGGATGCAGTGGACTCTGGTGCATTCATTTCGCTGTAAACACGGCTTGCTGAAATCACTGAAAATATCTCGTCGTTTATTTCCAAAAGTAATGAGAGGTCTGTGGTTACGATGAGGGGCAGAAGACTATCTATCGCAGCATAGCTACTTGTCATGCTTTTTAGCACAAATTTGATATGTTCATTACTTTTTGTATTTAATATCTCATGTAGTTGATATATTTAGATATATCTTACCTTTCCTCTCCCTCCTTCTCCACACAAACACACACACACACACACACACACACACACACACACACACACACACACACGACGACACATGCTGTTGTTGCTATTGTTATACTCTTCAATCCAAAGACTAACTAGTTGCCGCTCTCCACACTTATTTATCCTGTACAAGTTCAAACGGCTCTGAGCACTATGATACTTAACATCTGAGGTCATCAGTCCCATAGACTTAGAACTACTTAAACCTAACCAACCTAAGGACATCACACACATCCATGCTCGAGGCAGGATTCGAACCTGCGACCGTAGCAGCAGCGCGGTTCCGGACTGAAGCACCTAGAACCGCTCGGCCACAACGACTGGCCCTGTACAGGTGTCTCTTCATTTCTACATAACTACTGCAAGCTATGAACCTGCTTATGGTAGCCGAACCTTCTTTAGTTTTTATAACTCATACTTAATATATTACCATATACTGTAATTTATTACTTGGTGCTACAGTATGTGTCATATCAAGCAATTTCTTTTCGGCAACTTTTCTCACGAAAGACTTTCCTCCCCGATTGCAGTTAGCACATATTGATTATATTATCTATCCTTCCATTTTCCAAGAGTCTTCTGTTGCAACACATTTCAAACGCTTCTGTCCTCTTCTCGTCTGCATTGTTAATCGTCCACGTTTCACTTCCATACACGGATACACTCGAGACAATACCTTCATGAGGCACTTCCAAAGACTTAAATTTATTTCTGGTGTTCACATATTATTCTTTCTTTGAAAAGCTTTTCTCGTAACTGTCAATCTGCAATTCATTTGGCGCAGGAAGGGGCTATAATGAGATTTTTAGCAGATAAATGCCTGTACTAGGGAAATATGTGCTAGTTTCCTGTTGCACACCACATGTCTGTACCTACTGCCACGTTTTCCTATTGCCTGATTTAAGTTTTCTGTGATTTCCCTAAATCGCTCCAGATAAGTGACAGGATGGTTCCTTTGAAAGGGCACGGCCGACTTCCTTCCCCGTCCTTCCCTAATCCGATGAGACCGATGACCTCGCCGTTTGGTCTTTTCCCCCAAACAACCCCACCCCAATTCCTGTTGCCTACCACACCGCAGTACTTCAGCCGTTAAATTCTTCCCGAACGCGCTACAGATTACATCACAGTCGTCTTACCAATCACCTTGACTTTCACTAACTTAGACTGCTGAAGCATCTGTTGGCTTATTGAAACATGACGCTTCTTGATGCACTAGTTCCAACAGATGCAGCCACTTCTCGCACGCTGTGGGCTGAAGTGGACCCAAGAGGTAATTAGGTACTAACTTACATTCAATTTATGTTGAAAATGTGTTCATGGTCTAATGATGGTTAATTAACCGAAACTGGTTACCAGTGAACAGAACTTACACATTTCAAACCAAAACCACCTGTTGATATGTCGATTTATCGAAATTTGGAAAGTGATATTCTCGTGGTCCCATTAATCTCACAACACAACAATGTAGTCCGCAACGCAATTGTGGAAACAGGCCCTTTCAGCTGGGCCAGTCTTATCAAGATTTATGTGGCATTTCTTCATCAACTCTCCTACTTATCGGTTTGTGACAGTCAAAGTTTGGGTTCCCAGGAGAGACCAGTTTGAAGGTGATATCCATCTATAACAGCGATAACATAGTCGTCAGGAGCGAATGAGGTTTTAGTAAAGGCACTGGGCCTGCATGAGATGGAACCGTGCTATAAAACATTGTCCAAATTATTACCCGCGGTCTAGGGGTAGCGTCTTTGATTCATAATCAAAAACGTCTTCGGTCCCGAAGATACTAAGTACTGCGAGATCGACAGTAATAATCAATAGTTGAGAAACAAAACTGATAAAACTGGACAGATCCGTGAGGCAAGGCTGTCCACTGTCAATGGCTCTATTCGCTATAGCACTGGAGCCGCGGAAACTCACAAACGACATCAGAGGCTTCTCCGTAGGAGGCAAAGCAGTAGCATGTATAGCCTACGCTGACGACCTAGGCATCTTTATTGAAGACCAGGAAGATATTGGGAGAGTAGAAACCATCATGAATACATTCCAAAAAGCGTCAGGCGCCCAAACCAACCCCAGAAAAACAGTGCTACTGCCGATAGGGAATCAACGACTCAAACCAGACAGCCAGTGGTATAAAATAGCAGAAAGCCATAAAGTTCTTGGAATATATATACAGTCTTGTCCACTTAGAATGGCCGCATACAACTGGAGGGACGTGCTACACACCATAAGAGGTCTCTCCAGACAGCACGCGAACCGGAAGCTAAAAATCCACCAGAAAACAGTACTGATAAACACGACGATCCTGTCGAAAGCTTGGTACCTGGCGCAAATCTTAAGCATCCCGACAGAAGTTGCGCGAGCACTAACGAGCGCAGTGTACTACCTGTTGTGGCGTCGAAATATATTCAAAGTGAGGCAAGCAACGTGCTCGCTGCCAACAAAAGAAGGGGGACTAGGTCTAGTTGATGTAAAGACCAAATGTGCAGCCCTTCTACTGAAACGAACGCTCGCCATCCAGGACAAAAACCCTGACAGCGTCACAGCCAAGATAATCGGAAGATACAAGCCCGCATCACAAGAAGCGCCGGTCGACACGAGACACATTCCCTTCAGAATGCGACACGTCAGGCTGCACTACGCCAACAAAAGTTACGTTCTGGACACCGTGGCGAACCCCAGCCACAGAACAGCGAAGAGAATATACTGGGCCTTCAGGGGGAAGCCGGCAAAAGACAAAATTGAACAAAAACTCCCGCAATACAATTGGAAACAAATATGGGGGAATGTCTCGGAAAACGTGTTGCCTAAACATGCGAAGAAGACATGGTACAAAATAATTAACAGAACGGTACCAACCAACCAAAGACTGGCGGAGATAAAACTCGTCGCAAGTGATAAGTGTGATGTATGTGGCATGACCGACATCCTCGAGCACCGATTCACGTGCGGGAATGCCATCAACATCTGGGAAGCGTGCCAGCAGATAGTGGCCCACATCAACAGAACGGCGCCGGGAAGCATCACAGTGGAAGCAATCACCGCCCCAGACTGCAACCCATTTCCACGGCCCAAGCGACTGGCGACTCTCTGGATCCTCGCCATGACGGCACATGCCATCGTAGCGCGGAGGCAGACCGACCAGCTGGCCTTCTTGATGGATCTCTGGGAGGAGAACAAGATAGCCCAGCAGCACAGGCGATACCACGAGAACTTCAAAAACTTCCCGCAGATTCTACTGCAGACAGCAATCGCCAGAGTCCTTCCCAGCCTGTGACCCTCAGCACCGCCACCAGCCACCTCACCACACTCACCACAAGAATAACGTGTGCAGTGATAGTGAACAAGTGCAACACAAAAGATAAAGTGCTTTCTCTTCTCGCATCAAATAGAGAAGTATAGTAGTATAAAGGGTTTCTTCTTAGTGAAATCAGTGACACAAAGTGCTCCTTAGTGGAAAGTGCCTACTACTCATTATTATTATTAGATATTTTTTTTAAAATGAGTTCCTTTACTTTGTGCCTATAAAATTCTATTGATTACTCATATTATCCTTTCTGCATCTCTTATGTAATATGACAAAAATTTTCTCTCTTCTTCAATTTAGATATATTCTGTAGTATATGTAAAAAAAAAAAAAAGTTTCTTCCGCTTCTGCTCCACCTATCATGGTGACGTTTCCTTCATACTGTCCCACTTAACAGTGTAACTAGAGGAAGAGATCGAACCAGAATACACAATGTGCCTGTGGCATCACAAGTGCATCACATACAAAACATAAACTCAAAATCAATGCATCGATGCCAAATATAAACTGTTATGCCTGTCCTGCAATGTCTACCCCCCTCAAAAAAAAAAGGACGACAAATAGCCATGTAAAAGGGTTTAAGGAACAAACAATAAGAGAAAAACGAAAAAGGAAAATGTAAAAACGAAAACATATAAAATGACATAATATTAACCATCACTAGGAATATAATAGATTAATAGAATAAAATGTCTTTTATTTAAATGTATCGTTGTTAATATATTTAAATAAATGTATATGGTTACAAAAAAAAAAAAGGTTCGATCCCCGCCACTGCCTAAATTTTGATAAATAATCAGCATTGGCGGCCGAAGACTTCCAGCATAAGAAGTCAGCCTCATTCTGCCAACGGCCTTGTCAAAGAGGGCGGAGGAGCGGATAGAGGTTCAGAGCACTCTCTTGTCCTAGGGGTGGGAAATTGCCCCTAAAGGCGGAAGAATCAGCAATGATCAACGACATGAGGATGCAGAAGGCAATGGAAACCACTGCATTCAAGACACGTAACGTGTATCCACAGGACATGTGACCTGTATTTGAAGAAGTGTCATGATGATCTCTCCATTGGCAAAAGATTCCGGAATAGTCCCCCATTCGGATCTCCGGGATTCGTTATGAATAGGAAGGTAGGGCAGAGGGTGTGTTACTGTGAACAGTTCAGTGACCGGGTTGTTCTAATCAGAATCGGCAGCAGACCAACACCGACAACGTTAGTTCAGGTATACATGCCGACGTCGCAATCTGAAGATGAACAGATAGAGAAAGTGTTTGAGGATATTGAAAGGGTAATGCAGTATGTAAAGGGGGACGAAAATCTAATATTCATGGGCGACTGGAATGCAGTTGAAGGGGAAGGAGTAGAAGAAAAGGTTACAGGAGAATATGGGCTTGGGGCCAAGGAATGAAAGAGGAGAAAGACTAATTGAGTTCTGTAACAAGTTTCAGCTAGTAATAGCGAATACCCTGTTCAAGAATCACAAGAGGAGGAGGTATACTTGGAAAAGGCCGGGAGATACAGGAAGACTTCAATTAGATTTCATCATGGTCAGACAGAGATTCCGAAATCAGATACTGGATTGTAAGGCGTACCCAGGTGCAGATGTAGACTCAGATCACAATATAGTAGTGATGAAGAGTAGGCTGAAGTTCAAGATATTAGTCAGAAAGAATCAATATGCAAAGAAGTGGGATACGGAAGTACTAAGGAATGACGAGATACGTTTGAAGTTCTCTAACGCTATAGATACAGCAATAAGGAATAGCGCAGTAGGCAGTACAGTTGAAGAGGAATGGGTAACAGAAGAAATACTTCAGTTAACTGATGAAAGGAGGAAGTACAAACATGTTCCGGGAAAATCAGAAATACAGAAATACAAGTCTCTGAGGAATGAAATAAATAGGAAGTGCAGGGAAGCTAAGACGAAATGGCTGCAGGAAAAATGTGAAGACATCGAAAAAGATATGATTGTCGGAAAGACAGACTCAGCATACAGGAAAGTCAAAACAAACTTTGGTGATATTAAAAGCAACAGTGGTAACAGTAAGAGTGCAACGGGAATTCCACTGTTAAATGCAAAGGAGAGAGCAGGTAGGTGGATAGAATACATTGAAAGCCTCTATGAGGGTGAAGATTTGTCTGATGTGATAGAAGAAGAAACAGGAGTCGATTGAGAAGAGATAGGGGATCCAGTATTAGAATCGGAATTTAAAAGAGCTTTGGAGGACTTACGGTAAAATAAGGCAGAAGGGATAGACAACATTCCCTCAGAATTTCTAAAATCATTGGGGGAAGTGGCAACAAAACGACTATTCACGTTGGTGTGTAGAATATATGAGTCTGGCGATATACCATCTGACTTTCGGAAAAGCGTCATCCACACAATTCCGAAGACGGCAAGAGCTGACAAGTGCGAGAATTATCGCACAATCAGCTTAACAGCTCATGCATCGAAGCTGCTTACAAGAATAATATACAGAAGAATGGAAAAGAAAATTGAGAATGCGCTAGGTGACGATCAGTTTGGCTTTAGGAAAAGTAAAGGGACGAGAGAGGCAATTCTGACGTTACGGCTAATAATGGAAGCAAGGCTAAAGAAAAATCAAGACACTTTCATAGGATTTGTCGACCTGGAAAAAGCGTTCGACAATATAAAATGGTGCAAGCTGTTCGAGATTCTGAAAAAAGTAGGGGTAAGCTATAGGGAGAGACGGGTCATATACAATATGTACAACAACCAAGAGGGAATAATAAGAGTGGACGATCAAGAACGAAGTGCTCGTATTAAGAAGAGTGTAAGACAAGGCTGTAGCCTTTCGCCCCTACTCTTCAATCTGTACATCGAGGAAGCAATGATGGAAATAAAAGAAAGGTTCAGGAGTGGAATTAAAATACAAGGTGAAAGGATATCAATGATAGGATTCGCTGATGACATTGCTATCCTGAGTGAAAGTGAAGAAGAATTAAATGATCTGCTGAACGGAATGAACAGTCTAATGAGTACACAGTATTGTTTGAGAGTAAATCGGAGAAAGACGAAGGTAATGAGAGTAAGTTTCATATCAGCGCACACTCTGCTGCAGAGTGAAAATCTCATTCTGGAAACATCCCCCAGGCTGTGGCTAAGCCATGTCTCCGCATTATCCTTTCTTTCAGGAGTGCTAGTTCTGCAAGGTTTGCAGGAGAGCTTCTGTAAAGATTGGAAGGTAGGAGACGAGATACTGGCAGAAGTAAAACTGTGAGGACCGGGCGTGAGTCGTGCTTCGGTAGCACAGATGGTAGAGCACTTGCCCGCGAAAGACAAAGGTCTCGAGTTCGAGTCTCGGTCGGGCACACAGTTTTAATTTGCTAGGAAGTTTCATATCAGCACACACTCCGCTGCAGAGTGAAAATCTCATTCTGGTAATGAGAAGTAGTAGAAATGAGAACAGCGAGAAACTTAACTTCGGGATTGATGGTCACGAAGTCAATGAAGTTAAGGAATTCTGCTACCTAGGCAGTAAAATAACCAATGACGGACGGAGCAAGGAGGACATCAAAAGCAGACTCGCTATGGCAAAAAAGGCATTTATGGCCAAGAGAAGTCTACTAATATCAAATACCGGCCTTAATTTGAGGATGAAATTTCTGAGGATGTACGTCTGGAGTACAGCATTGTATGGTAGTGAAACATGGACTGTGGGAAAACCGGAACAGAAGAGAATCGAAGCATTTGAGATGTGATGCTGTAGACGAATGTTGAAAATTAGGTGGTCTGATAAGGTAAGGCATGATGAGGTTCTACGCAGAATCGGAGAGGAAAATGAATATGTGGAAAACACTGATAAGGAGATGGGACAGGATGATAGGACATCTGCTAAGACATGAGGTGTACCATTAAACCATATCCTTCACATCACTTTCTTCGTTAGAGTCATGAATATCTTCGTACACTTTCTGCCTTAGATATGGGAACAGATGACGGTGAAACAGCAGGGAAGGGCTGGCCCTGGCCGGCGAGAAACGATAGTAGTGGCGTAGTATACAATTTCCACTTTCTCTTTATTCCCACACTCAGCATTTCCAAGTTTCTGGCGGCGAAAACCTCAAGTTCCGAAAGTATATCACTTTATCTTATGTAAAAAAAGCAGGAAACAAAAATTTTCCGGGGAAAAAGCAATTTCATTATGTAAAAAGTGCCAGTGTGCTACGTTAAAATGGGAAGACAAAAAATTAAACATGGGTGAAATAGCTCACTTGCCTTACGTAAAACAATATCGACTGCATATTCAAAATAAACTACAAATGCTAAAACAGTAGTCTTCTTCCTTCCCTTCTTCACCAGTATGAGATTTCTGTAGTCGATTGTGGGTTTCTGTTGAACATGTCATGAGTTCAGCATTGACTACCGCATTTTAGTTAATTTTCGTCAACTTCTCAATTTTTCCAATTTGCAACTCTTGTGCAAACTTATTACAACAGCATATCAAATTACTTTCACTTCACGATGTGACTTCATATATTAGTTTCCCTTCTATGTGATACCCGATAGTTACTGCTTCTAATTGACATCTGAGCATCCTTTGCTGAATTTCAAGTTTTTTTCTCCAGATTTAGGAAAGAGTTTGTCTTAACTTCTGCAAGGTATCCTCAAGATAAATGGCTTATTCAACATCCCGACTATTTAAAATAATTTACATTATAATTTTATCTCCGTTAACAATTATTGTTACTGTTGACAACATAAACGGCAAGTCGGTTGAAAAACAGAACCATACGTGTCAGCGGTCTTGTAGGAACTAAAAAAAGGTCCACTATTTCTTCTCTACTCTCTGTTGTTGACATCTATTCGGTATTTTATATTTTTCTCAAGATAAATCTGTGGAAATCTTTCCATGTTCTGACCATGACATTCATGCACACAGTAAACACTACTGATGATAGGCTGCAACTCTATCAAACTCCCTAATTTCTCTGGAATGTGTCCTTTAATTTTTCGTATATACCAAGTAAATTATTGTTGTGCCCTGTAAGCAGCTTCCACATTCTCTCCATAAAAACACGTTATCCAAGCCTTTTCTAAATCTATAAATGCCAAATGCGTCTTGCTTTCAGTTTTGCCTTCGATTATTATTTCCATTATGAAGATGGAATTTCATGTTAATCACACCAATTTCAGTTCCTGTATACGGGATGCAAACAAATACGAGGATATTCTGAAAGTAAGTTCCGATCGGTGGCGAAATTGAAATCACTGTGGAAATCAAAAATGCTTTGTTCGCAATAGTAGGCCACATCTTACAGCTACGTCTGTACATAGTCGTCACTCCCACTTTGATATTTGTCGTGGCGTTGTTCCAACTTTCCAATACCCTCGTCATGGAATGCAGGCGCCCGTGCTGTCCGCCAATTCCCTACGCTCGTGTACAGCTCTTTCTCTGTGTCAGAATGCTGTCTCCACAGCCAGTGGTTTATGTGAACCGAGATGAAACGCAGGACGGTCTGTGTTGTGGGTGATCACACACTTCCCATCGCAAACGCTACAAGGGCATCTTAATTGTCCCTGCTTAGTGCGGCCGAGATTTGTCATGAAAACGAAACGCACATCTGGAGAAATCTCTCATCAAGCTCTCATGCCTGGAGGGAAACACTATTTTCTGGGCATCTTTACGTGTCCACTGTGCGCTCAGCACAGACAAGAGAGACGTGCCGCGATCGATGGGCGTACTGGAGACACTGTCTATCCCATCTGTGCAAAACTTCATCGGATTTTAGCAGTGGTTTCCATTTCGCGACCGATCGGTGTTTACTTTCCGAATAGCCCTCGTATTAACGCTGTACAAATAACAAATAAGGTCAGATGGGTACGCCACTTCCGCATTACGATCGATGAAGCAATGTAAACAGTATGAGAAAATCCTTGTAACATAGGAGTAGTAATTATGTATGTGAGTGACTCATCGCATGTGCATACTGAGTGCCGTTTATTTAGCATCAGATGCAAAGTAAAATCGCCAACTGTGGACTGGCGATAATCATCCACTTTCCTGTTAGGGAATTCCACAGAAAGTTTCTAAGGAATGTAAATAACGCGAAGTTATCTGCATGTGCCACATGGTTCGTGGTAAGCTGTAGGAAGCTTACCAGCCATGAAACTACAGCTAATGCTGTATCCCTTCAAGAAACTTTCTATCACCTCTGTCTGATGGAACAGACCCAGCAGTATATTTGTTTCTGAATCGCACAGTGTTCTGTCATGCTCGTTATAGCATCCCTGGTGTCGTTTGAAAATAGTTGCAGACAGCGAGAATTCTTGCCAAGAGATTCTCTTCAGTCGCGACAGGCGTTTCGTTCACAAGACTTTTCATATGGCCGCACAAGACGAAGTCAAGGGATAAGATCTGGTAAACCTACAGGCCACAAATCAGTACCTCCTCTGGCAGCTTACTTTTAAGGATATTAGTAACATGTTGCCATTAGAATATTATTCAAGCTCAGTCATTAAGGAAAGTAATACTTATTTAGATTAGAAATATGTACCCATAACAACTGCCCTGAGAATGCCTTACAACTTAATTGTAAAACAAGGCCCCTAGCACATAATACTCAGGAATACAAGCAGAAATTAGGGAACTTTTCTATTGAGAAGGATATTTTAAGTGTTTTTCATATCAATGTACAGTGTCTGAGAAACAGAATACATGAGCTAGAGAATTTTCTGGAAGATTTTCCATGTGATAGTCTATGTATTAATGAGCACTGGCTCTCAGGGGTTGAAGTAACTCTCAATGTTCCATCTGGGTTTGAATAACAGGTTTTTACAGAGACTTGGTCATGGAGGTGTCTTAATTTTTCTAAGAAGTAATAATCATCTAGACCATCAGTTATTGAGTCTAGGAAGTTTCATCTTAGAACAGTCATTTGAAGTAGCAGCCGCAGACGCAGACATAAATATATTTATAGCCCACTGGGAACAACTGGCACAGCATCTACAGAAATACAAAAATTTCAATATAATTTATGTAGGGGACATTAATACTGATGTCTTAACCCAGTCAAATGCTAAGACCAAATTATGTAATATTTTAAGATCATACAACTTATATCTGATTAATGACCAAACAACAAGAAAGAAGTCTTACCTAGATAATATTCTCACCAACATGGATAGAAATTCATTTTCATACGGAGTTGAAGATCCATTCATCTCTGACCACAACGGGATCTGGATTAAATTTCCAACGACAAGAACCGAGCATTATAAAAGGGAACTGAAAACGTTCAGAATCAGAATGAGATTTTCACTCTGCAGCGGAGTGTACGCTGATATGAAACTTTCCGGCAGATTAAAACTCTGTGCCGGACCGAGACTCGAACTCGGGACATTTGCCTTTCGCGGGCAGAAGCTCTCCTGCGAAACTTGCAGGAGTGCTAGTTCTGCAAGGTTCGCAGGAGAGCTTCTGTAAAGTTTGGAAGGTAGGAGACGGGGTACTGGCAGAAGTAAAGCTGTGAGGACGGGGCGCGAGTCGTGCTTGGGTAGCTCAGTTGGTAGAGCACTTGCACGCAAAAGGCAAAGGTCCCGAGTTCGAGTCTCGGTCCGGGACACAGTTTTAATCTGCCAGGAAGTTTCAACATTCAGAATGTTAGGGGAAAGGAACATAGAATAACTCAGATGCATTTTAAGGGAGATGGACTTGGAGAATAAAGTTTTAAACTGTAAGAATGTAAATGAGGCCTTTACAAACTTTTTGTCAACACTTAGCTTTAATATTAATAAATACTGTCCAAAGATAACAAAAATACTAAATAACCAAAATAACTTGAAAAGGAAACAGAGCTGCAAATGGTTCACTCCAGAACTTGCAGCCCTTAGGAAGGTTACAATCATCCTTCATAAAAAAGCCAAACAGGGAAACCAGGCAGATAAAGATAGGTATACCAGGGCAAAACAAGTGTATAGAAGGGAAATAAAAGTAGCCAAGATAAGAGCCAATGAAATTTTTATCAATAATTCTAAAAATAAGTGTAAAGCTGCCTGTGCGGTTATAAATAAAGAATTAGGAAGAAAAGTAAGAAAGGAATCAGTGCCTATTGCACCTGACATACTTAATGAGTTCTTTGTAAATAGTGTTAAAAATATTACTCCCATTGACAATCTCAAGTTTACATATAAACATAGAGTGAGCAACTATGCCGCAGATAGAACTAGGGGATAAATTTTAGTTGTGAACAAGTCACCCCTAGGGAAGTGTCTAAAATAATTGCAAAATTGAGTAACGTCAAAACCGAGGATTATTACAGTTTCTCTAATGCGATATTGAAATAAATCTCAGACACAATATTGTTAACGTTAACTTATCTCATAAACTGCATCCTTGAGGAGCGAATCTTTCCAGATTTTTTAAAAATGACTATCACAGTTACAGTCCACAAGAAAGGGGACAGAGACTGTCCAAATAACTACAGACCAGTTTCGATTGTCTCTATTTTATCAAAAGTAATTGAATATTGCATGAAAACACAACTATTGAAGTACTTTTAAGCAAACAATTTTTTTAACAATGCTCAGTTTGGATTTAGGACAGATAAATCAACCATTAAAGCCGTAGACAATATCATCAACGAGATTGTTACCAATTTCGAGTTACATTTAATTACTTGTAATACATTCTTAGATCTCAGTAAGGCTTTCGACACTATTTCCCATGAGATCTTATTTTCTAAGTTAAAACTATACGGAATAAAGGGCTCACAGTTATCGCTAATAGAATCGTACCTTGATAACAGACAACAAATGGTCATAATTGAGAACCAACTATCAGACATACTCAAAATTGAAACCGGAGTTATTCAAGGATCAGTAATTGGCCCATTTCTCTTTCTAGTGTATATCAATGACCTCCCACATATCTTGCCAGACAAATCAATTCTATATGCTGACGACATCACCTTAATAACATCAGATGAAAATCTGGAAACTTTACAGGACAGAAGTATAGACATGGCAGAAAACTCCACCACATGGTTGCAAAGTAATAAATTGGTCTTAAATGGCAATAAAACAGAGACAATATATTTTAATTTGAGTAAGTTGAAACCAGAGGGGACGGTAAACACATCTGTCAAACTGCTAGGAATTTATTTACATCCGAATTTGAATTGGGGCGAACATACGCAACAACTATTGAAGAAACTGTCCAGAGTAATTCTTTTATTGCGCAAACTTAGGACTTGTGTCAGTAAGAGCCAAATTTTAGAGGCATACTATGCCTTTTTCCACTCATACCTGGTCAATGGCATAATACTTTGGGGGAACTTTTCAGGGGCTCAGGAAGTTTTTAAGTGGCAGAAGAGAGCAGTTAGAGGTATAAAGGGCTTACCCGACAATGAATAACGCAGACCAGTATTCAGGGAGCTGAAAATAATGACTCTGTCTGTAATATTCATATACCACTGTCTGATAGACATCAAAGAAAACCAGAATAACTTCACAGTAAGGGGGAGGTACATTCACACAACACAATAAATAAACATTACATTGACATGCCCCAGGTAAGGCTAAAGAAAACCCAAAACTGCCATAACTACATGGGGATTAAGCTATTCAACAAACTGCCTATAACACTGAGGGAAATGCCAGTACAGCAACTAGGGAATAAACTAAAAAATTGGCTGATTCTGAATACAACCTACAACATTCTGGAATTCGAAGAAAACTTGAGACGCCTCCAGAATGAATTATGATTATAGCAATTAGTGAAATCACAGGCAGTATCGTATTCTGTGAAAAATTTGATCCAAGGAGATGTATAACTGTAAATACTTACCTTTTCTGTATATTTTTAAAAACTAATTAGTACCTTTAAGAAAACCTGTATGTATGTATTGTATTGTGTTTTGGTACCTTTCCTTGTATTTTTTGACGCTGTCTATTACAACACTAAGTTGTTTAACGACAATAAAATTTGATTTGATTTGATAAGGGAAAGCCTGATCCATGTGTTCACCAAACCTTAATCCAATGTGATGTCAGGCTTCATTCTTTTAAAAATACATCCGTTGAAAATGTCAAATTGGATTGCCTCCCTTACATTCTTAGCAAGAACGATAAAGTAAGGGAGTTATATTTCGGACAGTTTCCCAATTTCAGATGGAGGGATTTCTCGTGTAATAAGGTGCTGCTCTGTACTGGAAATCATTTCAGTTAGCTTCTAGTAGCGATAGGAGAGCATGCTGAGAGTTGTTCATTTGTACTTTGAGATCCTGTGGGGTTCGAAGCATCAAGCGTGTTTGGTTCAATTCCAAGTTTTTTGTGATGTTTTCTGAGCGAAGGATTTACACAGAAGGTTAGGTTTTATGATACTTTGTTTGATATGTGCAAGTAATGTATTTCCTCTAATTTAATGTGTATAAACTAAATTAAGATCACATAACCTACACATTCGAATTGGCCTTGTTAAATGCAGCGTTGTAACATTCCTAATCTTGGATACTGCCGTTGCTTATTTTCTGATATCCAAAATTACGAACTATTTTGTATGGTATCTGAAGCATTGAGTTATTTACAGTTGTCACCACGGGACTTATGCTTTATATAGGAACTAATTTATAAGTCCCTGAAATTAAAAGATGTCGAAGATTTTTATTTTAAGGGCGTTGCCAAAATACTTTTGCGAGGTGCTGGGGCTAGCAGTGTATTTAACACTAAATTCTAGAATCTACATATGTAAATGATGCTCTAAGCCCCCCCTATTCTAACTCCGACTTTTGTTGTTGCACAAGGATTAAAAAATATACGCGAACTGACTGTAATCAACCCTGCAAGTGGAGTAGATAAGAGTTTGGCACCTGCAATAATTTAATTTGATAAATAAGTTAAATAAAGGAAAGTTTCATTAACGTAGTGAGAAATGATGGGTTGCCCTACCGATTAACAGAATGAAAGTTCTGTCCAAAATAACAATATGATTTATAAAGACTAAACACAAAATAATAAACAAAAACACATGAAACATTTATAATACATCAAATTGGCTCAAATTGGATACTCAAACAAACGCTGTGAAGGTGAAGTTGTCCCTAAACTAGATTGTGAGGTTTATGACGAAGTGGTATGTGGAGCCAATTCCTTGCCACTCAGATCTTAAGAGAGACACACAGCTCACCCAACATTAATTGCTGCTACCCAAGACAGAACAAAGTTAGAAAAAGACGAACAGGCGCGCTCTGCTGAGCTCTGATTATCACCTAGGAAAATCCCTATCTGCCAGTGCTGCGGACATACATTACCAAACTGTCTTCTTAACTGCCAGAACACGATCTGGCGTACCGGAGGCGATGGCTGGTTGCTTCGACGTCCTCGACCGAAAGGTGAGAGCCGACTACCTTGAACACCCGTACAGGCCGAACACACAACATTCCCGCCCCCCACGACAGTGGCCGTGGTTAAACGTTCCAATCAGCAACTCGAAAACCGGCGGAAAATTCCACTCCATTGCCGGAGCACTACTATTCCACCAATGGAGATTCTTGGCGCCAATTTCTGCGCTGGTTTTGCTACGTCACGGAGCTATGCCCTGAGCAAGCCAATCACAGTTACTATTTTGCAGAAAGCGCGGGAATTTTCCCGCCACAACTGCCTGGGTACACAAGTCATTCCCACGCCTCGCTGGTAGCCCGCCAGAAAGTGTTTTCGCTAAGTTTCTGCGAAGTAACGGAACCTCTAGCCCAGCCGCTACTTCAGGCCCCTCCGGGCGTGTCTTTTGACAATGTCGGCGTCTGGAAAGCATTCACTCGACTCCCTCACACTCGTCGGCTTAACCCTCTCGAGATCCGCAGAGCCCGCCTGTCACCGGACCACCTGGGTGACGAGAGACGCTGCGTGGGAAGTCCGCGTGTGAAGGAATAGCAACTCTTCACCACATGCAATTAGAGACGAAAATCGTAAGATAGAAATATGAGAGGCGGCTCATGCCACCTCTCACTTTTAGTCAAATCCTGTTTAGTATAAACGTGCTAATAGCCTACTTATTTTATAATACTTGCCTCTGATTCATCTTACCCGATTTTCTTATCCTGGACGTATCATTACACAGATCTGCGACATAAAAGTTGTTTCTAATTTATTAAGTGATTTTTATAGTGTTTTCAACGCTGATTTCGGGAAAAATAGTGAAAAAATTCCATCACGTATACTTATTTCACAAACTGCTTGTCTAGTTTTAGCTTTTTCCGATAGTTCAGCACTCTAATGAATTTGAATTTTAGTTTTCAGGATCTCCATGAACTGTTATTTAGCCATTTTTATACTAGATATACGTAAAATACAGAGTAATTAGGAGAAACCAGCAGTATTTTCCTGTCAGTGCCTGTCTGTCGGGCTGCCCCTTCCTCCGCCATCACCAAGCAGTGACCTTCTGCTATTGTCTTTCAGTTCACTCTTCACTCTGTGCTGTTCACGTATTGTTGTTACTATTGCTTTAAAGTAGTGACTGTTTTCTTGTGTTGTGAAGTTGTTTTATGGACGATGGACAATAGCTAGCAGAGAATGTATAAATTCGCCAGATTTCTTCTGCTACATTTGTGGTAACTATACCGTTAGAAAGCAACAAAGAAACGTCTTCGATTTTGTTGAAAAAGTATATTTCGCCTATTTTGGTATAAAGTTAAGCAATTAAGATAAGCCTTGGGCCGCACACAAAGTTTGTTCAGTGTGTGTTGAAGAACTGAGGCAATGGTTTCAACGAAAAAATCAGTCCTTACGTTTTGGAATACCAATGGTTTGGAGGCAGCCCAAAAATCATAGTGATGAATGCTATTTTTGTTCTTGCAACGTATGAAGTTTTAAATTAAAAGAAAAGGATATTTCTTACCCTAACATTCAATCATCCATTCGCCCTGTTCCTCATGGACCTGAAGAACCAATACCCTCTCCTCCAAATTCTTTGGATGATCATGAGCCATTGGCTTAGCAAGGTGTTAGTGAAGAAGACAGAGATTACTACGATCCTGGCACAACCGATCCCATTCCATTCTCACAATCTGAACTGAACGATTTAGTTAGAGGCCTAGGCCTTACTAAAGAATCGGCATAGGTGTTAGGATCTTGTTCATCCTTTTCTTGGTATCGATCGAGGGAAAAGGAGTTTGTATCTTTCTTCCCTCAAGAAGGTGACCTTGTGTTTTGCAGTGATGTTCCTGGACTTGTTTCAAAATAGGATATGCTCCTGATGAGTGGAGACTTTTTATTGATTCTTCAAAAAGAAACCTTAAAGCAGTACTTCTGCACAACGGCAATAAGTATGCTTCTACACCAGTTGGACACTCGGTTCACTTAAAAGAATGTTACGAAAATCTTGAACTGATTTTAAGCAAACTCTGCTATTCAGACCACAAATGGAGACTGTGTGGTGATTTAAAAGTGATTTCAATGCTGCTTGGTCAACAAAGTGACTATAGAAAGTTCCCTTGCTTTCTCTATGAATGGGACAGTAGCGATAGAAAGCAACACTACATAAAAAAAGGTTGGCCCTTGAGAAAAGCCTTACTGGTAGGGGTTAAAAATGTTGAGAGGAAAAGCCTTGTGGATCCCAAAAAGGTTTTACTTCCACCACTTCACATTAAGTTGAGGCTGATGAAACGATTTATTGAGGCATTGCCGAAAGAAGGGTAGTGTTTCAGATATCTTTGTGGACACTTTCCTGGTTTATCCGTGGCAAAGCTAAAGGAAGGAATCTTTGTCGGTTCAGACATTAGAAAACTAATGACAGATCCCAACTTTGTGGACAAAATGGAAACGAAAGAAAAGGCAGCATGGATATCTTTTAAATCAGTTGTTACCGGTTTCCTAGGAAACAAAAGATATCCAAATTACAAGACAATCGTCGCAGACATGCTCGACAACTTTAAGAAGCTGAGCTGTAACATGAGCATTAAAGTTCATTTTCTCCATCCTTATCTTGACTAGTTCCCTTCAAACCTTGGTGATATAAGTGAAGAGCAGGGCGAAAGATTCCACCAAGACATCAAAGAAGTGGAAAGAAGATATCAAGGAAGATGGAACGTCAACATGATAGCGGACTACTGCTGGATGATAAAAAGAGATGATCCTCAACGAGTTTACAACCGGAAAAACAATAAAAGAAGCTGCGACAGAAAGCGAAAGCTTTATTATAAGGACTTGTGAGCTTAAAGAGATATGAAAGTGTACTGTAAATGTAGTTTATAACATGATTTATAAATGTAATAAAATTTTGTAACGTTGGAAAAAGTGTGATGAGTGCTTAAATTTTGTTATTATACCCAAAAATACTCCCTTTTTTGAGAGAAAACATGATTTGATAGAAAAAATGGATTGCATTTTTGAAATCAGCGCTGAGAAGTACATAAAAGTCAGTTGTCAAATATGTCATTTGTAATAATTATTACAGATGGCATTCGGAGTTAGGTAACATTGGTCAGAGGAAGCTATGAGAAAGACTGTTGAAGGAGTAAACAGTAAGCAAATCGGTTTCATAAAGAATCCAAGTATTTTAACATCCCTCGGTCTACACTAGAAAATTTCGTGAAGAGGAAAGACATTGATTCTTTGTTAAAGACAAAGACTGGCAGGAAGTGTGCACTGGGAAATAAATTAGAAGACGAACTAGTTTCTTACTGAAAAAGTATAGATGAGCGTTATTACGGGTTTCGAAGAAAGGATTTAAGATAGCTAGAGTTTCAGTTGGCATTTGATAATGACCTGGATAATTCTTTTCATCGTGAAAATGCCATTCCGGCAGTAAAGGGGTCTCGAACATTGTGAGAAGACATCTTGACTACTTACCGAAGTCTGCAATCAGTCACCTTAGCAAGGAGAAATGTTTCGCGAAAGAAAACATTGATTTATTTTTCAATATTCTCAAACCACAGGTTGAAAAAGTGAAGTTCGATCCATTAAAAATTCTGTAGATGAGATACGGCTGACTAGTCCGGGGGTCACGGTCTAAGGTCATTAGCACTGAAGGGAAAAAGCAAGTCGCAAAGTTGTCTTATGCAGAGACAAATAAATTAATTGCCCTGATTATGTGTAAGAATACTGGCAGAATGTACAACCTTTAATAATGTTTCTGAGAAAGAGTATGAAGGCCGAGTTGTTAGATGCTGCTCCATCAGGCACGATCGCAGCTCGTCATCCGTCCGGTTGGATTCAGCTTTCAGTACTCACAAAATGGCTGCTACATTTCATCGAGCGCATTTGCCCATCAGTAATGAACTGAGTCATCTTGGTACTCGATGGTCATTATTCTCACACTAGGGATATGGAAGTTGATCATCGCATGCATGAAACCATCCAAAGCTCGCATGAAACTTTGTTAGCTGCACGTCCTTTCAGGCCCCTGGCGACCTTATGAGGAAAGCTTATTCAGACCCGCAACAACGGAAGTCCAATGAATACATTCAGGAAAAGCTGAATATCACCTTCCAACTCTGAAATATTTGGTCCCAGTGATTTCCTCCAAAAGACCCAACTTTCTTCAACAGTGCAAATCCCTGCAACGTCTGTACAACTACAGGTTCCCGTGACAGAGCCACAAGCTCCATCATCCTCTGCTAACCCTTCACCAAAAGGAAACTCCTAATTTGCTTCTTCTCTCGAAATCAGACCCCCACCTGCTCTGTGCAGAAGTTCAGACTCGAGCAGAGGAGGTAAAAATGTTGTGATTAAAACTACAAGTTTCATTGGAGAGTTGTGAAGAAAGAAGAATGAATCTGAACATCTCCGGTACACGTTCTAAAGAAAGAACTTTAAAGAAAAGACACCGCATACTGAAACTCATCTCAATCGTCCGGAAAGAAGAATGAGTGAAGAAGTGATACCGTCTCCGATGACTTTTCCTCCGAACCAGTTTTAGTTACTACAGGTGACGAAGATAGTGCAAATGAGGAAAGCCTTTACCCCTCTGGGCCATACAAAAATGACCAAAGCGTCGAGAAGTGTGTTACGTGCACAAAATGTTTCCAGTGGGCTCACAAACTGTACGCGGGAACGGAAAAACATGATTGGAAAACATGTATGTGACGCAATAAACAATTTTAGGTGCCAGTTAATGCTTTTTAAATATCGTTGTTTTTTTATATTGGAAAAATCCATGTATTGTCAACAATATTAACCACCTGAAGTTAGGGACCACTACTATCCGAGTTGGGGACACTTTGTCGGATGTTGTGAAAGAAGCGCTGTCCTAGTTCTATCAAATTAGCTCATAATGGTTTAAGAATACAAGAATTTTTAACAAGGAGCCTCGAAGGATACAGAACAGGGAGCTCAAAAAGGAATTTTCATTTTCAGTGAAATTTTATTGTTGCGAAATTTTATAAAACTGTGCATGGCATCCGAAATACGGCTCACTAACCTTACATGTTTTCCACTGTCAGAGTTATCAGGACGATTTTCTAGTATAACGTTCGACTCGGTAGTTTGAGGAAAATGGTCCCCTACCTCAAATTGTTTCATTTCCCTTCTTTATAATTTCTTAAAGTTTGTAGTCATGTCACGTAGAAGAAGGTGTAATTAGATGAATGGCGAACACTAACTTCACTTAACAAAGGTTTATTCAGCCCTTGCACATGCAACAGCGGGGAGCGAAGTGCCTCCGGCCAGAATACATACAGTATATTTACGGCTACAGAACATTCCAGTTCAATGGTTCTTGAATTTGTGGATACTTTTAGAATGTATTCGAACCGAATATAGAAATTAAAATGGTACACTAAGGCGAGTTTCGAACTCACGACCCCCACACAGAACAATTTAGTATGACAAGCACTACACCACGGTGCTACTCTGCTTCTTTTGCGACGGTATTATGACGGAATTACCTTGAATATTTTACTTCTTAATACATGGTCTACTCACAATAATGTGGCCATTGCTTATGTTCCACGTCAACGTGCGAAACTACTCACAGACGGCAGGTGGCAGCACTAACGTGGAGGGTATATAAAGTGTGTCGAAGGGGACGAGGGGAAGCCAGAAAACGGTGCAGTCGTCACAATGTGGAAACAAAGCGACTCACCTGACGTCCATACGGGCATGACCATTGGCTTTCGGGCAGTGGATGGAAGCATTTCCCAAACGCCAAGTCAAACAGGTTCGCGTGTCGCTGTGGTTAAAGTATACCGCGCTTGGTCAAATGGCGCTATCGAAAACCGACGCCGAGGCAATTGTGTTGCACCACGGACCATAGATGACTGAGGTGAACGCCAGCTACGGAGATGTTTATGGGCGAATAGATCTGCAACAGTTGAGCCGCTGATCGCTCAGATGAACCAGTGGGTTACCAATGTCCATTCAGCTAACGTTGCGGAGTGTGGACCTCCACAGCAGGTACCTGGTTCATGCACCTGTACCGACTGCTGTTCATCAGGCACGAAAGCTGGAATTTGCACGCCAATATCGCAACTGCACCTCCACTGAGTAACGACAGGTGGCCTTGTCAGACGAATCACGTTTTATGCTTCATCAGACAGATGGCCGTTGGATCGTCGGAAGAGTCCAGCCTGGAGGAGAGAGCGTTATGTTCTGACCGTTATGTTCTGTGGAACGTCTTCGTGGTATTGCCTAGGTGACTTGGTTGTTTTTTCTTGGCACAATGACGTGTACCAACAGGACAAAGCAGTGTGTCACACAGCTCGCGATGTACGTGCGTGGTTCGAAGAGCACCAGGAAGAGTTTACGGTATTTCTCTGACCAGTAACCCCCTACCCCCTCCCCCCCCCCTCCCCGATTAAACCCGATAGATCATCTGTGGGACCATCTCTATCGGGCTGTTCGCGCCTTGGTTCCTCAACTGGGAAACCTAGCGCAGCTGGCCGCGGCACTGGAGTCAGAATGGCTCCACAACCCTGTCGGAACAATGCTGAATCTCGTTCAATCTCCTGTTGCACGTGTTGCAGCGGCTCGAGATGCAATATTTGGTACATTCGGGCTTTTGACAGGTGGCCACATTTGTGTGTCTGGACAGTGTATAACCATGTATTTGATATGTGTTAAAATAATACTGATTATGTTTTTATATAATAGCAAGCTCGGTTATCTTTAAATTTGAAACAACTTTTCGGCCCTCAAATGAGTCTTTGTTTCTAACTTTTGGTTCCATTTAGGATTTCGTGCAGACCTAATTTAAGTATGTGCCACGGGTTTGAAAAATAGCTAATACTGTGTTTTGTAGTAATAAGTGTTCCATTTTTTAAATAACAATGGACGTGGTAATGGTGGAGGCATTATGCGAGTTTAGTATGGCTTTGTTTTTTAGTTACCTATATTTGTTAATTCATAACTTTCTTATGTGGTTCAAGGGGTTTTCATATGTAAATGTTTCTATAATATTAGCAGCTGTATGTGTGGTTGTTAATTCTAATAACGTCCATTATTTTCTCAGTGCTTGATGTTGCATGACAATACTATTTACTTTCTCAGCACAGGTTTCATGGTTGTTACAACACATACTCTGTCTTTTATTTCTATTTAGCCACAGAGAAATGACTCTACCCTATAAAATGTTTTCATGGGTAGTTAATCCGGTCTATTCGGAGAGGACTGTATTTCCCAAGACATTGGACGTATGTACCCATTCAGTCGCAGAAACCGTTTGTGATGCTCGGGACGCCTCACAGTTCCTGCGCAACTGCTTGACGGTACGCGGACTGACTTGCGGTCGTTGTACGCTTTCCTCTTCAGGAATTTCATAGACGCCACCTTCTTAGATGTTAGCTCTGCCGCAAGGATACAGTATGAATAAAATGAAGGTTTCACATCGCTGCAAAGTGTTTGCTACAGTGACACTTCCTGAACGCTGAAACTGTGCGTGACCACAACTCCAGCTCGGGCAGTCATATCAGTTAAGCCACGTTGGCCCGTCTCAACGTGTGACATTCCGACAGTATTCCACCACCCCCCCCCCCTCTCTCCCTTGGACTTCTTGGTTACGTAAAGTGTCAACTTGAATACCGGGCAACTGCCTTACTGTTTGCATAGATATCAGTGAACACTCCATGGCAGGATCTTTGTGGAGATATAAATTACAATATTCGTGACATAAATGGCTATATGTTTTGACTGAATTGACGTAGAGGTTTAAATTTTTTACACCACCAGTAGGCCACAGACCCCTGTATCTGACATAGGGTTCTTTCTTCCCACTATCTGTTCCTGAGAAAAACGTGTTAAGAGCCGGCCGTATCTTTTGATTGCTTTGACTTAGAGACCGAGCGAGGTGGCGCAGTGGTTAGCACACTGGACTCGCATTCGGGAGGACGACGGTTCAATCCCGTCTCCGGCCATCCTGATTTAGGTTTTCCGTGATTTCCCTAAATCGCTTCAGGCAAATGCCGGGATGGTTCCTTTGAAAGGGCACGGCCGATTTCCTTCCCCATCCTTCCCTCATCCGAGCTTGCGCTCCGTCTCTAATGACCTCGTTGTCGACGGGACGTTAAACACTAATATCCTCCTCCTCCTTTGACTTAGAAGTGAAAATTTATTAGACCGCCAAAGGACCGTAGACTTTAGTAGTTGACATAAATTTCAACTTGAAACCTGGGAAAAAGGTGTCTTGACAGACGGATTGACAGACGGACAACAAAGTGCCCAGATAAGATTTACGTTTCTATCCATTGACACTAAAACCCAACAGAACGTAAAGATGGCAAAAGTGTATTTGTTTTACGACATGAGTCCTCATTGAATAGTTAATTAAGTGGTTAAAGTAGTGAAATTTCCACAGGTGTTCATAAAGCAACTTCACAGGATGGTAGGGCTTCCGCAGAACGATTTTAGCGTTTCTGTACCCCTACGAAAGGGTATTGATAACTTTCACTGAAGGACTGTGAGCTGCGAATTGATCTTTCTGGTAAATAAATACTGGATACCATATGGGGAGTTAGATCGATGTGTGTCCTTTCAAAACTAACGCCGCAGTATTTTGTATCCTAATCTTCCTTCTTTTTCTCTCCCATTTAACGGCTACATCTCAATAGCTCAACCACTCAAGCAAGCCTCATATTTCAAATCTGTACCAACATCTGGTATTGTATTGTATTGTACGGAATTTGGGACCTAGAAACGACGTAGAGGCTTCATCCTGCCGTAGCCCTCAGTGGTTTACAACTCCACAACAGGTTACAGCAGTCCACTCATCCCACGGCCGCCCCACACCGAACCCCCGGAAACGTCTCACACCAGACGAGTGTAACGCAATGTTTGCGTGGTAGAGTAATTATGGTGTACGCGTACGTGGATAAAGTGTTTGCGCAGCAGTCGCCGACATAGTGTAACTGAGGCGGAATAGGGGGAACCAGCCCGCATTCGCCGAGGCAGATGGAAAACCGCCTTAAAAACCATCCACAGACTGGCCGGCACACAGGACCTCGACACTAATCCGCCGGGGGGATTCGTGCCGGGGACCGGCACGCGTTCGAGCCCGGAAAGCAGTGCTTAGAGCGAACGGCTAACCGGAAGGCTCCAACATCTTACTTTTTTTAAGAAGAAAGACGCTTCCTTGAACACCCTGTTGACTTCTTAAGTATTGACCAGAAATGATATTTTCACTCTGCTACAGATTTTGATCCAACAGACTCTATCTGAAATAATAAAATGGTGTGTCTGATGGGAATAAGTGCGCAAAGGGGTGAGAAACAATTAATTGCGTCGTTTACTGGGACGTGACTGATTCGCTTGTCAAAGAAAATTAGCACAGAGTGAGTCACAGAAGAAACAGGTGTCAGTGTATAAAATATTGTTTGGTGTTCAGCGAAGTCGTTTTGCTGGGTAGGCTATATTTATTTTGAAGCAATCACTTTATTTCATGATTTTACTATTAGTTAATTTCGTACCCTTGGTTATTTTTCAGGCTTCCTCGGTTACTTACATCACGTCAAACAAATGTGATCATATTGCATCTTTCCACACATCTGTGTGGAGAACCTGAACTTTGTGATCTGCGTGTCTGGCTGCCGTGTGGAGGATCCCGTTGCTGCCGGGCATTTTCCCTTACTGGGAAATTGAGGTCAATTGAAGAGCTATCTGAGTGAATAGTAGAAGTTCCAAAGTCAAGAAAGTCGATAACGGCGGAGAGAGCGGTGTGCTGACAACTTGTCTCTCCATACGGCATTGGCAGGGGATGGCACAGGGTTCTGCCGGTCACGATTGCCCAATCAGGTCCAGGAAGTGGAGCTTTGCTTGGGTCAAGAAAACAACATTTGATGGTGTCCTTAACAACGGTTTATAACGAACATGACAGTTACGGACGTATAGCCCATATGTAAAAAGAGAAAAATGCCGCTCTTATGCCACTTCTGTCTCTGTGCCAGCGTACAGCAAACTCACGTAACGATCGTATCTTTCTCCTTTTACATACAAACTTCACATATGAGTTGCTTGTGCCCGTAACTACTATCGTCGTAATAAATGGTTATTAAGGATAAGAATCTGCCAGTTATGTAAGTTTTGCATACGTACATGTATGTGAATGTTTTCATTTCAGCATATCTGCATCTAGTAGTAGCATTAATTCGTTAGTAATATGCATATAATCTATTTTGTGTCTCTCCAATGGTCAAATTTATATTGGTCATACTCCTTTGTATAGCTTGAATCTATTTAAGTCGCGATATTCCGCCTTCTGTATGTCTGTCCTTAGATATTTATAGCTTCCATAATTTCCAATTATATCCTGATATTTCAAAATCTACCGATTACGCCCTCATGTTTAAGTATTTTATCTTCTTGATGTTCACCTTCAGTCCCTATCTGGCATATTCTTCAATTATTTTTCTCACCATAGAAGACATATCTTCTTAATCGGTTGCAACTTGTACCTAGTCACCTGCCAATAAAGTAGTATACACACAGTGGTCTTCTAAACGAATTCCGATTGTACTACATTTATTTTTACAGTTCTACAAGATAATCTGTAGATATGTTTTGAATAATATAATAGATAACAACCTTTTTCAGTCCTTCATTTGTTTTGAACGATTTAGAGATGATAGATCCGACCCTTACTTTGCCGTGCACATCTTAAGGCTAGGTACTTTCTATATACTTCTTATTTATAGCGGGTCAATGCAGTATAGTCCACGTGCCGATTGGTTAGTGCGACGTTGTCATAAGGTTTTGCGAGATCGATGAACCTAAATATATTCCCAAATTTCTTTCAGATCTTTTTTCTATCAACTGGCGTAGGGGGAATACAATATCAATACAAGATCAGACTGCTCAAAATGGACTCTGTTCTTCAGTGTCTACAATTTCTGTTTCGATTAAATTCCTCAAAATTCGGCCGCATAACCTTCCTATCGCATAACTCTTGTCGGTTTCCTTTTCTATAAATGGAACCTATTACAGAAATACGAGTATGAAATCCTCCGGAATCTCTTCACCATTCCTCACCAGAAAAAAGACAATGAAGTTTTGGGAACTTCTTTCAAATAAACTTTGATAACCGCAGTATAACGTTCTATTCGACATCGTTACGCTTTTAAATGATAACTGCAATAAGAGCTAAATCTGAAGCTCAGTTCTTGAGAGGCACGGTCACGTAGAATGCAGGAGGATGATAGCAGCCGAGAAACAGCGGCGACCGCCTGCTGCAGTTGGCTGCTTCTTACTGCAATCAGGAGACGTAAATAGTTCCGAGAACACGGCTGCGCGGTATAGCGCAAGGCGGCAGAGGAAATGGTGGGGACAGTTTCCCGGGATGGCAAAGTTATCTCACCGGGCGGTCTTAGTTACAAGCCGCAAAGGTACTGGGCGGATTCACTTACACGGGAAATTGCACCTGTGACAGATAGCTGGACTCCCGGGTTTTCCTCTTACAGCCGTTTTCTACGATCATTATACTTTTCCGTATCGTCTACACAGTAGACACTAAAGTATTTTTAACGAAGCATGATTTGCTACCAAGGTAACACTATCGAGCACCACGGAGTTTACTAACGTGGTACTTGAAGATCTGAAGATCTCGACAGGGATGACTGTGTTACAGCATCCTGGAGCCCATCTTGTTCAACCTGTACATTAATGACTTCCAGCAACACGAAACACGACGTTAGCCATCTACGCGGATGACACAGCCATACTTGCGCAAGATTGGAAGCCGTAGAACATAAATTCACGAGTACAGACGGCACTCAGAACTGCCGAGCCTTGGTTGGAACGATGGCGTACTAAAGTAAACGTCGACAAGTGCGGAGCAGCTCTGTTCACACGCAGGCCGAAACTACTGCGCAAACACCAACACTGTAGACAGGTAACACTAAATACACGCCAAAATACGTTTCCTATAGAAAGTCAGATATCTCGGTGTCCTGGGGGAACCACATCGAATACCTTGCCAACAGAGGGCACACGAGGCTCAAACAACTCTACCCAATGCTCAACCGGGAATGTACACTGAATAGGAGAGTGTCGAGGTCCATATACATAACTCTGATTAGACCTCTGATGACGTACGCAGCTTCCGTCTGGGGATACGCAGCTCCTACACGCCTGCGCCGCCTGCATATCATACAGAACAAAGTGCTACGCATCATTAGCAACGCTCCACGCTACACACGCACCGTGGATCTCCATAATGAATACCGTCTTGAAACCCTCAAGGAAGTATTCAAAGAACACTATACAGAAACTCGAGGCACTCAGACTATTCTTTCATCCTTAATCTGGTAAAACTATGATCACAACCATAAAAAATGTTAAATTGTGTGTGAAATCTTGTGGGACTTAACTGCTAAGGTCATCAGTCCCTAAGCTTACACACTACTTAACCTAAATTATCCTAAGGACAAACACACACACACCCATACCCGAGGGAGGACTCGAACCACCGCCAGCCGTACAGTCCATGACTGCAGATCCCTAGACTGCTCGGCTAATCCCGCGCGGCTGACGCACTAACAAATCGCCAACATTACCCTACATTGTGAATCTGATATATGACATATCGGACACAAAACGATGATCAACCTAACTTCAACCGGTTATCTGACGCTAACGCTGACCGAGAAGTCAACACCGGCCCCCAACGGCACTACTAACAAAGCCTACCCTTGCATGACCTGTCGCAGCCAGCAAGAAAACCTCTACTGCTCTTACAACCCGACCCAGCTATCGCAGAGGCTTTTTTCCCTTGGTTCTTGTCTTGGCACTTTCTTTCCTCTGACCTTGAAATCGATACCCTTCGTTCAACTTTCTCCAGACGATCGCGTATTAATGGTTTGAGAGGCACCCACATGCCTTGCTCATACTGTGGCATCAAGCAGTCAGGCCTGCAAGATGAGTGGTCTGACACACGAATGGACTCATTCTTATTTATCGAGTAACATGTACTCTAGTACTCACAATTAAGTTATAAGTTATTCTCCTGTTTGAATATTACGCAACGGACACGCACATCTGACTATTAGTAATTTACACAACTCTGACTGTTCTGTACGCACTGGCAATACCACATTTTCTTTCATATTTTACGGCTTTGATCAACACGTGGCCATCGCACTGCATATGAATGGCGCACACATTATAAATTCTGGATATCATGATAACATGCAGTTCGAAGGAAAAGGCCACCAATCTGTTTCTTTTCACTATCTTACTTATTCCGAAAAATTCTATAACCTAAACACACAAATTCTATAACCTACAACAATAACACATGAGAAATTCCGCCCAGTGGCCATGGCTTTACATTGGTGATTCTATATCTTAGGGTCTCGTAATTATTTAACGCACAGTGCACTTTCCGGATAGGATGGTGGATCTTTTGCTATATCTCGCACTTCGACTCTCACAACCATCATCACGAAACTTTCCACAAGGCCGAGCCGTACAAAAGGAACATGCATAACCCACTACCTCTGAAACTACCTTGCTACTCTCCCATGCAAACCACACATACTTAAATTACATGACATACACCACACTGCACCATGGAATACAACACAAGGAATAGTCACAACATTATAATCACATCACCTTCAGCTTTCCCACTTCAGTTAGTATTCATCCCAGTTTCACACGACACTGCCCCACTTCGTAACTTTTCTTTCTTCCACGAACTCTGGAGGATATATGCACGCCTTCCTGTGCAATGCAAGCCAAGTGGCGTTGCTGGATAGACGGCTGACTCACCTTGCTTCTCTCTCAGAGTATTATAGTTTGAATCAAGCGTCACACGGAAACATAACACGCAAAGTAATATTAAGAACATATTCATCACACATGCGATTCCTTAACTGATACCATGGACGAGTACTTCTCTTTATCCTTTGTCTCATACACAGATTGAGACTCACACAGTACTCACCACGTGGAAGTACTCGTCTCTAATTTCAAGTCCTGCACACGCCATTTCTTAAATATTTCAACTTATAGTACACACGCTAGTAATTCAGCTTAACTTAAGCACTCGGAAGTATTTCAACTTATTGCTACACGTGGTTTCATTGTGACCGTTGGTCACTTCCGAAGATCACTACGATCCCCTTAATATTACCTGCCTGACATTTAATTCTCCCCACAAAGGTTCCTGAAATGGAGAAATTATTTTTCTAAACTACTCTTAAGTATTTCACATGCATACCACGTCTCCACTCTTTTGTCTTTACGGAGCACACCTAAGACAGGTCTTACCAACACTAGATCCAGCGGCAGAGTGCTGAAACATGGCCGTTCTTCAGGTCATCTCGCACCTCTGTCGAGGTGGGGGAAGACCATGCTACCATATTGGTCAGCCACATTTCAGGAGCTCAAAGCTCCGGTAAGTTTCATCTCTTTGGTTCCACCAAAGGTGACCAAAGGATCGTCTCAAAAATGATCATATATTCACATTCACTATCTGCGGTTAGCAGACGACCGTACAGTCATTCATTTCACAGATCTCACCAAACTGGATGTAGGGATTTATTTTGTGGGATTGCACATGTGATCAGTTAAATAAATAAATTGTCATTCTTTCCCACACTGGTATCCAGCTTCGCTGTATTAATTGAAATTGAGTTATTATTAGAAAAAAAATGTTGTACTGACAAGAATAACGAAGAATGTTGTACCTATTTTCAATGTCGGACGGTACTGTACCCCTTCAGGTTAACCAGACGTACGCAAACATTGCAGGACCCACATCCTATGAGACCTCTAGTGAAAGCTAACCTTTTGCAGAGATGTGTGTAGACCTTTTGAGTTGGGCATGTGTGTGGGCATGGAGGGGCTCCAACTCTGAAAAAAAACCACATTTGCAGATCTGTCCAACACTTTTGGCACTGTTGGCCATAAACTGTTCTAAAAATTATAGAACACTAAATGTAACATGAATAACATCAGGTTTCCATTCATAATGTGCAAAGTTTAATTGATAGAAAATGTTAGTGAATCTGTTATCAGACCCATAACGTGTTAACACTTCGTCTCTGTAACTGAGCGGTCAGCGTAGATCGTTGCCATGCTAAGGACGCGGGTTCGATTCCCGATACCACCAAGACATTTTCCTTCGTGGGAGATCTTCTGCGGGGTGCACTCCGCCTCATAATGCAAACTGAGGACATGCTTGACGAAGTAGTAGCGGCTCCACTGTCTGGAAAGTCTGCAAGACGGCCGGGAGAGCTGTGTGCAGATCACATGCCGCTCTATATCGCTTCCACATTACGGGCAGAGAATGACACGGCGGCCGGTAGACATCCTTTGGACCTTCACTGCCTGACAAGCATCTCACAATATATTAAGATAGATATTCCTCATGAGAATGTACGGGATGGTGTTTTCTTCTTCACACACAGGGTGAATCATCCAAAACTTGCACCGCAAATATTGCCGTAATTTAAAAACGCTATTGTGCGGCTTTCACAAAATGTAATTGTAGTCAGGGGATAGAATTGTTGGACAATCAACAGATTGTAATAACTCTTAGAAATCGTGTATTTTGTTCTTCCATACACTTTTTTAAACAGGTCAATGCTTGTTCACATTAACAAATTAAAAATAGTCTAAATTAGAATGTTATTGGTGTTTGTTGAAGGATTCTCGTGCGACTCGTTTACGAGACGTAGTATTTTGAAAAGTTCCCACACCGACACTTGTACAATACCTGTGGTAGCACACAATAAAGAACCAGTTCATACACTAGTTAAGTGGATTTTGACCAGTAACGACACAGCTGGCCATCACAGATTGTGTTCAAAATAACCACCGGTAGAGGCAATACACGCTTCCAGTCTGGTATGGGATGACTGCTGCACACGTGTTAGCATTTCAGCGGAGATGCCCCAGCATGCTGCAGGAATAGGTCGTTATAAGTCATTTGGTGTAGTTGGTATGTCCTTGCAGACGTCTTTCAGTCTTCCGCACAGACAAAACTCTGCAATTGAGTCGTCCAAGATACAGATTTTCTGCGCCCATTCCAACGATTTGGAAACAGTTCGTGAAGACATGCTGCAGTACTCTGTGGTGTGGACAGCCATCATGTTGATATCCCCGGTTTCTCCTAGTCTGCAGGGGAGCGTCTTCTAGAGTCCGCGAAAGAAGGTCTGTTAAGAGGCTGCAATGCTTGTGCACGTTTAATGTTTCGTCTATGAAAAACAGGCCTGTGAGCTGATGGCTCACTATCCCACACCACACGCTTACACTCCTTGAACGGTGATGTTGCAGCTAAGTTTGTCAACAGCAATAGTGCATGTTTCGGCGGTTTTCCTGGCCATGGCTAGTAAATGTGGTTTCATCACTAATCAAGATACGCGGTAAATCTGGTTCAAAATGGCTCTGAGCACTATTGGACTCAACTGCTGAGGTCATTAGTCTCCTAGAACTTAGAACTAGTTAAACCTAACTAACCTAAGGACATCACAAACATCCATGCCCGAGGCAGAATTCGAACCTGCGACCGTAGCGGTCTTGCGGTTCCAGACTGCAGCACCTTTAACCGCACGGCCACTTCGGCCGGCGAGTAAATCTGGAGTATCCAGTCTTAATGCCTGGCTACAGAAGTTAACACGATTCTCACAATCATTTGCATGCAACTCTTGATGGAGAAAGATGTGATAGTGATGGAACCTGTGTCGATGAAGAATGTGTAGGATGAAACTTCCTGGCAGATTAAGACTGTGTGCCGGACCGAGACTCGAACTCGGGACCTTTGTCTTTCAATGACAAGTGCTCTACCATCAGAGCTACCCAAGCACGACTCACGCCCCGTCCTCACAGCTTCACTTCCGCCAGTACCTCAGTTGGTAAAGCACTTGCCCGCGAAAGGAAAAGGTCCTGAGTTCTAGTCTCGGTCCGGCACACAGTTTTAATCGGCCAGGAAGTTTCATATCAGCACACACTCCGCGTGAAAATCTCATTCTGGAATGTGGAGGATACTTACCGGACTTCCTCATGCGATTGGGCGGGAGCTAACACAGCTAACATGTGGAACAACTGCAACGGCAGCAAGAACATTAATTTCCCCCTCTCGTGTCGTGACTTGATTCCTTCTGTTACTTTGTCTAGGAGTTACGGTACCACATTCACGCACCTATTTTAAGAGGTTGACAAATAACTGCCGAGATGGCTGAATTCTATTGAGACATCTTGCCGCATATATCATACAAGAGCGAACTGCATTCTTTCTCTTCTCTCCATACACCACGAGAACGTCAGCTTTTCCTGCAGTGGTAAATTCCATCGTCCACTCGCCACCTACTGCTTGGACTGTCACAACACTAACTGACCAGCAAGTCGCAGGGCACGCAAGAAACACTCAAGCACACTGCAAGCAAACCTAACAACATCGTACGTAGCAGCTACGCAGGTTGAATGGCACAAACAAGTGTCTTTGTGAAAACCTTTCGAAGTGCAATATCTCGTAAACAGCTCGCACTAGAATCCTGAGAAGAAAAACACTGTTGACATTCTAATTTACCGTACTTTTAGTTTGTTAATATCAAAAGGCATTTTACAATTTAAAAAAGTGTATGTTTGAACAAAAAATACACTTTCTAATTATTATTTTAATATGTTGTTTGGCTGACAATATGAGCCCTCTATTTAAGACGTCAAGTTGTGGGGTATATCTTAAATAGGGAATACTGGCCGCATCCCTCCATTTACCATGGACCTCACCGTTAATGGTCAGGCTTGCGTGCCTCAGCGATACAGATAGCTGTACTGTAGGAGCAACCATAACGGAGGGGTATCAGTTGAGAGAACAGACGAAAGTGTGGTTTCTGAAGGGCAGCAGCCTTTTCAGCAATTGCAGGGGCAACAGTCTGGATGATTGACTAATCTGGCCTTGTAACATCAGCCAAAACGGCCTTGCTGTGCTGGTACTGCGAACGGTTGAAAGCAAGGGAAAACTACAGCCGTCCTTTTCCCGAGGGCATGAAGCTCTACTGTATAGTTAAATGATGGTGGTGTCCTCTTGGGTAAACTATTCCGGAGCTAAAATTGTCCCCCATTCGAACCTCCGGCGGGGACTAATCAGGAGGACGTCGTTATCAGAAGGAATAAAACTGTCCTCCTACGGATCGAAGCACGGAATGTCAGATCCCTTAATCTGGCAGGTAGGTTAGAAAATTTAAGAAGGGAAATGGATAGGTTAAAGTCAGATATAGTAGGAATTAGTGAAGTTGGGTGGCAGGAGGAACACGACTTCTGGTCAGGTGAATACAGGGTTATAAATACGAAATCAAGTAGTGGTAACGCAACAGAAGGTTTAATAATGAATAAAAAAATAGGAACGCGGATAAGCTACTATGAACAGCATAGTGAAAGCATTATTGTAGCCAAGGTAGATACGGAGCCCACACCCACAAATTTATATGCCAACGAGTCCCGCAGATGAGGATATTCAGGAAATGTATGATAAAAGAAATTAATCAGATAGTTAAGAGAGGTGAAAATTTAGTAGGCATGGAGACTGGAATTCGATTGTAGGAAAACAAAGAGAAGAAAAAGTAGTAGACGAATATGGACTGGGGAAAGGAATGAAAGAGAAAGCCGCCTGGTAGTGTTTTGCACAGAGCATATTTAATCATAGCTAACACTTGCATTAAGAATCACGAAAGAAGGTTTTACTCATGGAAGAGACCTGGAGATATCGAAAGGTTTCACATTCATTACATAATGGTGAGACAGAGATTTCGGAAACAGATTTTCAATTGTAAGATATTTCCAGGGGCAGATGGGGACCCTGAGCACAATTTATTTGGTTATTAACTGAGGATTAAAACTGAAGAAACTGCAAAAAGGCGGGAATTTAAGGAGATGGGATCTGGATAAACTGAAAGAGCCAGATGTTGTACAGAGTTTCAGAGGGAGCGTTAGGGAACGATTGACAAGATCAAGGGAAAGGAATACAGTAGAAGAAGAATGGGTAGCTTTGAGAGATGAAAAAGTGAAGGCAGCAGAGGATCAAGTAGGTTAAAGGGACCATAGCTATTAGAAATCCTTGGGTAACACAAGTGATACTGAATTTAATCTACATCTACATGTACGTGGTTACCCTGCAGCTCAAACATAAGTGCCTGGCAGAGGGTTCATCGAACCATTTTCATAGTAATTCTCTACCATTCCACTCTCCAATGGCGCATAGGAAAAAGGAGCACTTAAATTTATCCGTTCGAGCTCTGATGTCTCTTATTTTATTATTATGATCATTTCTCCATACGTAGGTGGGTGTCAACAAAATATTTTCGCATTCGATGAAAGGAGAAAAATGAAAATGCGGAAAATGAAGCAGCCGAAAGGGAATGCAAACGTCTAAGAAATGAGATCGACAGGAAGTGCAAAATGGCTAAGCAGGAATGGGTAGGGGACAACTGTAAGGATCTAGAAACATATATCACTAGGGGTAAGATAGATTCTCCTACAGAAAAATTAAAGAGACCTTTGGAGAAAAGATATATGAATATCAAGGGCTCAAATAGAAAACCAGCCCTAAGCAAAGGAGGGAAAAAGGAAATGTGGATGAGTATACAGGGTTGTCCATTGATAGTGACCGGGCCAAATATCTCACGAAATAAGCGTCAAACGAAAAAACTACAAAGAACGAAACTTGTCTAGCTTGAAGGCGGACACGCTATGTTCGGCCCGCTAGATGGCGCTGCCATAGGTGAAATGGATATCAACTGCGTTTTTTTTAAATAGGAACCGCCATTCTTTATTACATATTCGTGTAGTACGTAAAGAAATATGAATGTTTTAGTTGGACAACTTTTTTCGTTTTGTGATAGATGGCGCTGAAATTGTCACAAACGTATAATTACATATTATCACGTAACATTCCACCAGTGCGGACGGTATTTGCTTCGTGATACATTACCCATGTTAAAATGAACCGTTTACCAATTGCGGAAAAGGTTGATAGCGTGTTGATATATGGCTATTGTGATCAAAATGCCCAACGGGCGTGTGTAATGTATGCTGCTCGGTATCCTGGACGACATCATCCAAGTGTTCGGACCGTTCACCGGATAGTTACATTATTTAAGAAAACAGGATGTGTTCAGCCGCATGTGAAACGTCAACCACGACCTGCAAATGGGTCAAATGGCTCTGAGCACTATGGGACTCAACCGCTATTAGTCCCCTAGAACATAAAACTAGTTAAACGTAACTAACCTAAGGACATCACAAACATCCATGCCCGAGGCAGGATTCGAACCTGCGACGGTAGCGGTCTTGCGGTTCCAGACTGCAAGCCTTTAACCGCACGGCCACTTCGGCACACGACCTGCAACAAATGATTAGGCCGATGTAGGTGTTTCAGCTGCTGTCGCGGCTAATCCCCACATCAGTAGCACGCAAACTGCCCGAGAATCTGGAATCTCAAAAACGTCGCCGCGCGGGATTAGCCGAGCGGTCTAGGGGTCTGCAGTCATGGACTGTGCGGCTGGTCCCGGCGGAGGTTCGTGTCCTCCCTCGGGCATGGATGTGTGTGTTTGTCCTTAGGATAATTTAGGTCAATTAGTGTGTAAGCTTAGGGACTGGTGACCTTAGCAGTTAAGTCCCATAACATTTCACACACATCTGAACCTTTCAAAAACTTCGGTGTTGCGAATGCTGCATCAACATCGATTGCAGCCGTACCATATTTCTATGCACCAGGAATTGTACGGCGACGACTTTGAACGTCGCGTACAGTTCTGTCACTGGGCACAAGAGAAATTACGGGACGATGACAGATTTTTCTTGCACGTGTTCTATTTAGCGACGAAGCGTCATTTACCAACAGCGGTAACGTAAACCGGCATAATATGCACTATTGGGCAACGGAAAGTACACGATAGCTGCGACAAGTGGAACGTCAGCGACCTTGGCGGGTTAATGTATGGTGCGGCATTATGGGAGGAAGGATAATTGGCCCCCATTTTATCGATGGTAATCTAAATGGCGCAGTGTATGCTGATTTCCTACGTAATGTTCTACCGATGTTACTGCAAGATGCATTACTGCATGACAGAATGGTGATGTACTTCCAACATGATGGATGTCCGGCACATAGCTCGCGTGCGCCTGAAGCGGTATTGAATAGTATATTTCATGACAGGTGGATTGGTCATCGAAGCACCACACCATGGCCCGCTCGTTCACCGGATCTGACGTCCCCAGATTTCTTTCTGTGGGGAAAGTTGAAGGATATTTGCTATCGTGATCTACCGACAAAGCCTGACAACATGCGGCAGCGCATTGTCAATGCATGTGCGAATATTACGGAAGACGAACTACTCGCTGTTGAGAGGAATGTCGTTACACGTATTGCCAAATGCATTGAGGTTGACGGACATCATTTTGAGCATTTATTGCATTGATATGGTATTTACAGGTAATCACGCTGTAACAGCATGCGTTCTCAGAAATGATAAGCTCACAAAGGTACATGTATCACATTGGAACAACCGAAATAAAATGTTCAAACGTACCTTCGTTCTGTACTTTAATTTAAAAAAAACCTAACTGTTACCAACTGTTCTAAAATTGGGAGCTATATGTTTGTGACTATTACAGCGCCATCTATCACAAAGCGAAAAAAGTGGTCCAACTAAAACATTCATATTTCTTTACGCACTACACGAATATGTAATAAAAATGCGGGTTCCTATTAAAAAAAAAAAAACAGCGCCATCTAGCGGGCAAACCATAGCGCCAAGTTTCGTTCCTTGTAGTTTTTTCGTTTGACGCTTATTTCGTGAGATATTTGGCCCTGTCATGATCAATGGACCACCCTGTATAGAGGGTCTATACAAGGGCGATATACGTGAGGGTAATATTATGGAAATGGAAGAATACGTAGATGAAATGGGAGATATGATACTGCGTGAGGAAGTTGACAGAGAACTGAAAGACTTAATTCGAAACAAGGCCCCGGGAGTAGACAACGTTCCTTTAGAGCAACAGATAGCCTTGGGAGAGTCAAGAATGACAAAACTCTTCCATCTTGTGAGCAAGATGTATGAGGCAGGTGCAATACCCTCAGAAATCGAGAGGAATATTTCCAAAGAAAGAAGGTGGTGACAGATATGAAAATAACCGAACTAACAGTTTAATAAGTCACGGTTGAAAAATACTAACACGAATCCTTTGTAGAAGAGTGGAAAAACGAAGCTGACCTCGAGTAAGATCAGTTTGGATTCATGAGAAATATAGGAACACGCGAAGCATTACTGACCCTAAGACTTCTCGTAGAAAATAGGTCAAGGAAAGACAAACCTACGTTTATAGCATTTGTAGACTTAGAGAAAGCTTTTTAAAATATTGACTGGAACACTGTCTTTCAAATTCAAAGGTGGCATGGGTTAAATATCGGAAGCGAAAGGCTATTTACAGTTTGTACAGATATCAGAAGGCAGTTATAAGAGTCGAGGGCCACGAAAGGGAAGCAGTGGTTGAGAAGGGTGTGGGACAGGGTTGTAGCCTATCCCCAATGTTATTCAGTCTGTATGTTGAGCACGCAATAAAGGAAAGAAAAGAAAATTTGGAATAGGAATTAAAGTCCAGAAAGAAGAAATAAAAACTTTAAGGTCTGCGGATGACATTGTAATTCAGTCAGGGAGAGCAAAAGACTTGGACGAGCTGTTGAACGGAATGGATATTATCTTGAATAGAGGAAATGAAATGAACATCAACAATAGCAAAAGGATGATAAATGAATGTAGTCGAATTAAATCAAGTGATGCTAAGGGAATTAGATTAGGAAATGAGAGACTTAAAGTAGTATATGAGTTTTGTTATTTGGGAAGCAAAATAACTGATGATGGTCGAACTAGAGATGATATGAAATGTACAATGGCCATGGTAAGAAAAGCCTTTCTGAAGAAGAGAAATTTATTAACATCGCGTGTAGTTTTAAGTGTCAGTAATCTTTGCTGAAAGTATTTATATGGAGTGTACTCATGTATGGAAGTGAAACATGGACGATAAACAGTTTAGACAAGAAGGGAATAGAAATTTTTTGATGTGGTGCTGCAGAAGAATGATCAAGATTAGATGGGTAGATCACGTTACTAATGAAGAGGTACTGAATAGAATTGGGGAGAAAAGAAATTTGTGGCACAACCAGAGTAGAAGAAGGGATCGGTTGGTAGGACACATTCTAAGGCATCGAGGAATCATCAGTTTAGAACTGGAGGGATGCTTGGGGGTAAAAACCGTAGAGGGAGGCCAAAATATGAATACAGTGTGGAGATTCAGGAGGATGTACGTTGCAGCAGTTACGCGGAGATGAAGAAGCTTGTACAGGACTGAGTAGCATGGGGAGCACCATCAAACCAGTCTTTGAACTGAAGACCACAACCACAAGAACATAAGGCATTTAGAATAGTTGTTAATGATGAAGAAAAGTGACAACTAAGGTGTAATACTAATGTCTTTTATAACTATCTGAGTTTAGCACTTCACTCATCATGGTGACATTTGGGGAGGTAGTAATAGCGTGGCAGCATGGTCGTGGCCCTAGCGTCATCTGCAGGTGTATGTGGTGTACAAAAGCAAATGTTGGGGGCCTAAGTGAGCAGTGTATAATTTTTTAACTTTATTAAGCTACCTTGTTCCAGGGATGTGCTAACATGAGAGAACTGAACGTTGGGTGGAACCGAATGAGGTAGTCCATTTGTTAGGACGCTGGCCTCAGATCAGAAGGATGGAAGCTAGTGCGCTGTCTGACCATCAGGATCTAGATTTTAGTGATTACCCGATCTCATGTGCTGGCAAATCCCGGCATGGTTCCTTCAAGACAATGGTAGACCACCTGTCTTGTCCTATCCTCGTTCGAAACATGAGATTATCTTATGCCTGTTTATATGACTTAAATTTTCTTAATATTAATCTGACTGGCCCTATATAATTGAAAAGTGATCTTTAGACAAATAAATTACTGATACCGAGACTTTTCGACCATAAATATTACATCAACAACAGCACAGACGATATTCTTTCAGGAAGCAGGCCAAAGCGGTTAATAGCTGAGACTTAAAATGAACGTGTTGCGTTATGTGGTCTACGTCTAAGTCACAATTATTTTCAGGAACCTCCCTTGCTGGACAATGTCTTACAAGCAGATCGCGTCTACTCCACATCACCGATTTTGTCCAAATTTATGTTGTATGTATGGCTTGACCAGAAATTAAATGATGGAAGTGGGAGCTCCAGATGGCTGAACATTAAGAAGAATTTCTGGCCCGAATCGCGCAAGCCATGACCCATTTATGTTAGCGTTATTTCCAGGCAGCGGTTGGCGCAACCGAAAGTGTACAGAGCGGTGAAGTGAGGGTCGTGATGTCGAGACTCTATACGGAAACTCCTTTTTATTTTCAAGTTTTACGTTACATACATAATTTCCCTTTCCATGCATGTTATGAAAATATTAATAAACACAATACTTTGAATTATTTCTTTTTTAAGTTGTATAAGCAAGATAAAAACTGAAAATAAAAAAAAGTAAAACGGTTTCCACATAGAGTCTCGATCCCACGATCATCGGATTACCGTTCTATACGCTTTACGCTGCTCCAACCGCTCCCTAGAACCTCTGCTAGGTAACTGGCTCATAGGTCGCCTTATCCGCTCCAGAAATGATATGTCTTCTAAACGCTTGACCATCTTTCGCTTCCACTTCCGTCACCATTATTTCTGTTTTTTCCCCCTCTTTATCGGTTTTCGATTCCCACGAAAGGAGGCGGGCTGTCAGTAGATTAGTACGCCGCTCTTCAGCCTACAGAAGTTTTAAAAACATAATCAGAAGATAATAAAGAATAAAAGGCGATTAAAAGGCTACTTTTAAATTCTAAAATGGCAGAAAATTTTGGAAGTTAAAATATAAAAACAAGAATTGGCGATGTTAGTTAAAACATGGAGTAGGCAGACAGGTAGAATACTAGGCAGACAATTAAAAAAAAAAACACTGCGACAGTTTGGTTTCTGTTCGCAAGTGATAAAAAATCACACCTAGCAACAGTATGCTTTCTGTTTGATATACTTATGAAAAGATGCACAACACTTAAAACATTGCACTAAAATGTTTGCATGGAGATTACACACCACAGCGTAGGTCAGATGGGGTGGGGGACCCAGACACACGAGGGGAAAAAAAGGTGGGGAAGAGAGGAAAAAGCAAAGAGGGGGGGAAGGAGCAACTGGAAGGAGAGGACTCATTAGGGGAGGCAGGGTGGACATGGGAGGGAGTGGGGAAAGGCACAGGAGGTGAATGCAAAAGGACTAAGGGGAGAGAAGGGAGCCAAAGAGAGGATAGGTGGGATAGAGGGAAAACAGGATGGGATGGGGGGGATGACGGAACCTGGGAAAAGGACAGAGGTAGGGAGGATAAGGTGATAGGAGGGATAAATGGAGGGAGACGGGGCATCATCCGGGAAGGGGAGTTGACGGAAGCCACCTTAGGAAAGGACATTGTGAGGTGGAGGGTAGGTGGGACACAATGGTGAAGGCGCAGCAGCAGGTGGGGGCTGGAGAGGAGAGGAGCAATCAGGGGATGAGGGGGATCAAATCTGTGGGAGGTGTACAGGACTCAGATATGTTCAAGGAAAGATGGAGAAAAGGAATCAGGTCATAGAGGATTCACATGGGGGATGGGAGGCATATATAGAAGGCAAGGTGGAGTGCATGGTGCTAGAGAATCTGGAAGAATTTGGAGGAGGGGTTGTGGAGATCAAGGTGGGACTGGCATAGCAGAGGATGGGATGGATTAAGGATTTATAGGTGTGGAGGATGGTAAAGGGGTTCAACCCACATGTTCAGCTAGAGACAGTTTAAGGAGATGGAGGCAGTGGTGGGCTTTGGATTGGATGGAGCAGAGATGACGAGTTAAGGTAAGGTGATGGTCAATGGTGAGTCCAAGGTAGGTGAGGGTGGCAGAGAGACAGCCAGGATGGGTGCTGATGGTAAGAAAAAATCAAGGTGCCAGAATGAGGGAGTGGTATGATGATTGCCTGGGTCTTGGAAGGATAGACTTTTAGAAGCCACTGGTTACACCATGTGGCGAAAAGGTCAAGGTGATTCTGGAGAAGGCTTTGGGATGATTGAAGGGTAGGAGCAAGGTCAAGGAAGACGGTGTCATCGGCAGAAGGCAGAAGGTGGACCGGAAGGGGGTTGGGGTATATCTGCTGTGTTCAGGAGGTAGAGGGGAGGTGAAAGGACAGAGCCCTGGAGCACACCCATGGAGGGGTAGCAGGAGCAGGAATTTGTGTTACGGATGGTGATGTAGGAGGAGCAGCAAGAGAGGAAGGAGGCAATCAGATGGACATAGTTGATAGGAAGGGCATAGATCTGGAGTTTGAACAGGAGACTGGGATGTCATACATGGTCATAGGCCTTCTTGAGGTCTAGGGATACAAAAATGGTGGAGCAACGGGAGTTGGAGGAAGAGGAGATGGGTGAGGCATGGGAGTTGGTCGTCAGCAGAGAAGGAAGGGCAAAGGCACATTGGTTGTGTTGGTGGAGGCAGTGTTGGTGGAGGTGGTGATGGGTGCGCCAGGTAAGGATGCACTGGGTGAGGATGGATTGTAAGAGCTTGCTGGACATGGAGGTGAGTCATATAGGGCGAAAGGAAGAGGCATCAGATGGAAGCTTGTTGCATTTGGGGAACATCAGGATATGGAAGGTTTTCCATAGGTCAGGGTAGAAACTTTTTGGCAAAGATTTCATTGGAGAGGGTGGCAAGGACTGCAAGGGAGGAGGGAGGGCAGTGGAAGAGTTGGTGGTAGGTAATGTGGTTGTGGCCGGCGTCAGTGGTGCATTTAGTGCAGAACGTGAGGATGATTTCGAGTTTAGTGATGGGAGTCTTAAGTTCAAAAATGTTCTAATGTGTGTGAAATGTTATGGGACTTAACTGCTAAGGTCATCAGTCCCTAAGCTTACACACTACTTAACCTAAATTATCCTAAGGACAAACACACACACATCCATGCCCGAGGGAGGACTCGAACCTCTGCTGGGACCAGCTGCACAGTCCATGACTGCAGCGCCTTACACCACTTGGCTAATCCTGTGTGGCACTCAAGTTCCAATGTTGGTGAGTGGCCCAAATACTGGAAGCGAGGAGCAAAGGGAGGAGCAGAGGTATCTGCACATTTGATGAAGTCGGGAAGAGGGAATAATCAAATTCGGGATCAACTGGAATGCAAAAGACTTTGGATAGGTGGGAGGAGAAGTGGTTGGCTTTACTGCAGTTGTCAGGAATGAGACAGTCATCATGCAGGAGAGTGTATTGTGAGGTAGGACGGTTCCCAGTAAGGCAGTGGAAAGCAGGCCAATACTTGGAAGAGTTTATTGGGAGCATGGCATTGAGTTATTTGATTGGCCATCGCCAGGCAAGGCGTTTCTTTGCAGTACACTTGTTGTGAGTGTGTCAGTGTAACTGCCAGTGGTGAGTGAGTGTGTCCCAGTCATGACTGCAGAGGAAGGATCGGTAGAGTCGACATGATTTATGAAGGAGAAGGATGGCCTGTGGGGGCAGGGCTGGACAGAGAGGGTGGATGGCTTTGTTAGGGATATGGGTGGCTACAGCATCAATCAAGGTCTGGTGGAAGAAGGTATCAGTATAGCAGATGTCAGCGGGAGATTGGAGGGTAAGGTTGTGGTGTTCGACTTGGATGTAATCATGGATAAGTCTAGGGAGAATGACAGGTTGAGGAACAGGGCAGGTAGGGCGACCATCAGAGATAGTGAGGAAGATGGGGGTGTGGTCACTGCCAATGAGGTCAAATACCTCTGTGGTGATGAGCCCAAGGAGGTTGGGAGAGGCTAGGATCACAGGATAGCTTGTTAGCTAGTTTTGTTGGATTTGGGTTGGGTGTGTTGGGGGAGGGGAACCAGGTCTCCCTGGAGGTGGTGATTAACATATGCTGCTGCTGGAAGTTGGCAGGAGCACAGCTGTGGATACTGAGGTCTGTGGCAATCACATAGGTGGAGAAAGTGCAGTCAATGTGAGCCAGGAAATCATACGAGATGGGGGTGTGAGGGCAGATGTAGATGATGGGGAAGAACAGCCTGAGGGTGAGATGCTCAGTGGGATTGTTGAGGAGAGGTTGGATCTGTGCAATGAAGTGTGTAAGGTGGCCGATAGCAACCCCACCACTCACAAGGGGATATGGGTTATTGGTGTTGTGAAAGGTGTAACGGGCTGTTGAGATGGAGAAGTCTCGTTTAGTATGACGATATCTACATGATGTCGATTGAGAGTGTGCAGGAACAGATGTCTGTGGGTGGGCAGGGCGCAGATATTATGGTAAAGGATAATGTAATGATGTTGTGCCATGGTAGGGGAGACTTAGACGAGGGTGGTGAAGGGGGTGAAGATGAAGTGGGCCTGGTTGTGGGACTAGGTGGCATAGATGGTGAGGTGAAAGATGGAATGGGGGCAGCGAGGGCGATTTGTGAAAGGGTGTGGGGACATTGGAAATGGTTGATGTTTCGTTGGACAATGGTGACGAAGCAAATGATGTCCTCGGCAGTAGGAGGAGAGCAGAGAGAGTTGTTGGGGTGGATGGGATTATATAATGGACAGACGGGGACAGTGAGCTCTGGGGTGGAGGAGGCTTTGCTTTGCATTTATACGTGTAGGTAGGATGGGATTCATTGCAGGTGTTACAGGCGGGAGGAGAGGCGAGGTTGAGGCAGTTCTCGAGGAAGTGTGATTCTTTGTGGTGGGTACAGGTAGGGGGACTCTTACAATCGACAATGACATGCACATTACATTTGCATATTATGTATGACATTGTTGGCAGCGTTAGTATTGAAGGGGGGGACAGGAGCGGTCAACTTTTGGGCACCTGTTAAAGATGAGGGCTCGCTCTGTAATGAGGGCATCAATGGAGGAGGGGGATTTTATGTTTTCGTAAGGTAAGTCGGCCCAGCATCATTAAAGATGCATCAGGACAAGTGGATTTCAATGTCAGGGTGGGAATTGAGTTCTGCCAACACCTCAGCCTCTGTGATCATGGGGCTAAGCTTCGCGATCATGGCAGGCATTGCGGAGGTTGTGGCTCAGGGAGAGGAGGGGGTGTGGTAGGGGGTAAGGGTGGCTCATGGGCCAAAGTGGACATATGGGATTTTTGAGATTGGTGTGGAAGAATGCATTGGAGGATCTGATGAGGACCAAGTCCTTGTGAGGAACGAGGAGATCGGGGAATTGGGGAAGTATTTACAAATGGCCTGGGTGAGGGTGCAGACATCAAGGAATTGAGGATCAGGATTTGGGATGATGAAGGTGTGGGTCAAAGCAGATGTAGGAATGGGGGTTGGGATTGCATCCATGGTTGTAGGTGGATCATGGGGATCACGGGTTTCCTTTGTGAAGAGGCTGGGGGCAGGGTCAACATTAGGGTGTTTGGTAGGTTTCTTGGATAGGACAGATTGGGAGGAGGCTGGGGGATTTGGAGGGGTAGGTGACACAGGCAGGGGGGGGGGGAGGAGGCATGGATGTGGTAGAGACTATCATAGCATACTGAGAGTTGTGCTGGATGGGATCCTGAGGTAGATGGTGCAGAGAGTGGTGGAGTGGCAGTTAAGGGTGGGGGAGAGTCAGGGGAAGTGATGGCTAAAAACAATGCAGGAGTAGGGCGCACAGGGGGTGGGGGAAGGATAATGGGGATGGGGTGTCCTTTCGATAGTGGTTGGAGCAGCAGAAGGGGAGGTGAAAATGATGGAGGTGGTAGGGTGGGCCATGTTGGTGGTGAGCAAGTGGGGATAAAGATGGTGGTGAAGGCGACAGCAGCGATGATGGTGGCAGGGCGAGAAATGGCGGCAGCGGCGAAGGACAGCGGCGATGGCAGCAGCAGCAGCGGTGAGAAGGCAGCCCTCATTGAGCGGGACAGTAGTGCCTCGACCAGAATGGGGTGGCATCCCCTCCGGCTAGTGGTGAAGGTGGTCCAGTGAATCACTCCAGGAAGTGGCTGGATGATGAGGGCTTGGCATCTCTGGCTGGAGACGGTGCGGCGACAGCAGCAACTGGGGTGGGGCAGAGCCCCACCTTGGTCGAGGTTGAGTCGGCGGCAGTGGCGAGCACCGAGTGGCGGCAGTGGCGAGTACCAGCCAGCGGCAGAAGCGGCGGCTGACGGACGGATGGCTGGCGGCAGTGCTGGCGGTGGACAGACGGGCAGAAGCGGCAGCCAGCAGACAGACAACAGTGGCAGGGGGCTCTTGCCAAAGTGTGGATTGCACCCTGAGAGTAACCCAGGCTGCGTAACCCTCCAATTTGGAAGTGAGCAGATACAACCATCGAAATGTTATTTCAGGTCAAGCCTGCACGTATGATAAATTTGGATGAAATTGGTGATGACGATTAGGCTTGGTCCCCTTGGTAATCGATGTGGCTTGTCCTTCCCTTCCCACTACCCTACGTAGTCACGTGTCTATCTCTGTTGTGTGGATGCCTGTGAGGAGTTATTTATGCAGTGTTGTGATGGATGAACTATAGGTCTGCATCTGAAGTTTATGCTCACTCGAACTGCTCAGTGCATATACGCCATATGATCAAAGGTATCGCGACACTGGCTGAAAATGACAAACAAGTTTGTGCTGCTCTCCATCGTTAATAGTGGAATTCAGTTTGGTGTTGGCCCACTCTTAGCGTTGATGACAGCTTCCACTCTCACAGGCATACATTCAATCAGGTGCTGGAAGGTTTCTTGGGGAATGGCGCTATTCTTCATGGAGTGCTGCACTGAGGAGAGATATCGATCTAGGTGTCAAGACTTGTATGTATCGTAAAGATGGATGAATTTGGTGATGACGAGTAGGCGTGGTCCCCTTGTTAATCGATGTGGCTTGTCATTGCCTTCCCACTACCCAATGTAGTCACGTGTGTATCTCTGTTGTGTGGATGCCTCTGGGGAGTGATTTATGCAGTGTTGTAGGTCTGCATCTGAAGTTTACACTCGCTCGAAATGCTCGGTGCATATACACTATGTGATCAAAAGTATCCAGACACTGGCTGAAAATGACTTACAAGTTCGTGGCGCTCTCCATCGGTAATGCTGGAATTCAGCATGGTGTTGGCCCACCCTTCACCTTGATGATAGCTTCCACTCTCGCAGGCATACGTTCAATCAAGTGCTGGAAAGTTTCTTGGGGAATGGCAGCCCATTCTTCACAGAGTGCTGCACTGAAGAGAGGTATCGATGTCTGTTGGTGAGGCCTGGCAGGAAGTCGTTGTTCCAAAACATCCCAGAAGTATTCTACAGAATTCAGGTCAGGACTCTGTGCAGGCCAGTCCATTACAGGGATATTATTGTCTTGTAACCACTCCGCCACAGGCTTTGTATTAAGAATAGGTGCTCGATCATGTTGAAAGATGCAATTGCCATCCCCGAATCGCTCTTCAACAGTGGGAAGCAAGAAGGTGCCTAAAACATCAGTGTAGGCCTGTGCTGTGATAGTGCGAAGCAAAACAAGGGGTGCAAGCCTCCTCCACGAAAAACACGAGCACACCATAACACCATCGTCATTACTTTTGGCACTAAACACAATTTCAGATGAAATTCACCGTTCATTTGCCATATCCACACTGTGCCATCGGACGCCACATTGTGTGCCGTGATTCGTCACTCCACACAACGATTTTCTACTGTTAAATCGTCCAATGTTTACGCTCCTTACATCAAGCGAGGCGTCGTTTGCCATTCACCAGAATGGTGTGTGGCTTATGAGCAGCCGCTCGACCATGAAATCCAAGTTTCCTCACCTCCCACCTAACTGTTACAGTACTTGCAGTGGATCCTGATGCACTTTGGAATTCCTGTATGATGGTCTGGATAGATGTCTACCTATTACACATTATGATCATCTTCAACTGTCGGCGCTCTCTATCAGTCAACTGACGAGGCCGGCTGGTACACTTTCGTGCTGTATGTGTCCCTTTATGTTTCAACTACACTATCACATTGGAAAAATTGGACCTAGGGTTGTTTTGGAGTGTGTAAATCTCGCGTACAGAGGTTTGACACAAGTGACACCCAATCACCTGACAATATTCAAAGTCTGTGAGTTTTGCGGAGCGCCCCATTCTGCTCTCTCACGGTGTGTAATGACTACTGAGGTCGCTGATATGTAGTACCTGGCAATAGCGGCAGCACACTGCATCTAATATGAAAAACGTATGTTTTGGTGGTGTCCAGATACTTTTGTTCATCTAATGTCAGCGTATGTCAGCGTATGTCTGGCAGATGTCAGTACTGCCACTTTGGCCACGGGGAAAACGACACTCGACTTTCTTGGCGCTCATTCGAGTAGCGCATGCTCTAATTACCCAGCCACCTACTGTAGCTACTTGGGCACCACTCATTCGCCCACTGTAGTGTCATGGTGAGATGAATGCGAGTGCAAAAGCGAAACTTTATTCGAAAGCACATATACTGTGTGCGAAAAACAGCGATTGGTGGTGTTTGGAAGAGATTTTCATTAGTGACTGATGCGGATGTCAGCTACATGTACTATAGCAAGTGCTTTGCTATCCTGTCTCACAGAACTTCCACCACTCTTATGGAGGTACATGTCTATAGAACACGACAAAGTAATAAGTTTGAAGCACTACGAGTTTCAGTGAAAGCAACAGTAATAGCAAAGGTGCGTATAAATGTCGACGTCACCACCATTTTACCTCATCCTCTGACAGTATCTCAAAGCACTGAACGACAGGCCAATGAAATACGAGCGAGTATGATGCCCAAGGTTATCCAGGTCCTGGGCGTGAATGCATCTGGATGTACTGCGAATGTATGCAGTGATACATATAGGATAACATGTTACATATCCATATCACGCACATTACTTATAAAGATTAGAGATTAGGTACTGCAAAATATAGAAAAAAAGGGAGGAAGTTAGTAGGAATATAAAAAAAGGGAGGAAAGTTTATCTGTTTAGCAAGAGTAATAGAAGGCAGACTTCAGACTACCTAACAGATCAAAACGAAAATTTCTGTTCCGACACTGACAATGTTGAGTGTTTATGGAAAAAGTTCAAGGCAATCGTAAAATGCGTTTTAGACAGGTACGTGCCGAGTAAAACTGTGAGGGACGGGAAAAACCCACCGTGGTACAACAACAAAGTTAGGAAACTACTGCGAAAGCAAAGAGAGCTTCACTCTAAGTTTAAACGCAGCCAAAAGCTCTCAGACAAACAGAAGCTAAACGATGTCAAAGTTAGCGTAAGGAGGGCTATGCGTGAAGCGTTCAGTGAATTCGAAAGTAAAATTCTATGTACCGACTTGACAGAAAATCCTAGGTAGATCTGGTCTTACGTTAAATCAGTAAGTGGCTCGAAACAGCATATCCAGACACTCCGGGATGATGATGGCATTGAAACAGAGGATGACACGCGTAAAGCTGAAATACTAAACACCTTTTTCCAAAGCTGTTTCACAGAGAAAGACCGCACTGCAGTTCCTTCTCTAAATCCTCGCACAAACGAAAAAATGGCTGACATCGAAATAAGTGTCCAAGGAATAGAAAAGCAAGTGGAATCACTCAACAGAGGAAAGTCCACTGGACCTGATGGGATACCAATTCGATTCTACACAGAGTACGCGAAAGAACTTGCCACCCTTCTAACAGCCGTGTACCGCAAGTCTCTAGAGGAACGGAAGGTTCCAAATGATTGGAAAAGAGCACAGGTAGTCCCAGTCTTCAAGAAGGGTCGTCGAGCAGAGGCGCAAAACTATAGACCTATATCTCTGACGTCGATCTGTTGTAGAATTTTAGAACATGTTTTTTGCTCGCGCATCATGTCGTTTTTGGAAACCCAGAATCTACTCTGTACGAATCAACATGGATTCCGGAAACAGCGATCGTGTGAGACCCAACTCGCTTTATTTGTTCACGAGACCCAGAAAATATTAGATACAGGCTCTCAGGTAGATGCTATTTTCCTTGACTTGCGGAAGGCATTCGATACAGTTCCCCACTGTCGCCCGACAAACAAAGTAAGAGCCTACTGAATATCAGACCAGCTGTGTGGCTGGATTGAAGAGTTTTTAGCAAACAGGACACAGCAAGTTGTTATCAATGGAGAGACGTCTACAGATGATAAGGTAACCTCTGGCGTGCCACAGGGGAGTGTTATGTATCTAATATTCTCTGGGTCTCGTGAACAAATAAAGCGAGTTGGATCTCACACGATCGCTGTTTCCGGAATCCATGTTGATTCCTACAGAGTAGATTCTGGGTTTCCAAAAACGACATGATACGAGAGCAAAAAACATGTTCTAAAATTCTACAACAGATCGACGTCATAGATATGGGTCTATAGTTTTGCGCATCTGCTCGACGACCCTTCTTGAAGACTGGGACTACCTGTGCTCTTTTCCAATCATTTGGAACCTTCCGTTCCTCTAGAGACTTGCGGTACACGGCTGTTAGAAGGGGGGCAAGTTCTTTCGCGTACTCTGTGTAGAATCGAATTGGTATCCCGTCAGGTCCAGTGGACTTTCCTCTGTTGAGTGATTCCAGTTGCTTTTCTATTCCTTGGACACTTATTTCGATGTCAGCCATTTTTTCGTTTGTGCGAGGATTTAGAGAAGGAACTGCAGTGCGGTCTTCCTCTGTGAAACAGCTTTGGAAAAAGGTGTTTTCACAATATATGTAAATGACCTAGTAGATAGTGTCGGAAGTCCCATGCGGCCTTTCGCGAATGATGCTGTAGTATACAGAGAAGTTGCAGCATTAGAAAATTGTAGCGAAATGCAGGAAGATCTGCAGCGGATAGGCTCTTGATGCAGGGAGTGGCAACTGACCATCAACATAGATAAATGTAATGTATTCCGAATACATAGAAAGAAGGATCCTTTATTGTATGATTATATGATAGGGGAACAAACACTGGTAGCAGTTACTTCTGTAAAATATCTGGGAGTATGCGTGCGGAACGATTTGAAGTGGAATGATCATATAAAATTAATTGTTGGTAAGGCGGGTACCAGGTTGAGATTTATTGAGAGAGACCTTAGAAAATGTAGTCCATCAACAAAGGAAGTGCCTTTAAAAACACTCGTTCGACCTATACTTGAGTATTGCTCATCAGTGTGGGATCCGTACCAGATCGGGTTGACGGAGGAGATAGACAAGATCCAAAGAAGAGCGGCGCGTTTCGTCACAGGGTTATTTGGTAACCGTGATAGCGTTACGGATATGTTTAGCAAACTCAAGTGGCAGACTCTGCAAGAGGGGCGCTCTGCATCGCGGTGTAGCTTGCTCGCCAGGTTTCGAGAGGGTGCGTTTCTGGATGAGGTATCGAATATATTGCTTCCCCCTACTTATACCTCCCGAGGAGATCACGAATGTAAAATTAGAGAGATTAGAGCGCGCACGGAGGCTTTCAGAGAGTCGTTCTTCCCGCGAACCATACGCGACTGGAACAGGAAAGGGAGGTAATGACAGTGGCACGTAAAGTGCCCTCCGCCATACACCGTTGGGTGGCTTGCGGAGTATAAATGTAGCTGTAGATATAGATGTAGATTTATTAAAGACTACATCAGGCAACGTTAATCATATTATCTTGAGTAAATCCCCAGCATTTTAATAAGATTTTATTCGTCACTGACCGACATGCTAGTACATGCAGGGTTTGCAGTCCTTTCAGGCAGCAGGAGCCAGCCGAGACAGATGCAGGAACAGGGTAGTAACCGATGTTTACGAGTTCCTAACAAGAAGCAAATTATATGATTTCGTTTGTGTGCTTTGATTGTTTAGTTTATTGAGTTTGTTTGTGTTAATTTAATATCTAATAGCCACAGTTCTCACATTTTTTTGCGTCGGTAAAAAAACCGATTTTGTGACATATTACAAGTTCCTAATCAGGGCAGATTGTTTTCACATGAGTGCTCCGGAAGTTAGGTTTTTGAATCTCTGTGTAGTAATCTAATTTATTAGATGCAATACCTGAGTTTTCATCAATATCTACAGTTGAGATCTGCAGCACATGCCGATAATCCACTTACCTGGGTAGTTTAGTTTTCCACGTAGTATGGGTATGGGTTGCGATTGTTGTGTGCAGATGCGAGCCGAGTTGGTGACCCTCCGCTCTCAGCTCCAGGCTGTGATGGTTACACAGCCTGAGGCTGCAGTGGATGGGCACCACTGTTGTTGACTGGCCGTGGGGATTCAACAGATGTCCAACAAGTCAGAGTCCCGCAATTGGTCCTCACCAGTGGCCAGCCCAGTTACTGCTCGCACTGAGGTTGACCCCTCACCTGTGGTCGAGTAGGCTGTCACCCCAAGTCGTAGCAGGCAGCGAAAGACTTCCCACCGTGCCGCACGTAATTCCTCCCGAATAAGTCCGACAAATAGGTTCCAGATGCTGTATGTGGTTGACACTGTCGCTCAGCCAGATGCTGTCGCCTGTCCTGTTTTAGAGGAAACCTCTCAGCCTGCAAGATACGGGCAATCACAGATGGTGGGATTATTGATAGTTGGGAGCTCCAGCATTAAAAGTGTTGTGGGGCCGCTTAGGGACATGGCTGCTAAAAAGGAGAAGGAAGCCAATGTCACTCCGTGTGCGTACCAAATGGAGTAATTGGAGTCATTGAACGAGTTATATGTGAGTGCAGGCTTTCTCGACGAATTTCGTATATGAAGTCTTCACGGGTTGTCAGCTACTCGACTAAAACCCTTGAAGAATTCATATATAGTTGAACGGGTTCCTCTGGATGCCACGACGAGCACAGAGTGCAGCCAACAGCAGGTGGTGGCCCACGTCGGTATCAATGCTGTGTGTCACTTTGGATCGGAAGAGATTCTCTCTGGTTTCGAGCAGCTAACAGGAGTGGTAAAGGATGCCAGTCTTGATTGCGAGATGAAAGCAGAGCTGACCATTTGCTGCAGTCTACAGGACCTATTGTGGATTTCTGGTTCAGAGCCGAGTGGAGGATCTGGATCAGAGACAGACGGTTCTGGGACGGTGTAGGCTGCAGATTCCTCGACTAGCGCCATAGGGTGGTTGGAATTCGGGTTCTTCTGAATAGGTCAGGAGTGAACGACACGCAGGAGACGACTACACGGGTAGCAGTGGCTGTGTGGCGTAGACTGGGGGGTTTATTAGGTTAGAGGGTCTCGGGAAAACACAAAAAGGGCTTCCGTCACAAAGGGAGTAGGCCGAACACAGGAAGAACGTAGATACAGGAACCATCGATATAACTATTCATAGCTCTGCGCTCCAAGCGCAAATAGAAAGCATTGATGCTCAAGTCGTTATAGGCACTGAAAGCTGGCTAAAGCCGGAGATAAGTTCTGCCGAAATTTTTGCGAAGAGCCTAACGGTGTTCTGAAAGGATAGGCTAAACACAGTTGGCGGTGGCGTGTTTGTTGCTGTTAGAAGTAGTTTATTTTGTCGCGAAATCGAAGTAGATGGTTCCTGTGAGTTAGTATAGGCAGATCACGATTGGCAACCTTAATAAAAAATAATTAGATTCTTTTACCGACCTCCTAATTCAGATGATACAATTGCTGAAAGGTTCAAAGAAAACTTAAGTTGGTTTTCAAACACGTACATGACCCACGCAGTTATAGTTGGTGGTGACTTTTAGTTACCCTCGATAAGCTGGCGAAAGTACTTTTTTAATTCCGAAGGTACACATAAAACAACACCCGAAACTGTGCTAAACGCATTCTCTGAAAATAATTTCGAGCAGTTAGTTCATGCGCCAACGCGAATAGAAACCGCTGTGAAAACGCACTTCACCTCTTAGTACAAATAATTCAAAAAAGCAGATAAAAATTCAATTGACACCTTCCAAATTAACAGTGTAAGTGTAGACCACACGTGGCTTGCATTGAAGGAAATAGTACCGACAGCAGATGAGAGATTTATACCAAATAAATTAACAAACGACGGAACTGATCCTCCTTCGTACAAAAAACGGGTCAGAACAATGTTCCAGAAAAAACGAAAGAAACATGTCAAATTTAAATAAACACGAAGTATCGAAGATTGGCGATCTTTTACAGAAGCTGTAAATTTAGCGCGGACTTCATTGCGAGATGCTTGTAATAGTTCACATGGTTCAAATGGCTCTAAGCACCATGGGACATCTGAGGTCATCAGTCTCGTAGACTTAGAACTACTTAAACCTAACTAACCTAAGGACATCACACACATCCATGCCCGAGGCAGGATTCGAACCTGCGAACGTAGCAGCAGCGAGGTTCCAGACTGCAGCGGCTAGAACTGCTCGGCCGCAACGATCGGCAGAGATTCTGGACGTATGTGAAGTATGCTAGCGGGAAAACACAATCAATGCCTTCTCAGCGCGATAGCAATGGAGATACCATTGAAGACAATGCTGCTAAAACTGAGTTACTGAACACTGCCTTCTGAAATGCCTTCACAAAAGAAGACGAAGTAAATATTCCAGAAGTAGATTCAAGAACAGCTGCCAACATGAGTAACATAGTAGCAGATATCATCGCTGTAGTGAAGCAACTTAAATCACTTAATAAAAGCAAGTCTTCTGGTCCAGACTGTATACTAATTAGGTTCCTTTCAGAATACGCTGATGCAATAGCTTCATACTTAACAATCATATACAACCTTTCGTCTGACGAAATATCCGTACCCAAAGACTGGAAAGTTACACTGGTGACACCAATATTCAAGAAAAGTAGCAGGAGTAATCCACTAAATTACGTCGATATGCAGCAGGATTTTGAAACATATGTTGTGTTCGAACATTATGAATTACGTCGAAGAAAACTATCTATTGACACTCAGTCAACATGGATTTGGGAAACATCAGTCTTGTGAAACACAACTTGCTCTTTACTCGTATGAAGTGTTGAGTGCTATTGACAAGGGATTTCAAATTGATTCCGTATTTCTGGATTACCTGAAGGCTTTTGATAATGCACCACGCAAGCGGCTTGTAATGACATTGCGTGGTTAAGGAACATCGTCTCAGTTATGTGACTGGATTCTGATTTCCTGTCAGAGAGGTCACGGTTCGTAGTATTATCACGAAATAGGGGAGAGAGTGTCACTGAAATGATACAAGATTTGGGATGGACATAATTAAAACAAAGGCTTTTTTCGTTGCGGAAGAATCTTCTCATGCGATTCCAATCACCAACTTTCTCCTCCGAATGCGAAAATATTTTGTTGACGCCGACCTAAGTACGAAGAAACAATAACCATGATGAAATAAGAGAAATCAGAGCTCTTACGGAAAGATATAGGTGTTCGTTCTTTCCGCACGCTGTACGAGATTGGAATAATATAGAGTTGTGAAGGTGGTTCGATGAACCCTCTACCAGGCACTTAAATGTGATTTGCAGAGTATCCATGTAAATGTAGATGTAGATGCATGTATGACACATGTTTTGAACACGCTCCGGAAACACATGTTGGATAAACTTGATAAATGATGCTGCAGTGGCTTGTATCACGGCTTATGCTACCGAAGGTACTGTCCACTTCATGAATAAAACTGGTAACATGGTTACTATACAAACAGCTTGAAGCAAAAAACAGAGAGTAGGTGAAACATGTCATTTAGAATGCCACAGTCTGTAGTTACTCTGTAATATCATGCTAATGTTTCCGGACAGAGAGATCTATGAAGAACTTACTGGTTACGACGACAACGGTGAAAAGGAACTTGTGACATTTTAGAGCCATAGAGAGATGTGCGATAGAAATGCTGGAAGGCGAGAAGTTTCGAACAATTCAGTTCACTTTATTATTGATGCACAAACTGAAAAGTCATTGTAATATAGGGCTTGAAAATACAGGGGACGCTTAGTGCGCTTGGTTGAAAAACGATGGCTTCGGTATCACCTGTCTTTTGACACTACAGTTCAACTGCCGTATTATCATCTGTGGATACTACGTGTGCTGAAGCCCTTTAGGATGAACACAATGGAGAATTGAAGCCTGATGCAGGCACATAACCTGCTCCTGTCGAACAAAGTGACCGCCGAACGTACGTTCCCATACGACGGACGAATCACCATCAGAGATGAGAGAGTGAAAATTCGGACGATGCACTCAACAGTAACATTTCTCAGGTAGCCCTTCCGATTACTGGAAATTATGTCTGTTTCTGACAGAGATGAGACTAAATTGTATGTGTCAAATATGTGATGAGCTACCAGTTCCTGATAACCTAGAAAAAAATTTAACGTGGCAGTAATGTCTTGCTCTATTTTGTGATATCTGTAATTATTTAGGGCCGTTGAGAGGTTAACGTTTGCACTATCACCCAGGAATATACGTCTTTAGCAATACTAAAGTGATGTGAGAGTAGTTCCATCAACTGGTGGGAGTATCTCAGTAGCGGTACCAGCCTACAGACACACAAGGCTGCTACTGAGACGGTCGTAACAGCAGTGCGGCGAGCGCTCCAAACCGGATGGTCTCTACTCTCCCCACGTCCCCTTGTTCGGCTGCAGTCTTCGCACTTCGAACATTCGTACAAGCCATGCCCGAACCCTGTGCCCTCGACCAAGTATGAGCGAGCAAATCTCCCTATTTACAGACCTTTCTGATGAACACAATGGAGAACTGAAACGTGGTGCAGGCACATAACCTGCTCCTGTCGAATACTAACAAAGTGACCGCCGAACGTACGTTCCCATACCACGGACGAAATCAGTATTACCACATGGACTCATTCAATATTACGCAGAGAAGAGGTTTGGAATTTGGTTCAGGACATTCGTGCAGAGTTAGGTGACTGCAAGTGCAAGCCTGTACCTCACCTCCCTTGCCTCCCTATTTTGTCAGGAGGCATCGTTAGATGCAATAAAACAGTATTGTATTATTATTCAGTATACAAGTCGTTGCAGTGTCTTCTTTATAGCTGGTGTCTACATAATCCAGAGAGGAATCTGCTGGCCCGCTGTTAGAGGCGCCAAGTCACTGACTGCGCGGCTCCCCCGCCAGAGGTTCGAGTCCTTCCTCGGGCATGGCTGTGTGTTTGTTCTTAGCATAGGTTAAGTTAGTTTAAGTATTGTGTAAGCCTAGGGACCGATGACCTCTGCGGTTTGGTCTCTTAAGAACTCACATAAATCTGAACATCAGGAATCTGCTGAATCCAGCAGCTGACTCACTGCTGCCGAGGACGCTGCATCAGTTCGGAGTGGAAATCGATGACACCCCGGTGCGGCGGTTTGCCGCCTGCTGGCGACGTAGCCACGCTCCGTCCGTAGCTCTGCTTGGATATGACAGCGACCGCGATGTGTGTGTGCCGTTTCGGGAAGTACTCAACCCCTCCCAGATCACTGTCCGTGTTGTCCTCTCAGGTGGACTGCGATGCATGATGCTATGATGTCGTGCTGAATGCTGAACTTGGCCTGTCGGTGGAATAGATTCGTGAGAGGCTGAAGCCTTTCAGGGCAGCTTCTGCTCTGCTAGACCCCTGGACTACCCAACAGTGATGGCTGCTGGGCGGACTTCAGTACTGCATGCTATAGTTCATTATCCGTGGCAACGGATTGTTGATCTTCTCGTCAGGTAGTAAGTTAAGACCAATACTAGAACAGTCCCACACGCAAGATGTTACCATACCGTAACCAGACAGTCGGATGCGTAGAACATGAACGCCATCGATCCTACTGTTGGAGTACTCTAAGCTAGTGTCACGGGGTCCCGGATTCGATTCCCGACCGGGTTGGGGATTTTCTCTGCCCGGGGACTGGGTATTCGTGTTGTTCTAATCATCTCATCATTTTTATCATTCGTGATAGTGGCTAGATTGGACTGCGTAAAATAATAGAGTGTGAAAAGATTGGGACATTTTACGGGTGCTGATGACTGCGCAGTTGAGCGACCCGCAAACCAAACAGCATCATCATAATCATCTAAGCTAGTGTGGGTGGAGTATTCATGTCGCCGAGGAGAGGCTCCACTCTACGACGTCATTCGTAATGACCGAATCGGTTCTGCTCTTCTCGAATTGTGAGCGGTCTTCAGTTCCACCACACTCGCTTCACGAATTTGTTACAGTGTGTTTACTGCTTAATCAAAATCCTGGTAGGCGTGGCTACATCGTACATTGTGTCTCTTAAATAAAATTAAGAAGACAGTTCGGTCTGCAATCTTCTAACGATTTTCTGCTGAGCTCGCTCGTATTCACAGACAAGAGTGTCTTTGTTGCTGTCTTCTTGCCGGAATAACGATGTTAAAATGTTTATGCTACTCGGCTGTCAGCTGTTGATACTTCCGCTTGATTGAATAACGCTTGCTTTTCAAACTTAGCAGAAATTTTACTCTCTTGTTTCCTTATTAATTTGTAGCGTAATAATACTGTTTCTTCCACCACTAGTTGTCGATCAACTTACCTCCGGGTAGAGCGCCATCTCACAACCGTGCTTAAGAATCCCTGGCTACTGACGCAGGTCGTCTTTCAATAGCAGCATTCGATTAAAGCTGTTACGCCCATCCAGCGCAAGACAAAGAACAAAGAAAGCAAAGAAGGACGATCAGTATTTAACTTCTTGTCGATGACGAGACCAATACAAACAGAGCGCTAAATCTAGTGTAACGAAGATGGGACGCGGAATTGGCCGTACCCATTTCAAAGGGACCGTCGCGACATTTGATAATCGTTACGGAAACCACTGGCAAAATAACGTGGATATCTGGACAGAGGTCTGAACCCCGCTGGCCTTGCGAATCCAATGTCGTAATCACGACGCCAGCTCGGTCGATGAAAGGGCAACGACTTATGGTGCAAGTATTTGTGGAATGTTAGTCATGCACAGCAATAAAACTGCAGAACGACGCGGACAACCCACAAGAGATATTTATTTGTGACTGGTCGTAAAAATTCTACACTGCTCGTATGATTTAAGCTGAAGGCAGAAACAGAAATTACAGTCGTCATAAAATAATAGGGGAATCCTTTATATTAGCAAAACTCAAACTGTCACTCTATAAATTATAATATGAGTTTGAAGAAAGTATCAAAAGAAGTATCAGTTCAGCCAGTACATATGTAAAATATTTGTATGAAATAAATGTCGGAGAAAAGCACTTGGATGTTGGCGCGCCAGTTGCATATAATCAGTTGCCGCGAGCTCGAATCCAGTCCACCCGATCAGACAGACGTCGAACGAAGAATCAGAGACAGAAACGAAGAGGCAGTTTGTCAACAAGTGTCCACGAAAGCCTTAACAATTTTGTTTTAATAGCTTCCTGTTACATTTGCGTAAATCTTGCACTGCTCAATCGTTTTAACAATGTTAATATTTTGTATACAACTGGGCACCAAAGTGAGTTCCCATTCTGTTAGTATTTTAGTGTCTCTTTAGCACGGAAAAAATTCTGAAAGGCTTAATTAATTCGCTGCGTTACCAGTCGGCATATATTTTACGAATGGACTATTAGAACACATTTTCGACATCTGTATTGTTCATACCGCCTAGAGCAGAACACAAACTCTTTCGTTTCAGTGAGATAACTCGTTTGAAAATAACCACAGACTTTTGAATTCACGTTTCTTAAATAACAAAAAAAAAGAAACAAAGTAAAAGTTGGTATTCGATAGCAAAATTATTTCGGTTGAGATAGCTGCAGAAAGGTGGACGGAACCCGCGACAGTAAGGATGTAAGTGTGGCATGGTCATAAAAATTTAACATTATGCATCAAACTAAAAAAGTTAAAAATCGTGAAAGAAAATCGTGAAATTTGTGCACAGTAAAATCATAGTGATCTGTTATGCACTTCGAAAGCATGGAAAAATTTTTCAGCTTCAAGTCAGCTTTCAGGGCTACCATAAATTTATTAAAGAGTGAAAGCTAGGTTCCACTTGGCTAAACATTTTGCCAAAAAATAATTTCTTGATTCATCACTATTGGTCAGTTTTCCCTTAAAGGTGACTTTAAGCTGTTGCCAGCACGCTGCCAAATTTATGAGCAAGGTGGAAGCCCCCAAAGATTCGAGAAAACACGTGGTCTCCGCTAAACAATGGCAGTTACCATATGTTCCCACAAAACACAAAAATTCAATAGCGCAGTTAATTCACCCGGCTCTTGTTAGTTAAACGATAACGGAAAACTTGTAGATGAGGAGTAACGGAGCTGAAAGCTCACAGAATAAAGCACACAATGGACAACCAGAACAAGGCAGACAGGTGAAAGGTAAGTACAGTAAAGGAAAAGAATTATCGCACATACATGAAGTCACATTCACACAAGACCAAAAGCTCCTTATGTCAGCCAAAACATATACCGTGGAGCCCACTCCACGCTGCAATGTTCCAGACGAATAAAGCAAACGTCAACCACGGATAAAGTTGTAAAATGGAGCATTGCCTAAAATCAACAATGTATAGCAAAGGATTAGGCCTACAGTAAACATAACTGGCGTAAAATGCATAGCTTTAAATATTTGAAGCGACATTAACTGAAATGACCACATGAAACATATTGTAAGGAAACCAATGTTCAGGCTGTAATTCATTAGATGACTCTCAAGGAAATGTTGATTCAGGAAAGAAGTGGCCTGCAAAACACTCGTTCGAGCAATTCGTAAGTATTGATCATGCCCGGAACCCTTAACGAGGAATTCTTAACAAGTTGGATTAAGAGAAGGGATGGAGAATATTCAACTAAGATCGTTGTGTTTCGGCATGGAATCGGTTAGTCAGCGCCAGAGCGTTACGGAGATGCCCGAAAATCTCGACTGGCAGATGTATGGGTAACAATAGAACCATTACGTATCATGGAGAGGTTTACTGCTGAAGTTCATAGTGCGTTACTGTAGGAGTCGGGCAACATATTACTTCTACCCACTTCTTACGAAATGACCTCGATGGAAAAATTACTGAAGTTACAGCTCATATGGAAGTTTACCAACATTCTTCCCACTTGTCATTTGCATATGTAACGTGTAAATGACAGGTTGTAAGGGGGAGGGGGTGGGGGGAGGGGAATGCGATGATGGTGCAAGATGTACCCTCTGCAACAAACTGTAAGGAGCCTTCGGGAGAATAGATGTAGATGTGAACTATTTGATCAAAAGTATCCGGACACCTCTACATAAAGCAGAATTGACCAGCAGATATCTTGAGAGGAGGACCTGCCAGTGTAAAAGGAGGCAGAGATTATTGTCAGCAGAGAAGCAATAACAACAGAATGGGCCGGTCGGGAAAGCTCGTCACCTGAGTAACAAATCCATCAGTGGCATTTCAACCCTTCTAAAACTGCCCAACTGGACTCTTGGTGATGTGATAGTGAAGTGGAAACGCACAGGAACAAGTGCAGTAAAATCAAGACCGCGGAGAACTCATGTCCCGACGGAAAGGGTGCGTCGAGCATGGGGTGGGTGGTTGCAAAACATCAGAGGAAGAAATCACTCATGATTTCCAAAGTGCTATGACTGTGCGCAGGGACTTAAAGGAATAGGGTACAATAGTCGAACAGCTCTTCCGAAGGCACAAATTTCTTAAGTCAATGTTAACCCACGCTGGTGTGGTGTAAAGAGCGGAGCGGCCGGCGAGCGGTTCTAGGCGCTACAGCCTGGAACCGCGCGACCGCTATGGTCGCAGGTTCGAATCCTGCCTCGGGCATGGATGTGTGTGATGTCCTTAGGTTAGTTAGGTTTAAGTAGTTCTAAGTTCTAGGGGACTGATGACTTCAGAAGAAGTCCCATAGTGCTCAGAGCCATTTGAGCCATTTTTGGAGCGAGCGGCCGGCCGCGGTGTCTGAACGGTTCTAGGCGCTTCAGTCCGGAACTGGGAGACTGTTATGGTCGCAGGTTCGAATCCTGCTTCGAGCGTGGATGTGTGTGATGTCCTTAGGTTAGTTAAGTAGTTCTAAGTTCTAGGGGACTGATGGCCTCAGATGTTAAGTCCCATAGTGCTCAGAGCCATTTGAACCAAAAAGCGGCTCCAGTGGACATTGGTTGACTGGGGACAAGTGACGAATCACGTTATAATCTGTTGAATTCTGTTGGAATGGTTTGGCGCTGGCGACTCACTGAATGATTTTACCTGCTATCACTTGTCAGTACAGAGGGGGCTGTGTTACATATGGCCGTGTGCTTCATGATTAGTGTGTGATCGCCATATTCTGCTTTAAAAATGCTAAATGCAGAAGGATGTGAAAGCAATTTATAGCATTGTGAAATTCTTACAGCAGGGGAACAGTTCGAAGACTATGACTGTTTGGAATAACAATGCATCCTGTCATAAAGCAGCATCTGTGAAGCAGTAACGGTCCTGAAACAGACTGGCCTGTTCAAAGTCCAGACCTGAAGCCAATCGAATACCTTTGGGATATCTTAAGCTGTCAGCTTCGCTCTAAACCCCTGCGTCCAACATCATTACCTTTTCTGTTTTCGGCTCTTAAGAAAGAACGGTTTGTCATTCCTCCACTGACATCTAGACACCTCACTGAAAGTGTCCCCAGCAGGGTTCAGTCCCTGGTAAAAGCTAAGGATGGAAACACCACGAATTAATATCCACTAATAGGTGTCTGGATTCATTTCATCTGACAGTGTTGGAATAGAAATAGTGATGTCAGTCTCCCAAATGCGTTAACAACTTAAGAGAAGATACTGGAAAAGAAAAAAAAAAAAAAGAGTTACGACAGCGGGTGAGAACTTACCCGTGCATCACGTCTACCACAGTTTTCTGTCTGTCGCGGGTGCACGCCTTCTTCACGCAGACGTAGCCGCGAAGTGCGGCCGTGGCAGCGGCAGCCACGGTGCGCGGCCTTCGCCGGCCACGGCGCGGCTCTGTACGAGCGGCTCGGTGCGGTGTCAGCGATACGGGGCCGATGCGAGCGCCCGCTGGCTCTCTCCGTGCCAGCAGTCGGTACCACGGTTCCAGGGTTACAGCCGCCTGTGTACCGCTCCACAAACCACAGGTTACGGCTTCGAATTCCTTTCTCCGACAGAGAAAACACTGGGCGCAAGAGGATCGACAGCCAAATTCGTCTAGTAAAATACTGACCCATCATTAAACGTACGAGAGTATGACGGGACTCAGATAAATATTCAGCGAGACGTCGACATTGACGTCATTAGAGCTCTGGTTGTTTCGATATGACTATCGGACGTTGGACTGAACTGGTTTATGAAAGGCAATCAAAACCTAAATCGGGGCAGGTATGCGAAAAACGACGTAGTCAGCTGAACTATTAGTTCTACGTAACATCTCAAATCCCCACTGCACGAACGAGAGTTGTCACTGCAGGATTTTGTGCACGAACTGACCTCTCAATTGCTTCCCATGAATGTCCCATGGGGCTCATGTGGGGCGATCTGCGTGGGCAAATCATTCGCTCGAATTGTCCGGAATGTTCATAGAACCAGTCACGAAAAAACTGTGACCCTGTGACATGACATCGTTGTTTGGGAACATGAAGTCCATGAATGGCTGCAAACGGTCTTCAAGTAGTCGAACATAACCATTCACAATTAATGATCGGTTCAGTTGGACCTGAGGACCCAGTTCACTCCACATAAACACAGCCCATTAGCGCGCCATGACCATCTTGCACAGTGCCTTGTTGACAGCTAGGATCTGCACCACACTCGAATCCTACCATCAGCTCTTATCAACTGAAATCGGGGCTCATCTAACCAGGCCACGGTTTTCCAGTCGACTACGATCCAACCGATATGGACACGAGCCCACAAGAGGCGCTGCAGGGGATGTTGTGCTCTTATCGTCGGTAGTCTGCTGCCATAGCTCGTACACGGCCACAATCAATTAGGGAGCCTTTTCACATGAATCACCTGAGTACAAATGACAGCTCTGCCAGTGCACCGCCCTTTTATACCTTGTGTACATGATACCACCATGTGCATATCGCTTTCCCATGAATTTTTGTCATCTCACTGTGTGTTGGTTTAAACGGTTCGATGATGTGTATATCCTGTACGTAAAGATATAACTTAATAGGTTTCTGCATCTTCCCCTGGACTCGTGGTCCAGGAGTAGCGTCTTTGACTACTCCTGGGTCTAGGCACTGCTTAAATTACGAATAAAAACTGTCAGCAATTGCGTCCAAAGTCTTTCGCCGCAGGAAGTCTCTCTCGTTCTGCGAACGTCCTGGTCAAATAAAGTGAGGGGAGCGAACAGACTTTCAGGACACTTTCTTGTCCTTGGGGTGGGAAACTGTTTCTAAAAGGCGGATAAAGTAGCTTTGATCAAAGACATAGGTACGAGGGGTTTGCAGAATAACTGGAATTATTTTTTAAATCGTATGTATTTACAAATTCCTTAGAAAACAACGTTATCTCTTTAAAATACTCTCCATTACAACTAATAAATTCGTTCCACTGTTCGACACAGATTTTGCAGTCATTTTTAGAAAAGGCTGACAGCTCCTTCCTCGTTTTCTTCTTGACATCTTCAATGTTGCCACAGCGGTGTCCTTTCATACCGCTTTTCATGCGTGGAAAGAAGAAACAGTGCACAGAACTAGGTCAGGAGACTAAGGTGGGTGGGGCAGTGAACCATTCCATTTTTAGCCAGAAACTGTCTAACAGAGATGGTTGTATGTGCAGGTCTATTGCCCTGATGGAAGAACCAGTCTCCTGTCTGCCACAGATTCGCTGAGTCGAGCTCCAAGATAACCCACTAATCTCGACAGTTGATCAATTGTTTATCGAGGATTTGTGAGCACAAACTCTCGGACTTATTCAATATCTTCATCGATTCGGACAGTTGATGGACGTCCAAAACGAGGTTTTCCATCAACCGACATGTCGCCATTTTTAAATCCAGAAAACCACTCGTAGAGTTGAGTTTTTCCCACAGCGTCATCTTGGTAAGCTGTTTTCAACATTAAAATATTCTCAGCGAAATTTTTATCGAGTAGAAAACAAAATTTCACAGCTATACGCTGTTCGCTTAACCTTGCCATCATAAAAAAACGAAACAATAACAAAACAGCTCTAGCAAAAACAATCACTGCAGATGAACAGAACATGCCAGGTCGACAACACAGGCGGCATTGAACTGTCAGTTGTGCTATGACGTCTAGCGACAGAAAAGCGAAGTACACAACCTTCGTTCACGGCAATGTTTTTTTCCTTTCTTCTTTTTTTTGGGGGGGGGGGGGGCGATTTCCTGCTGTATACAGAACGCAATGGAAACCACTGACACCAATGCATTAAAAAAAGATAAGGTGTATCCACAGGAAATGTAGCCTGTAATTCGAAAGTTCAAGATGGTCTCTCCATTGGCAAAAGATTCAACATTAGCCCCCATTCGGATTTCCGGGAGGGGCCTGCCAAGGGGCAGGTGGCCATGAAAAAGGTGCTACTCTGAGAAGAAGGGGTTAGCACAGGAGAGGAATTCGTGGCGGACCAAATGAAACCTGTCAGAAGACTGATAAAAAAAAAGGAAGCTAGAAAACTGAGAAGCGAAATGGTAAGACTCAACCTAGGTGTCAGTGGAGTGGTATGGAAATAAAATGACATGGTAACATTAACAGCAGTAGAAAATGGAATAGATTCGTTATGAATAGAAAGGTAAGTCAGAGAGTGAGTTACTAGGAACACATCCGAGATAGGTTTCCTATCAGCAGAGTCGACGGGAAATCAAATGCCAGAACAATATATAGAGTTAAAATAGGTGAAGAGAATGTGTATCAGGATACTGAACAGGTATATATTAGGTAAAGGGACATGAAAATACAATAATCATCATATGCGAGTGTAGAGAAAGGGTGGAATAAAAGATTGCCAGTGAATATGGACTTGACAACAGGAATGAGAGAAGTGAGAAACTAACTGAGTTCTGCAATAAATTTCAGTGGCTGCGTATATCTAGATGACCTTGACGTTTGAGATTTTGATGAGAGGTCAATGATAAGATTGGATTGCCGGTGTCAGGATACACTCCTAAGCAACTTACATTGATGGTCATCCCTACTCCCCTACATCTGGAGCACCATCGGCAATTGCTCAAGGTCAGTCCCAGCGCTCCCCTCACCACTGGACTAATAAAATTCAAGCAACCCCTCGCTCCTCTGTATCTGTTCTAACTGGAGCACTAGAGTGGGTGGGTTCATTCTGGAGATGTGCACCTTAGGGAGAGTTTCAGGGTATGGCTACATCGACATCTACATCTACATGATTACAGTTCACAGCTGCGCCTGGCACAGACCTCGTCGAAACACCTCCAAGCTATATTTCTCACCAGTTCCACTCTCGAACACTGCGCGGGGAAAACAAACACTTAAATCTTTCCGTGCGAACTTTGATTTCTCATATTTTATTTTGATGATTATTTCTCCCTACATTAGCGACATCTGGTGATACTGCAACACAAACATCTTGTGGCTACTGTATGGCAGCTTGTTTTGAATAGTAGTGCTACCGACAAGATGACTCGTGCATATGATGTTATTTATATATATTTGACGATCCTGGTGCTGATTCTGCATTTAACATCTGACGATGCCGCTATGGCTGCAGTACATTAGGACTCTGATTTTGTAAAACAGGTTTGCCTCTTCATACTTAAAGCGTAAAAATGCATATATTTGTCAGTAGTACTTTTCATTATGGTCTATGTATTGTTTTTAAGCTGTAGACAATCTGCGAGAGTATTTATGTTTTTCCCATTTTTTTCTGCAGGTCTGATGATGGTCATTATAGACCGAAACCGGTAATCTGTTAACAAAAAGTTTGTGATGATAGACGTAAATTAAAGGAAACTTATTCTGTTTTACTCGATGACTACTACGAACTGTGACCATTCTGACAGGAAATTAGAAATCTAGTCGCACAAACGAGGGGATACTCCATAGGCACGCTACATCTACATCTACATCTACATTTATACTCCGCAAGCCACCCAACGGTGTATGGCGGAGGGCACTTTACGTGCCTCTGTCATTACCTCCCTTTCCTGTTCCAGTCGCGTATGGTTCGCGGGAAGAACGACTGTCTGAAAGCCTCCGTGCGCGCTCTAATCTCTCTAATTTTACATACGTGATCTCCTCGGGAGGTATAAGTAGGGGGAAGCAATATATTCGATACCTCATCCAGAAACGCACCCTCTCGAAACCTGGCGAGGAAGCTACACCGCGATGCAGAGCGCCTCTCTTGCAGAGTCTGCCACTTGAGTTTGTTAACCATCTCCGTAACGCTATCACGGTTACCAAATAACCCTGTGACGAATCGCGCCGCTCTTCTTTGGATCTTCTCTATCTCCTCCGTCAACCCGATCTGGTACGGATCCCACATTGATGAGCAATACTCAAGTATAGGTCGAACGAGTGTTTTTAAAGCCACTTCCTTTGTTGATGGACTACATTTTCTAAGGACTCTCCCAATGAATCTCAACCTGGTACCCGCCTTACCAACAATTAGTTTTATATGATCATTCCACTTCAAATCGTTCCGCACGCATACTCCCAGATATTTTACAGAAGTAACTGCTACCAGTGTTTGTTCCGCTATCATATAATCATACAATAAAGGATCCTTCTTTCTATGTATTCGCAATACATTACATTTGTCTATGTTAAGGGTCAGTTGCCACTCCCTGCACCAAGTGCCTATCCGCTGCAGATCTTCCTGCATTTCGCTACAATTTTCTAATGCTGCAACTTCTCTGTATACTTCAACATCATCCGCGAAAAGCCGCATGGGACTTCCGACACTATCTACTAGGTCATTTATATATATTGTGAAAAGCAATGGTCCCATAACACTCCCCTGTGGCCCGCCAGAGGTTACTTTAACGTCTGTAGACGTCTCTCCATTGATAACAACATGCTGTGTTCTGTTGCTAAAAACTCTTCAATCCAGCCGCACAGCTGGTCTGATATTCCGTAGGCTCTTACTTTGTTTATCAGGCGACAGTGCGGAACTGTATCGAACGCCTTCCGGAAGTCAAGAAAAATAGCATCTACCTGGGAGCATGTATCTAATATTTTCTGGGTCTCATGAACAAATAAAGCGAGTTGGGTCTCACACGATCGCTGTTTCCGGAATCCATGTTGATTCCTACATAGTAGATTCTGGGTTTCCAAAGACGACATGATACTCGAGCAAAAAACATGTTCTAAAATTCTACAACAGATCGACGTCAGAGATATTGGTCTATAGTTTTGCGTATCTACTCGACGACCCTTCTTGAAGACTGGGACTACCTGTGCTCTTTTCCACTCATTTGGAACCTTCCGTTCCTCTAGAGACTTGCGGTACACGGCTGTTAGAAGGGGGGCAGGTTCTTTCGCGTACTCTGTGTGATTAGAATCCGGGTATGAGGAACGGCGTCAAAAGCATTCCGGAAATCTAAAAATATGGAATCAGTCCGACACCCCCTGTTGATTGGACTCATTACTTCGTGAGATTAAGGAGCTAGTTGTGCTTCACAAGAATGATATTTTCTGAATCCTTGTTGGCTCTTTCTCGGTAAATGGTTTTCTTCGATGTAATTCGGTAATATATATTTCAAAATCCTACAGCAAATCGACTTCATTATTTGGGTCCGTAAGTCAATGGATTACTCCTATTACCCTTCTTAAGTGCTGGTGTCACCTGTGTAGCTTTTCAGTCTTTAGGTATGGATATTGTGATGAGGGAGCGGTTGTATAGGGTTGCTAAGTATCGAGCTATTGTATCTGCATACCCTGAAGGGAACCTAACTGATGTACAATCTGGACTACAAGACTTTATTGATTTAAGCTGTTTCGCTACACCGAGGATATCGAAGTGTAAGATACTCACATTGGCTGTGTTCTGGATTATAATTCTGGGATATTTACGTTGTCTTCTTTGGTGAAGGAATTTCGAAAAACCGTGTTTAGTAACGCTGCTTTAGTGGTACTGTTATCAGTAACGTAGCCACTCCTATTGGGCAGTGAAGGTATTGATTGCGTCTTGCCCCTGGTGTACTTTACAAACGACCAAAATATGTTTGAATTTTTTTCCAGATTTCGTTAGAGAATTTCGTTGTGAAAATTATTAAAAAGAGTTCGCATTAAACGTCGCGCTAGATTTCAAGCCTCTATAAAACTTAGCCAATCTTGACCATTTTTCGTTCTTTTAAGTTTGGCATGCTGTCTTCATGGCGTCTGCAAAAGTGGTCTGGAGTGCTTTGTTTACTATGGGGGACAAGTATCATTTCTTATTAAATTATATGGTATACATCCCAGTTTCGTCAAATGAGTAGGTTAAGGATTCGGTCAGTGGTTGACTCTAGGATTTTTCCTGCCGTCTAGTGCCAAAACAGCTCAGTGATACACTGTTTTTAAATATTTCCTGTAGTTGCACACAAAATATGAGAGATTCCAAGGGCATACGCGCTATATTCACAGTAGGTTACGGGCACGTAACAGAGCGTCGTTTTCTACACTTGTAATGTTGTTGCGTTAATCTGTTCTTAAAGCGGTGCTGATAGACAATAAAAGCGTGTTAAAAGCTGTGAGCTGTCTGGGGAAGTTAACCTTGCATTACTCAGCAACTGTTTCACCAGGTATCAATTCTAGCTTACCAAATTCCCAAGAGGACTAACATTAGTTATAATCTTTTAATCGTCATACGACAACCGGTGATATATATATATATATATATATATATATATATATATATATATATATATATATATGTAGACCTTTCACACTTCACTATATTTCGACTAGGTACCTGCAAGCCATCTTGATGTGGTTATCACACTGGACTCACATTCTGGAGGACCACGACCCGTATGTCCGGTAATCCAGGTTTAAGTTTCCCTTAATCGCTTAAGAAAAATTCAGGATGATTCTTTTCAAAAGAGCACAGGCGATTTCCTTTCTCATCCTTCCGTAAGCCTCACTTGTGCTCCCTCTCCATTTGACCTCTTTGTCGACTGATCTTAAAGAATCCTTCTTCCCTTTTTTCCTTTCATCAAAGACTTATAAAAACTTCCCTCGTTCAGTAATAAATTAGCGCGCTGAGTACCTTCTACGCATACGTTAATACCCTGGCGTCTGATTGTTGACATTACATTTTGTTTGTCAAAAGCTAATTTGTAAATCCAGAACTAGTTTATTCTATTCACTTTGTATGAATGCGTGGTGTCTCTTCTGTCGGACATGTGGTTAAAGCAGCCGCCTAATAAGTAGGAGACCTGTGTTCGAGTCCCGATCCGGCACACATTTCACTTGTCTTCGCTGATTCCACATGCAGCCCGATGCAGCTGATGTCATTAGCTCGTTCCCTTTCTCTCCCCCCCCCCCCCCCTCCCTGTACATTCAATTTACGTAATATCTGTTCACTTCATTACTTTCGATGGCCGCCAGGATTGTTTCTTCAACGTTGCAAACCCTATCCTCTCCTGCAACCTAGCCTATTGTTCCGTCTTCCTTCTTCACAGATTCACTATATCTCAAATTTCTAGCACTAGCCCAAACATTCTTAAGATTTATAATGTCTGGAACCGTGTAGAGAATTTTATCACAAATCTTCGCATTTTTCGTAGTGAAATCAGACAATGAGTTCAATCAGTGCTGTGAAATACATGTCCAGACACATTCGTAGCACAACAGAAGAGCTTCAATCCATCTAATTTCCCTTTAATGGCGTTTTAGCTTGTCTCTTTCAGGAACATGAAATTTCAATTTTGAAGCGTCGCTGTGCTGACTTAACGCGGTCCAGAACATTTTGGTTTGTAGATTGCGGTTGTAGTCAATCTGAACATCGACGAAGCAATGATGAAAATAAAAGAAATGTTCAGCAGTGGAATTAAAATTCCAGGTGAAAGATTATCAATGATACGATTCGCTGATGACACTCCTCTCCAGAGTGAAAGTGAAGAAAATTTATGTGATCCGTTGAATGTAATGAACAGTCTGATGAATACAGTATATGGATTAGGTATAAATCGAAGAAAGATGGAAGTAACGAGCAGTAAAAGAAATGAGAACAATGACAAACTTAACATCAGCATTGCTAGTCGCGAAGCAGATGAAGTTAAGGAATTCTACTACCTAGGGAACAAAATAACCAATGACTTACGTAGCAAGAACGACATCAAAATCATACTATCACTGGCAAAAATGGCATTCCTTGACAAAGAGAAATCTGCTAGTGTGAAACATAGGCCTTAATTTGTGTGAGAAATTTCAAAGAATGTACGTTTGGCCCACGGCATTGGATGGTAGTCAAACATGGACCGTGGGAAACCCGCAATCGAAGCATTTTAGGTGTGGTACTACAGATGAATGTTGAAAATTAGATGACTGATAAGATACAGAATGAGAAGGCCCTACACACAGTCGGAGAGGAAACGAATATGTGGAAAACACTGAAAAGGAGAAGTGACAGGCTGATAGAATATCTGCTAAGACATTAGGTAATGATTTCATTGGTAGTAGAGGGAGCTGTAGGGAAAGACAGTGACTGGAATACATCCAGCAAATAACTGAGAACGTAGGTTGCAGTTGCTACTGTGAGATGACGAGCTTGGGCCGCATCAAACCTGCCAGAAGACTGAGGAAGGAAAAAAAGGAGTGGGTATTATGTTAATCTCTAAAGCGTCGTGTTAAGGACGGTGTGGGTATTTCATTTGAAGCTTCAGAGGGTTTGTTGGCTTCATTCCGGATGAGGAAGTGATGTGAAGTTTTTGACTGTAAAATTCGACAGAGTTGTTCCGAAAGATGGTGTTTCGTCCTAGCTGTTTTCTAATGTGCGTGTGTTGGAGATGCATCTGTCAGCTCCTGTTATTATGGGAAAGGCTTTCTTTTGAAGGGTTTGAAGGCTAGAAAGGTTGCCGTCTTTTACCAGAGACCACATTTTCGAGCCGTACCGGATGAATGGAAGCATGAGGAGGAGACAGAATAGAATCTCACAGCTTATGGTATGGTTTTTCTTTTAAGGAGAGAGTACAGTCGAACTAATATAGCACAACTCTTATTTGTAGCACTGACTAGGTACTTGTTCCAAATAGATCGTAGATATATTTATAGGACTATATATGTGACAGAATCATGCCAAGTCAAATTGTGGCCGCCAGTGGAGAGTTTTCGATCATAAAGTTCGTGAGAGGTTGCGAAACAAGGAATTGGACTTTTGGCCGGATGCGTTTCGAATTTCTAAGTACTGCAATATTGGATAATTTTGTCCAAGTGTTACCTAAAATACTGTGTGAATTCTCCGAATTTTAAAAGTAAATAAAATCGTGATGCACGACTACTCTCTTGTTGGGTCTTCCACTGGAATTGGATAAGCATTTATGAGATGTTTTCGTACTTACTAAAAGATCCATCACTGCACTGTGTCTTCTCTAGTTTACTCGTCAGTAATACCTAAGCAAGGTCGCAGAGTAGGGACAATACCTGGATATAGGTCGAACGATGGTTTTGTGAGGTAGCTCCTACTTAAGAATTCCTCCAGTGGACCTGTCTGGCATCTATCGTCCCTACTGTTAATTCTGTGTCGTCGCCGCACTTTAAGGGGACCGGGACGTAAACGGGCTGCATTTTTATACCTCGCTCTCAGTCCACATTACTCTTGATATACATTTCTGAGGAAGTTGTGGTTTTTTACCAACAATGAATGACATTAACTCAAGCTGTGAAAGGAAATTTATTGAAATATATGTTACAGTTTAAGAATTATAGTATTTTGCCTGTTGTTGTTGCCAGTCCTGAGACTGGTTTCATGCAGCTCTCCATGCTACTCTATCCTGTGCAAGCTTCTTCATCTCCAAGTACCTACTGCAGCCTACATCCCTCTGAATCTGCTTAGTGTATTCATCTCTTGGTCTCCCTCTACGATGTTTACCTTCCACGCTGCCCTCCAATACTACACTGGTGATCCCTCGATGTCTCAGAACATGTCCTACCAATGCCTAATGGATGTTTTTACGTATGATATATGTTCCCATTCTGGTACCATTTTCTGGCCCATAATCAGTCTAATAGCATTTTAACTGTGGCAGGCTCCTGTCAACATTTATAGGGACACATTATGCATCTCGTTTTGTAGTTTGTAATATATCTGAGGAAAAAGAAAAACCGTTATTATACCACTTTACTATTTTGTATAAAAAATACCGCTAAAATTATATGCAGAATGACAAACATACATAATTTCTTCGATATATTAGGCATAATACAAAGATACTATCCCTTTCTTCCCTCGAGAGAAATTTGGTGAAAATGGATAAAACCATTGTGAAGTTATATATACTTAATGTTCTGAAAATGTCGTTTCGAGAAAATGAGAGAAGAATGTTCACAGTGTTTTTGACTCATCGTATGTCTCTTCCAGAACATTCCAGCAGCATAATCTTGCTGGCCAGCTGCTTCTTTATCCTCTGTAGACTTCTTCAGGAGCCGTTTCCTTACTCTGGACTCTTTAGTGGTGGCTTCCACAGCCCTTTCAGCTTCAACTAGTAGCTGACCATCTATGACAGTCAGCTATCATGTTATTTCCCGGCTGGATGCCTAATTAGTCCATTACCTGAGTTCTGCTGATTACACCATCATTGAAACAGATGACAGCATCCATCACACCCCTTTTGAGAACTGTCCATCCAACAAACACTGTTTTTGGTACTCGTTCCCACACGCAGCTGTTGAAACTCTCATTAGGGTTTCGTGTACGGCCATGTCGACATTTGCAAAGTAATTTTGTATCTGCAAGGTCCACATATATTGGCTTTATTGTTTCCATGACTGTGGAAAGCAAGAAATGTTTCTGGTGATATTCCTTGTCTGTCGCATGAGCGTGGTTGGTTGCAGACGTTTCTTGCAAAAGGTTTAAGACCAAATCAGCAACTGAAAAGGAGAAAAAAATACTTTTTTTAAAAAACGGCATGAAATTGTCTTTCAGATGGTGAGAAAAAAATGTTTTCGAAAATTCCTGTCATTTCACGTCCAGGTCCCCTTAAACCGCTCGGCGTACATATGCGTTGACATTTAATGGGAGCTACAGTCTGAGCGGCGGTGAAATGCTACTGTCCCACCACGAGAGCAGACATGGCGCGTACGGCTATAGAAACGGCTTGACTTAATCAGCACGAAAGCGTGTGTCCTCCCTCCCCCTGCGTAATTAGATATTACCTAGTGGCAATTGTATAGAAATTGTAACTTTGTACTAGGGCAACTCCTGAGACAAATGACAGGTAACAGCTGTTGTTCTGGATGAAGTATTGCCTATTGCTAATCTACCCCTTTGTATGCCAGGAATGTGCCTGTAGAAAACAATGTTCCACCTACAAACACTGTCTTTGGTTTTTCATGGATGTGTGCAGAGCTCATGGTTACGTTGTCTTCTGAATTCGTTATTTTCTTTGATTGGACCGGGAGTTTTCCTTAGGATCAGTCTTTCTCTTGTTCCTAATTTCTTTATCAAACTACTTCTATTCATATAAACTGTTAATGAATGTTGATGTCTTCTTGCAGAAACTTTCAGTTAGTTGATATGTTATTTCTGTTTTCCTAATCAATGATGAAATGCTTCTTTCTAAGAGGTATTGTGCTCTATCCACTCTCCTTTACACTTCTCGGTTTGATTCCCCCTTTTCATTCGTATTGTACTCTGGGTGGTGACCTGATGTTTGTCATAAATTTAGTTATCTCCATTGACATCATAGCTACTGCTTGCAATTTTACTATTAATTTATCCATATTATACACACACCAAAAAAAGTTTTGTAACACCCCAGTCCCTTTGACTGTTCAGAGATGTCACTAATCCAGTCCAAAGATGTAAACAACCATGCATTAGCAGCGCCTATTAGACGATGGGGGTCCGACAGCCGATCATGTCCAATCATTCCACCAGGAAGAAGGTACACGGCGCACGTTGTCTGTAGTTCAGCCTTGCCGTCTTTTTTTTTTTTTTTCATCAGTCTACTAACTGGTTTGATGCGGCCCGCCACAAATTCCTTTCCTGTGCTAACCTCTTCATCTCAGAGTAGCACTTGCAACCTACGTCCTCAATTATTTGCTTGACGTATTCCAATCTCTGTCTTCCTCTACAGTTTTTGCCCTCTACAGCTCCCTCTAGTACCATCGAAGTCATTCCCTCATGTCTTAGCAGATGTCCTATCATCCTGTCCCTTCTCCTTATCAGTGTTTTCCACATATTCCTTTCCTCTCCGATTCTGCGTAGAACCTCCTCATTCCTTACCTTATCAGTCCACCTAATTTTCAACATTCTTCTATAGCACCACATCTCAAATGCTTCGATTCTCATCTGCTCCGGTTTTCCCACAGTCCATGTTTCACTACCATACAATGCTGTACTCCAGACGTACATGTTCAGAAATTTCTTCCTCAAATTAAGGCCGGTATTTGATATTAGTAGACTTCTCTTGGCTAGAAATGGCTTTTTTGCTATAGCGAGTCTGCTTTTGATGTCCTCCTTGCTCCGTCCGTCATTGGTTATTTTACTGCCTAGGTAGCAGAATTCCTTAACTTCATTGACTTCGTGACCATCAATCCTGATGTTAAGTTTATCGCTGTTCTCATTTCTACTACTTCTCATTACCTTCGTCTTTCTCCGATTTACTCTCAAACCATACTGTGTACTCATTAGAATGTTCATTCCGTTCAGCAGATCATTTAATTCTTCTTCACTTTCACTCAGGATAGCAATGCCATCAGCGAATCGTATCATTGATATCCTTTCACCTTGTATTTTAATTCCACTCCTGAACCTTTCTTTTACTTCCATCATTACTTCCTCGATGTACAGATTGAAGAGTAGGGGCGGAAGGCTACAGCCTTGTCTTACACCCTTCTTAATACGAGCACTTCGTTCTTGATCGTCCACTCTTATTATTCCCTCTTGGTTGTTGTACATATTGTATATGACCCGTCTCTCCCTATAGCTTACCCCTACATTTTTCAGAATCTCGAACAACTTGCACCATTTTATATTGTCGAACGCTTTTCCAGGTCGACAAATCCTATGAAAGTGTCTTGATTTTTCTTTAGCCTTGCTTCCATTATTAGCCATAACGTCAGAAATGCCTCTCTCGTCCCTTTACTTTTCCTAAAGTCAAACTGATCGTCACCTAGCGCATTCTCAATTTTCTTTTCCATTCTTCTGTATATTATTCTTGTAAGCAGCTTCGATGCATGAGCTGTTAAGCTGATTGTGCGATAATTCTCGCACTTGTCAGCTCTTGCCGTCTTCGGAATTGTGTGGATGATGCTTTTCCGAAAGTCAGATGGTATATCGCCAGACTCATATATTCTACACACCAACGTGAATAGTCGTTTTGTTGCCACTTCCCCCAATGATTTTAGAAGTTCTGATGGAATGTTATCTATCCCTTCTGCCTTATTTGGCCGTAAGTCCTCCAAAGCTCTTTTAAATTCCGATTCTAATACTGGATCCCCTATCTCTTCTAAATCGACTCCTGTTTCTTCTTCTATCACATCAGACAAATCTTCACCCTCATAGAGGCTTTCAATGTATTCTTTCCACCTATCTGCTCTCTCCTCTGCATTTAACAGTGGAATTCCCGTTGCACTCTTACTGTTACCACCGTTGCTTTTAATGTCACCAAAGGTTGTTTTGACTTTCCTGTATGCTGAGTCTGTCTTTCCGACAATCATATCTTTTTCGATGTCTTCACATTTTTCCTGCAGCCATTTCGTCTTAGCTTCCCTGCACTTCCTATTTATTTCATTCCTCAGCGACTTGTATTTCTGTATTCCTGATTTTCCCGGAACATGTTTGTACTTCCTCCTATCAATCAACTGAAGTATTTCTTCTGTTACCCATGGTTTCTTCGCAGCTACCTTCTTTGTACCTATGTTTTTCTTCCCAACTTCTGTGATGGCCCTTTTTAGAGATGTCCATTCCTCTTCAACTGTACTGCCTACTGCGCTATTCCTTATTGCTGTATCTATAGCGTTAGAGAACTTCAAACGTATCTCGTCATTCCTTAGTACTTCCGTATCCCACTTCTTTGCGTATTGATTCTTCCTGACTAATGTCTTGAACTTCAGCCTACTCTTCATCACTACTATATTGTGATCTGAGTCTATATCTGCTCCTGGGTACGCCTTACAATCCAGTATCTGATTTCGGAATCTCTGTCTGACCATGATGAAATCTAATTGAAATCTTCCCGTATCTCCCGGCCTTTTCCAAGTATACCTCCTCCTCTTGTGATTCTTGAACAGGGTATTCGCTATTACTAACTGAAACTTGTTACAGAACTCAATTAGCCTTTCTCTTCTTTCATTCCTTGTCCCAAGCCCATATTCTCCTGTAACCTTTTCTTCTACTCCTTCCCCTACAACTGCATTCCAGTCGCCCATGACTATCAGATTTTCGTCCCCCTTTACATACTGCATTACCCTTTCAATATCCTCATACACTTTCTCTATCTGTTCATCTTCAGCTTGCGACGTCGGCATGTATACCTGAACTATCGTTGTCGGTGTTGGTTTGCTGTCGATTCTGATTAGAACAACCCGGTCACTGAACTGTTCACAGTAACACACCCTCTGCCCTACCTTCCTATTCATAACGAATCCTACACCTGTTATACCATTTTCTGCTGCTGTTGATATTACCCGATACTCATCTGACCAGAAATCCTTGTCTTCCTTCCACTTCACTTCACTGACCCCTACTCTATCTAGATTGAACCTTTGCATTTCCCTTTTCAGATTTTCTAGTTTCTCTACCACGTTCAAGCTTCTGACATTCCACGCCCGACTCGTAGAACGATATTCTTTAGTTGATTATTCAATCTTTTTCTCATGGTAACCTCCCCCTTGGCAGTCCCCTCCCGGAGATCCGAATGGGGGACTATTCCGGAATCTTTTGCTAATGGAGAGATCATCATGACACTTCTGCAATTACAGGCCACAGGTCCTGTGGATACACGTTAAGTGTCTTGAATGCAGTGATTTCCATTGCCTTCTGCATCCTCATGTCGTTGATCATTGCTGATTTTTCCGCCTTTAGGGGCAATTTCCCACCCCTAGGACAAGAGAGTGCCCTGAACCTCTATCCGCTCCTCCGCCCTCTTTGACAAGGCCGTTGGCAGAATGACGCTGACTTCTTATGCCGGAAGTCTTCGGCCGCCAATGCTGATTTTTTATCAAAATTTAGGGAGTGGCGGGGACCGAAGGCGTTTTTGATTATGAATCAAAGACGCTACCCCTAGACAGCGGGTACTTTCCTAGACGGTGTGATAAACCTTTTGCATTTCCTTTATGTTTTCGTCTTCCTTAAAGGCAAAGAGACAAGATGAAGCGGTAGCCCATCATAGAGCTGGATACTGTCGGAAATAAGTCTCTTTATTTAGGGAGACAGTATAACGGCCAATAACACCGTTCGATAACGTCCGCATTGTTACTTTGTGCCAGGAACGGCTCTCAACAAGGGAATTGTCCAGGCGTCTCGGAGTGAACCAAAGCGATGTTGTTTGGCCATGGAGGAGATACGGAGAGACAGGAACTGTCGTTGACATGCTTCGCTCACGCTGCCCAAGGGCTGCTACTGCAGTGGATGACCGCTACATACAGATTGTGGCTCGTAGGAAACCTGACAGCAATGCCACCATGTTGAATAACGCTTTTTGTGCTGCCACAAGACGTCGTGTTACGACTTAAACTGTGAGCAATAGGCTGCATGATGCCCAACTTCAATCCCGACGTCCATGGCGAGGTCTTTATTTTCAACCACACACCATGTAGCGCGGTGCAGATGAGCCCAGCAACATGCCGAATAGACCGCTCAGGATTGGCATTACGTTCTCTTCACTGATGTGTGTCGCATATGCCTTCGCATATGCCTTCAACCAGACAATCGTCGGAGACATGTTTGGAGGCAACCTAGTCAGACTGAACGCCTTAGACACACTGTCCAGCGAGTGCAGCAAGATGGAGGTTCCCTACTATTTTGGGGTGGCGTACGCTGCTGGTGGTCATGGAAGGCACCGTAACGGCTGTACGATACGTGAATGTCATCCTCCGACCGGTAGTGCAACCATATCGGCAGCATATTGGCGAGGCATTCGTCTTCACAAACGACAATTCACGCCCCCATCGTGCACATCTTGTGAATCACTTCCTTCAGGATAACTACATCGCTCGACTAGAGGGCCAGCATGTTCTCCAGACATGAACCCTATCGAATATGCCTGGGATAGACTGAAAAGGTCTGTTTACGGACGACGTGATCCACCAACCACTCTGAGGGATCTACGCCGAATCGCCGTTATCGCCGTTGAGGAGTGGGACAATATGGACCAACAGTGCCTTGAACTTGCGAATAGTATTCCACGACGAATACAGGTATGCATTAATGCAAGATGACGTGCTACTGGGTATTAGGTGTACCGGTGTGTACAGCAATCTGCACAACCATCTCTGAAGGTCTCGCTGTATGGTGGTACAACATGCAATACGTGGCTTTCATGACCAATAAAAAAAGCGGAAATGATGTTTGGGTTGATCTCTATTCCAATTTTATGTACAAGTTCCGGAACCCTCGGAACCGAGGTGATGCAAAACTTTTTTTGATGTATGTATATTAATGGTGTTTGAACTCCGCGGCTGTACGCTGAATTACTGGAAGAAATACAGTAACCAGACACTGTTTATTGTCTACCTTCTCCTAAGCAAGGACTTACTTCGAATTTTCATCAGTTTTCAACTTGCGGAGAAATTGTCATATTGGGAAGGAGAACAGAAAACTTAAGGTCTTTTATTTCTTATTAATATTATGTTTCTACCGGAACTGTACTTGAAGTGTAGGTTCTATATATAATTGACGCAAGTTTGCTAATAATATATTGTCACGTAATCCTGTCCGACTATTTCGGACGTTATTTGGCAACGAGCTCTTCTTCTTCTTCTTCCTTAGCGTTAGTCCCGCAACACAGCAGAGCCTGGTATTTTGACTCTTTGTCGCGTTGTGCTTGGAATGCTTGGACCGGGTGGAGATCCACTGTCTTGAGGTTTATATGTAGTCTCCAAATAGGTCGTTTCCCATTGACTTTCAACGAAAATTTTGTGTGGTTCCTCGATCTTTTCGAAGTTCGTGTCCATACCTCCCTAGACAGCTTTCCTTCATCTTGTCGATGATAGGTGCCAGTTCGTATCTCCTGTGAATTTCCTTGTTGGCCACATGATCACGAAGTGTCAGGCCATATGTCCTCCGAATAATTTTGGTTTCCGTTACAACAAATCATTTCTCTGCTTCTTTTGTTGCGAACCACTATTTTACGTCGTACAAGGTAGTCGTGTCGATTGCAGAGAGGTATATATTTACCTTATGGCGCACCAGTCATTCAAAAATGTTCAAATGTGTGTGAATTCCTAAGTGACCAAACCGCTGAGTTGTTCGGTCCCTAGACTTACACACTACTTAAACTGACTTATGCTAGGAACAACACACACAAACATGCCCGAGGGAGGACTCGAACCTCCGGCGGGAGGGGTACCAGTCATTGTCCGTCATTTTAGCCATATATAGCTAAAACGATCTTGTGATTTCGGAAACAAATAAGTCATCGGCAGCGATTGAGGAACCGTAGCATATGAAGACATTTGTCAGTGGTAGATCTGCACCGTCAGTCCTGATGGGCTCTGTATCATTTGCATCAGTTTACTGGTATCCAACACTTAAGCCGAACGGTGTAGCCGCGTGAACTGGATCGCCTTGCCATGGTTCGCCCCCCCCCCCCCCCCCCCCCCCGTATGAGGTTCGAGTCCTCCCTCGGGCACGGGTGTGTTGTCCTTAGCCTAAGTTTAAGTTTGCGTGTAAGTCTGTAAGTCTAGGGCTTGATACTCTCAGCAGTTTTGTCACATAGAAACTTTCCACAAAATTTCCGAATCACCCTTTGCGAAAAAGTGCCGCACCTAATGAACTATCTAAGCTCGACACAGAACCCGTCCTCACAGCATGACTTCGGCACAACATCTTCTCTTACTTTCCAAACTTCAATGAAGATCTTATTCACCCCCCGCAGTTCGGTACACAAATGATGTTGATGATGGTTTTGGGTGAGGGCGTTAAACAGCAAGGTTGTCACCGCCGTCGGTACACAGCTCTCAGAAAGTTTGAAATCAGCGCACACTCAGCTACAGAGTGAAAATTTATTCGCATTGCTATTACGGGGACGTGTTGAAAAGCAATGCTCTGAATTTTTTATGTGAAAATTTTTATAAAATTTTAATGAAACAAACTTTGTTAACGTTTTGCATCTTTATTCTTCAGGTCTACATATTTATGTCTCAACATAGTAAACATGCAACGAACACATTTCTTCCAGAGACCGTCACTATAGAGTGTTTGATTTTGCTGAAGTTTGCACGACGTCACCTCTGGTTGGACAGGTTCATCACTATTAAAGTGTAGCCTTAGAAGGAGCTCTTTAAGTTTTGGAAATGGATGAAAATCGGATGGTGCCAAGTCGAGACTATATGGAGGATGCTCGATGACAGTGGAACCGCTACGTCGGACTGTTGTACATGTCGCAGCGCTCGTGTATAGGATTGTAATACTGAAGCAAAGGGCGCTCCGTGTTGTGGATGAACTCTTCGAATTCATGCTTTCAGTTTTCTGAGGGTGTCTCACACATCGGTACAGTCACGTTTGACACCGCCACATTATATCCTACAAGTCGATTGAGTAATATGCATGACATAAAATATCTCAGCCAATATTGAGAACACAACAAAAAATCGAAGTCATTACTTCTCAGCACGCCATCGTAAGTACCTTATACACTACCATGTTACACGCTAGAACTGGGAACTCTCTACTGGCAGGGAGCTGCAAGTATGTAGATATGAAAAATAGAGATCTATGTTGTTTCATTTTAAAAGCCTTAAGAATTTTCGAATACCCTCAGACTTCAAGAAGAATATAATAATTCCAATCCCAAAGAAAGCAGGTGTTTACAGATGTGAAAATTACCGAACTATTAGTTTAATAAGTCACAGCGGCAAAATACTAAAGCGAATTGTTTACAGACGAATGAAAAAACTGGTAGAAGCCGACCTCGGGGAAGATCTGTTTGGATTCCGTTGAAATGTTGGAACATGTGAGGCAATACTGACCTTACAACTTATCTTAGAAGAAAGATTAACGAAAGGCAAGCCTACGTTTCTAGCATTTGTAGACTTAGAGAAAGCTTTTGACAATGTTGACTGGAATACTCTCTTTCAAATTCTAAAGGTGGTAGGGGTAAAATACAGGGGGCGAAAGGCTATTTACAATTTGTACAGAAACCAGGTGGCAGTTATGAGTCGAGGGACATGAAAGGGAAGCAATTGTTAGGAAGGGAGTGAGACAGGGTTGTGGCCTCTCCCCAATGTTATCCGATCTGTATATTGAGCAAGGGGTAAAGGAAAGAAAAGAAAAATTTGGAGTAGGTATTAAAAGCCAGAGAGAAGAAATAAAAAATTTGAGGTTCACTGATGACATTGTAATTCTGTCAGAGACAACAAACGACTTGGAAGAGAAGTTGAACGGAATGGATAGTGTCTTGAAAGGAGGATATAAGATGAACATTAACAAAAGCAAAACGTGGATAACGGAATGTAGTCGAATTAAGTCGGGCGATGCCGAGGGAATTAGATTAGGAAATGAGACATTTATAGTAGTAAAGGAGTTTTGCTATTTGGGGAGCAAACTAACTGATGATGGTCGAAGTAGAGAGGATATAAAATGTAGACTGGCAATGGGAAGGAAAGCGTTTCTGAAGAAGAGAAATTTGTTAACATCGAGTTTAGATTTAAGTGTCAGGAAGTCGTTTCTGAAAGTATTTGTATGGAGTGTAGCCATGTATGGAAGTGTAACATGGACGATAAATAGTTTGGACAAGAATAGAATAGAGGCTTTCGAAATGTGGTGCTACAGAAGAATGTTGAAGATTAGGTGGGTAGATCACGTAACTAATGAGGAGGTATTGAATAGGATTGGGGAGAAGAGAAGTTTGTGGCACAACTTAACTAGAAGAAAGGATCGGTTGGTAGGACATGTTCTGAGGCATCAAGGGATGACAAATTTAGCATTGGAGGGCAGCGTGGAGGGTAAAAATCGTAGAGGGAGACCAAGAGATAAATACACTAAGCAGATTCAGAAGGATGTAGGTTGCAGTAGGTACTGGGAGATGAAGAAGCTTGCACAGGATAGAGTAGCATGGAGAGCTGCATCAAAATGGCTCTGAGCACTATGGGACTCAACTGCTGAGGTTATTAGTACCCTAGAACTTAGAACTAGTTAAACCTAACTAACCTAAGGACATCACAAACATCCATGCCCGAGGCAGGATTCGAACCTGCGACCGTAGCGGTCTTGCGGTTCCAGACTGCAGCGCCTTTAACCGCACGGCCACTTCGGCCGGCGAGCTGCATCAAACCAGTCTCAGGACTGAAGACCACAATAACAACAACAACAAGAATTTTCGGAAGCATTACTGTTCAACGCACTCTCGTATTCATCTGTACGGTTACAGGGAATCGGATGCGGTTGTTTTATTCATCTAACCGAAGACTGAGGATGGAACTAGCCCCCTAGACAGCTTAGTGCTGTAGTGGTATCCTTGCATTCCAATTCAGCAGTTTCCAGGCGACAGTGTAATTTATTGTTATCAGCCTGGTCGGCAGAGCCGCACAGACTCTCCGTCACCGTAGCTACGGGATGTTGCAGTTACTGACACTGACAGCGTGCAGCCGTCACTCGCCCCGCACCGCGAGCCGTGACGTTTGGCTGCGGCAGCGGTGCGCCGCCTGCCGCAGCCGGCTGCGAACCAGCGGACTCAGCCTTGAGCGCCGACGGGTGACTGCCCGCGCGCTCGATGCACGCCTCTCGGTTTTTCCTTCCGAAAGGAAAAGTCGCCCACTTACAAGTGTCTGGCGCCCCGGCTGCGGCCCACTCCCGTCACGTAATGTTGCCGCCCGCCGCCGACTCGGAGACTTTCCGTGTCGCCGGCGACGGTAATCGCCGCGATAGCAACCGCTGCTTACGTAATGGAGCGCCGTGTCGCCCAGCGCCGGGTGGGCGAAGAGGTGTCGGAGAGAGCATTCTTTGCACGCCAGCCAAGCTCGAGTTTTTTGCTCCGGCTGAGACATCGCCCGCATGGAAGGACAAATAATCACGTAAGCTCTCCTCTCCGCCGACTGAAGCTGCTAACTGATGAGCAGGCGGCTGCTGAATCTGTACTGCCAACTGTTCCAAATCTGCCGTTTACTACTCAATCAATGGTTCCGATACATCAGTTCTCAGTTCTTTCATGTCTGAGAGTGACGGTCATTACTTCTGTCCACAGTGACTTCGACACGGGTGGAACACTAACGATAGCGATAAAACTTAACTTAAAAGTAATCAATACCACAAGACACTTTAACCGTAAAATACGTTAAGGGAATTTGTATCACTGTTCATGATTTGTTGCACACAAAGCGGCCTTAGTGGCCGAGCGGTTCTAGGCGCTACAGTCTGGAACCGCGCAACCGCTACGGTCGCAGGTTCGAATCCTGCCTCGGGCATGGATGTGTGTGATGTCCTTAGGTTACTTAGGTTTAAGTAGTTCTAAGTTCTAGGGGACTGATGACCTCAGAAAAGTCCCATAGTGCTCAGAGCCATTTTGTTGCACACACAATAGACGACGTTACTTTCTAATCAGTAACACGTATCACACGCACTTTCTTCAATGTACACTGCGCAAAAGAATTAAAGGATCGCTTGTTTGAAGCCCTGTCATTTTCCACCATTGCAATGCAGAAGTTTGAAATTCTTCCTGCGTAACGGACCAAAACTGTGGCGTCTGTGACGCCTGAGTCCGGATCAGCAATGCTTCTGAGACGCCCTGCTAAACCGCAGGACAGGACAGGTAGTTATAACTGTGGAAAGGGACCAAATTAAGCGGCTGTCAGTTATACTCGAACATACAACTTTATTTATTTGAGCGAACATTACAAGAGCCAAGAAACTTTAAAAAAAAAAAAAACACAGCATTAATTTATGGAACTTAAATACCGGCTGAATGCGGCAGACAATCTCTGGCCTTAAGGGCAAGACCACTTTAATTTAAAATCGGATTAACGTAAGACTCAAACCAAAATCAGAAATTTAAAAGGCAAAGGGCCTTATCTTAAATCAGTCCTTTCAATTAGGCTGAAGGCCCAAACAATCTCACACCTTAAGAGCCAAACAACCTTAATTTAAAAAAAAAATCGTCTGAAGGCCCAGCTCTTAAGACTCGAACCAAAATAAATTTTTAGAAGGCCAAAAGGCCTTAATTTAATACATTTCTCTAATTAGGCTGAAGGCCCAGACAATCTGACCCCCTAAGGGCAAAACAACCTTAATTTAAAAATCGGCTAGAAACCATACAAATACAGACAACAAGAACAAATAAGAAAAGGCAGTACTACACCCAACGACGCTCAGAAGTTTCCGAGGGTCGGCCTGGAATTCAAACACTAACGCTCGCTTAGTGAGACAGGCCGCCGGCCCAACCATTCTCGATCCGACGACAACCCAACCTACAGACAGTCTACGGGTCCACTGACAAGATAACTTCCGCCCGACCCGACATGCACACAACAGGGAGTTCAATGGAACAACGTAGAAGGTATTGGCGCCCACAAACAATTATACATAGAGCTTTCAAACTACACACCGTGCTGGACAGCGACAACACGATGAGAAAAATACACTGCCTGAATTTACGTCAACGACCAAGACAGGTAACCGGAAAGTTAATGGCCACAAGGCAGAAGATTCCGCTGGTGCACTTCAATTCAAAACAACCAAGTACAGTTAAACCCCACAGGAGGCTGGCTAAAATTTGCCAACTTGAAAACACACATTGTTGCTCAAGGTAATGTCCCAACAGCCAACAACGAAATCCAAACGACACAATGTGAACAGTCGTGACTTGCTGGTTGATTAAGTCAAAACTCAACTTTCGCGTCCAGTATCGATGAACCACGGACGCAATGGGAACATCACCACACACTCCGACGCGCGTGGACTTCGCCAGCGGCCTCGGCCAAACTACACGCCGCGGAGGTTTCCTCGCTGCTCCACGCCAACCGACCAACTGGCCGCACACAGCACAGCCAGATACTGTAAGCACCAGGCCAAAGATAGTACAATGTGCGAATATCGATACACACCGTTGCTGCCATTCTCAGAGAGAGAAAATAACAGCATAATCGCGATAACCGCGGGAGACTAAACACAGAATAGCAACCAAGGTTTAATCCAACGCATAACGTGAGTCAGTCACGGCTCAACCTCCCCCCCCCCCCCCCCCACCCCTCAAACTTAACACAGGGAGGGGGTGATTCAACCCCTGAGCTACCTGAACTTAACTTGGCTAAGGTGAACCCGATACTGCCAACCTGAACTGTTCTCCTTGACCAACAGATTTACAGGGCCTAAAATACGCACGATAGTGCAAGGCCCCAGAAAACAAGGAGTAAATTCACTAAGATTCTCGCCACGCACCTGCCTCCCCGGGGTAATTGCGGTCATAAACTTGATCCCCTGGTCTGCCCTTAAAGGTTTCTCGATTACGATTATAATGCTCAGCTTGTTTATTATGGGCTCTGAGTATATTACGCCTGGCCCAGTTCCAATTTTCCTTGATAACACGAGGACTAATATCGGCTGGAATAAGATCTTGAATTCCCCACAAGTTCGAAAGAGGGGAATTAACCGGATAGAGAAGGATATAGGAAGCGGGCGTAGCTCGCAAGGCTTCATGACTGGCGATATTAAAGGCAAAACTAAGCCAGGGAAGACTGGAGTCCCATTTACTAGGGTTTTTCTGGTGATAAATAACCAACGCGGACTTAAGATTTCGGTTAACTGTCTCCGCAAAGGATCTCTGGGGATAATACGGGGTGGTCGTGATATACTTTACACAGTTCTGAAAACAGAAGGCCTTGAAAGGAACCGAAAGAAAAGCAGGAGCATTATCGCTAACAAGCTGCTTGGGTGGGCCAAAAACACTGAAGACATTAGTCAAATGATAAATAGTGGTGGCAGCGGTAATGTTACGGCTCGGGAGGAGCCAAGTAAATCTGGAGAACGCATCGATAAAAACTAGTACACATCGATGACCCTTCTTAGAACGAGGTAAAGGTGCTAAATAATCAATATAGAGCTTGTGCATAGGACAGGACTCTAGTTCAGAACTCAACAAATCTTGTTGAAGAGCATTCTTGGATTTGGCTACATTACACAAGCGGCATTGGGATATCATCTCACATCCCGGCCCATGGAGGGCCAAGTTAAATTCTCCTTGATTTTTTGGAGAGTCTTATAACTACCTAAATGGCCACCCACCAACGAATCATGAAAATAACGAAAAACCGGGCTCACTAAAGTTACAGGCTTAATCTCGCCCACCCTCTTACAGACAATACCACTCTTGACAACATACTCATCCGACAGCTCTCCTGCCAACATACGTTGTTTAATGGTGATCCAAACAAGGTCCTGATCCTGATGCTGAGACGCATCTTCAAACAAGAGGGGAGTTTCACCCAACACCATACAATTAAGACTGTCTCCCTCTTCCTGCTGGTTTCTCTCACAAGCTGTAGTTTCGGCGAACATCCAGGTGAGAACATCCGCAAGGATATTTTCAGAGCATTTCACATGTTTAACTTTAAACTGAAATGCCAAAGTGCGTACTGCCCACTTGGCAATACGGCCAGTTTTATGCTGCCTAACCACCACCCAGCTCAAAGCCTGATTGTCGGTTTCTAATTTGAAAACCCGATGTTCAATCTAGAAGCGGTACTTCTATAAAGCAAATAAAACGGCCAAAGCCTCGCACTCGTAGACGGGGTACTTGAGTTCGGCATCAGTTAATCGACGAGACGCGTAGGAATGGCTGTCTCTGCCCCTCAACTCCTGGAGGAGAAAAGCTGAAATACCAGCATTAGAAGCGTCAGTTTGAACAACAAACCTTTTATTAAAATCGGGTACCCCAAAAACCGGAGGACTGGCTATTGCTGCTTTAATATGCTCAAAGGCAGAATCAAAACGCGAGCCCTTCCAGCGTAACTGATTTAAGGGTGCCGCCAACTGAGTAACAGTGGGAAAGAAAATCCTAAAGTAATTTGCAGTGCCTATGAATTTAGCAATTACCCGCTTATCAGTAGGCGGAGGCAACGCCCGTAAGGCTTTAGATCGCTCTTGGTCAATGCGAATACTCTGACCCGACGCTATATGACCTAAGAAATATACCTGCTGCTTGGCTAGCGTCGTCTTACTAGGCTTAACGGTCAGCCCGGCTCCCTGTAATCTCAAAAGAACTTGCTGGATATGCTCCAAATGATCCTCAAACGAACGACGATAGATAACGAAATCGTCCAAATAAATATACACACAGACTAACTTCAAGTCACAAAGCATATTATCCAACAAACGAGTAAGCACGGCCGCTCCAGTTGCTAGCCCAAAAGGAACTCCGTTAAACTCAAACAATTTCCAATCAGTACAAAATGCGGTAACATGTTTACATTATTCAGCCAATAGAATCAGATAATAGGCTTGACACAAATCAAGAAACGAAAAGCAATTAGCGCTGGCAAACCAAATTAAAGAATTATGCAGATCAGATAGGCGTACCGATTCAAGGACAACCTTAGCGTTTAAACGGCGGTAGTCAACCACAGGTCTGAAATCACGCCCCTGATCTTTAGGTACAAGAAATATTGGGGAAGCATAAGTAGACGTAGAAGGCGTAATCACTCCTTGTTGGAGCATCTGAGATATCTTAGCATGAGCATCTTCACCTTAGGGAGTGAGAGGCGGTATGGGGACTGCCTAACCGTAATATTGTGAGACTGACGGGTATAATAATCAAGAACGTTAGTAACACCCAGGTTATCACTAAGGAGCTGGGGAAAACTCTGCAACAAATCGCATAACTGAGAAGCCTGATGGGGCAAGAGATGTTGTAAGTACTAAGGGGACGTTTCAATGTGCCAGATGAAACTCGTTAGCTACGGCCTCAACGGCCAACGCCCCGGCAGTTGGATGCACAATAGGTTTAGCGCATTCGCAAAGGCCAAACTTCTCTTCAGGAGTGAAATTAAAGGAAAAGGTGTGTCTGGAATAATCCAAGACCAACCCGGTTTTACTGATGAAATCACACCCCAAAACAGACCAAAACCTTGCCCACGCTACTCTCCAAGGTGGTCTGATCAGTTCAAATGGGTTGCAGCTTCACCATGTCCCCAGAGAAGGTTTGAATGTCTGAATGGTGCAGTGTCAAACGTTGTGAAAAATGCTCCGTTCCACACCACTTTGCAAACTATCGTCGATAGCGAAATATGTATAAATGAACGCCCCAAGGGAATTAGTGGTTTCTTTGACGCCATTTAAGCCACTTCCTGCCCCTTTACGTGTCGATTCTAATTGGCGATGTCTACACTGTTTTCTTCGGCCCCTTTAAGAAAATTGCTGATTTCAGCTCTGTTCTAACCTCCATCACGGAGACGTTAAGAGAAGAGATGAGATATGAGATGTTGGTAACGAGGAAGGGGGAGGGGGGAGGGAGGTGACGGCCTTTTCCGGCCTTTTCATTGTGCGACTCGTCCACGGTGGCTTCGAACAGAATTGCGGTGAAACTGGTGGCAGTGTGCCATCATTAACCCACCTTACACCTCACATGAAGTTATGAGCTCTAGCCTCTTTTACACGAGTGCGGATACCCTGCTGTTAAGAGCGTCACCGACACCGAGAATGACGTTGCACGGCGCCACGCTTTTCACTGTTACAGAGGAGATACATAGGTAACTGTGATTCAAATTTCACGTTATGAGTAGCTGTGGGGATAACGACGGGATTTCAAAAGGTTACTTTTTAGTGCTTTTGTGCAGGGTACTTTTCAACACCATTCTCTTGCTTTTCTCCATTTAATTAATATTTGTCTTCGCGCAATTTTCAGCGTAACGCTGAATTATTTTTCAGAAAAAGTCCTAACTTTTAATTTTTATATGTCAATTATACAATACTGAGATACTGAATCTTATAAATATTTTCCATGTTGGGCCTTATTGATGTATAAAGGAAATTCCCTGCCTATCTCTCCCTCACCCTGCTCCAATGTTAGCGTTAACTGTTCACTGCTTGGTACTCGTCTCAATCCCCTCTCAGCCTATGACTGAGTTATTACATTTCCACACACGGAATTGAAGAAATACGAATGAACATAGACAAGCAGTACAATACAATTAAGGCGAAGCACAAACTGAAAGACGTTTCTAAATAAAAAGAAATCTAAATGTAGAAAAGTTGGCAACGCTACACACATAGATCATTTTTGGAGGTATTTTAAATCCGTCTATGGCTCTACAAGAAATTGCATAATTTGACACCAAATATTGTTCACTGATATTACACTTCATCAGTGCTGTGCATTTAAACATATTCACAATTTCGCTTGTTTTTTGCACCTAAAACAGTTCGTTACGACAGATATTGAGCTGTGATTTTACTTGCGGTTTTTTATCTCTGATTCGTCCCACACCAGAAATGACGCCTGCTGTTTTCCCTTGGTTGACTCTGCTGCGTTTTGCTTAACCTCACATTGCTTCGCATGACTACATATTTTTTGTTGTGAAATATGACACAATGCAAAATTAGTGTTCCAGAACGAGATGTTCACTCTGCAGCGGAGTGTGCGCTGATATGAAACTTCCTAGCAGATTAAAACTGCGTGCCGGACCGAGACTCGAACTCGGGGCCTTTGACTTTCGCGGGCAGGTGCTCTACCAACTGAGCTGCCCAAGCACGATTCACGCCCCGTCCTCACAGGTTTACTTCTGCCAGTACCTCGTCTCCTACCTTCCAAGCAGCTTCTGCAAAGTTTGGAAGGTAGGAGACGAGGTACTGGCAGAAGTAAAGCTGTGAGGACGGGGCGTGAGTCGTGCTTGGGTAGCTCAGTTGGTGCCGGCACTGTAGCCCAGTGTGTTCGGTCAGAGGGTTACGTGCCCACTGTAATAAAAAAACTGAGTTAATCGATCATCAACGAACTTAAACGGATATCTTACGAGTCCGCCCCGAGCAGACGCAACAAACAAAACCGAACAAAATAAGATTAAAAAAAGAAAAGTTGGTAGAGCACTTGCCCGCGAAAGGTCCCGTGTTCGAGTCTCGATCCGGCACACAGTTTTAATCCGCTAGGAAGTTTCATATCAGTGTAGACTCCGCTGCAGCGTGAAAATCTCATTCTGGAAACATCCCCCAGGGTGTGGCTAAGCCATATCTCCTCAATATCCTTTCTTTCAGGAGTGCTAGTTCTGCAAGGTTCGCAGGAGAGCTTCTGTTAAGTTTGGAAGGTACGAGACGAGGTACTGGCAGAAGTAAAGCTGTGAGGACGGGGCGTGAGTCGTGCTTGGGGAGCTCAGTTGGTAGAGCACCTGCCCGCGAAAGGCAAAGGTCCCGAGTTCGAGTCTCGGTACGGCACACAGTTTTAATCTGCCAGGAAGTTTCAAAATTAATGTTGTTTGTTTGCATACTTCTGGTTAAACATATCTCTGTGTTTTTTGTTTCCAACTTCCCTTTATCTGTGTTTTCTGTTTCTGTATGTTTCCTTTAGTTGCACAGACAAATTTAAAACACTTTATGTAACTTTAAAGTAAGTATAGACAGTATGGTCAGAAAAATAAAGAAAAACATTCATACATTAGTTAGAGGTACATAGATGAACATTACAGGTGCTATATTAAGTTCCACTTTACATCAAGAATTTGGTAATGATTCAAATCAAAGAGAACTAGCCAGAAACGAGTATCACATGAAAAACTACTTGCGAAATATGATCACAGATGAAATTTTCAGACGTAACCAGAATTCAGACGAAAATTTAGTAAGTAAATATCACATATCAATAGTTAAAAAAACAGTTTTTAAATCTACAGCAAAAATAAAAGATGCAGATATGTATTGTTCCACACTACTGATGATGATTCGAATGGATAAACTAAACGCCTATGAGAGAACGGATACATATGTTTAGTAGTTGCCAAGGCGGTCTTTTAAGTACCTTATACTCTCGTAATACAGTGTAGCTTTGTAAAGAGGTCCTTTGTTCGAGAGAAACGTAATGATTCTCATTGTTGCATATTTTTCTCTTCTATCATGAGGGGAACATCAAGATCAAGTCATTCTTCTTCTAGCGATCATATCGGTAAGTTATGAGAGACAAAACAATGCCGAAGTAGTTTTTGACACTCGGGAGTCTATATAATTCACTTCATACTACTTGTTTAAGTAAGTACTTTCAGTAGCTTAGCTCCAAATCCTTTTTTTCCTCTTCTTCTTAATGGGATAAAGCGATCGGTTAGTTTCAACAACCTTTGGCCTCTGTAACAGTACATTCCTCAAAGCGTGGGATAGCGACTTAAAACGTAACGACAATAATCACGAAATAAATAATACACAAAGATTCGTCACAGAGTTTTAACTCCAATAAAAATACTTAAACAAAATCGTTCAACTCTATTCCTGTTTTTAGAGTTCTATACCTTAACCGGTAAAATCGGAACCCTTGTAAGATCATTTTGTTGTCCGTCTATCTGTATACGTGTCTGCCTGTCTGTCTGTCCGATTGGTAAGATCTCATTCTCGTAAGAACGGGTAGAGATATAAAGGTGAAATTTGTGTCGCACACTAAGGTCTAAGGTTTCTTGGCGGTGTGAAAAACGTAAGCTTCTAAGTTAATGCAGTTAAAAGATACGGTTATTTACGTCAAATATTTTGTTACTGGCAAACTCAGTTACAAAATTACGAAAACCTATAGTGATCTATTTACAAACACGTCGGGCCTGGTGATTTACCAATAAACCGCGTGCCTGGAAACCCAGAGGTCGCGGGATTGAATCTCCGACATACCACGGATTTTTCAGTCTTCTTTGTAGCTAAACCCTGCACCTCACATCTGTGTAAGTAGTCGTTGGAAACATCATGTGGTTCGCATTCCACGTTAAACTGTAGGTACTCTTTCCCATGTTGTATAATTGTGGTAGGTTAGAGACGCGCAAGTAGTCGTGGTGGCGTCCAATAGAAAGACTTGCACTGGGCTATTGAGCCACACGAAATTATTATTGTTGTCTGTATACATAACTAGCGAACGCGGCGATGTTTTACATTTTCTAAATATGTGTGGATATTGAATATACTTCCTAAACTCCCCCCACCCCCTTTTCTCTATACCAGTCCACTCCTTTCCCCTCTTTATCCACCTTCTCCTCCTCCTCTACTCCTCTCTTCATGTATCACCTTCTGCCCCCTTTCTTTGTCTCATTTCCATGTCAGATTCCCCCACCCTCAACCCTCTTTACTCTTCCTCTCTCCCTGACCTTGATCCCGTTTTACTGTTATTGCAAACAAAATAGTAATTGAGGACTGAAGTTGCTTAAAACGAAAGGGTGAATCGACTGGGATCGTTGGTATACGGAGCATGAGAGAGACCTCTCCAGCTGCTTAAACGGAGAGGATGGTAGCATCAACGACTGTGTTTCAGTCTGTGGATGGGTAGGGTACAAAGCTTCGAACGATTCAGATTGCCTTATTAGTATTCTAATTTGCAAACTGACAAGCCTTGGATACAACTTTCCTGTTTTCATTAATTCCGATGGCGAGGAAGAATAATAAACAGCACCTTGTTGTGTATACAATTTTTGCTTGAAATTGCTTATGAGGAAAACCAAAATATATACTGAAGAAGTAATTTGTCTAATGGTTTACATACCTTACTAACTTAATTTGGAAGTGACTGCGGGAAAGAAAACGAAACCATACATTTTCACAGTGCAGCACAGTTTTTTTATTTTATTTCTTTTTTTTTCACTTCGTATTACCCATCTTTGGGGTCGTCAGATCAATTACTTCCTAGATGTTTGTGCTCTCTTTCTCTCCCAATAGTTCCTCATTCTATCTGATCTCTTCTTTCTTTCCTCGTCTGATATCTGAATTGGTTTCTTGGTATTGATTTTAACTTGGAACTTGTTAGTTTTGTCTTTGGTCACTGTCTTGGCTGTACCATTCTTTAACATGACTTCGGTAATCCTGATTTCTCTCAAATCCTTTTCCACTTCCTTAAACCAATTTTTTTGTGTAAAAGAAGACAAAGATTTGTTTAGTTAGTCTCTCAGGATTCATTCGGAGTATGTGTCCATGGAAATCAACCTCCTTTTCCGCGTGGTTTCCGAGAGTCTCTCCGACTTTGCATAGAGGACTTTGTTTCTATAGAAAACTTGTTTGTAATTTTGGAATTTGGGACCCGTGATCTTCCTCAAAATTTTCGTCTTCTTGATTTCCAATTTCTCCATTTGCCATTTAGTCCTCATGACTAGTGTTTCTGCTGCATAGAATGCTTCCGGCTTAATTACTGTGTTATAATAGCTTATTTTGGTGTTCCAAGAGAGGGCTTTCTTATTATATGTGCTTTTGGTTTTTTGGAAAGCTAGTTCCATTTGCTCCTCCTTGCTTCCATTGCTTACCCACTGCAATGGCTTAGTTTTGTTTTCTTTTTTTTCTTTGTCGGTCGGTTTTAACAGAAAACGTAAACAATGTCATTTCAAAAACTGTGTACCCGATTTCCGACTGAATGATTGATAGTTTAAAAATCTGAAGTAAATTGATCAAGTACTTCTCGAGATATTTTCTAACAAAGTTTCCCCTTTCTATACTGAATACACGTTATGTATTATATGCGTAAAATTATATAGCTGATGTACTCCTGAATGTTCATGTATAGCGTCAAAATTTGGAGTAAATCGGTCAAGACCTTTTCGAAATATTTCCTTATAACGTTTCTTCTTTATATATTGTACATAAATTTATGTATCGTGGACATTAAAAAACCTATAGCTTACGGCAATCCAAATTTTCATTAGAGCACCACGTAAAAGTTTGAAGCAAATGGGTAAAGACCTTCTCGAGATTTTTGTAACAACATTTCCCATTTCTATATTAAATAATTGTTTATGTATTATACGCAGTACATTACAAATATGTATCCTATGTAAGTCCGAATATCCTGTGTGACACCGTGTAAAAATTTGTTGTAAATCGTCCAAGACTTACGACATTTTTGGTAACAACTTTTCCTCTTTTATATTACATATGTATTTACATGGAAAAGGAAATTAGGGATAGTTTTAGGGAGAGACGGGTAATATACAATATGTACAACATCCAAGAGGGAATAATAAGAGTGGACGACCAAGGGCAAATGCACGGACTAAAAAGTGTGTACGACAGGGATGTAGTCTTTCGTCACTACTGTTCAATCTGTACATTGAAGAAGCAATGACGGAATTAAAAGAAAGGTTCAGGAGTGGAACTAAAATTCAGTGTGAAAGGATATCAGTGATACGATTTGCTGATGACACTGCTATCCTGGATAAAAGTGAAGAAGAGTGAAATGATTGTCTGAATGAAATAAACAGTCTAACGAGAAGAAAAGGAATAAGATGATAGGAGATCTGTTAAAACATCAGGTAATGACGTCCATGGTAGTAGAGAGAGCTGTAGAGGGCAAAAGCGTAGACGAAGACAGGGGTTGGAATACATCTAGCAAATAGTTGATGACGTAGGTTGCATGCGCTTCTCTAAGATGAAGAGGCCGCTTCAAACTAGTTAGGGGAATGATGACTAAAAAATTTACATCTTATACAAATTTAACAATACTTAGCTTATGTCCGCCAATTGTTTATTAGAGTATCATGTAACAATCTGAAGTAAATCGGTCAATAAGTTTTCGAGTATTTCGGTCGCGTTGGTCCCGCTCCACAAAGTTTATTCGCCACACCTCCCTCTATTACCAAACTGACAATTTTTTGGTTTTTCAAGACGTGTCCTATCAAGTCTCATCAAAAAAGTTTTAATCTCCCAATTCGGTCCAGTATCTCTTCACCAGATGTTTAATGTACCCATCAAATCTCTGGCATTCTTCCACAGCACCACATTCAAAAAATCCTCATCTTTCTTCATCTCTTCACTATTCATTGTCCACGTGTCATTTCCGTAAAACTCCAGAGAAATATCTTCTCATACTTTTTATTCAGTGTACATAAATTTGTCTTCTTCAGAAACACATTTATTGCATTTGTCTGTCTGCATTTAGTATGTTCTCTACTTTGGCCATCGTCAATTATTTTGCTGGGTATATAGCAGACGTCGACTACTGCTTTTACTCTCCCATTTCCGCACTTAAATTATTTCAACTTCACATGATTTAATTCGACTACATTTCATTACCCATATTTTTCTTATTTTAATATTCATCTTATAATCTCTTTTCAAGCAACATACATTCTGTTCAATTGATCTTCTAAGTCCTTAGCGTTTTTAACAGTATTTCTGTGTCATCGTTAAACCATGAAGCTTTCAATTATTCTTCCTCAACTATAATACCTTTCCAAATTTCTCCTTGCTCGACGCACCGTCTCTCTGAAACTGTTAAGAAAAAGCCACTGAAATTTTATCTTCAAATACAGTTTACAAAACAACGGACTCAAGCTCTTACCAAAACGGCCTACAAGTCCTCCTATTCATACACTTTAAGACAGAAACAACGACGCACCACGAAGGAATTATCCGAATGGAACGGAAACCGGTAGATGTGATGTACATGTGCAGACAAAGAAATGAATACAATTCGAGAGAAACTGGATGATTTATCCAGGAGAAAAAGCTTCACAAATTGATAAAATAAATAATGTGCTGGCCCACCTCTAACCTTCATTCAAGCAATTACTCGGTTTGGCACTGATTGACAGAGTTGTTGGATGTCCTTTTGAGGGATATTGTGTCAAACTCTGTCCAACTGATGCGTTAGATCGTCAAAACGACGAGCTGCCTGGAAGGTCCTGTCCATAAAGCTCCAAACATTCTCAACTGGGGAGATATCCAGCAAACTTGCTGGCTATGGTAGAGTTTAGCAAGCTCGAAGAAGCCAATACAGACCCTCGCCGTGTGCGGCTGGACATTATCTTGCTGAAATGTAGGCTCATTATGGCTTTCCATGAAGGACAGTGAAACAAAGCGTAGAAGATCATCGACGTACCGCTGTGCTGTGCTGATGCTGCGGATGACAACCAAAGGGGTCTTTATAGGAAATGAAATGGCACCGCAGGCCATTACACTTAGTTGTCGGGCCGTATGGCGGGCGACATCGGATTAGTATCCTATCGCTTCCGGAGTGTCCTCAGACACGTCTTCACTGGTCATTGGGGCTCAGTTAGAAGAAGGACTCATCATTGAAGACAATTCCACCCAAGTCAGTGAGATTCCAGGCCGAAGACGTGTAGTCAGTTGGAAAGAGAATACGCCAGGTGAGACATTATGAATTTTGCCCAACTCTTCGTCCTCTCCGTATCAAAGAATGCAAATATGAATGTGTAGGTGTAGACAAGAAGAATAATAGAGACTTTCCTGTGCTCTCTGATAGTGTAGTGCCGACAGTTTTACTCCAGAGCGGTCTGACAAAGTTGCTTTTTTTTAGGCAGAGAGTTCTCGCTTTTTCTCTCTGAACTATGGTTTATGAGACCCTTCCTCACTCGCTCAAAAAATTGGTCTTCGCAGCAAGCGGAGCTGGCTTTCTTTTCTTTCTGAATGGCAGTCTGGGTTGTATCGCTGATCTGGTAAGCATGAATTTTCCTTCGAATACGCTTTGGTAAGATTTATATTTCGGATGATAATGGCAGATACTTTTCTTTTGTGAGAGGATCGCTTCATTAATTTCACTAAATTCTCGAGAGCGTTTCTTAGTGAAATGTAGGCTCATTATGGCTTGCCATGAAGGGAGTGATGTTTGAACTTCAGTTCTTCCTTTGTTAATATCAACACCGACCATGTGCCACCAGCACTGGTCTTTCTTTAATGTCGAATCTTTCTCCATTCATTTAAAACTAGTGTTTTCTTTGCATTTCGTCAAAAGTTGACAGGCTGAGAGACGTGGATGTAGCAGAATTATGAAGTGTACAATTTAGGCAGCAGCCAGTCACAAGTATGGTTTTAGAAAGTTAATTGAGCTCATACCATTACCAGCTTTCCTTTCTCTATTGAGGCCCTAGAAAGAAATGAAGGAGAACTGTAAGAGCTCTCTGAAAATGGATTTATAATAAAACCGAAAGTGGGAAGTTGTGTTAAATAAACTTTTAAAAACCTCCTTGTGGGTGGTTACTGCTTAAATTGTAAACCTTATAAATGTTTTCTTCAATTTGCAAGCATATCAACAAATATGAATTAATCTCTTGCAACACAAGCAGATTGATGCTTTCGTGCGATGAGCATTGTGCAGAAGTAAGATAAAGTTTTCGAGTACTTAGTCAAAGTTATCGCCTTCAGTGATCAACTGTTAGTTATTATGTGTACTTGCGTGAATTTTATCCCGGGACTTCAAGTTGTTTCTCTGTTTCTGATGTAGGAACCTCAGCGTGACTCGACTGCTGTGAGTGAACAAAGGCAAAATATTGTGTTCACAGGCTTTCCCACTGAGTGGAATAAGTAATTGTATGCAGATTCAACCTCAGTTTGCATAATGTTTTCCACGTGCGATGATAGTTATGGAATTCATTAATTCTAGTGCAAAGGCTCTGACATTCACCTCGGTCACTCTGTTGCTCTGTCTCTCTCACATACGAGTTTCAGTGCTCGTGGAGATGGAACTGTTTCTCTTAGTCACTATGTTGCCTGTGATTACTCTAACGTCAGTACAGGATTATTCTCAACCTTGTGTGGTATCTCAATTTTCATTCCCTTGCCCTGAAGTGGTTCACGCTGGTTTCCCCCTGTAATTTTATTTGAGCATGGTTGTCACGCACGTAAGGGAATGTATAATGTAAGAAGTTGTTTGATATCAGCTCAATATAACAATCACCAGTTTTAATTATATTTGTTTTCCATATACTCACCTCACCACACATTCCTAAATCATATTGTTCATCCCCAAAAGATAACAAAAATCAAATCCTGTTAGACTCAAGACAATGTGTAATCGGATTTCATGTGCTGTGAGTGTTTATGTGACGTTCCGTATTTCTCTGTATAGTCGATCCGCATCAGAGGGATTCATCTGTGGCACAGTGAAAATATGGGCTTTTGATGATGTCTGTCCGTCTTCCTGAATGGTAGACGTTGCATGTCCGGTGGACAGGAGTGATAAAAAACTTACGCAAATTACTTGCTTCCTCCCTTCATTACTCTAGGGCAACTATTGAAGTTCATGTCTATACGGCAGATAGCGTGTAACTACTAAAGCATTATAACAGGCATTCTCCCGGAACTTACTACTCCTTTAGCGTGAATTCGGATATAAGCAGAAGTAATGCTCTTAGACTGCAGAGTCTAAATAACACACAGATACACAGAATCTACATTTGCAAACTTTTTATATTTTGGTTTTTATTTCCTGCGTGCATTTCGTAACAAAAAGTCAGGGTTGCAAATTGTAATCGATGATTTTTGTCATGGCCTGGTGAAGCAGTCTCATATGCGTATTGCGAGACTCTGATTCACCACTGAACCCCTCTACAACGTTTGAAATTCAGATCTGTACTTGGAAGCGCAGCGATTTTTAGCATCTTGTCAATGACAATTTACAAGTAAAAGAAAGGTGGATTTGGCATTTTGCAGATGAAATAAATTGTTTGGAATGAACAATGCGCTTTGGAAAGATATTCATTTCTGTGTTTATTTACAAATGTCTACGATGCAATACTCCCAAGGTAAAGCACGATCAAAAGAAAAAGAAGTGAAACAGTTTGGGGATGGTTTTCTCTCTTTCTATTTCTAAATCTTTTTACTATTTCAGAAAAAGGAGAACGCCTAATCTAAATCTACATTTTAGTTTCATGGCATTCGGGTAGAATCCCGACAGATTAATTTTCTTTAGTGACTGGAGATGAAATTGATTTTAAATCGAATGAAAGAAAGGGAATTTCACAGTTTCATTCCAGTTTAATGATGTGCAAAGTACTATGTAAGTACATACATACATAATCCTAAACTGGATTCGTGCTGCTCTCAGTTCAAGTCTATCTTTTCGTACCTGCTCAACTAATGCTTCCAACACTCGTTTAAATCTCTTTAAAGAATCCATGCCTTGGTCGATTAGCGTTGGAAGTTCTACAACAGTGGATGCATGTATCTTAAGAGTTATAAGGAGTAGATACGTGAGCGAAGAGCGTTATCCACTGAAAAGTGCTGAAACAAGGAGGGACTTGGTTGAAGCCTTATTGGTGCCCCACACTGCGCCTTGCGCGTATGCCACCCCTCGCGCAGATGTGCTCACCGGGTCAACATAGACCGCGGCCTTGTACCCCTAACACCAATTCCGAGACAATGTTGCGCTGCGTGCTACAAGTGTGTCTCTGGGATGAAAGTGCTTCTAAACGTGTGCTTAGTGTTGCCCAACAAGCACAGTGTCTTGTTATGTCCACAGTTTAGACAGAAAGGAAATCTCCTGAAGACGCAGGCAGGAAATAGAAGTTCAAGGGACCACTTTATTTGAGCAACTGCTACGATGAAGAGCTTATCTATTTTCTAACGAACTATGCCTTGAAGGGCATTAGATAAATTAAGTATTCTGTTTCTTTAAAATATAAAACAACAGGGAAGCGTGAAAAACATTAAGCCCATTAGTCTGTGCCACTCGAGATTGTTTCAAAAATCCATATTAATCGCCTAGAAAAAAACTTTAGACCTAAAGCAGTGAAAAGAAAAAGATTTCCTTAGACTCAGATACGCGTCTACACTTTGTCAATGAAGTTGTAGGAAGAAGCAACGAATGTTAGATACAACTCATCATGGCGTTTATAGGTTATGAGGAAGTGTGGGACTTCGTCATTGTAGTATCCGAGCAGATAGCACTTGAGAGCCAATGAGTATAAACTCCCTACAGCAGTTTGTTGAAGAATATACAAAAAGGCTACAGTTCCCATTCGATTAAATCAAGAGAGCTTAGAACTGTGGAAGAGGCAATGATGCTCCATTTCACCAAAACTATTTTCTGCACAATTGGAAGTGGCCTTACTGAGAAAAAGAAATATGTAGTAACTGATCTTAACTGATCGACCTTCGATTATCAGATGACATTGTTTGTTTATCTTTAATACGAAAGAATTTCACCAGAGAATGGAAGAACTGAGCAGTGCAATTATGACTATAAGACTGAATATTAGTTACAAAAGCACAAAACTATGTACGGTAAGACTATATACAGGAAAACACTGCCGATTAATAATGAAGTTGTAGAAACAGTTGAAGCATTAGCGCAATTTAAAACGTTTGGATGGTAAAAAAGGGTAATGAGTCTTGGAGTTAATTTGGAAAACAGATTACTGTATTGAAAAGTAAATTCTCAATATCCTTAAATGAGAAGCATGTAACAAATGTACAGTATTAGTATTGACTTTCCGAAACAGGGACGTTAAATGCGCAAATAGCTCAAAAATTAAAAGTTACCGGACGTTGAGTAGAAAGATGCACATCGTAATGACAACAAAGCACAGGTAAACAGACAAATGAATAAAAGAAACACGTGAGCTGAGGACATGATAGAGACTGTTACGAAAACAAAATGCAGTCGAGTTTCATGTCTAGAGAGACGATATCAATCGAAACGGGCTACGGAGATTCTGCATGAATTCCTACTGAAAAAGGAACATAAAGGAGACGACGCAATAGAGGAAGGACTGAGGACACAAAGAAACGAGCAGGACAAAGCTAAGCTACGAAAAACCGAATGTCGTAATGTAAAGAAGATTTTTTCTTCAAAGTGGACGGTTCAAACGACACGTACATTTTCCACTTCGAAATTTGATTTTCGCTTCATGGAAATGCGCCAATACCGCTTCCTACACAAATGGTGACATTTTATAAACTCTCTATGATATCCGTAGAAGGTTCCACAGCTTTTATCTAGCTACTTCATGGTTTTCTGTTAATGTGCTCTCTATAATTAGTTTTTCCTATTTTTATATATTATTTCTTCGATTACTTCACTGTTTGATTCTATTTCGATATTAAGCGGTTTAATCAGAAGGAAATTTAATAGAAGTAGCAGGGCAAGGATAGAAAACCGTCTACACTTTACACTGCCCATCTCACAAGTCGGTATCTGACGAAAACTACTTTCCAGTTACCTTCGGAGCTATGTAAAAGTCTCTCCGCTACAGTTGCACTATGACGCACTTGGCCGAGAACGTTCGCGCCAAGAAGATGAGACAGAACAGGACAGAATCTAATAGCTGTACCAGTAACGTTGCTCTATGTTACGGGCAAGTACGTGTGTGGTCTTACGCTAATTTGCGTTCCTCATGTCACACTATTCCTTCAGCAGTAAGCAAAGATCTAAAATTAGAAAACACACGGCCTAGTCAAAGACAAAAAGTTCCCCTCCTGTATACTCAGGTTGCAATGCGACGGTAAGCGATACCTTAGAACAAAATTGAAAATTGGAAATGAGCAAAGCTTGGTGGGAAAAAGGGAAAAATAATAAAACAGATTTTGATTATTAACTAATTCCTGCTGCAAAATCGTATAATGTAAGCTATGCATCATATGTTTCTATGAACAGCCAAAATTGTCAAATAAGTTTTATTAAGTTACAATAGATGTTATGTTAGCTTTGTGTCGGCTGTTGCATTGTTTCCTTAATTTTTCAACAAATATGTGTCACATGAGAACAAATACAGCTTTGAGATTGTGGTTATTGTATTCACATAGTTTCTACAAAAATATGTGTCTTGATAGAATATGCCGTTGATCGTGTGGCTTTCTGTTCACTCAAGTACAACAGGTATATGAATACAGTTTGTCACCTGTAACTGATTAGGATTCATTCCTCTCTCTCTTGCTCTCTCTCTCTCTCTCTCTCTCTCTCTCTCTCTCTCTCTCTCTCACACACACACACACACACACACACACACACACACACACTTCACAGAGAGAGAGAGAGAGAGAGAGAGAGAGCTCAGCGACCTCAAATGGCCACCTGCATGAAAAGATAGAAATTCCTCCCAGAGAGATAAAATAAGATAGCAGAAACGTTAGAGTTCTTCAATTAGTGATACAGTATGTGTTTGCGAATGCAGTTCTACATTCTTTTACATCCATAATCGGCAGACCACTAGCAAGTGTATGACAAAAGATTATCACGAGAAATTATTTTGAAAAACATTAAATACTGATTTAACACTCAAGAATTTTATCAAGGTTATCTAAAGTAAGTAATAGGCATATTTTTAAACAATTACAATAAGCCAATAAACAAAAGATAATGATATTTGTAAAAGGCAAACACATTTTACATAGTAATAACGACAGCAGAAATTTCCAATTAAATACTGGCAGTAAGATACATAACCTTAGCGTAATGGGAAAAAGCGTTAACACTCATGGTTTCATTTGTAGACCCCAATTTATTTCGTTACAAGTCAAGCATAATAGTTAAGAGAAATTCCTGTCACTTGTAGAAGAGGATCTGTATTAAATATCAAATTTACTACAGAGAACTGAAAGCGACATGGTAAACAGAATGTGATATTAAGTGACGGTTATTTCTTAAAACTTTGTGATTAAAAACACGACAACCTAAAAATTATATTAAAAAATAAAAATAAAAATCAAGGCAATGAGTTTCTCACAAGGCAAGATCCTTAAAAAGCATATTTATTGTTAAAGGATGCTCCTTCACAAAGGAGAACCGCCTCAGTATGAGCGCTATTTTGCTTTCTCCCCTTCAAAATCTGCTTCAAATTAAGAACATTTTAATCAGATACGTTTCAGTTTGTTAGTTAAGCTTCCTCAACGGTGTTTGGCAACAAGATCTCTCCTTTCGGCGTTAGCAGGGTTCACACTGTACTCCAATGTTTTCCTGCTTTGCACGTTAAATTCGAAAGACATGCAGGTGTCGCAATATCTGTATTTCAGTCAGAGATGTGCTGTTGCTTGTTCTGTAAAAGGTAGTAAAAAGGGAATAATGAAAGTGCTGCCAAGTTTTCGTCTCCAAATTCTGCTGATAGCGTCATAAAATGCGAAAAATAAAACAAACAAAAAACATGTTCATCGAAGCCAAGGTAATCAATACAGCGAAACAGGTCTCATGAGAAACTGTCTTAATTTCCAGAATACTTAGGTCGGGAAAATGAAAATAATATATTGTGATGTATTTTGAGATCACGTTCCGACAAATAAGGTGCAGCATAGATTGAATCGTCCTTCAATATCGTGTCACATTTTGTGGCAACTGCAGTTGCCAATACGCCTAATGATTGGTATGGGAACCTGAAACATCTTGTAACTTTGTACAGTTTTGTCAGTGTTGACAGGAATACATTCTTCCAAATACTGAAGTTACCAACGATAAAATACAAGTAGCGAAAGGCTTTCCACAACTTGTACAGAGAACACATTGTAGTTCTGGTAGCCGAAGAATACGAATGGAAAGTCGTAGTTGAGAAGATAGTAGAACACGGTTGTAGACTATCCCCCGTGTTATTCATTGTGTACATAGACGAAGCTGTAGGGGAAATTAAGGAGACATTTGGAAAAGATTTACAGTTCAGGGAGAAGAAATAAAAACTTTTAGGTTTGCCGATGTAATTCCGTCAGAGACGGCAAAGTACTTGGAGATCAACCTAACCGAATGGATAGCATCTTAGAAACAGGTTCTAAGATGAACAGCAATGAAAGAAAGAGAAAGGCAATGGATTGCCTTCACATTGAATCGGTAATACTCAGGAAATTATTACAAAATGAGATAGTATACGTTGCAGATGTGTTTTGCTACCTGGACATTAAAATGACTGACGATGTTAGAAGAAAAGAGGATTTAAAAATGATAATTGACAATAGCAAGAAAGGCGTTTCCGAAAAAGATAAATTTGTTGACATCGAAGATAAATATAGGCGTCATGTCTGAAACTAAAACGTAGGCGACAGACAGTACAGAGAAAAAAAGAGAAATATGGTGCTACAGAGAAATGACGAAGATTAGATGGAGAGATTGGATAACTTATGAAGAGGTACCGAATCATCAAATTGTGAAGAATGAAAGCGACGTTTAAGGCACGGACTGACGAGAAAACGGGACATGTTGATAGAAAGTATGATGAAGCCGCAAGAAATAGTTAAGACGTTAATGAAGACAAATGTGGTGGGTATAATCAGTTGAAGAAAGGTAAGGCAAGAATAAAATAAGCAGATACTAAGTAATACAGGCTGCAGTAATTCGTGTAGAGATAAAGAAGATTGCAAAGACAACGTAGAAGAGAAAATCTCAAAAGCTAACAACACCTCGCAGACAAATTTAAAACGTAGCTGACATCTGTGATTAAATTGTAGTTCACGGCATTTTCCCTACGCAAGCCAAACAAGCATGAATTTTAAAACTAGGTATTGTTAAGATCTCAGAACCTTAAAAAGTGGCAGTACACATTCTAGTTTTGCAGAACATCTCATAGAGGAATACCCCCGCCTAGATAATTTTAAAACTTATCTCGAAGTCCTCAGAAAAAGCAAAAGTCTCCTTCCTAAACTTACAACAGACGAGAACTCTCACACACAAAAGGCAGTGATACAAGAGAAGGAAGTTTTAAATGAATACACAACACCATGAAACTATTTTCAACACTTAATGAATGATACAAAAATACTTCCTTGAAGAAAGAATATCAGACGTCATCGATTGCTCAAGAAACACCCGCTTTTCAGCCCCTTCCTCCAAACTCACATCGAACATTCAATAGTTTGCCACTCTGGACATAAACAACAGAGCGGTGACAGTAAAGTAGCATACCTAGACGAGTATGGCGACTTACGTTTTCTGCCACTTTTCATTTTTGCGTATGAAAACGGGAGATTTAAGTGTAAAAGGTTTGAAAAGCGTCATATTTACTTATATCCACCGAAGGAAACCCACCTAATACTACAATACGGCAGTATTACCTACCCGCAGAGAAACACACTGAGTATGTGCACTATGACAGAAAAAACAACTACAGAACATAAATCGGTCTGATACTCTCAAAAAACTGTATTCAAGCATGACGACTCTTTAAGATCCTTCTGATGATAAGCTGTCAAGCAGTAAAAATGCATGAAAGGAAGCCAGCCTGTAGAAATATTTCTTCACTGTTAAGTCAGCACCAGGTGAAGAATTAGAAACAAATGTATGTCTTTCAGTTATTAGGATCAAAATAAAAACACAATCATTGTTTTAGTATAATATTTTTATAGAAAAAAGAGAAGACCCGCAGAAGATGAAACATGAATGTCGAAACATGTTTGGATGGATCGTAAAAGGAAATATAATGTGTTCTGCAGCTATCGGGGTTTATAAACCTAAATTTAATTCGTAAACACAGAGAAAAATACGTCAACAGGAGCTCTAAACCGCAGGAAGATGTTTATATCATGGTGAGATGCATCAAACCAGCCTTCGAACTAAAAGTCACAGCAATAATAAGGCGAGTCTTGACAACGTGAAGTCCATTGCAGTTCCAGAGGTCAACCGTACCGAAATATCAGCTGTACTGCAGATAAATGCTACAACAACAACAAGACGTGATATGTTAAGAAAAATTATGGGAAATCAAAGGAAAATTTTAAGATTGAATTAAAGTTCAGAGAGAAGAAATAAAAATAAAATACTAATAAGTTGTCGATGTCATCTGCCAGAGTCTTTTGCTAAAGACTTGGAAGAGCAACTGAACAGAATGGACAGCGTCTTGGAAGGAGGATATAAGATGAACATCGACAAAAGCAAAACATAGATAATCGAATGTAGTAGAATTAAATCAAGCGACACTGAGGGAATTAGTTTAGGAAACAAGACGCTAAAAGTAGAAGATGAATTTTGTTATTTGGGCAGCAAAATAAATGGTGATGGACGAAGAAGAGAAGAAGTAATATGTAGACTGGCCATGACAAGGAAAGAGATTCTGAAGAAGAGAAATCTGTAACATCAAATAGAGATTTAAGTGTAAGGAATGTTTTACAAGGTATTTGTCTGGAGTGTAGCCATGATAGAACTGAAACATGGTCGATAAACAGTTTAGACAAGAAGAGGCTTTTGAAATGTGGTGCTACAAAAAACACTGAAGATAAGATTGAAGGCTGTAAATTCAACTAAATACTTAGGGATTACAAGTACAAATAACCTAAATTGGAACCATCACATACATAATATTGTGGGTAGAGCAAACCAAAGACTGCGATTCATTGGCAGAACACTTAGAAGGTGCAAGAGGTCTACTAAAGAGACTGCTTACACCACGCTTGTCCGCCCCATTCTGGAGTATTGCTGTGCAGTGTGGGATCCGCATGAGGTGGGACTGACGGATAATATCAAAAATGTACAAAGACGGGCTGCTCGTTTTGTATTACTGCGAAATAGGGGAGATAGTGTCAGAGACATGATACGTGAATTGGAGTGGAAATCATTAACACAAAGGCGTGTTCGTTGCGACGGGATCTTTTCATGAAATTTCAATCACCAGTTTTCTCCTCCGATTGCGAAAACGTTCTGTTGGCACCCACCTACATAGGGACAAATGATCATCACGATAAAATAAGAGAAATCAGGACTCGCACAGAAAAATTTAAGTGCTCGTTTTTCCCGCGTGCCGTTCGAGAGCGGAACGGTAGAGAGACAGCTTGAAGGTGGTTCATTGAACCCTCTGCCAGGCCCTTTATTGTGAATAGGAGAGTAATCACGTAGCTGTAGATGCAAATGTAGAAATCACGCGACCAATGAGAAGGTAGCGAACAGAGTTGGGGAGACAAGAAATTTGTGGCACAACGTGACTAAAAAAAAGGGATCGGTTGACAGGACGCATTATGAAACATCAAGAGGGCACTAGTTTAGAATTACAGGGAAGTATGGGAAGGACAAAATCGTAGAGAGGGAGAGAGAGAGAGAGAGAGAGAGCAAGAAATGAATTCAGCCAGCAGATTCAGAAGGATGTAGCTTGAAGTAGTTATTCTGGGATGAAGAGACTTGTACACGATAGAGTAGCACGAAGAGATGCATCAAAAACCAGTCTTCAGACTAAACACGGCGATAACAACAAAGTGAAACCACTGATGATGGTGAAACATCGCCGAACCGTGTACGGGTGGGGAAAAAAAGGAAATCGTGTTTACTCAAGACAGAATTATTCAAGTGTCGAGTTTACGATGACAGTCATTACTTAAATAGAGTAGGTGAGCTGTCTGAGCAGTGACAGCTCCCTGAGGAGCCGGCGAACAGGTGTCGGCGCCTGCGCGCAACCAGCTCGGCTCTCGGCTCTCCCTGCGCCGGCCGGGGGCCCCTCGCGGGGCAGCGACAGCGGCTGCGGCTGCGGCTGCGCCTGGCGGCTGGCGGGTTGAAGGCCGGCCACATACCAGGCGGGACGGAGGGGACGGAATGAATGGGATGTCTGTGGGCGGGCAGGCCGGGTTCCGCTCCGGGCGGGGGCAACCTGCAGCGTGAGAACCCAGCCGCCACCGCCGCGGCCGCGGGACGACGGCCGGCCGGCCCGCGCCCACCGTGCCATATCCTACTCATTAGCGGCGCACAAAGCACCGCTCTGCACGGCGCGGCGCGAGGCCGGCCAGCTGCTCTGTCCCCGCGACTGCAACACCCGGAAAGGCAGCACGCTGCCAAATAATCACACACCAGAGACGAGGGAGGTGCTGTGCCCTCTTGTTCAAGAAATCCGCCTCTGCAGTATCTGATTAAAAGCATCCGGAAACTTGTTACTTATAAAAATGAGGTGCGTCCATCCTTCGCCTTTATGACGGCTTGACGTCTGCTGGATATACTCAGTGAGATCTACATCTACATCTACATACATACTCCGCAATCCACCATACGGTGCGTGGCGGAGGGTACCTCGTACCACAACTAGCAACTTCTCTCCCTGTTCCACTCCCAAACAGAACGAGGGAAAAATGACTGCCTGTATGCCTCTGTACGAGCCCTAATCTCTCTTATCTTTGTGGTCTTTCCGCGAAATTTAAGTTGGTGGTAGTAAAATTGTACTGCAGTCAGCCTTAAATGCTGCTTCTCTAAATTTCCTCAGTAGTGATTCACGAAAAAAACGCCTCCTTTCCTGTAGAGACTCCCACCCGAGTTCCTGAAGCATATCTGTAACACTCGCGTGATGATCAAACCTACCAGTAACAAATCTAGCACCCCGCCTCTGAATTGCTTCTATGTCCTCCCTCAATCCGACCTGATAGGGATCCCAAACGCTCGAGCAGTACTCAAGAATAGGTCGTATTAGTGTTTTATAAGCGGTCTCCTTTACAGATGAACCACATCTTCCCAAAATTCTACCAATGAACTGAAGACGACTATCCGCCTTCCCCACAACTGCCATTACATGCTTGTCCCACTTCATATCGCTCTACAACGTTACGCCCAAATATTTAATCGACGTGACTTTGTCAAGCGCTACACATGTCCCAATGTCTGTGGAGGAATGTCAGCCCATTCTTCCTCAACAGCGTATACCACAAAAGATAGTGATTTCAATTATCTATTTACGCTGAAGGGCCAAAGAAACTGGTATACCTGCCTAAAATCGTGTAGAGCCCTCGCGAGCACACAGAAGTGCCGCAACACGACGTGGCATGGACTCGAATAATGTCTGAAGTAGTGCTGGAGCGAACTGACACCACGAATCCAGCAGGGCTGTCCATAAATCCGTAAGAGTACGAGGGGTTGGAGATCTCTTCTGAACAGCTCGTTGCCAGACGTCCCAATATGATTAATACTGTTCATGTCTGGGGAGTTTGGCGGCCAGCGGAAGTGTTTAAGCTCAGAAGAGTGTTCTTGGAGCCACTCTGTAGCACTTCTGGATATGTGGTGTCGCATTGTCCTGCTGGACTTGTCCAAGCCCGTCGGAATGCACAATGGGCATGAATGGATGCAGGTAGGATGTTTATGTCGTGTCACCTGTCAGAATCGTCTCTCGACGTATCAGGGGTCCTATATAACTCCAACTGCACACGCTCCCACACTGTCACAGACCCTCCACCAATTTGAACAATCCCCTGCTGACATGCACGGTACATGGGTTCATGAGCTTGTCTCTATATCCGTACACGTCGATCCGCTCGATACAATTTAAAACAAGTCTCGTCCAACCAGGCAACATGTTCCCAGTCATGAACAGTCCAATGTCGGTGTTGACGTGCACAGGCGAGGTGTAAAGCGTTGTGTAGTGCAGTCATCAAGGGTACACGAGTGGGCCTTAGGCTCCGAAAGCCCAATTCAATGATGTTTCGTTGAATGGTTCACCTGCTGACACTTTTTTATGGCCCAGCATTGAAATCTGCGGCAATTTGCGGAAGGGTCGCACTACGCTCACGTTGAACGATTCTCTTCAGTCGTCTTTGGTTCCGTTCTTGAAGGACCTTACTCCGGCCTCAGCGATGTCGTAGTTTTGATGCTTTATCGGATACCTGATATTCACGGTACATATGTGAAATGGTGGTACGGGAAAATCCCTACTTCATCACTACCTCGAAGATGCTGTGACCCATCGCTCGTGCGCCAACTATAACACCACGTTCAGACTCACTCAAATCTTGATAACCTGCCATTGTTGCAGCAGTAACCGATGTAACAATTACGCCAGACACTTCTTGTCTTACATAGGCGTTGCCGACCCCAGCGCCGTATTCTGCCTGTTGAATTCTCACGTCTATATCAGTTTCTTTTGCGCTTCAGTGTATTCGTCCTTAACACGACAGCCTATTGTGAAGAAAGGTAACATACGCCATACATTCATATTTTTATGAATATTAATAAATTTAACAATGATTTTATATTGGAACTCTTCTATTTGGTCCGTGTTTGCATAGAAAAACAGTAATATCAGAAAATTGAGTCCGCTTTGATGCAAAACACCTTGTTATTCGTTTATTTCTTTATTCTCCCAAACTAGTTTCTGCGACAAATATCAACATCATCAGTGGGTTCTTTAATCTAAAACATGCATGTCTGAGATTTGTCACCGAAACTAGCACTTCAGTAGTACGATAAAAAATAAAATAAACTAAAATAAACCATAAACAATTACCCAACTGTTAACACCAGTTTCGAGCTGCTGATTTTGTACTGTTTATGTTCACTTATTAGGGTGTATCTAAACTTTTCATATTTACTTCCGGTGGGTATCCGCCGTTATACTGTACTTGTTATCAAACATTGTCTGCTGCAGCATTTTCCCTTTACAAGCTATTCCACGTTTCACTGCAACGTCTTAGAGTTGATGCCTCCGGGATCACTTGCACCGACACAACGTAGATTCTTGAAAAATCATTTCAGTCAGTGGTCGCCGACGTCAGTTGTCTTCTCTGCATGTACACAGTATGTCGTCTAAGCGAAATGGCCGCATACTACCGTGCGGTCGGGTGCCTTGTGAAGTCTACCTGGGCGTTCCTGGATACTGCGGTTGCAGAATCGTCCGAGATGCGCCAGGCTGACTGGTTCCCCAGTGCTGCTCTCAGATCCGGAGTCTTTAATTCCTGACGAGTAGGGACGGCGGTTTTTGCCATTGTTGTATCCTGCAATACCTGTAAAAATCTAAAGGAGATCGTAAAACGTTCTCGCTCAGTTTTAAGACACGTAGAATCAAAATATCAAATTAAACAAGCAAAAATAAAAAAAAAATAAAAGGAAAGGAAGAAAAATCTTGGTCCGTCCCCCGTACGCAACTTTTCTCGAAAAGTGATAAGAGATTTGATACTAGAAAAAGTCAACAGTATTCTTCTGTTGATTCTAATTTTTCAAACCCTGTTCAAAAATCATGTGGTTATAAGGGATCATACCACTATTTGGGTTGAAGAACTACATTTTTCGTGTTAATTTGTCCGTTTTCGAGGGCTACAAGCAGATAAACGCTTATTATGTAGTCACAAGCAGCAGATCTGCTATTTTCTAGTTTTATAGTATACTATGAATGAATGTATGTTAACTTTTTAATTTATCACTTTTAGCATAATTTCCTTTCTCTTTTATTAGTTAATAGAATGGCAGAAAAATCTTTGAACTTTTAAAGCAAATGAAGCATTGTAGTTCATTGCTAAGTCACTTCGTAAAAATATTTCCAGACTAGGACTGGTGCCATTCTGCAATAAAATAGACATCCAAAGACGACAGCGAGAAACTACCGTATAGACCAGGTGGCGTCAAATGTTTCACACTGCACATACGTGTACACCTTCAGCCGCGACACATGGCAACAGAGACATTATTGTCTCAGCAATATTGTATGAACTCTTATACCATGTCTTTGTCTTCCTTTCTATCGCTATCGTTAGTAAAATAGCGATGATCGCTTTTCCCATTTTCTGTTATAATGAAATATTTCAAACAAATCCACACTTCACAAATAAAAATCACTCCTTATTTACAAAATTTTATTTAAAAACGAAAAATATTAGCACTGCTGCTATACCTAATTCATATTTCGTCTTTTTACTTGGTATTAATAAAAAATAAAAAAAAAAACGCCTGTTACAACTGAGACCAAGAAAATACCTTATTATAAAATATTTTGTATTTTTAGCCGGTGGGTTTTTACCATACCTACTGAAGACAATTACACGCTTCGTCTTCCTGGAGCACGCAGTCCCAAGATATCTACTCTGGAGTGTCTACAGTGCCATGGTGCAGATATCATTAAGCTACCTTTTGATTTTTTACAGGTACGTAAAAGGTATTGATGTTTGACACTGAGGTCCTATGCGAAGTCGACATTCTAAATTATTCCAATGACGTTCCATTTCGTTCAGGTCGGGACTCTGGACAGGACAGTTCCCTTCAGGAATGTTATTGTCCACAAACAGTCATATCACAGATGCTGTTTTATAACACTGACAAAGAGAAGGGACATGATGATAAGACATTTGTTAAGACATGAGGGAATGAATGACTTCCATGGTACTAGAGGGACCTGCAGAGGGCAAAAACTGTAGAGGAAGACAGAGATTGAAAGATATCCAGTAGATAATTGAGGACGCACGTTGCAAGTGCTACTTTGAGATGAAGAGGTTGGCACAGGAAAGAAATTCGTGGCGGGGGGTATGTACCGCGATGACAACAGGAATTAGGGCTTCTAAGAGGAGTTTAGAGTGTAGTTTTTTCTCTCGACGTATTAGCGAGTGGAAGTGGAAAGGGAAGTCAAGTACGGGTACGGGGAATCCCCCACACGCAGCGTATGTATATACATGTAGGTTGTCATTCTGATACAATAATCGCTTTAAAATTGTTTCTCTACTGTACGCAGTGTTCATATCTTGCATTTCGTGTTTTCTTAAGCGCAATAAGACGAAACAAACCAACAATGGGAAACACTAGACACGGAAGACAAACCTTACCGTAACACCGCCTCCTCCGCATTTCACAGTTAGCACTAGGCATGGAAAATGGAAATGAGCGTTTGGCGTCATTGGCCGGGAGGCCCCTTGCGGGGCAAAACGGCCGCGTTGGTGCAGTTCTTATTACACTGGGCGACGTGCTCGCCGGATGGGGATGAAATGATAGTGAAGACAAGACAACACCCAGTTCCTAAGCGGAGAAAATCTCCGACCCAGCCGGGAATCGATCCCGGGCCCGTAGGACGGCAATCCGTCACGCTGACCACTCAGCTATCGGGGCGGACAGCACTACACATGATGGCAGAAAATGTTCTCCAGGCATTCGCCAACCTAAACCCTTCTACTGGACTGCTTCAGGCATTAACGTGATTCATCATTTCGAACCACTCGTTGACAGACATCCACTGTGCAGTGCCGTCGCTCTTTACGTCATGTCAAGACTCGTTTAGCACTGACTGTAGAAATGTGCGGCTAATGAGGAGTTGCTCGACCATTGTGCCTCATTCTTTTTAATACCATAAGTATATTGTGCTAGCTGAACTGGTGGTTGCAGTTTGGAACTCACGCGTGATTCCTTCTGCTGATTCCACGCGATATTTTACAACCACCCTCAGAAATGTTGGGTTGTCCCCGTCCGTCACTACATGAAATCTGAACGATCTTAGCTTAGTTGCGGTTTTTTCTTTCGCGGTTCCATTTCATAATCACATCACCAGAAGCCGACCTGAGCAACATTAAAGTGACTTGTTGCCCAGGTGACATTCAATGACTGCTTCACGTTCAAAGGCACTGAATTCCACTGTCCAACCCATTCCGTCGTCACTGCAACTCTATAGACAACACGGTACTCCCCTGCTGCCTTTACACTGACGTGTGGGCCTCCGATGACGTCTAGTCGTCATTTTTGCTTTACATAGGAGTGTCTGTAATACTTTTAACCAGCTAGTGTTAACACAGTGTCCGACAAAAAGACACTCCGTATATCAAAAGGTAGTTACGAACAAACAAGGAAAGATACAGGGAAAATACTGTTATTTATGAGCAGCAGATACTACGCCATTTTTCAATAGCTGGTAAATGGCGCCCTTCATTGTTGACATCTGACGAAGACTTTGTCGGAAGGTTTCGATGGTGTCATTTCCGCTGGAATGTCAGCGACTTCTGGGTGACTGCACCTTATATTCTGGCAGAGTTATGGATCTAATTTTCTACACTTTAGCTTCTAAATATCCCCAAAGGAAAAAAAAAGGATGAGGCGATAAATCGGGTGACCTTGGGGGCCAGGAGCTGTTTCCTCGCGTAGACAGAAGGCGTCCAGGGAACAACTCTCACCAGATTTCTAGAGAATGCCGAGAAGCATGAGCTGTGGCTCCGTATTGTTGGAACCAGACTTCTCCCTCCACATGGTCGCCAACAAACTGGTTCAACTTAGGTCTCTACCATGTGACAACAGCAGTTTGAATTAACCGTTACCATTACGCTATCTTCTTCGAAAAAATACGGATCCCACACGCCAAATTCAGCAACGGCGCACAAAACTGTTGCACGATGGCTGTAAAGTGGTCGTTGGAGGCTTTCTGAGGGTTTCGTGGAGCTCAATAATGAAAATTTTGTTTATTTACAATACCTAATAAGTAGAAGTACGTGTCATTTGAAGAAATCAAAACAACAGCAGGGGAAATGTACTGATGAATTTCATAACACACAGCTCTGAGGCTTTCAAAATTTCTCTCTCTCTTAATTCTTGAGTAACCATCATTTTGCAGGGGTTTATGTGAAGATCTCTGTGCAGATAGTGCTATTAGACAATCCCAGGTCACTTACATGTTTAACAGCTGAATGCTTTGGGGATTGCTGGATGGATGCTCTCAAACGCTCCACATTTTCGGGCGCCGTTATTATCTGAGGTCGGCCAGTAGATTTCAGTGCAGAACCTGACGCTCTTAAGTTTGATACCCAAACTCGAATATTTTTTCTATCAGGAACAGAATAATGTCGACCAAATTGGAACTGAATGCGAAATGCTCCCTGAGTGGTGGCCACAGAACCACAACTACGAATATACTCCTCCACAAGAAAAATACGATGCCCTGCAAGTCTAGACACTGTGTCTTCTGCGGATGGCATGTAAACCGCTATCGATCGATATCCCCACCACATCGGTAACCCCACCATAACTCACACAGCGGCCTGTACAAATAGGGGAGGTCTTTTTTCCGAGCCCTGTACATACTCTTAGGCACCTCTGTGATGATATACGCTACTTCCGAATGCACCACGTAAGGTCGCTCCATACTGGGCGTCACGGAGCGGAACTAACGGGACTTCAGAACATTCCGCAATGTACAGGGCGGCCCATAGTTGTGAAACCACCTTTCCAAAACAAAACCGTTGGATAAACAATGCTTTAAAGTCAGATACTATGAGACGGGAGAAGAGAAACCTGTCAGGCAATGTTAAACACATGGCGACCATTTTGGAAGTCGCCATATTTAATCAAACGCAACATTTTCAGATGGAAAGTAAATCATGTGACACTTCCGACAGACAGATAATTACGCGAGGAAAACAAAAATGCCTTCCTTTTGAACAGAGCTTTATAAAGAAATAATTATGAATGACATTTCTTCATCACAGGTGACGTGAGAGCTGATATTGCAAACGCCGGCCGGTGTGGCCGTGCGGTTCTAAGCGCGTCAGTTTGGAACCGCGTGACCGCTACGGTCGCAGGTTCGAATCCTGCCTCGGGCATGGATGTGTGTGATGTCCTTAGGATAGTTAGGTTTAAGTCGTTCTAAGTTCTAGGGGACTGATGACCTCAGTAGTTAAGTCCCATAGTGCTCAGAGCCATTTGAACCGTTTGATATTGCAAACACTAGCTGAACACACTGAGATCGTCTTGATATCAGGACATACAACACCCGTGCTATCGAAGGTAGTTTCAACCAACGCCACCCAAACAAGACACTTATTACCCAGAGTGTGATGGTGAAACTTATCGCGAAATTACGTGAAACTGATTCTGTTGTATACAAACCGAAACAACTGCGGATGACGCTACATCAAACCGCTGTTTTGCCATCGTTTAGTAAGGGTCGAGAATACAGTACTCGTCACGTTGTAACCTCCCCCTCACTTATCGACCTTAATGACAGTGAAAATTTTAAACCGCGTGTACCTAATGGAAATTTGGGAGAATCAATCGTCACCGAAGTTAATCTGTCGTTAAAGAGGGAGGAAGGGGTTACATCTAAATGAAAGGAAAAATGCAAATAAAACTGGTGGAAATTAATTTTGAAAAGGGGTAAAGTTAATAAAGAAAGTAAATGTGCGGCCGTTACGTTAACAATTAACTAGCGGTAATTAGATATTTGAGATTTGGGGGAAATTACGGTCGCCAGTCCTAAGGACAATTACTATAGTAACTGAGAAAGAAAGGTTATTACACATATAATTAGCACTAGAAGCGTGGCAACTGAGGGTTGACACGTGTAGTGTGAAAACTGAAAGTTTGTCAGAAGTAAGAAATTTCGTTACACTCCGACTTAATTTAGCAAAAGAATTAATAAAACCGGAAAATTGAAGGTTAATTTAATGACTGAAATTAACAGTGAACTTTGTTTCTGAAGCACTACGAAATTCAATAAAATAAGGTTAGTCTTGGTCTACCTCAACAATCATTTCAAAAGCTACTTGAATCTACGCAATTTAGAAATAAGAGATTTAACTTTGAACTTGAATTAAATGATTCTGAACAATTAACAATAGTAAAATTTAGTACGTACCAAGCTGAGCTGTAGTCGCAGGTAAGCTAAAATATGGTAACAAAACTCGCACTCATAATTTGTGCTTGTGTAATCTAAATATTGTAGCCAGCCATGAATACTTTAACTGAACTTTGAAATTAAAGCAGTGAAATAGAATAATATTGCTTTAATGCTGGGGTTTGAATTTCAACGACACTCGGGTTCATTCCGGAAAAGGAAGGGACCCTGCTTGGTAATGCAATTGGGACAACGAGCAACAAAGGTTCATGCTACGTTGCTGTAATTTTGTGATTTGAACAGTTTTAAAAGCTGAGGTCTGCCATACAGTTCTAAAACTTTACGTGCTTCCAGTCTTCCTTGTTGGTTGATTGAAGGTTTGAAGCCGTCGATCGAGGAGGTGGCGACAGTCACTCATTGTCGGCCGTCGCTGTTGCAGAAGCTGGATGTTGGCGCGCCTCCTTCTCGACACGGTCACCAGGCGAAACGGGCTCTTGATGTGCGCCAGCTAATGCTTCCCGTCCGCGAAACCGTGTCAGAAACTATCATAGCAAGTCGAGCGCAATTACATGCTGCCAAACCCCGAAAGCGGGGCAACTCGCGAGATCGTCACACAACACACCTGCTCCACTCGCTACTCCAGGCAGACCCTCTCTGCTCTGCCCGCGCTCCACGCGGCAGAGTTAACACTAGCAAAGATCCTAAACACTTTGGTTCTCCACACGACCTATCGATGTATTCGTTCGATAGCATAGTTTTCCCTAGGCCAGACCCAGCATAAAAATACAAATAACATTTACAAAACAAACCAATTATACATCGACATAAATGCATAAATATATACAAATAGTAAAACAATTACAATATACAAAGACACAGAAATGTTATATCTTCAGGTAACAAATTAAGGAAAAAAATTTGCAGTGCAATAGATGGAAATAGGAGGATATGCATTTCCGGCGTTACAACGTCTACCATGAAACTGGAGTCAGTCGCACATCAGTAATCAAAATTTTGACCACATGTAACGTGAAATATCTCTAAAATAAATGAAGATATGCTAGGGTGAAAGGTATCATAGTTTCTCTAGAGAAGACCTCTATGAAGCTATGCTTAGGTGAAAGGAACCATAGTTTCTCTCGAGAAGATCTCTGTCTGTTTGATACTTCACATAACCTCTTTTCCATTTGAAAATTACGAGTTGTGTCCAAGATGGCGGCTTGTAAAATGGCCTTCATTTTGGTAGTATAGCATTACAGGTTTTCCTCCTTTACTTGACTCTAAAAAGCTGTTTCCTTGTTTTATAAAGGTGGTTCCCCATCTAAGAACCAATCGACATATCTATCTGAACATCAATGTCTTCGGAAGAACTGTGAAGTATGTGACATAGGACACTGTAGCGCTTATTACGGCCAATTTATATTGACGTTGTAGTATATCTTTAAATATGTTTTCTCCTCCGATTGCGAAAACATTCTGTTGGCACCCGCCTACATAGGTAGAAATGATTATCACGATAAAATAAGAGAAATCAGGGCTCGCACAGAAAATTTTGAGGCCTCGTTTTTTTCCGTGTGCGGCTCGAGAGTGGCACGGTAGAGACAGCTTGAAGGTGGTTCATTGAACTATCTGCCAGGCACTTTATTGTGAATAGCAGATTAATCACATGGACTTAGACGTAAACGTTTCGAGTACTCGATAAACAATACTAGCGTCCTCTGTCTGTGAGCCCACATTGTGCTAGAAATTGTGTGCTCTGTTCCATTCTTTACGCTATGAGTCTTAGAGGGGACAGAAGGAAAAGGGAGCTCTCCATGATAAGCGATATGGAATATAAAACTTTTTCTATAATTGCTCTCTTGTTAATTCGATGAAAGGAAAGGCAATTATTTAATGGTATCCAGATTAGTTTCATTTGCCACATAAACAATGAGAAAAAATAGTACCATATTTTGTCAAGAATAAACTTGAGGTGAGCGTATAATTTCGTCGAGTTTGTTCTCGCGAATTTCTTACCGATGTTAGTGAACATACGCAGCTTGCGGTTTGGCATAATTAATGGAAAGTGATCGAGCGACCAAAGCCTACAGCTTCAGGTAGAGCCCTGTTTGGTGAAAATTTTATTTCATGTTTCAAAATACAATACGACACTTGCTGGCGATTAGCCAATATTAGTACCGTGCCTTGCACAACGTGCGGTCTTCCTCCCGTCCACAATCCTGTGAGATCCATGCATACGGATAAACTTGATAACTTTAAGCGATTTGCAGCTGGAGCCAAGCGATTCGTACAGCATGAAAGCAAGACAGACACTTACACATAATCATCATTATTTCAAGAATGATGGTTGTGTGTAAGTTTATGTGACTTGGACTAAATCTCGGTGCAGTCGAACGGTGTCACAGGGACTTACCGGAGACCTGATAAAATATCAGGTTTTTGAAGCTTGTAAGTCGTCCCGACTGGTCGACGTTGCACGTAAGGTTGACAAGGCTTCCTCCTTTCATTACCCTAGCGCAAGCACCAAATTCCATGGCTGTACGGCAGCTAGTGTAACAACTCAAGTAAGATAATAGACAGTCTTGAGAGATTAATTATCCCCTAGAACGTGTTAAAAAAAGAAGTGCCTTTGAAATGCAGAGTTTAAATCAAGTCCCAAACAGGTATTATCTCAATAAAAGTAGTAGTATGTATGCAGCGGTTCACAGCAGTTAATTCTCTTCTCGAATTTTATGGAGTGGCTCCACAGAAGAAAATTTAGTCGAATGGACGGAAACAGAATACTGGTTTGCCATGATCAAGAAACAGTATTTCTTGATTGCCTTATATATCAGGAAAGAACAACTACAGTGACTTAAAAGAAGTAAACTAGAAATAAAGAACAGAAAAAATTATTGTCCATTTGGATTTTGAATAACTCAGTCAACAAACGTGATGTAAAGAAGATTATCACACCCATTTTAGCTGTCGCGATAAAAATGTACTTACCAATTCAACGCCCAGCCTGACACCTAATTTCAATCTATTTTTTATCTCTACCGATATTTCTATGTCAATTTGTAGCGTTGCTTATGTAGAGTGTTATATCTGTCATGGAATTTCTTTGACTATCTATACATATTTCAGTTATGTGAACTTTTTGATCGACGTTGTTTAAACTGTGCTTGTGGATTTAAATAACTAGTGGAATGATTGTTATATAATGTGCTGTAAATGACTTGGTCCATAATTAGGAAACGTAGGGTTGAATGTAAAAGATGTGGGGAATCCCCGGAGCTACGGAAGTAGCCTGGCGGAGTGGAAAAGGTGTGGTTGGCGCGCAAGTGGCGACTCGTCCTTTGTGACGGGCGAGGAGTCTGGGCTGAGCAGTGCTGTGCTTAACATCTCGCTAGCAGTAGCGGATCATGGTGGCTCATATTTTTGGAGTTTTGAGGCCAGAGGAGCTTAAGAGCAGTATTTATGGGCCTCCGATGCTGCATTTGGTGATACTATTATCATGGCATCGTTTTTGGCTCTGTAACAATATAATTCAAACGCCAAGAAGATCTGTAACAGGGCGAGGCCAACAGTACTGCCGTGGCTGCAACGCCGCCATGTTAACATCCACTGCAAATTACTCCACCAGTGCCACAAGCCTTCCTGTAAATTGTTTATATTTGGCACTCTATAAATGGACCAGATATTTGTGAAACTTTGTTGATTTTAATAATAATCGTGGTGTTGCTGAAAACTCTATCTTTCACCAATGATTATTCAAATCACAGACCTAGAAAGGAATCCTATTCTAGTGAATTTAATTCCGAGTGTCATAATTTATTATGGAAAGATTTATCCGGCAGCTGTAAAAATAGTTGTGATTGCATTTTAATGTGTAGAGTTATGGAGTTTAAAGTTCAGCTTTATAGTTTGAGAAAACTCCACTTCCAGTGCATTTTTAAATCAATCTGTAGTCATTTTCGCAAATAATTTGCTTTACTTGAAAAGCAGCCTGAAAATAGTAAAGTTGTTAGTTAAAAGAATAATAATATTGATTTGAAGTGAAAAAGATTATTAATTAAACAGAGTTACAAAGTTTTATCAGTGTTCATTTCATGAGAAAGCGTTTGAACTTGAATTTAGTGTTGTGTTGGCATTTCCGCAGCCAATTATATTTTGAGTAGATTAAAAGACTGCTTATCAAATTGCATTTGTTATTTAAAGAGTTATAGTTTGTTGTGCTTTACTTAATTAATAATTGTTGATGAGAATACTTACCATTTGTCATTCATACTCATATAGATTTGTTAATGGGCATGGTTCCTCAAACCATTGAAAGTTTAAGGGCCCTCATGTGCTAGGCTAGTTAGTTAACGAAGCAAAGCAAAAGCTCCTTCAGAGCCAGTGTGGTTATATTGCTTCAAACTGAGCTTAAGAAAGAAATATTTACTGTGTTACCTATTCTATTGCAAGCTGGTAAATGCACAGGCATAGAGACCCTGTATTAAGCAATGATGTTACAGAGTATGATCATTAATGGCCCCCCTGATTTAAGTCAGAGTCCTTTCATGCTCTTCCCTATTTAGTATTGCTATTAGTTTCATTTAGTAATCGCGAAAGCGTTACGGAGATGATAGATAAACTCCAGTGGGAGACTCTGCAGGAGAGACGCTCAGTAGTTCAGTACGGGCTTTTGTTAAAATTTCGAGAACATACCTACACCGAAGAGTCAAGCAGTATATTGCTCCCTCCTACATATATCTCGCGAAGAGACCATGAGGATAAAATCAGAGAGATTAGAGATCACACAGCAGCATACCGACAATCCTTCTTTCTACGAACAGTACGAGACTGGAATAGAAGGGGGAACCGATAGAGGTACTCAAGGTACCCTCCGCCACACACCGTCAGGTGGCTTGCAGAGTATGGATGTAGATGTAGATGTAGATGTAGATGTGTTGGTGACTGGTTCTTAAACTTCTGGATCTAATTCGTTGAAGGTGTGTGTTGTTGAGAGTTATATGTTACTGTTTACTGTCTCATTGGCCATTTGTTTCTCTCACTTCCAAGTTAGTAGTACATTTGTCTGCAAGGTTAGGTTATTGTGTTTTAGTGTGAACAGATATAAAAAAAAGAGTTTAGTGTGTGTGTCAACGAAGGTTAGGTTAGCCTTAACACTGCCTTCTGCTTTATTATATTGCTTGACACAAGAATGCCTAATTAGGCTGGCTACCTATATTAATAAGTAGTATTACAACGTGCTTTTGTACTGGGAGAACGTTTGTTCCTGACCCACCTGTTTACTGTTGTTTATACTCTGGTGGAGTGTTTCGGAAAGGAATCACAGTCTGGTTGTTCTGCTCCCATTAGGTTATCTCACGGTCACAAATTTCTCAAAAATTCCTCGCAGAGGTTTAACGTTAGCATCGATTGCCGTTTAAGGTGCTGTCGCTACCGTTTCACAACCTCAAAAATATCGTCCTGGCTGTGTGCAGACTAGGACGCAAATTGTTAAACCCTTTGTCTTTTCTAGTGCCTTATCAACGTACACCGTCCTCCACATCCGTCTTCGACCTTAACGCTCTTGTCTGAACAACATGACAGCAACACCCTTTCCATCAGAGCAAAAGCTTTTCTATTCAGCCACTTTCTCGAAGTCCTTCTCAGTGGCTGGAACCCTACTCTGGAACAACCTCGTGCATTATACTGGAGGACTAAATAACATCTCCAGCTTCAGAAGACTGTTGTGACATATCTACTAAGGTAACAATAACGATTAACATTCACAGTTCACAGTATACACTAGTTACCCTTGTATAACTTTCTTTCCAGCCATATATACTGTACCTGTATTCTCAGTATTCTTAGCTGATGCAGTCTCTTTAAATAGCTTTTGACCATAACTCTCTACATCAGCAATCATCTGTTTTGTGAACCTATAATTTTTTTGTATCTAGCAGTGTTATTATTTTCATTATTATTATTATTATTATTATTACTGTTATTACTATTATCATAATTAGTAGCAGCAACTGCTGTAGTACAAGTACTGCCAGTAGTAACTTTATTAGTTAATATTTACTCACAGCGTCACTTGAAACATCTAAATCATTTTAATTTGTCATATTAAAATAGTTATTTTTTAGGTAACTATTATTTAAAAAGTGTGCTGTATGTTTGAAACCCTGGCCTGATACAAGAGAGGGCCTGATGACCCTATCAGATCAGGTTAAATAAATAAATAAAAATAAGTATCATGTCTGGAGCACATTTCTTGCGGCCTGTTTGACGTGATGTACAAGGAGTGCCTGGAGTTTGCGTTTTACTCACTGTTGTTGTGTGTACAGCAAGCATTTTATCTGAATTTGAAAAACGGATTATTGCCGTTTTTAGAGTCAAGGGCGACAGTTTTCCTGAAACGAAGAAGTTTGTGAACTATCTGTAAACATCTGTGGTAAAAATATCACTAAGTGAATAAAGGCAGCACGTTGATCAAAAACCATAGAAACGACGAGACTCTAACTACTACAAACGTCGGAAATGAATGATATTTTTGACCGAGAAGACAGCTAATCGAAGCGGTACGGAAAAACAGATTGACTACCCTTACAGTTCAGCAAACCCTACGTATGGTCTGTAACAAAATCCTGAGCTGGTGAACTTTGAATGTGAATAACCTGCAAGTAGCGACGTATTCAGCGTCCGTTGGAAGTTGGGTAACGCCAAAGACTAATATAATCAACCACTGCAGTAAGAATGAAAAAGACGTGGAGAAAATGTCATTGTCTAGAGAAAGGTTTTCTGTTATTCTTTAGGATGAATAATCCCTTTTAGAGGCACTCCAGCTTGATTTCAAGACAATTCTCGGACATCCCTTCCATCTATATACGCCAATTGTTTTTACCTAGGAAAATGTTTCGACAAGATTTGCCCGTTACTATAAGGCTGTAAATGTCTAAAAGAAACCTATCATTATTTCTTATCCGAGTGCATGGAGACTTCAATTGTTAATCCAGGTTGAATGCTGTCTTTTTTGCAAATGTACGTAATCGCTATAATTTCCTTAATAGAATTTATTTTTGTGGGTAGACTGTTATTTTATTTTGAAATTAACACTATTAGCAGATAGTTTATTTCGTTTCTCAGGGAGTTATTCAAGCTACGTCACGCCAAAAATTATACACGGCCCAGTCAAGTTAACGAGATAACCACCTACGCTCGGCGTCAACAACCAATAACCACTCACAGACAGTAGGTGGCAGCACCTAACAGTGAGGTGTATACAATACATACTGGTGGGAGATGGCGGTGGCGGTGACGTGCAATAAACTGCAGACGTTGTCGTAATGCGAAAACGGAACGATTCATCTGACGTCCAAAAGGGCACGATCATTGGCATCCGAGCTATGTTTGTAAACGTGAAGAAAACAGATACCAACAGCTGTAATTACACTTAATAATATTATTTAGCTACCAGTTTCGATTTCTTATTGGCACCATGTACTTATTGGGCTGCCGCTACACACGAAACATGGTCAACGGCGGCTCCGGAGATGCGTAGGGGTGAACAGACGTGGAACTGTTGAGCAACTGACTGCCAACAGTCTCCCCAACCACAGTTCAAAGAAAGTTGCTGTATTTGGCCTCCGCAACAAGCGCCTGGTTCAGACACACATGCTGACTGCTTTTCATCGGCGACATCGGCCGGATTTCGCACGCCAGTACCGAAACACGTGGCTTTTTAAGATAAATCACGTTTTATTCTCTAGTGGACCTATGGCAGTTGGCGTGTACAACATGAAACGTCTGAAAGCAACGCCCTTCAACAACAGTCGGAAGGCTCGAGATAGGGGAAAGAGCTTTATGGTCTGGGGAATGTTTTCATGGCATTGGCGATTCTGGAAGGCACAATGGACCAACACAAGTATGTATGTATACTTGGGGACTATGTCCACCCTTACACGCAGTTTGTTTTTCCTCGGCATGACAGCATCTACCAGCAAGATAATGCAACGTGTGCTTATGTGGTTCGAAGAGTTTACCATACTTCCCTGGCCATCAAAGTCCCCGGATTTAAACGGAATCGAGAATCTGTGGAACTACCTCGATCGATCTGTTGTCGCCGTGGATCGTCAACCGAGAAACCCAGCACAGCTCGCCACTTCACTGGAGTCGGCATGGCTTCACGTCCCTGTCGGTATCTTCGAGAACCTCGTTGAATCTCTTTCAGCATGCCTCACGGCGGTTGGCACTGCAAAAGACGGTTATTCAGGCTATTGACAGGCGATCACATTAATGTGGCTAGACAGTGTATCAAGCCTGCAGCAGGATATGATCCGAGTGATGTGGGAAAAGGTAACATGTCATGACGAGTGCAGCACACCCGTGATGCGAAAAAATGGAAAATCCTTGTCCCCTATGCAGGTTTCGACTCTTCGTCATCTTGTCCTATTCCTTTTGTTGTTCTCTTCGTGGTATCGGCCCTGTTATACGGGTACAACCGCAGATGCGAAAAAATGGAAAATCCTTGTCCCCTATGCAGGTTTCGACTCTTCGTCATCTTGTCCTATTCCTTTTGTTGTTCTCTTCGTGGTATCGGCCCTGTTATAAGGGTTTGGCAAATGTTAGTGACAGTTGGTGGCAGGATGTCCTTCCTGACGCCATCACTACAACTGGGATGCTATCTGTGTCACCCGTTCCTCTGCGTTTAGCGTAAATCTCGTCTCCAAGTGTGGGAACATTTTCTAAAGGTTTGTGCAGTGTGTTATCTGAGGAGGGACATGGGTACCAGACCGGTACTGTCCTAGCTGGATGTAGAAGACTGCCTAAAAAGGACTTCCATGCTGGCGGCCTCACCAGTCCTCCTCATTAATCCACGAGGTAGGTTCGATTCGGAGCTCCCAGAAGTGTTGCATTAACGCGCTCGACTATCCGTGTGTCACACATAACGTTTTAAAATAGCTCAGCGTAATGCTGAACTGGAGACACACATGGCGTGTGCAAGGTCTCACAATAAAATGGGATGCACGTCTATTAACATATGAACAGTGCCGAATCGTTATACTATTTTTTTCATTTTACGTAATACTTACGTGTGACTCAATGTGCAAGGTATCGCTGGGTTATGACTCAATGTATCGAATGAACCCTCTCGATATAGGGATAGCTCCCTCCAAGTCCTGCGTGATATGACAAACCGTGCGCAACAGAAACTTTCTGGAAATTAATGATACTGAAAACGGGGTCGAGGACGTACTCCTTGCCGAATTCAGTAGTACTATATGGCCGTTGGTGGGGAGGCTTGCGTGCCTCAGCGATACAGATAGCCGTACCGTAGATGCAACCACAACCGAGGGGTATCTGTTGAGAGGCCAGACAAACGCGTGGTTCCTGAAGAGGGGCAGCAGCCTTTTCAGTAGCTGCAGAGGCAAACGTCTGTATGATTGACTGATCTGGCCTTGTAACACTAACCAAAACAGCCTTGCTGTGCTGGTACTGCGAACGGTTGAAAGCAAGGGGAAACTACAGCCGTAATTTTTCCCGAGGGCATGCAGCTTTACGGTATGGTTAATGATGATGGCGTCCTCTTGGATAATATATTCCGGAGGTAAAATAGTCCCCCATTCGGATCTCCGGGCGGGGACTACTCAAGAGGACGTCGTTATCAGGAGAAAGAAAACTGGCGTTCTACGGATCGGAGCGTGGAATGTCAGATCCTTTAATCGGGCAGGTGGGTTAGAAAATTTAAAAAGGGAAATGGATAGGTTAAAGTTAGATATAGTGGCAATTAGTGAAGTTCGGTGGCAGGAAGAACAAGACTTTTGGTCAGGCGAATACAGGGTTATGAATACAAAGTCAAATAGGGGTAATGCAGGAGTAGGTTTAATAATGAATAAAAAAATAGGAGTGCGGGTAAGCTACTACAAACAGCATAGTAACCGCATTATTGCGGCCGAGATAGACACGAAGCCCACGCCTACTACAGTAGTACAAGTTTATATGCAAACTGGCTCTGCAGATGACGAAGAAATTGAAGAAATGTATGACGAAATCAAGGAAATTATTCAGATAGTGAAGGGAGACGAAAATTTAATAGTCATGGGTGACTGGAATTCGGTAGTAGGAAAAGGGAGATAAGGAAACGCAGTAGGTGAATATGGACTGGGGCTAAGAAATGAAAGAGGAAGCCGTCTGTTAGAATTTTGCACAGCGCACAACTTAATCATAGCTAACACTTGGTTTAAGAATCATAAAAGAAGGTTGTATACATGGAAGAAGTCTGGAGATACTGACAGATTTCAGATAGATTATATAATGGTAAGACAGACAGTTAGGAACCAGGTTTTAAATTGTAAGACATTTCCAGGGGCAGATGTGGACTCTGACCACAATCTACTGGTTATTAACTGTAGATTAAAACTGAAGAAACTGCAAAAAGGTGGGAATTTAAGGAGATGGGACCTGGATAAACTGACTAATCCAGAGGTTGTACAGAGTTTCAGTGAGAGCGTAAGGGAACAAATGGCAGGGATGGTGGAAAGAAATACATCTACATCTATACTCCGCGAGCCACCTTACGGTGTGTGGCGGAGTAGAAGAAGAATGGGTAGCTTTGAGGGATGAAGTAGTGAAGGCAGCAGAGGATCAAGTAGGTAAAAAGACGATGGCTGGTAGAAATCCTTGGGTAACAGAAGAAATATTGAATTTAATTAATGAAAGGAGAAAATATAAAAATGCAGTAAATGACGCAGGCAAAAAGGAATACAAACGTCTCAAAAATGAGATCGACAGGAAGTGCAAAATGGCTAAGCAGGGATAGCTAGAGGATAAATGTAAGGATGTAGAGGCTTATCTCACTAGGGGTAAGATAGATACTGCCTACAGGAAAATTAAAGAAACCTTTGGAGAAAAAAGAACCACTTGTATGAATATCAAGAGCTCAGATGGAAACCCAGTTCTAAGCAAAGAAGGGAAAGCAGAAGGTGGAAGGTGTATATAGAGGGTCTATACAAGGGCGATGTACTTGAGGACAATATTATGGAAATGGAAGAGGATGTAGATGAAGATGAAATGGGAGATACGATACTGCGTGAAGAGTTCGACAGAGCACTGAAAGGCCTGAGTCGAAACAAGGCCCCGGGAGTAGACAACATTACATTAGAACTATTGACGGCCTTGGGAGAGCCAGTCCTGACAAAATTCTACCATCTGGAGAGCAAAATGTATAAGACAGCCGAATACCCCCAGACTTCAAGAAGAATTTAATAATTACAATTCCAAAGAAAGCAGGTGTTGACAGATGTGCAAATTACCAAACTATCAGTTTAATAAGCCACGGCTGCAAAATACTAACACCAGTTCTTTACAGACGAATGGAAAAACTAGTAGAAGCCGACCTTAGGGAAGATCAGTTTGGATTCCGTAGAAATATTGGGACACGTGAGGCAATACTAACCCTACAACTTATCTTAGAAGCTAGATTAAGGAAAGGCAAACCTACGTTTCTAACATTTGTAGACCTAGAGAAAGCTTTTGACAATGTTGACTGGAATAATCTGTTTCAAATTCTGAAGGTGGCAGGGGTAAAACATAGGGAGCGAAAGGCTATTTACAATTTGTGTAGAAACCAAATGGCAGTTATAAGAGTTGTGGGCCATGAAAGGGAAGCAGTGGTTGGGAAGGGAGTGAGACAGGGTTGTAGCCTCTCCTCGATGTTATTCAATGTGTATATTGAGCAAACAGTAAAGGAAACAAAACAAAAATTCGGAGTAGGTATTAAAATCCATGGAGATGTAATAAAAACTTTGAGGTTCGCCGATGACATTGGAATTATGTCAGAGACAGCAAAGGACTTGGAAGAGCAGTTGAACGGAATGGATAGTGTCTTGAAAGGAGGATATAAGATGAACATCAACAAAAGCAAAACGAGGATAATGGAATGTAGTCGAATTAAGTCGGGTGTTGCTGAGGGTATTAGATTAGGAAATGAGACACTTAAAGTAGTAAAGGAGTTTTGCTATTTGGGGAGCAAAATAACTGATGATGGTCGAAGTAGAGAGGATATAAAATGTAGACTGGCAATGGGGAGGAAAGCGTTTCTGAAGAAGAGAAATTTGTTAACATCGAGTATAGATTTAAGTGTCAGGAAGTCGTTTCTGAAAGTATTTGTATGGAGTGTAGCCATGTATGGAAGTGAAATATGGACGATAAATAGTTTAGACAAGAAGAGAATGGAAGCTTTCGAAATGTGGTGCTACATAAGAATGCTGAAGATTAGATGGGTAGATCACATAACTAATGAGGAGGTGTTGAATAGGATTGGGGAGAAGTTTGTGGCACAACTTGACGAGAAGAAGGGATCGGTTGGTAGTACATGTTCTGAGGCATCAAGGGTTGACCAATTTAGTATTGGAGGGCAGCGTGGAGGGTAAAATCCTAGAGGGAGACCAAGAGATGAATACACCAAGCAGATTCAGAAGGATGTAGGTTGCAGTAGGTACTGGGAGATGAAGAAGCTTGCACAAGATAGAGTAGCATGGAGAGCTGCATCAAACCATTCTCAGGACTGAAGACCACAACAACAGCATATGGAGTTATGGGGTTCATTTATGGAATGAAAGATAGGTCTGCTTTGAAAGTAGTTTATTATTATAAAAATTCAGAAGGCGGAAAACGATATTTATAAGTGAAACAGACCAACGAAATTAAGAGGAAACTGTAACACAAAAATCCTTGCAATGAATGGAGTAAAAATTAATTGCAGAGGAGGAAAGTTCGCGGCGAATCGATAGGGAAAAAGAGTCTGGTAACTGACCTGTTTTTCACCGAAAAAAATCGCACGATACCGTATCGGACATTATACGGGTAGTTCCCTCCAAGTCCTGTGTGATATGACAAACCGTGCGCAACAGAAACTATCTGGAAATTAATGATACTGAAAACAGGGTCGTGGACGTACTCCTTGCCGAATTCAGTAGTACTATATGGAGTTATGGGGTTCATTTATGTAATGAAAGATAGGTCTGCTTTGAACGTAGTTTATTATTATAAAAATTCAGAAGGGGGAAAACGATATTTATAAGTGAACCAGACAAATGAAATTAAGAGGAAACTGTAACACAAAAATCCTTGTAATGAATGGAATAAAAATTAACTGGAGAGCAGAAAAGTTCGCGGCGAACCGATAGGGAAAACAGTCTGGTAACTGACCTGCTTCCCACCGAAAAAAATCGCACGATACCGTATCGGACATGACAACTGAATAGATATTTGTGGGTTGAAGGGAAGTAGATGCAGGAATCACAAATACCTGAATTTTGAGCGAGCCATCGAACACAATGTAATTCTTCTGAAAGACCCCTTGACTTCAGGATGGAGCGTGCTTACCACCGGCTCGTCAGTCTCATCCCGCATTTCCCTAGCCGCTGTGAACTGTTTACAGCGAGGAAGCCTGCGATCTACACGGACCAGCCAGAACATCATCTTCCTAATAGCCGGTGTGTCCACCTTTGGCACGGATAACAGCGGTGACGCTTCGTGGCATGGAAGTAATGAGGCTTGGCAGGTCACTGGCGAGAGTGACAATTCCTGTAACTTCCGGGAAGGGGGGCAATGCACTCTGACGACAAGTTCAATCACATCCCAAATGTGTTCGTTCGGGTTCAGATCTGGCGACGTGGTGGGCCAGTATATCAATTGGATCTCGCCACTGTGTTCCTCGCTCCACTCCATCACACTCCTGGTCTTGTTACATAGCACATTATCTTGTTGAAAAATTCCACTTGTAATCTTACCCTCCCAGACGTCACTATTAAAATTCTGTCTATAAAGGTGTCGACGCTTCAAGAGGCGTAAGATATACAAAAGAGAAACTTCTTACTTATCTTCATTTTCTCTTCTTGTTGTTGGCTCTAATACTTGTGTGTAGGGCCTACATTATTGAGGTTGAAACGTTGATTTATAGCGTTGCGGTTTCCTGATGAACTGAATAAATGATGAAGATTTGTCTGTTGCTATAGGCAATACTGACCTTACGACTTATCTTAGAAGAAAGAATAAGGAAAGGCAAATCTACATTTCTAGCATTTGTAGACTTAGAGAAAGCTTTTGACAATGTTGACTGGAATACTCTCTTTCAAATTCTAAAGGTGGCAGGGGTAAAATACAGGGAGCGAAAGGCTATTTACAACTTGTACAGAAACCAGATGGCAGTTATAAGAGTCGAGGGACATGAAAGGGAAGCAGTGGTTGGGAAGGGAGTAAGACAGGGTTGTAGCCTCTCCCCGATGTTATTCAATCTCTATATTGAGCAAGCAGTAAAGGAAACAAAAGAAAAATTCGGAGTAGGTATTAAAATCCATGGAGAAGAAATAAAAACTTTGAGGTTCGCCGATGACATTGTAATTCTGGCAGAGACAGCAAAGAACTTGGAAGAGCAGTTGAACGGAATGGATGGTGTCTTGAAGGGAGGATATAAGATGAACATCAACAAAAGCAAAACGAGGATAATGGAATGTAGTCGAGTTAAGTCGGGTGATGCTGAGGGTATTAGATTAGGAAATGAGACACTTAAAGTAGTAAAGGAGTTTTGCTATTTGGGGAGCAAAATAACTGATGATGGTCGATGTAGAGAGGATATAAAATGTAGACTGGCAATGGCAAGGAATGCGTTTCTGAAGAAGAGAAATTTGTTAACATCGAGTATAGATTTAAGTGTCAGGAAGTTATTTCTGAAAGTATTTGTATGGAGTGTAGCCATGTATGGAAGTGAAACATGGACGGTAAATAGTTTGGACAAGAAGAGAATAGAAGCTTTTGAAATGTGGTGCTACAGAAGAATGCTGAAGATTAGATGGGTAGATCACATAACTAATGGGGAAGTATTGAATAGGATTGGGGAGAAGAGAAGTTTGTGGCACAACTTGACCAGAAGAAGGGATCGGTTGGTAGGACATGTTCTGAGGCATCAAGGGATCACCAATTTAGTATTGGAGGGCAGCGTGGAGGGTAAAAATCATAGGGGGAGACCAAGAGATGAATACACTAAGCAGATTCAGAAGGATGTAGGTTGCAGTAGGTACTGGGAGATGAAGAAGCTTGCACAGGATAGAATAGCATGGAGAGCTGCATCAAACCAGTCTCAGGACTGAAGACCACAACAACAACAACATGAATATCTTTTTATTTTGTCCCTTTCTTCTAAATCACACCGACTTTACACATTTCACTTCTATCACACCACAAATTACATTTTTGTTGACACAGTTAGAAATATACGGGCGTTTTCATCAGAGGCATGCTCACTACTCCTATCATTCTGCGGTACTCACAAAATTCCAAAGAGTTTACAATGCAAAAGAGTTTAGAAACTTTCTTGACCAAAAAAGAATCATCAGTAAAATATATCATTATTTTATAACTGAATCCAGAAATAAATTTAACGATTAGCGTTAGATTGCACAATTAATAATATGAATTTTAAGTATTGCAGAAATTTCGTAATTTCAAATATTTTTAAAAGAAGAGTAATTTTAACTGTACATACAGAGTACTAACAAATTAATTTCTTTTTACATATTTTAGCCTGAAACATATCAAATCGTATACAAAATAATGTGAAGTTCATTCAGTTACACAGCTGATACAATGTTCACCTATACAAAGATCGATAGTATACATGGTATCGGTTATTTCTATATAAAAAAGTTAATGTTGGAGGAGTGTGTCCCATTACACACTGCCGTCTGGAAACATGATCGTCATGTCTGCAACCAGTGTACGATACTCCTCGGCCGTCATGGAGCCTTGCACGAGCTCCACTGGCGCCAAGGATACCCACATGAATGTTCCTCAGCGCATAATGGAGCTGTCGCCAGCTTGTGTCCGTATCGCAGTAGAGTTGTCAAGGAGCTGTTCGCCTGCAAGTCGATGGATTCGTGCCGTCCCATCGCCATGATGAGAAAGGTATCGTGTCTCGTCAGACCATGCAATGCTCCGGCATTGCGCCAACGTCGATTGCCGATAGACACGTACTCATTTCAGTTGCAGCTGCCGATGTCGTGGTATTAATTTTGACGCATGCATGGGTCTTTGGCTGTGGAGACCCATCGTTAGCAGTGTTCGGTCCACTGTGTGTTCAGACACCCTTGTACTCTGCCCAGTATTAAAGGCTGATGTTAGTTCCGCCACAGTTTTACCAGTGTGCCCAGCCTCTTTGACATATGTAATGAGGGGTGGCCGCCCAATCCTACGAGGCCTGGACGTGGTTTCGCCACGTGCTGAAGACACTCACCACTGCATTCCTCGAACAGCCGACAAGCCGTGCTGTTTCGGAAATGCTTTCGCCGAGCCTCTGGGCTATCACAATCTGCTCTCGGTCAAACAGACAGATCGCGCGCCTTCCCCTTCTACATACGGTCAGCATGCTCACTCATGCTATGTATACCGTGCACGTATCTGACTACAGGCATTCCTCGCCAGGTGAAACTGCTGTCGCCTGAACGGGTTTAGATCGATAGTAGGTCGATGGTCGTAATTTTCTGACTGATCAGTGTAAGTAAGCGCAGAAGTGAAGTCTCGTGCAGGAGCCCAAAGCAGCCTAGCGAAGAAGTCTGAATGGAACTCGTTAGTGTAATGCCTATAAAACGATGCAAGTAGTTGTGTCACCAGCCACGCTGCCTACAGCTCTCAGTGCTGAAATTACCTCCCTCGCCCCCACCCTTACACAAAAAATGCTTGTTTGCCAGTGGAACGCTACGTAAGAAACTTTGCCATCTCTTCTCCGATTTTCTTTTTTTTTAATTTTCCTAAGTTAATTTGATAGCAGGCTCGCATTCTCGAAAAAGTTTGTGGCCCGGACCCACGCTTCCTTCTATTGGAAAACTGCACCGGATCTCTCACTCTATCTACTTTTTAGACCCTGTTCAATCATCCTGAATCCCGCTCTCTACATCACTACTGGGATCAACAACCTCCCTGCCCTAGTGACAGAAAGTCACGCCGGTGTTTTTAAAAAGCGGGCTGGACATCTCACAAGATTTATGCTCCCACGGCTTGCCAAGGTGTTATCTGCCGATCCACTCCTCCTGCACTCTGTTCTTTTATGACCAGCGTCCGGCTTGTGTCCAGTAAGAACTACAGGGAGTAATTTGATAAAGAACCGCAAAGGGTTCCTGCAGTTCTAGTTATTTCTGTATTCCAGAATGCTAAACGCCTGTCCAGCGCGTGCTGAGGGAGTGCGCTGAGGCGGTAGCAGCGCGGAACTACAGGTGAGCGAGTTCTCATCAGAACATATCGAATGATTCCGCAAAATCTCATTTCAATACCACTGAATCAAATTTCATGATCACCTGAAAGTAACATATCATAAAGTCACTCTGCTTCGTCAAAGCAGCGCCCTGCGCACAATGATCAGTGGGGAGGTGATCGACCACTGAGCCTGAGGCCAATGGGCGGGGTAGCTCCCTGGAGCAGTGAACGGCTCTTACGGCACCATAAAGTCCCCACGCACAGGTGGATGGGTCCGCTGGTCTGTCCCGACCGCCGGCCGCGGTGGTCTCGCGGTTCTAGGCGCGCAGTCCGGAACCGTGCGACTGCTACGGTCGCAGGTTCGAATCCTGCCTCGGGCATGGATGTGTGTGATGTCCTTAGGTTAGTTAGGTTTAAGTAGTTCTAAGTTCTAGGGGACTGATGACCACAGCTGTTAAGTCCCATAGTGCTCAGAGCCATTTGTCCCGACCCGTTCGCTTGTGTGGGGAGACGGGCCCACGGTCGGTTCCGTGGCCTGTGTCCGTCAGTTCGACAGGCGGACTTCTACCTTCCTGCTCCAACCGCTACCTGCCATCCCACATCCGTCAGTCCAGTCACCAGTGTCCACCCACCCACCTGAATTGGAGTCTTGTATCACCAGAGCAACTAAAAGTTCATTTCGAACAGAGAAAACAAGCTAGTAAGAAAATTACTCTTTTTAAGTATCCAACCGTAGTTTTCTAGGATCGCCTCGCTCGTCGTGTTGTCTGGCTCAATCTATCCTCGAACAACCTTCTAGGTTTGGAAGATAGGAGAGACGCTGGTGCAAGTAAAGTTGTGAGGGCAAGTCATGAGCTGTGCATGGACACCTCAAGCGCGTCATTGCCCGTGAACAGCAAGTTTCCTATTTCTAGTCCCGTGTCCGGGACAGGGATTTAATCTGCAACGACGTCCTGAGAACAGTCCACATTTTGTTGCAGAATGAAATGTTCATTCTGAGACCCTGGAAGTTTACTGCGTACTGCGCTACCTTTCGCTTGACTCGTTTGTCGTGCAACAAACGATTATTTGCCTATCTGCGTCACACAAATATATCTTTGTCCTCGCTCTGCCTATTGAAATACGATAGATGGATAGCTTTGAAAATCTCGTATTATACGTCGGATTTGGATCGTGGCACGTGACGTGGCGGCACTTACGTCCTCCCAGCAATGAGAACTGACGAGTGGACGGTTGTACCACATGCTGCTCAGATGTCAGATTTGGACGCACGACTCAGTGGTATTTCTTATTAGTAATCTGCATACATCTGTAACTTTTATGATGCCTACATGAAAAAAAATTTCGTGGTCCTGGTCAAACTTGTTTGACGATTCCTACCAGCAACTCATGAAAAATTTTAATAAACGCGTAGCAGTTCCATGCAGGTGTCTTTCGAATTTTGAATAACCCTGGGGAACACTAGAGGCAGTAAGGCTCAAGAAACCCATAGAAGACCCATCATAGAAGGAATCACTTCTTGTTAGTGTAGCTGCTGTGTATCCCGCAAATAACATATTACTGTCAGGTGATCATGGAATTTGATTCGGTGGTATTGAAATGAGCTTTTGCGGAAGCATTCGATATGTTCAACACGCGCTGAGACAAGCAGTTCGCGAGCCGCCTGCGCCGGCGCGGCTAGTCAGTAGCTAGCTACTGCTCGCAGCTTCGCAGAGCAGAGCTCAGGAATGTCCGGCGGGGAGCGTGCTCTCATGCTTCACTTTTCCTCTGGCGGTGCGAAAAGGTGAGCTCACGCCGCTGCCGAGAAACAGTGACCAATCGCGGGACATGTCTCGCCGTCGTCCTCAGAATGCCGTGTGGCGTAAGTCGGTTATCTGAAAAAGGAGTGCGTCATGCACGCTGAACTGGATTCACTAGGCGGTCCTATGTTCAATAACGATCAGTAGAAGATGACGACTATGGTTATTCCCGTGTCCGAGAAATAACAAAACCGCTAGACTCGGAACAGTATGACCTTCAGTTGATCTACTATAAACTACAGTTACATGTAGATACTCGCGCCACTGAACATCCACAGCGTCATTGGACAGAAATGTGGAGAGACATATTATTAGCAGACCTATCTCCTGGCGTTTACTGTGGGATTTCAGAAGCAGAGCCCTTACCGTACATTAGAACAGATCCTTAATTTTCGTTACTAGGCTGCTTAGATCTATTTCCAGTCCTACGTAGAAAGATTCCTTTATACACTCCTGGAAATTGAAATAAGAACACCGTGAATTCATTGTCCCAGGAAGGGGAAACTTTATTGACACATTCCTGGGGTCAGATACATCACATGATCACACTGACAGAACCACAGGCACATAGACACAGGCAACAGAGCATGCACAATGTCGGCACTAGTACAGCAATGCAGGCTGCTATTCTCCCATGGAGACGATCGTAGAGATGCTGGATGTAGTCCTGTGGAACGGCTTGCCATGTCATTTCCACCTGGCGCCTCAGTTGGACCAGCGTTCGTGCTGGACGTGCAGACCGCGTGAGACGACGCTTCATCCAGTCCCAAACATGCTCAATGGGGGACAGATCCGGAGATCTTGCTGGCCAGGGTAGTTGACTTACACCTTCTAGAGCACGTTGGGTGGCACGGGATACATGCGGACGTGCATTGTCCTGTTGGAACAGCAAGTTCCCTTGCCGGTCTAGGAATGGTAGAACGATGGGTTCGATGACGGTTTGGATGTACCGTGCACTATTCAGTGTCCCCTCGACGATCACCAGTGGTGTATGGCCAGTGTAGCAGATCGCTCCCCACACCCTGATGCCGGGTGTTGGCCCTGTGTGCCTCGGTCGTATGCAGTCCTGATTGTGGTGCTCACCTGCACGGCGCCAAACACGCATACGACCATCATTGGCACCAAGGCAGAAGCGACTCTCATCGCTGAAGACGACACGTCTCCATTCGTCCTTCCATTCACGCCTGTCGCGACACCACTGGAGGCGGGCTGCACGATGTTGGGGCGTGAGCGGAAGACGGCCTAACGGTGTGCGGGACCGTAGCCCAGCTTCATGGAGACGGTTGCGAATGGTCCTCGCCAATACCCCAGGAGCAACAGTGTCCCTAATTTGCTGGGAAGTGGCGGTGCGGTCCCCTACGGCACTGCGTAGGATCCTACGGTCTTGGCGTGCATCCGTGCGTCGCTGCGGTCCGGTCCCAGGTCGACGGACACGTGCACCTTCCGCCGACCACTGGCGACAACATCGATGTACTGTGGAGACCTCACGCCCCACGTGTTGAGCAATTCGGCGGTACGTCCACCCGGCCTCCCGCATGGCCACTATACGCCCTCGCTCAAAGTCCGTCAACTGCACATACGGTTCACGTCCACGCTGTCGTGGCATGCTACCAGTGTTAAAGACTGCGATGGAGCTCCGTATGACACGGCAAACTGGCTGACACTGACGGCGGCGGTGCACAAATGCTGCGCAGCTAGCGCCATTCGACGGCCAACACCGCGGTTCCTGGTGTGTCCGCTGTGCCGTGCGTGTGATCATTGCTTGTACAGCCCTCTCGCAGTATCCGGAGCAAGTATGGTGGGTCTGACACACCGGTGTCAATGTGTTCTTTTTTCCATTTCCAGGAGTGTAGTATAAGATCAGTATTGTGACCTCCGTGGGGCAATAACACACGACAATAGTTCAGCGAGCAGGCAGTCAAACATTTCAGTTACACTCGCCTCACGCTCATAAATCATAATATGATACTGGGTTGTAAAACGGAAGAGCCCCATATGTTACGTGCTTTTTGTACTCAGAGGATCTATCGTATAAACTAAAGATTATTTGAGATCGACTCATACGATTTCAGAAGAGTCTAGCTACATGACTGAAGATAAAATGTATCCAAAATTTCTAATTTTAGCATCGAAAATAATAGCTTATGTCGGTGTCAATTGTAGGTTGCCGGTTCATGCTTTTTCCAGTAGGGATATCCCTGGTACTCCGAGCTCGCTGACTTTTTCATTTCCCAAAGTGTAGGAAGTAGACGTGGCCATAACACAGCAATTAAAGTCATTTCGTTTTCTCCGCTTCAACAAGTCCACCTGCATGTAAGAGAATTTCTTAACAATGATGTGCCTCATTGATTGGTTCGTCGTACGGATATAGCAACAACTACGGCGTGATATAGCAAGAATAGTGAATGGAATAAATCCAAACAATCTTGCGAAAGTATCAGATAAACTTTATCATCGTCTAGACATTTGTCGTGCCTCCATTGTAGGGTACGTTGACATTTATGAAAGGTAAAGGAGAATTTCGTTCATAAACTTAACTGCAAAAAGTACCTCAAAGTTACGTGTCCATGCTTATAAGAAATATACCTTTTAAAGTCAGATAATTCACTTGAAAATTAATTTTTTTTACTTCTATTTGTTAAAATCTACTCTAAGTCTTTATCTTCATTCTTTTTGAAGTTATAGTCTTTAGTCCAGTCAAATTTCAGAAATACCTTGCAAAAGGTGGGGTAGAAGAGTATATTTTTTCAACTCGTTCATATGGTTGGAAATATTAGAAAACCGAGTTTTGCCAACAAAATTTCGCTTGGGAAAACTTCCTGCAGTCAAAAAACTTGGAAAATGTCGGCATTTTTTTCGTTTTTTTCAAAATATCTCGGTTTCATTTGCTCCTATCGCTTTAACGTCAATTTTATTTTTTAAAGAGCACAAAATTCTCTACAAATTTGATTCTCGCCATTTTTTTCTACTCCCAATATCTAAGGCGCTACAGCGCCACAAAAAATACCAATTTTTCAAATTTTGATCATAGTGACAAGATACCTTATTTTTGAACACTGTTTTTCAGTTTCTGTTTGTGTAATATAAATAAATTATACATCATGTTATATGTTGGAATTTACCACCTCATTTTCAAGTATTCAACTTCTCTGCATGCAACATGTGGATTGCTGGGCCCCCAACTATTGTGATTCTTACATCACTACCTGAAGTTCACTATGAGCCACCTCAGCCCTGTATTTGTAAAACTGTTGTTGTTGTGGTCTTCAGTCCTGAGACTGGTTTGATGCAGCTCTCCATGCTACCCTATCCTGTGCAAGTTTCTTCTTCTCCCAGTACCTACTGCAACCTACATCCTTCTGAATCTGCTTAGTGTATTCATCTCTTGGTCTCCTTCTAAATAAATAAATATAAAAATACATCATTAACAGACATAGACACACACACACACACACACACACACACACACACACACACACAAAATAAATTGTCTCAGGAAACTGAACTATTATTAGCTGCAGTAAGCAACTTAATTGGGTAGGTAATTATTCTTGTGTATAAAAGCCACACAGTTGACATTAAAAATAAGTAGCTTTATTACAATTAAATGCATTGTCAGTTACTAAAAAACTTTGACAGTTCTAGGTGTGTAATACTTGTAATATCGCACATTAGCGCACTTGAGACAGATATGAGCATCACTTCCAACGTTTTGATGGGCCAGGTTCCTCAGTGTCACCAGAAATACGGATTCAGGGTCTGTACCTAGAGTTGATCTCAGATTGACCTCTTCTTTAAACAGCGAGTCAGCCTCAGCAAGTTCGTTGATTTCGTCAGCGGTTTCCTCAACATCCTCCATATCTTCTTCACTGCCTTCATATAAAAATTTTGGCACGTTTTCACAGTTGACCCCAATACATTTCTTGCAAATTGAAGAACATTTCAAACCCGCTTTTCTGCAGGAGCACTCTCCGCCACAGTTCAGCTTGCATGAGCATGAAACAATGTGAAGAAGTGCTTCAGGTGCTGGCTGTTGGCCCATTATAACGGGTATTGGACCGTGGTCACTGTGATTCCAGCCCCATTTCTCAGGAGGTTTCCAGTTTCCCATCCAACTTTGGACTCGTTGTTAAGTCCGCAATGAATAATATGCAGCATCATGTGTAGGTGGCAACCGTGCAAGATTCAGTTTGCTTTTTGTGGCAGACTTGGCGAATAGCTGGTACCGCAAATGGTGTAGTGTGTGGGAACTGCCGACACCTCCACTATACAATGCGATAGTAACCTGTTTTGTTGCTGTTAATATTTCTTCACGGGTACCATGTGGTTTATTGAACGTGCAAAGTGCTGAGGGTAGGAGTTCATTTTTCGCAACAATATTGCAGCACTTAATTTTTCCTTGACCAAAAAAAGCAGATGTTGTATCACATCCGCTAAAGGCGTGAGTGAACAGAATATATTCACTGTCAAACTTGTAAGGTGCAGTGGAAAACCACTTGTCTTCTGCATTTCCTCTTCCTGGGTTTAAGAAAAATAAGTTTTCAGTGCCTTGCCCCAAACCGGTCATGAGCACAAGCAGGTCAACATCTTCTCCTACAATGACAACACTTCCAAAATCTTTGGTTCTTGAAATGACAGATGTTACAGTCATAACGTCAGCATCTTCTTGTGGCTGGTGCACTTCAACGCTACATTCCAGAAATTCCTTTTTAAGAAGTATGACCAAACGCATCTTGTTTCGCTCGTTGTACAAGAACTTGTCCTGAGGGTCTTGGTTCACCATCTCTGATTAAACCACAACGTCAACCGAAGAATGTTTTTTGGACCTACGAATCCTCTCAGCACTCTTTGTGCTACATTTGTCTCCCTCACATGGATACCCATCAAATACAATAGCAAATTGAGATCCTAATTGACGTTGCAGGTAAGAAACATAGCTTTGGGCTATTGACTTGAAGCAAACATTTCGAGTCCAAGTTACTTTGTGGATAAGGTACCCTCCATTTCTCTTTGAACTTGAACTGACCTTTTTCCTGCGACCGACGTAGCACGCCTGTTGGTTCCTGAGGATGTCGAAGGCTAGCTGCTATCATTCTCTCATTAAAGTACTTCTTGTAGCATGCTTCATGCACCATCACTTCACTGAGCGTTTTCAAAAAACGGCCGTGAGCAGACTCCCTGCATTTAGCACTACAATCGATAAGTGTGCTCAGCCCTTTCTTTTTCACATTGCATCCACCACTCACCACAGTTTTTTCGCAAATGAAACACAAATTCGTGTCAGACATACTCATTTTCAGCACCACAACATATACTGAATGGAAGCGACTCCAAACTGTAGGACCCTTATTGTTGTGTGCCAATAGCTGTCAGCGCGCTGTGAACAATCACTAGAGATAATCGCCTTCCGCCCGCCAAAGAATAAATACGCTTTTGTCCGCTAAAGAACAATTCCTACATACATTTTCTTATAACTGATCATTAACGTCAATCAACTGTAGAAAATGTACGGCACCTGCATGCAATCGTATTACATATTGTAACACAAATAAACTTCACGCAATCCGACGTGAATGTGTTCGTAGTTACTGAATATGATGCTGTTTGTCCTGGCCCTGCAGCAGAGTGAGATGGTAAATTCCAATGAATAACATGATGAGTAATATGTTTATACCACACAAATAGAAACTGAAATAACAGTGTTCAAAAATTAGGTAATTTGCCACTTTGCTCGAAATTTGAAAAATTTGTATTTTTTGAAGCGCTGTAGCGCCTTAGATATTGGGAGTCGAAAAAAAATGGTGAAAATCAAATTTGTAGATAATTTTGTGCTCTTTAAAAAAGAAAATAGACGTGAAAGCGATAGGAGCAAATGAAACTGATATATTTTGAAAAAACTGATAAAAGTACGAAATTTTTGAAGTTTTTTGACTGAAGAATGTTTTCCCAAGAGAAATTTTGTTGGCAAAACTTGGTTTTCTAACCTTTCCAACAATATGAACGAGTTAAAAAAGTAAAAACTTCTACCCCACCTTTTGCAAGGTATAGGCTTTTTTTCTGACAGTTTCACTGGACTACTTGTCAAGTCGGATGAATACTTTCAATCATGACTTCAAAATGGATATTTACGGCATCAATATAAAATGTACACGAAGGAAGTACGTCGACAATTTCCGACGATATTAATTAAATGTTAACTAAAGTAAAGTTAGAGCATGTAGGAACACGCTTTCTTCACTGTGATCCAGGGTATCAACCGTAATTTGCTTATTCGATTATAAGGGCTCTCATTTGCACAGTACTCTAAGATGTTTCGCAACAGAAGATACTACTGTAACTACCAAAGCACTTCCAGTGGAAAAGGATCAAATTGAAGCATTTTTATGACAAAACATTAAGGGCTCGGAAAGGCAGGAAGTAATTAGACGCGAAGTGGTGCATTTAAAATAAATAATTTATTTAAGCCAGGCTATACTTTACCTTCCATTTATTTTGAGATCCTTTAAGTTAGGAAAGGAATTTAGTTACCTTGAACACAACAGTATTTAGTGGATTTCCTTAATCTGAGAAGAAGGTAATCGAGCTAATTCCGGAGGAAACCCACAGTTAAAGCTTTCCATCGACGACGAGATGATCGACATTAAATTGGTGAAGGATGGAGAATGGAAATCGAACACGTCCTTTTAAGAATATCAGTCCCAGCAGTTATTTTAGATGGTTTAGAGAAACGGTGGGAAACATAAATCTATTTGCTGGAATGGGAGTTAAACCGCTGAACTACTAAGTGCAAATTGTGATATAAGTTTCTTTATAAAATATACATGTTTTTCTTACTGATATTAAAGGCTGAGCCTAGCTCTAAAATATCTTTCAATAGCTTTTGTGCAAGCTATGGTGAGGATGATTCGGTCATTGCTCTCAAAACAATGACGTGGTCAGTCTTCAATAACCATCAGACACAGGCCTTGCTGCACTACTTTAAATTGATGATGGTAGAAAAAAAGGTCAAGTACTTTTATTCAGCTCTCTGTACTGAACAGTCGTACTGTGTTTTCGAACAACGAACACCGTGAACACTGTGCGATAGCCGTATCATTTATTACCATCAAGCGAGATGTTGTCCTCTCGTGGCGGTTATTTCTGCATCTGTCATTTAATTTAATTGAACTGAATCACCTCTCTGGAAACTTTCACTACTTCAAAGAAAGCGGCTGGAGGAAACACTTCAAATACCAGTGTCTCACACAGTGCACCACACCACTCGGACCCTCGAAACATGAGTAACACACATTTTTGACGGTAAATAACAAGGACGAGTTGCCGCTTATGAGTAAAGATGTATGTAATTGGATGGAAACTTTCGAATACTGAAATCATTTGTTGTCGAAAATACTGATGAACCAAAATATTAGTACAACTGTCATATGCGAGTCCGCTGAAGGAACCTGACGAAGTACGCCCGACAACACACGTATTTAGCAGACCAGGTTCTTAGTCATTGAAACAGAGGGACTCATCAGTAGAAACAGCATTCTCCTGAAGATGGCGACTAGCTGGATCGCCGAAATATCGCGTCAAGTTGATTTTAGGATTCGGCAGTAAACCCGAAGAGACTTTCAAGACTTATTACGCCGGGAAGGCCTACGTAATCACAGGTTCTTGGTCGTGAGGCCACCCATGTGAGCAAGTTCTCACACAAGTAGCTGGAATGTCTCTCATTTTAAGTGTAGCTTGTAATTGCGAGAATTCCTTGGCATACTCCTATTTTTCATGTTACTTTATTCTCCGAAAAATTGCTTCAAATTGTGGAAACTGATACATGCAACCTGGCAAAAAAGTGAACCACCCAAAAGACCAAAAGACATGGTCGGATGTCAGTGTCACTTCGTACACGTACACACCATTGGCGGGTAAGTAAGTGATTACAGTTGCAATGCTGTGCGGTAAGTAGGACGTTACCAGAGGGAATTTGTGTTGTTACCACGCCTGGGAGTCCATATGGAGCGTGAACAGCGTCAAGTATCGAGGCATCACTGAAGGTCACATAGATGCTGCGTACTCGTATGAGGCAGCGTTATTAGCGCATGACAGTTTAAAGGGCTCTCATTTTGGGCCTCTGTTTGGCAGTCTGGTCGGATAGTGGAATATAAAAATTGGTGGGACATTCAGACGTGATTGTCGCCCGATGTTGAACATCTGGGGAACTCGGGTGCAAGCACACTTGTCGTCAAAGTTTCAGTCGACCGTCGCGCGGGCTAGGCGAGCGGTCTGAGGCGCCTTGTCACGGTCCGTTCGGCTGCCCCCGTCAGAGGTTCAAGCCCTCCTTTGGGAATGTGTGTGTGTGTGTTTTGTCCTTAGTGTAAGTTAGTTCAAGTTAGATTACGTAGTGTGTAAGCTTAGGGACTGATGACCTCAGCAGTTTGGTCCCATTAGACCTAACCACAAATTTCCAAATATTCAGTCGACCATGTCTGACCACCACAACGGAGGATCACTGTATTGTGCATCAAGAACAACATGATCCTTTCACTTATGTGCCTGCCGTCGGAGAACAAGTAATGAATGCTTATTCTGTGTCATGCTGCACCACTGGGCGGAGTCCAGCAGCAGCCGGACTAGGGAACTGCCTTCTGGTGTGTAGCTGTCGTTGACACCAAAACACAGACGGCTGTCTGGCGTGGAGCAGTGACCGGGAAGCACGGGCTGCCAGTGAATGGCATCGCCCTCTGTTGAGCGATAAATATGGTGGCGACCTGCGGAGAGATACAGATTCTCGTGCTTTCGAGGGACATATTGATTTTACTCCTGGCGTTATGGAGTGAGGAGCCATCCTGTATGAATTTAAGTAACGGCTGGTAGTGACTTAGGAAACGCCGACGGCAATCTCGTATGTTACGGACACTCTGTGTCCTCATGTGTTACCTCTAATGCTAAAGTCTCTAGGTGCCATTCTTCAATATGACAATGTTGGTCGTAACATTGGACGTGTCTCTAAGATCTGTCTGTGTGATGTTGAGATACTCCTGTGGTCAGCAACTTCTCAGGATCTGCCTACGACAGAAAAGCTGTGGGACCAGCTCGGACATCGCGTGCTCAAATGGCTCTCAGCACTATGGGACTTAACTTCTGAGGCCATCAGTCCCCTAGAACTTAGAACTACTTAAACCTAACTCACCTAATGACATCACACACATCCATGCCCGAGGCAGGATTCGAACCTGCGACCGTAGGGGTTGCGCGGTTCCAGACTGTAGAGCCTAGAACCGCTCGGCCACTTCGGCCGGCCACATAGCGTGCATCCCAGCGCCATTTTCCAGTACATATTGAGGACCAGTTACCACAGTTGTCGGCCATCTTACTCTAGGACCCAATACGAAGGCCTAATGACACCATCGAGTCAGTGCATGCATCTAGTCCAGATGAGGTGTAACATAATACCGATGAGTGGTTTAGCGCTGCCATGTTCTTCGTAAATTTGGCTACATGGATGAAATAACATTACGTAAGCCTGAACCCGCGTTCATTTTGTTTCCCTCCATCCTTCTGGGTACTTCAGATATTTTGTCAAGTGTTAGGCAAAATACCAAGTTCCTGATGATGTATTTGTTACATGTACTATAATTAACACCAGATATAATTTTTATATATCTTGAAATGCGCTGATGAGCCGAAGAGACTGGTACACCTGCCTAATGTCGTGTAGAGCCTCAGCGACCATGCAGATGTGTCGCTCTACGACGCGGCATGGACTATACTAATGTTTTAAGTAGTTGGGGGGAAGTGACACCATAAATCCTGCAGGGCTGTCCATAAATCCGGAAGAGTATGACTGAAAATCACGTTGCAAGGCATCCAAGATGTGCTCAATGACTTTGGGGAGTTTGGAGGACAGCGGAAGTTCTTAACCTCAGAATATTTCTGGAGCCACTCTGGCGCAATTCTGGACGTGTGGGTTGTCGCATTGTCCTGCTGGAATTGCCCAAGTCCGTCGGAATGCACAATGGACATGAATGGATGCAGGTGATCAGACAGGATGTGTCACCTGTCAGAATCATATTTAGACGTTTCAGGGCTCCCATATAACTCCAACTGTACACGCCCCATGCAATTGCAGTGCCTTGACCAGCTTGAACAGTCCCGTGCTGCCATGTAGGGTCCATGGATTCTTGAGGTGCTATACCCGTACACGTCCATCCGCAGCATACAATTTGAAACGAGACTCGTCCGACCAGGCGACATGTTTCCAGTCATCAACAGTCCAATGTCGGCGTTGACGGGCAAAGGCGAGGCATAAGGCTTTATGTCGTGCAGTCATCAAGGGTACACGAATTGGCCTTTGCCTCCGAAAGCCCATATCGTTGATGTTTCTCTGAATGGTTCGCACGCTGACACTTGATGACCCAGTACTGAAATCTGTAGCATTTGCGGAAGGATTCCACTTCCACCACGTTGAACGATTTCCTTCAGTCGTCGTTGGTCTCTTTCTTGCAGGATCTTTTTCCGGCCGCAGCGATGTCTGAGATTTGATGTTTTACCGTATTCCTGATTTCCACGATACATTCGTGAAATGGCACGGGAAAATCCCCACGTCATCGCTACCTCAGAGAGGCTGTGTCCTATCGCTCGTGCACCGACTATAACAGCACGTTCAAACTCACTGAAATCTTGATAACGTTCCATTGTTCATCAGTAACCGGTCTAATAACTGCTCCAGACACTTTTTGTCTTATTTAGGAGTTGCCGACGGCACTGTCGTGTTCTGAATGTTTACATATCTCTGTACTTGCATGCCAATACTACACTATTGGTTTAAAATTGCTACACCAAGAAGAAATGCTGATGATAGACGGGTATTCATTGGAAAAACATATTATGCCAGAACTGACATGTGATTACATTTTCACGCAATTTGGGTGCGTAGATCCTGAGAAATCACTACCCAGAACAACCACCTCTGGCCGTAATAACGGCCTTGATGCACCTGGGCATTGAGTCAAACAGAGCTTGGATGGCGTGTAGAGGTACAGCTGCCCATGCAGCTTCAACACGATACCACAGTTCATCAAGAGTAGAGACTGGCGTATTGTGACGAGCCAGTTGGTCGGCCAAAATTGACCAGGCGTTTTCAATTGGTGAGAGATTTGAAGAATGCGCTCGCTAGGGCAACAGTCGAACATTTTCTGTGTCCAGAAAGGCCCGTACAGCACCTACAACATGCGGTCGTGCATTATCCTGCTGAAATGTAGGGTTTCGCAGGGATCGAATGAAGGGTAGAGCCACGGGTCGTAACACATCTGAAATGTAACGTCCACTGTTGAAAGTGCCGTCAATGCGAACAAGAGGTGACCGATACGTGTAACCAATGGCACCCCATACCATGACGCCGGGTGATACGCCAGTATGGCGATGAGGAATACACGCTTCCAAAGTGCGTTCAACGCGATGTCGCCAAACACGGATGCTACCATCATGATGCTGTAAACAGAACCTGGATTCATCCGAAAAAATGACGTTTTGGCATTCGTGCACCCAGGTTCGTCGTTGAGTACACCATTGCAGGCGCTCCTGTCTGTGATGCAGCGTCAAGGGTAACTCCAGACATGGTCTAGGAGTTGATAGTCCATGCTGCTGGAAACGTCGTCGAACTGTTCGTGCAGATGGTTGTTGGCTTACGAACGTCCCCATCTGTTGACTCAGGGATCGCGACGTGGCTGCACGATCCGTTACAGCCATGCTGATAAGATGCCTATCATCTTGACTGCTAGTGATACGAGGCCGTTGGGATCCAGCACGGCGTTCTTTATTACCCTCCTAAACCCACCGATTCCATATTCTGCTAACAGTCATTGGATCTCGACCAACCCGAGGAGCAATGTCGCGATACGATAAACCGCAATAGGCTACAATCCGACCTTTATCAAAGTCGGAAACGTGATGATACGCAATTCTCCTCCTTACACGAGGCATCACAACATTCACCAGGCAACGACGGTCAACTGCTGTTTGTGTATGAGAAATCGGTTGTAAACTTTCCTCATGCCAGCAAGTAGGTGTCGCCTCCGGCGGCAACCTTGTGTGAATGCTCTGAAAAGCCAATCATTTGCATATTACAGCATCTTTTTCCTGTCTGTTAAATTTCGCGTCTGTTGCACATCATCTTCGTGGTATAGCAATTTAAATGGCCAGTAGTGTAGTTTCTTTGGTGCTTCAGTGTATTACTGTACCATAATTCAGCATTTTGTACTCAACTGTGTGACGAGTATTGGCCTCGTTCTCATCAAGTTTAAAGTCTCTCTTAGCGTCGTCGCATAAAAAAGGATATCATAGCCCGTGATTTGCATATTATTACTGTAAGCCTTACGCAACTTATATTTCTATACATCTGTTTTGTATTGCAAGTGAAAGCTGAGAATTGCTGAAAATATTCCTATCATTATTAACCACAGAGTTTTAGAACGCTGCGCTACAGAATGCGGATGTATGCTGTCCCAAATCATTAGTCTAGTAACACCGTATATCAGCTTCCTTGGGCAGGGAACAAGCAACTATGACTTTTGCTTCGAGTGGCAGTTCTGTACTTTAAATCATTCTTGCCAATGGATGCTGTGAACGTTATAGGTCATCATAACAGGACACATCCGCACTGTAGTGTGAAGACGGACACACAACGTCCTGGAACTGAACGCCGATGCGCGTTGTGGGCAAATGTTTTCGAAGTGGGCGGTAGCGGCGGCGGGAAGTGGTGACATCATGTGATGGACTGCGACGTGTGCCGAGGCCACATGACAGCCCGGAGTGGCACCGGTACGGGGTCGAACCTCCGGCGCTCACAGCACCAGCAGTACCGACCCTAACGCACGTGCGAAGCTAGGAATACATCTCCATTAATTTCCTCTCGAGTGCCCATTTGAACTAGACTTCTAGGCAAAGTTAGCATCGCTGAAAAAGCTTCAGATTCATCAGTAGCATCATTGTGATACAGCTTTTTCAACGTTTCCTTCAGTCATTCGAACAGATTAACTGCTTCCCGTCATTTCGACATGAATACCTACAAGTAAGACTGGTCTAAAACGAAGAACAACTCTGTTACTCCCTCTAGCTATCTGAATTGGATACACACGCGAAACGCGCAGTAACAAACTAAAGGCATAAGTGAGTGAGTGCTGCGGTCCTACAGGTAAGTTTACGTATCCTAGAATAAAATTTTCACTCTACAGCGCAGTGTGCGCTGATGTGACACTTCCTGGCAGATTAAAACTGTGTGCCTGACCGAGACTCGAATTCGAACTCGAGTCTCGGTCCGTTACACAGTTTTAATCTGCCAGAAAGTTTCAAGTTTACGTATTAACGAAACTTCTATAGATATTCATGTCAGCCTGAAACGTTATTAATCAATTGATATGGCAAACAGATGTCGGCACAGGCAAGGAGAAAGTCCACAGGTCTTTACTTCAGTTCGATTTAGACACCGTTTTCAGCGTTTACGTTAAAAATACTACCTTGACGAAAATCCACAAAGTTTACAATCAAAATTCTACATAACATTAAGTCACATACCACACGTCAAGCTGTGATTTGAAGTATTGAAATACATATTTTTTAAACTATTAACATTGGTTTTCTAAATACCTATTACGTGTTCCAGTTGGTAATTATAAGGAATGGCTTTCGATCCCTCGTCAGACCAAGAATTTTAATCTGCAATTTATCACTACTTTTGCCTTTAGCAATATATTTGAAAATGAAAAACACTGAGTGGTTGGGAGGCCACCTTAGGTTGTAGGCCCTCCTATAACGGGCTGCCTAAGATCAGAGATCGGAGGGAAGTCAGGGTGTTCCACTTTCACACTTGCAAAACGGTTGTAGCTAGTAAATCAGTGGCGCGTTCAAACCAATCTTGAGAGTGATGACAACTATACCTTTATAAAATCTGAAATAATGCACTCCTAGCGAGGTGACGCGCGTAAGAAATTGCGCGACATACTGTGTCACCACGGGTCGCCAACTTCGTTTTGACCTGCAAGGCAAACCCATCACTACTCGAAAGTCGGTAATCAAAGCCCCGTAGCTATACAACCGTTTTGAGTGAGATTCCGAGGTCCGACCAGTGGACTGAAATATGTAAACTGCCTACAGTTCATACTCCGCCTCCAGTGGCTCCTAGAAACTTCTGGTGACAATTCACGACAATAAAGCGAGGAAATTATTTAAAGTGCTTCGAAAACAGCCACACAAAACACCAGACTCAGATTTGCACGGAAACTAAAACGGAGTTTATTGTCATGAGTTACCCATAGGCAAGTGCGACACTTTTATGCAACACCAACCCAGCTAACTAATGACTCAACCTTCTGCTATAGGGCCCCAAACCACTCTCATCAGTCAGCAACATTCGCCGGGAGAAAATGGAAAGCACCAAAAAAGATTCCGTCCTAGCACCGAAATCGACATTCTGATGCTTTGTAGATTTAGTGTACTGTAAAAGTTGATCCCGAAAGCACCCTGAGTCCCGATAAAAAGAAATGATTACCACTCTAAAACAAGATCCGCTTCGGAGGACGCGTGACTTCATACTTCAAAAAGGTTCAAATGGCTCTGAGCACTATGGGACTTAACTTCTGAGGCCATCAGTCCCCTTGAACTTAGAACTACTTAAACCTAACTAACCTAATGACATCATACACATCCACGCCCGAGGCAGGATTCGAACCTGCGACCGTAGCGGTTGCGCGGTTCCAGACTGTAGCGCCTAGAACTGCTCGGCCACTCCGGCCGGCCTTCATACTTCATCCTCATGGGGACTGCCAGGTCTCAGAGTCAGCGAGCTCCGAACTGCTGCACGGAATTATTTTATATTCAGACCTACCAGCCAATCAGAACCAGAAGAATTTAGGAATTTCCATTGGCCATTTCATGTTATCACTAAAAGCGGTTCTGTAAGGTGCCGCACCCTCCCACATGTCTTAGAAATTCCGCTGCGGAGGGTGTTGGCAAAAAAAGCGGCCATCATGGAGAAATCACATGACTTTGAGGTGATGTCCTGCATCTAGATAACTATCCTTTTTTTCTAACTGATTTGATGCAGCCTGCCACGAATTCCTCTCCTTGCCAATCTATTCATCTCAGAGTAGCCATTGCAATATATGTCCTCAATATCTGCTAGATGTATACCAATGTCTGTCTTCCTCTACAGTTTTTACTCTCTACAGCTCCCTCTAGTGCCATGGATGTCATTTCCTGATGTCTTAACATATGTCCTATCATCGTAGCCCTTCTTCATGACACTGTTTTCCATATATTCCGTTCCACACCGATTCTGTGGAGAATCTCCTCATTTCTTACGTTATGAGTCAATTTTCAAACATTCGCATGTAGCACATCTCAAATGCTTCGATTCCCTTCCGTCCCGGTTTTCCCACTCACAATGTTTCACTACCACACAATTCTGTGCTCCAAACGTAATCTCTCAGAATTTTTTTCCTCTAGTTGAGACCTGTGCTTGATACTAGGAAACTTCTTTTAGTTGGGAATGCCCTTTTTGCCATTGCTACTCTGTTTTTTATGCCTTCCTGCAGCCTATTTAGCACAATTCCCTATTTTCATCTACTTCTTGATTCCCAGTTCCGATGTTAGGTTTCTCGCTGTTGTCATTTGTGCTCCTTCTCATTACTTTCGTCTTTTTTTGTTTTACTCTCACTCCATATTCTTTTTTCATTAGACCGTTCATTACATTCAACATATCGTGTAATTCCTCATCACTTTCATTCAAAATAGCCATGTCGTCGGCGAATCTTCTCATTGATATCCTTTCACGCTGAATTTTAATCCAACTCTCTTTTTTCCGTCATTGTTTCTTCCATGTACAGACTGAACATTAGGGGCGAAAGATTACACCCCTGTCGTATACTGGTCTTCATCTGAGCACTTCGTTCTTGGTCTTCCAGTCTTATTGTCCCCTCTTGGTTCATGTTCGTATTGTATATTAGCCTTCTTTCCCTATACCTTTCTCCTACTTTTATCAGAATTTCGAACATATTGCACCACTTGGCATTGTCTAATGGTTTTCCCAGGTCGACAAATCCTATGGGCGTGTCTTGATTTTTGTTCATTCTTACTTCAGTTATCAATTTCAACGTCAGAACAAGCGATTTATTTTATTTATTTATTTATTTATTTAACCTGGCAAGATTAGGGCCATCAGGCCCTCTCTTACATCTAACCAGGCATTCTATTTATTTTACATTCATATGTTTTAGTAGGCATGTTAAACTACATCTCGTACAAAAAGTGAAATAAACAATTTGAAAGGTACACCTGGAAAAATACATACATATAGAGTTTATATTCTTAGGTCACAAGTATTGTTATAATTAGACATTATTGAAGAGACAGATTTTAGATAGGAGTGCTGGCAGCAGGGAGTATGAGGGAGACTCATGGTGAAGGAAGGAGAAGAATAGAGACATGATGAAACATAATTAAGGAAATATAAAGGAAAAGAAGATTGCGTGGCTAATAGAGATAGATGAAGAGGAAGGCATCTCAGGAGCAAGGTAGGAGACGCTAGCTTTGCTATTTGACAGATGAGGGGATTGTCCTTGTACATTAATTTTGTGGAGAACTTTGTGAGGATGATAGTAGGAAATGCTTCAACTTCGTCTTAAAAGCAGCAGGAGATCGAAATTTGCGCAAGGTAAGGGGCAGTTTGTTCCAGAGGCGGACAGCGGCAACTGAGAAGGAGTTTGCAAAAGTTTTTGTTTTGTGAGTGGGCACAGTTAGGATACCAAATAAGAGTGACCTCGTGTTTCGATTATGATGGCATGACAGGTTTTTAATCTCTGAAGCAAGGTACTGGGGTGCTTGCGTGACGAGGAGTTGTTGGAGTAGACATAGAGTGTGGTAGTCACGCAATTTGTCCGGCCGCAGCCACCCTAGCTCGGAGTATGAAGCACTAACATGATCATATCGGCGAATGTTGCAGGTGTAACGCACACAGGCATTCATGGTTAGCTCTAGCCGTCTTTTGTTTTCACTACTCATGCCTTGTTGAATCACATCACAATAGTGGAGGTTCGGTAGACCGAGTGCTTGCACGAGCTGGCGTTTCAAGTCCTGTGGAAATATATTCCGAAACTTTTTGAGAGCATAGAGACAAGCAGACGTCTTTCGGCACACTGCAACTGTATTCTCCGCCCAGTTGAGATGCTCATCCAAAGTTACACCCAAGTTCTTCACTGTTTTCTGATATGGTATTGGAGTACCGTCGAGCAGAATAGGAGGTAGCCGTTCGCAGAAATCTGAACTTATTAATTTCTGATGGGCTATTAAGATTACTTGCGTCTTTTTTGCATTTAGTTTAAGCCCCAGGTTTTTCGCCCACGTCACTACTGAAGACAGATCATCATTCATCTGAGCTATTGCAGTGTTTACATCTTCAGGTCTGACGCTTAGGTAGAGCTGGAGGTCGTCGGCATAGAAATGATATTTACAGGAGGACAGAACCGACGAAATATCGTTGACATATAAAGAAAACAAAAGTGGTCCTAAGACTGATCCTTGTGGCACTCCCGAGGAAACATGTTTCCAGGAAGATTTAGAAGGATTAATGAAAGATTGGTGTATTGATTGGCAGAGTGAACAAGACCCCTTCTCCAAACTACTGCAAAATTGTCCTGTAGGATACACACTAGAGTTGTACAAAGGCTCAGCAAAGCGATGGTACACTGACGACCCAATACATTACTACCAATTGCGTTATAGGGTAGACAAGCGTGAAAGGACGCCGGTGGTCCATTTACATAGTTCTCAGCTATCGTAGTGCCTTCAATTACGACGCAACATCCCATGGAAACCCGCGTGAATGACTTCCATTGGCATGCGTCCAAGCAGCCATTCGTCTGGGTGACGCCATATCCGGACGCGACAGTTAACCTGGTGTAATAAAATACGCAATTCATACGATGAGGCGAAACGTTTCCATCCATCCACAGACCATTTACGATGGTGCTGTACCCACTGTAATTGTAATTGACAATGTCTTTGGAAACAATTAGGGGTGGTCAGCTCAGGAATCCCATGATCGATCCAATGAGTGCTGAGCAGTGTGCTCCGAAACAATTGTGGCTGAACCAGTATTGCGTTGTGGCGTCATATCGGCAGCAGATCGCTGGTATACTTCACAGAGCGGGCAAGTCTCTGGCCACCATATTCTGTGTTGTTTTTGTGTCAAATTGCTCGTCAATTACTCGTGGTTTCAAAGTCCTCCAAACACTGTCGACAGATTTGCTTACGACAGTAGCTTGTGAAGCAACGGCCACTTTCGTCGTTTCGAGATAGTCAGTCACTGCCAGGCTCCAGGCCACAACAAACTGTTCTCTGTCAAAGACTCTTACGTAAGTGAGTTTCTCGATTTGCGGCTAATATCGTGGTTTGAATGGTTGCCATTCGTCTGTGCTGTGCGTATATACTTTCCTTAGAACATAACGTGCCCGTAAAGCACCCAGGCGCCATTCAGTCTCGCTGTGGACAGTAGTCATTACGTTTCAGCATCGCTTCACTTCTCGCTTACTACAGACTTCCTACGAACGCTAAAGTGCGGTCTCTCCTGCCAACAATGCTTTCTGGTGCAGACAATCCCTGCTACCATCACAAAATGTATCAATGCGCGGTCTTTCCCGCTCTTTTCTTAAAATGTCCTACACCCATGAACCATGGACCTTGCCGCTGGTTGGGAGGCTTGCGTGCCTCAGCGATACAGATGGCCGTACCGTAGGTGCAACCACAACGGAGGGGTATCTGTTGAGAGGCCAGACAAACGTGTGGTTCCTGAAGATAGGCAGCAGCATTTTCAGTAGTTGCAGGGGCAACAGTTTGGATGATTGACTCATCTGGCCTTGTAACAATAACCAAACCAGCCTTGCTGTGCTGGTACTGCGAACGGTTGAAAGCAAGGGTAAACTACAGCCTTAATTTTTCCCGAGGGCATGCAGCTTTACTGTACGGTAAATGATGATGGCGTCCTCTTGGGTAAAATATTCCGGAGGTAAAATAGTCCCCCATTCGGATCTCGGGGCGGGGACTACTCAAGAGGACGTTGTTATCAGGAGAAAGAAAACTGGCGTTCTACGGATCGGAGCGTGGAATGTCAGATCCCTTAATCGAGCAGGTAGGTTAGAAAATTTAAAGAGGGAAATGGATAGGTTAAAGTTAGATATAGTGGGAATTAGTGAAGTTCGGTGGCAGGAGCAACAAGACTTTTGGTCAGGTGAATACAGACTTATAAATACAAAATCAAATAGGGGTAATGCAGGTGTAGGTTTAATAATGAATAAAAAAATAGGAGTGCGGGTAAGCTACTACAAACAGCATAGTAACCGCATTATTGCGACCGGGATAGACACGAAGCCCACGCCTACTACAGTAGTACAAGTTTATATGCCAACTGGCTCTGCAGATGACGAAGAAATTGAAGAAATGTGTGACGAAATAAAAGAAATTATTCAGATAGTGAAGGGCGACGAAAATTTAATAGTCATGGGTGACTGGAATTCGAGTGTAGGAAAAGGGAGAGAAGGAAACACAGTAGGTGAATATGGATTGGGGGCAAGAAATGAAAGAGGAAGCCGTCTGTTAGAATTTTGAACAGAGCATAACTTAATCATAGCTAACACTTGGTTCAAGAATCATAAAAGAAGGTTATATACATGGAAGAACCCTGGAGACACTAGAAGGTATCAGATAGATTATATAATGGTAAGACAGAGATTTAGGAACCAGGTTTTAAATTGTAAGACATTTCCAGGAGCAGATGCGGACACTGACCACAATCTATTGGTTATGAACTGCAGATTAAGATTGAAGAAACTGCAAAAAATTGGGAACTTAAGGAGATGGGACCTGGATAAACTGACCAACCCAGAGGTTGTGTAGAGTTTCAGGGAGAGCATAAGGCAACAATTGACAGGAATGAGGGAAAGAAATACAGTAGAAGAAGAATGGGCAGCTTTGAGGAATGAAGTAGTGAAGGCAGCAGAGGATCAAGTAGGTAAAAAGACGAGGGCTACTAGAAATCCTTGGGTAACAGAAGAGATACTGAATTTAATTGATGAAAGGAGAAAATACAAAAATGCAGTAAGTGAAGCAGGCAAAAAGGAATACAAACGTCTCAAAAATGAGAACGACAGTAAGTGCAAAATGACTAAGCAGGGATGGCTAGAGGACAAATGTAAGGATGTAGAGGCTTATCTCACTAGGGGTAAGATAGATACTGGCTACAGAAAAATTAAAGAGACCATTGGGGAAAAGAGAACCGCTTGTATGAATATTAAGAGCTCAGATGGAAACCCAGTCCTAACCAAAGAAGGGTAAGCAGAAAGGTGGAAGGAGTATGTAGAGGGTCTATACAAGGACAATGTACTTGAGGACAATAATATGGAAATGGAAGAGGATGTAGATGAAGATGAAACGGGAGATATGATACTGCGTGAAGAGTTTGACAGAGCACTGAAAGACCTGAATCGAAACAAGGCCCCGGGAGTAGACAACATTACATTAGAACTACTGACGGCCTTGGGAGAGCCAGTCCTGACAAAACTCTACCATCTGGTGAGCAAGATGTATGAGACATGCGAAATACCCTCAGACTTCAAGAAGAATATAATAATTCCAATTCCAAAGAAAGCAGGTGTTGACAGATGTGCAAATTACCGAACTATCAGTTTAATAAAGCACGGCTGCAAAATACTAACACAAATTCTTTACAGACGAATGGAAAAACTAGTAGAAGCTGAACTTGGGGAAGATCAGTTTGGATTCCGTAGAAATATTTTAACACGTGAGGCAATACTAATCCTACGACTTATCTTAGAAGCTAGATTAAGGAAAGGCAAACCTACGCTTCTAGCATTTGTAGACTTAGAAAAAGCTTTTGACAATGTTGACTAGAATACTCTGTTTCAAATTCTGAAGGTGGCTGGGGTAAAATGTAGGGAGCGAAAGGCTACTTGCAATTTGTACAGAAACCAGATGGCAGTTATAAGAGTCGAGGGGCATGAAAGGGAAGCAGTGGTTGGGAAGGGAGTGAGACAGGGTTGTAGCCTCTCCCCAATGTTATTCAATCTGTACATTGAGCAAGCAGTAAAGGAAACAAAACAAAAATTCGGAGTAGGTATTAAAATCCATGGAGAAGAAATAAAAACTTTGAGGTTCGCCGATGACATTGTAATTCTGTCAGAGACAGAAAAGGACTTGGAAGTGCAGTTGAACGGAATGGCCAGTGTCTTGAAAGGAGGATATAAGATGAACGTCAACAAAAGCAAAACGAGGATAATGGAATGTAGTCGAATTAAGTCTTGTGATGCTGAGGGAATTAGATTACGAAATGGGACACTTAAAGTAGTAAAGGAGTTTTTTATTTGGGGAGCAAAATAACTGATGATGGTCGAAGTAGAGAAGATATAAAATGGCAATGGCAAGGAAAGCGTTTCTGGAGAAGAGAAATTTGTTAACATCGAGTATAGATTTAAGTGTCAGGAAGTCTTTTCTGAAAGTATTTGTATGGAGTGTAGGCATGTATGGAAGTGAGACATGGACAATAAATAGTTTGGACAGGAACAGAATAGAAGCTTTCGAAATGTGGTGCTACAGAAGAATGCTGAAGATTAGATGGGTAGATCACATAACTAATGAGGATGTGTTGAATAGGATTGGGGAGAAGTTTGTGGCACAAGTTGACGAGAAGAAGGGATCGGTTGGTAGGACATGTTCTGAGGCATCAAGGGATCACCAATTTAGTATTGGAGGGCAGCGTGGAGGGTAAAAATCGTAGAGGGAGACCAAGAGATGAATACGCCAAGCAGATTCTGAAGCATGTAGGTTGCAGTAGGTACTGGGAGATGAAGAAACTTGCACAGGTTAGGGTAGGATGGAGAGCTGCATCAAACCAGTCTCAGGACTGAAGACCACAACAACAACAACAACATCCTTACGCGGTCTCTCCCGCCCTTTTTAAAATTATATGAATTTGCGGTCTCTCTTGCCAACAATACTTTGGTGCAGACATTCCCTGCTACCACAATTATTTCCAACATGACAAATATTAATTATTCCTACTTAATCCTATTAAAAAAATAAACATCTTTCATAAATTGTGGTTTGACAATAGACAATAGCAATATACACGTCTTAATAATAAAATATAAACATCTTTCATAAATTGTGGTTTGACAATAGACAATAGAAATATTCATGTCTTACACGTTTATTGTTTCTTTGATTTACTTTTGTCGTCAATTCCCTTTTGTTAGTGAGAATAGACCCCAGGTACTTAGATTCTTGAAGTCATTCAAAGGTGTGCCCGTCAACAACAATAGAAGGAAGGAAAGCTTACAGGCGTGATATAACGAGATTTTTGTGTTATCATCGTTCACCACCAGCGCAATTTTCTTAGCATTGTGGAGAAGTCGGTAAGTATCGGCGCATATTTGCTACAGGATGTCACCAAGAATCACATCATCAATGACAAGATTGTGTCAGCTCCTACCGTCTCTGTTTCTCTGACTCAAACAGTGTCACGGCTTACTTTTTCCAAGGCTAAGTATTGGCACCAATGAATCTCCTTGTCTCAATCCATTTCGAATACTGAAAGCAGGAAGTATTTTGTTTCTAAACCGTACTTGAGAAATTGATTGAGAGTAGCAAGCTGCAATTAGTCGGATGTATTTCGACGGGATTTCAAATTCCTATAACTTTTTCCGTAACACAGAGTGGTCAGGGCCGTCATAAACTTGTCAAAAATCGATTAGGTGTGATATCCGGTCGAACTCGTAAAATTTTTGTTGTATCCTGCCCACTCGCCTAACATAGGGTGCCTAGGAAGCTGTTTTCTCGGATCGCTAGATAAAAATTCAAGCAAATAGTATTAATGGAGTTTATTACAGTAAGTTAAATTGACAATATTTAACTTTGTGAATTCACAAATGTGTGTCGCAAGCAAACGGCGACATGTAAATCATCGACGTCCTCTGGTACATACAATTTCAATGCAAGCAAAACAGTTCAGTTCATAAGTCAGTGCTGTAGCGTTTGTATAACGGCTCTTCTTCCACTCCTCGGGGCTGGGCGGAGGTGCGCTTATATCTCTGCCGCTCCTGCCTTGGTGTCGTCCTAGTTAGCATACTATTGGCTGACGTCGTCTCACAGCCCTCTCTGCTCTTGCGTTCTTCATCTTCGTGCCGGCGCTGGTCGTTACGCTGGAATAATTTTTGTATCAGCTGGCACAAGGTAAAGGTACGAACAAGAGTCGATATACAAGGACCAGGTCACACTGATTTCTTATTTTTTTGCCATTATTTATTTATTTATTTATTTTTGAGTCATCAGTCTTCTGTCTGGTTTGACGCGGCCTTCCACGAATTCCTATCCTGTGCCAACTTTTACATCTCAGAGTAGCACTTATAACCTTCATCTTCAATTATTTGGTAGATGTATTCCAATATCTGTCTTCCCCTACAGGTTTTACCCTCCGCAGCTCCCTCTAGTACCATGAAAGTTGTTTCCTGATGTCCCAAATGGTCAACTATTCTGTCTCTTCTCCTTGTCAGTTTTTTTTTTTTTAATATATTCCTTCCCTCCGTCGATTCTGCGGAGAACCTCCTCATCCCTTACCTTGTAAGTCTACCTAATTTTTAACATCGTACTGTAGTACCACATTTCAAACCCGTCGATTCTCTTCTGTTCCGGTGTCCCCACAGACAATGTTTCACTACCATACAATGCTGTTCTCCAAACGTACATTCTCAGAAATTTATTACTCAGCCACATTGATAGCGGCCTATAATCCCCTCAGCCAACAGTATCATGCGATTTGGCAGCTGCGTTATAAGGACTTTATAACCAGTTACAAGTAATGAAATTCCTCGGTAGTTGGACACTTGTGTAGCAGCGCACTCCCTTCTTCAGAAATAATTTCTGCTCTCTAAATAGTAGATATTAACAGCTTCTGTGCGTCCATCAGTATTTCACATCCAAAGCGAAGCGTTTTTTCTGTGATGCCCCTACGCCTTGGGACCCTGTTGTTCTTGAGGGTCCTTAGCGAAACACTGATGTCTTCCCCTAATGGTTCAGGCACTTCAACTCTATCGGATTGTTCCCTTATCTGTGTTGTCGACGCTGTTCAAATGCAGTGATTCAGTAAGTTCTCAAAATGTTTTTTTTTTTTTAATAGGTTTGCCTGCCGTAACCGTGATACCTACAGTTGTGCTCTATCAAAACCACGGTTCGGCTGTTTTGGTACACTAAGTAAATGATGTAGTGTATGGTAATAATTCTGGTAGTATTTGTAGCATTGGTAGGGAAAGAAACATAAATGAATATATATGAGAAAAACTGGGAGTCAGCGACGTCCCTTTGTTATTTTGTTTGTTTTGTTGTTTGTTTTGCAAATAATTAGAACCGAACACCATTCAGTCTTAATTCATCGTTTATTTTGCATCTATACGTAACGTAAATTGCATTTATAAGTAATAAAATTTATTTGATTGCATAATTTCTGCACTTTATGTAATCAAAGCAATTACTTTTGATGCACGTACAGTTTACATCCAAAACATAAGAAATACATATGTATCATTACCGTTGTTATAGAACATTCTTCATCATGATCAAAGCCAAGAGTTTCCTGTTGTTATTGATAAATGCGAAAGCTACTTAGGAACAGCAGAAACATATTTTGTCTGAGTTTGACGAAATATCGAAGCGATGTTTGATGTATTTTTGTTTCGCGTTTCTTTTTCTTTTATTACCCTTTTGTTGAGGAAATTGCGTTTTTTTTGCTATAATAGTTGTATGTTTCACGTTCAAATCAATGATTATCGAACAAAATCTGAAGTAAACATTGGCAATTTCAATTTTGCTATAAATATTATTTAGTTGTAATTACTAGACAGGAGTACAGGTATGTAGAACAGAAATGTTCTTTGACGGTTCATAGCTTCCGGGTTTTAGGGGAATCTAGTATGACACTGATCTCACATGTAGAGAAAGAATCGTTATGAGATAACGTCCCATAGCTACTTAAAACATCTAACGTACAGGACAAAATGTACTACGAAAACTATCGTAGTCTGCCCTTACTTGTAATAGTCTGCAGTGGCCTTCGGTAGTTTAACAGCTCTAGTGGAACCACGTCACCACCATCGGTAGACACCTCTGGTAAATATTGTGACCTGGGAAAGGAGCTCGACGAATTTGGTTCTTCGACCGCTTTTATGATGTTCCCTTTTCTTCTTCCTTGCGAGACGATCTGTGTTGCGACGCGCCTTGCAGTGTGCTATATTTACATCTTCATCTCATCTGGGCTTTGGATAGGCAGTGGCGGAGTCTTAAGAGTTACAATGTATAACCAAAGAAATCTCGACAAATCTCAAGGTCACGTCCAGCCCATGAGGGGTCCAGACGAGGAGGACTCGACGGCCGGCTGGCAGGCCACCTGCCAGCTGAGTTGGCGGTCGCCGGCCGCACAGCTGGTTCCAATTGCTTTTGGCGAGACGCTGCCGGGCGCTGGAGAAAAAATTGCGCTCTCCACGGCTGCGGGCCGAGTGTGTGCGCGCGCCGTCTAAATATAGCGGCGGCTGTGGCCGCGGCGCCCCCGTCGCGGGCCCCCAGACCACTCGGCGAGAGTCCGGGGCTCGAACAGAGCCGCCGGCTCGAGGCACGCGGCAGTCTTTACTGCCGCAGTCGTAAACCGCTTCCGGCCGCGGCGCTGCTCCGTGCCCAGCGGTCGCGGCCGCGGAGTGCCGGCGCCACTTCTGGGAAGCCGTCTCTTCGTCCCCTGCTCGCCCCGTCTCTCCGCTACGAATGAACCTGCTTCGATGCTTCCATGTCAGTTATCCCAAATAACTAAAAATGATTTTAAAATGATTCTGACACCAAATCCACAATTTTAAGTATACAATTACAGCCCGATGACTAGTTTCGGTTGTTTTCTGCAACCACCTTCAGATCTATAAACAAATGAGGGGAAAATGGCCCAGAAATATTGTACAATCAAGTAGGGTATAAAACAATGTATAACAGAAAAATAACTGACAACCCTTCGAGTAATCTGCAACACTTTGTTCTGTTTGTGTAGACCGGAGTGTTCATCCTCCCAGACGCCCAGTCCGAGTTTCAGTTCCGTAGTGAGCGAAAGGCTATTTACAATTTGTACAGAAACCAGATGGCAGTTATAAGAGTCGAGGGGCACGAAAGGGAAGCAGTGGTTGGGAAGGGAGTGAGACAGGGTTGCAGCCTCTCCCCGATGCTATTCAATCTGTATATTGAGCAAGCAGTAAAGGAAACAAAAGAAAAGTTCGGAGTAGGTTTTAAAATCCATGGAGAAGAAATAAAAACTTTGAGGTTTGCCGATGACGTTGTAATTCTGTCAGAGACAGCAAAGGACTTGGAAGAGCAGTTGAACGGAATGGACATTGTCTTGACAGGAGGGTATAAGATGAACATCAACAAAAGCAAAACGACCATAATGGAATGTAGACGAATTAAGTCGGATGATGCTGAGGGAATTAGATGAGGAAATGAGACACTTAAAGTAGTAAAGGAGTTTTGCAATTTGGGGAACAAAATAACTGATGATGGTCGAAGTAGAGAGGATATAAAATGTAGACTGGCAATGGGGAGGAAAGCGTTTCTGAAGAAGAGAAATTTGTTAACATCGAGTATAGATTTAAGTGTCAGGAAGTCTTATCTGAAAGTTTTTGTATGGAGTGTAGCCATGTATGGAAGTGAAACATGGACAATAAATAGTTTGGACAGCAAGAGAATAGAAGCTTTTGAAATGTGGTGCTACAGAGGAATGCTGAAGATTGGATGGGTAGATCACATAACTAATGAGGAGGTATTGAATAGAATTGGGGAGAAGAGGAGTTTGTGGCCCAACTTGACGAGCAGAAGGGATCGGTTGGTAGGTCATGTTTTGAGGCATCAAGGGCAGCGTGGAGGGTAAAAATCGTAGAGGGAGACCAAGAGATGAATACACTAAGCAGATTCAGAAGGATGTAGGCTGCAGTAGGTACTGGGAGATGAAGAAGCTTGCACAGGATAGAGTAGCATGGAGAGCTGCATAAAACCAGTGTCAGGACTGAAGACCACAACCACAACAACAGCCATTAGGTGATTTTTGACATCGCCATAGGAGATGTTGTGTTTTTGTTGTGTGTCACGAAAATGGAACAGCAGAATTGAGAGCAAAATTATGCCACCAAGTTTTGTGTTAAACTACCGAAATGCACGAGTGTGTCCTTTGGAAAGTTGTAACGGGCCTACGGGGAATATTTGTTATGAGGAGCACAGGTTTATCACTGGCAAAACCTTTTTGGAAGGCCGAAAACACGTTGAAGATAAACTTCCCACAGGGGGATCTTCAACTTCAAAAAGCGTCGGAAACGTCGAACATGTGCGTACTCTTGCGAGATCAAACCGAAGTTTAAGAATAAGGAATGTTTGATGACCCATTAAACTTAAGCACTTTCACCGTACATGAAACTTTGACCGAAGCTGTACACATGCGTAAGGTTTGTGCCACACAGGTGCCACAAGTCCTCACAACTGGGCAGAAGGGAAATTGAAGAACAGCGTGCGTTGATCTTCTTGACAGGTCTGCCAATGCTCATGAATGTTTCAGTCGTGTGATCACAGGCGATGACACTGTATTTTTCAGTACGTTCCTGACACAAAGCGGCAAAGTGAGGAGTGGCAGACTGATACATCTCCTCGATCAAAAAAAGCTCGAATGAGCGAACCAAATATGTTTTTTTTTTGACAACAGGTGTATCATGCATAAAGAATTTGTTCCTCCAGGACAAGCCGTCAGCCAAATTTTTTGAAAGATGTTCATGAAAGGCTTAGGAAAATGGTAAATGGAGTGAGACAAGCCTATGCGTCTTCAGGACAACGCCTCTTGTCACACGGCCGCTTGCAACACGGAATTTTCGAACTCAAAGGGCGTTTCTGTTGTACCACAGGCCCTCTATTCACCTGATCTGGCTGCTTGCGACTTTTTTCTTTTTCCGAAATTGAAAGTGTCTTAAAAGTATGTCATTTTGGGACTCCGCAGAATAGAGAATGTCCGACATGTTAAAGGTCCTATCAGTTGAATCCTTCCAGCGCTGCTGCCAAGACCGGGTACAAACACTCAACCGAGGTATAGCTGCCAAAGGAAACTACTTTGAAGGAGACAATATTGTTGTTTGAAAAAAAGAAAGAAAACTTCGGTAGATAAAAAATTAGTTTCATAAGTTTTCTCACACACCTCCTAAGGAGAGCCACCTGTATTAGTAAAATTGAAAATGTATCAAATCCACTTAACAGTAGTGTGTATGTAATATGAACTTTCAAGTCGTAAAAAAGCGGTGAACATCACTGAAAATCATCATCATTCGCTGTAGCCATGCAGTGAAATGGATTTGTATTGTGTGCCAACAAGACTGACAGTATGTAGCTAAAAACTTTATCATAAGCGAGCCAGGTTGTAAACCTGCCGAAAGAATTTAAAACTAAAAATTCTTAAAAAGCTTATACCTAAATTCAAGTAAATTTTAAAATTGTAAGAATAACAAGGCAGTCAAAATAAAGTTACAAGGCAGGGCAGCTGTGCTATGAACTGCCTACATGCCATATGTAGGACACAGATCCTACGTAACTGTCACTCAATCAAGACAAAAATCTAGAATGGTTGTACCTAGGTTCAGACCATTGTAAAACCACGAAAGCATCAATGGAATGTAGCTAAATTTACAAGACAGGGAAGCTGCCTTATATAGTTACCTGGAAGAATGATACATAAAATAAGTTCCTATGTATCTGTCAAATGATGAAAAAAACACCGTAGCGCCAAAAATATGAGTAACACACTATATTCTCGCAAGATGACGATAATGAAGCAGAAAAACTGCCAGTTGCATTAGTGAAACTTGCAACACGTGCCAGTGATTTGCTACTGTAGTGCAGGTATCATAGTGAGAACTGTATATGCACTGGTACAAGAATTGTCAGCTGTTCCATAGCTGTAAACATGCACACCAAACAAAAGGCAGTGATTTTATAAAAAATCTATGTGATCAACAGCCATAAAGTGAGAGAGGAGTACCATACACTGATTTACAAAGGAGTTATCTAGCAGGGTTATAAAATAGTGATCTTCATAATATGTGTACAGTTTGAAAAAGTAAATCCATCCCGCTTGGCAAGACACGTCAAAAGTAATTACATTTAGAAAGATTGCCACAGCAAATAGTAAATTGTATCGTATGCGTAATGTTTGTACAAAATAAAAAATAAAGTCGAATAAAATTAAGATAATATTAACTGTAGAATATTTTCTTAAGCTACCTTTCCTCCTTTTGTGAACAGATGGTTATAGAAAATAAACGCACTTTGCCCTCGTATAATGAAAATGGCAGTCTATTATAAAACGTTTTTACAATAAAAGGTTTTTAATCAATAAATTACGTTAAGACAGGCGTCTTATCCCTTACAATGTCAAGCTTCACTAAGATGATTAAGATGATCTTTCTTCTGAAACGACTTATGAAACTAGAACGAGATTGGAGGTGTAATCTTGGATACAATACTTTTTTCACGTCTGACACCAGACATTGTGAAACGTGGCATACAGGGGTGGTCAAAAAAATGCAGACACCACGAACGCAATATATCACCATATTTAATGTGGTGTACAAGAACTGCTGCCATTCAAAACAGCTTCCAGTCGCCTCGAATTGGGTAAATACAGGTACGACTTTCAAGAGAACCTTACTTCATTTCTCCTGTAAACTAGACCAAGCTTCAGGTAAACGTGACAGAAGTGGCTACTGAACACGCACCCTTTTCTCCAAAAGAGACTACAGACTCAGCGGTAGTGGCTGCGTTGCCCAGCTGAAATGCGACAGCTCATCCTCGTGTTCATAATATCAGTCCTGGACGATGCGAGCTGTGTGAACAGGGGTACTCTCGCCTAGGAGTGCAGCATCACCACTGGGAAACAAACACTGCACCATGGGGTGGACCTGATCAGTCAAAATGATGACATAATCCTTGGTAGTAAAGCGGTCTTGCAGAGTAACCACAGAGCCCATGATATACCACGATATCGTGGAAATCTCACGATCAGGATCTTGTTCAAAGACTTAATACTGCCATTTTTACTATTCGAACGGTATGAAAAGTGTGTGATACTTCGACACGTAAATTAGTCTACTTTTCTTATTTTCATTCACTTATGTCGTATGGTATGTTTTGGGGTAACTCTTCCCATTCTAGAAGGATATTTTTGGCTCAGAAACGGGCGCTTCGGGCAATAAGTGGTGTGAGTTCACGAACCTCTTGTCGACCTCTGTTCACGAGTCTGGGTATTTAAGCATTGGCCTCTCAATATGTATATTCCTTATTGTCGTTTCTTGTTACCAATATTAGTTTATTCCCAAGAATAAGCAGCTTTCACTCGGTTAATACTCGGCAGAAACCTCCATTTGGATCGGACTTCCTTAACTCTTGTGCAAAAAGGTGTGCAGTATACCGCTGCATCCATTTTCAATAAGCTGCCACTCGAATTCAAAAATCTTAGCAGTAATCCACGCGCTTTCAAATTGAAACTGGGGTCACTCCTTCTATTCTGTCGAGGAGTTCCTTGAAAAATTAAGTTGATTCTTATTGTATTGCTGATAGCGTTTACTTAAACTTATGGACTGACGTTTTTTGGCTCATGAACATTTATTTTTATCTGTTTATTACTTTTATGTTGTAAGTTCATGTACTGACACGTTCCATGACCTTGGAGATTTTCTCCTCAATTTGGTCCTACGGAACTTGACGTGCAAATAAATAAATAAATAAATAAAAATCACTGCCCAGATCGTCACCAAATCGCTGTCATGTTTCACTCTAGGGAAATAAACCCGGCCAGAAGTTGGAAACAGTGTGAAACAGACTCATCCGATCAAATAACTTTCATTCATTGCCCCATCACTGATGAGTGGTTTTGGAATTCCAGCTCGCCCTGCGTTCCCAGCTTATCGAGTTCCCGCCCTGTTTTATTGGTGGTGACAGAGTTCACAAGTGCAACATTAGATCTGTTATGACTTTTGCAGCTGTCGTCCTCTTATTTTTCGCCACAGCCCTCTTCTATGACAGTTCGTTACGATAACTCAATACACACTTTCGTCGGTGTTGTGGCTTAGCGCGTGAGCTTTTCCAGCTTTCCCTGTATGCGGTATAAATTTTCGATACAGTGTCTCTTGAAACACCAAACACTTCAGCTGCCTTTATTGCGGATACACCCGTGAAACTAGCCCCAACAATTTGGCCATGTTCGCATACACTTAACTCTGCCATAATTTACTCACAACTACACAGAACACTTTTCTTGTCACCACGGAAACTTGCAACGTATTGAGGACATTCGACAGGAGCTGTTCGTGGGCAACTAGAACAGCGCAACCTGCAGACTTAGCTAGCGTCTGCATTTATGTTGAAGCGCATATATCTCGCGGGCTTCCGTGTTTTTATACAACCCTTGTACACAGTGAGCCCAAAAGGGTCACGATATTTATTTTAATGCTGGCATGGAAGCGAGGTCAGTGCACTCATTACAGTAACAGCTTGAACTAAAAACTCTCAACAACAGGTGTGCATTCGACCAATCAATTGTGAACAGATAGTGTAAGTCAGCCAGTCCACATGCAGCTGTAATGCGTCAACATTGTTACGTCACAAATCGCTGTGGAGCAACATCTCGAAAAACATTCTCCATAACGTTTCGAAGACGAGAAAAGTGTGAGCAAAGTTTGATCCGCATACCTTGACTCCAGAAGACAGTCAACTACGCTTCGACGCCTTCGGCGACTTGATTGAAATTAAAATCACAGACAGTTCTTTCCCAAAATTAATCATGAGTGGTGAGCCAACTAGGTATTGTTAATACGAAACTGACATAACTGACATTCAAGCTAATATGATGCCCCAGTTGAACAACGTCCCAAAGAAGGAACTGTCTGACAGTTTCACAAGGTTGAATGGAGGTTATTTGCGTTGTGTTCAATTGGGGGGAGACTACATAGGGAACCTGAAACATTCAGACAACCATCTCGAATTTTCTCAATTTTTTTTATCTATCCAGCCTTGAAACATTTTGAAGTGATGGAGCGCAACAGTGGTTCTCAACTTCATTTAACCCAGCGCCCGCATGTTGCTCTGGAAGGATAGCCTGCGTTCCCTCCCGCCTCCCACAAACCAGTCACCACCGCCGTAAGTGGTCCTCATTTACATTCGCGTTAGAAATTCAAACGCGTTTTACTTACTGCAATACAATATTTATTATACTGAAGGTATATGGAGCAATGCCATCAATAACTAACATTCGACTTTTACTACAGTATACTATGGCGTCATCTTCATGTGTATCTAATTAGTTAGATGAGTTATCTTGCTCATGAGTGAGATGATGCCTCAGAATGACACTTCAAAATTAATGTGTCAGATTTGGAAACCATATGTATAGAAAACCAATGAAAATGCCTCATTTTGGCATATTTTCTCAGGTATTCTTGTTTTTATTTGTTTCTTTTTACACGATTTCCGAATATAACACATATATTAGCAATAGCAGGAACGCACCATTGTGAGTAATTTCAAACCAGAACGCAAGGAAATTTATGTAACTGCCTAAACACCGGTTCGAAACCTGTAACAGCGCTACTTGTGTAAATAAATATTATTATTAACGTTCGCTGGTTGCTGTTTTCTTCTTTGCAAGAATCAGCTTGTTTCGTCTTACTATAATCTTCATGCCTACTGGTCTACTCGTTCTGTTCGATTACTCGATACTTTGCTGAAGCTATTTTGGATCAGAAGCAAACAAGAAAATGTCACCTGACATACATTTGTAAACATCTTCCAAGGAGCAGAAACTAATTTTGGTGAAACGACCTCCATTACCTAACTGTTATCTTAATTCTGAGCTCTATTGATGTAATCTGGTGGAAACTATTGTCTTGCAGTAAATATTCTTCAAGAAAGTGATGTAGGTAGGTTTTATTCTTTGGAAGTTGTTCAGAAATACATCTAGAGGAGATAAGCAAAAATTTTGTACTGGTACTGATAAACAAATGCTGCGTACAGAGTGGTTGTTAGTCTATTTTCCGTTGTGTGCCACCATGTGTGAGACGTACTAGGAAGCTGTGTTTGACTTGGCGGCACTGCAAGCTCCTAACGTCACGGCAACCCGCTGTGCTCGTTCCGCCATTGAGGGAGCGAAGTTCTGTAGAAGCAAATCGACATGAGATTTCTTACCTACACGCAAGAATCTCGTTTATCCCGACTTGTGGAATTGGGTGTAATCCGGATTACCGAAAATCCAGAAAATCCGGAAAGATTCTGCTAGATTCAAAGATTACATATATTACAACATATAAACCTTTTATTTTGGCACCAAGGAAAAACACTTCTCGACACCTTATCTCTATATTTGTCGTAGTCCACTCACGTTTATATTCTAAAATAGTGTGTCTCTTTTGTTTAAAACTTGGAACGCGTCTGAGAGCAGCACGATCGTGTAGAATTGTTTGCAGCTGACGCTCTAGGTAAACCATTCGTTTTTCCAGCTGTGCCGTTAACTTCGCACGCTCTCTTTTTCCCACTGTACCAAACGAGTAATATCTCGTACAGTGTTTCATTTCTTGCTTTCTTTATTGTACTACGGCTCTGCTACCTTCTTTAGTCATCATTTTCTTTTCGGTTCTCCTTCGGTCTAACACAGTTGATGCCTCTAAACCTATTGTTTCTAACTCTTTGCAGTTCGTGGCTCCCCTGACCCACTACGTTGTTCCCGTGGCTCCGCTGTAGCATACCTTGTAAAACTGAAATAACTAGTAAAAAATTGAATAAAATACGACTCCCTTCAATGCGGCACTTGAGCTTGCTTCTTGTTACAAAACGTTTCAAATCTGAGAACTATGAGATACAGCGTGCATCGTTTCCCTCTCCACATAAAGTCTTGACTTGTACTTGGTTTTGGTTTTGACAGACACTGCCGAAGAACTCCCCCCCCAAGATAGGAGATTGTAAAAGTAATTAATGAATTCAGTGCATTCTCGCTGAAGCTTGGAAACTCTTTTCTTACTTAATACCAAAATGTTGGCATGTCATTTATGACAACTTAAATTTTAGTGAAGAATCTGATGGAAGTTCTATAAGCTCTTCCTATTCTGTGGCACTGAATTTGAAAGGAGAATAATTACTGAAGGGATTTTAAATTATTGAAACCTTTCACAGTTTTTACGAAAGAATTTTTCAAAATGAACATGAAGTTGAGATAAATGTCCTTCAATTATAATATGTGCAATAAGGCGTGTCTCATCGTCGTTTATAAAATGCTGGGAACATGGAAAGCAGTCAATTTCTTCTCTGTCATTTATTTTTCTCTTCTAAAAACAAGCGTCTTGTTGAAGGCCAAAACTTTGTCAATAAGCTGAATGAAGTAAGATTCGCTTCCGTGCAGAGACTTATCCAGTGAGTTTAGCTTCTCAAATACATCACGTAAAAATACGACCTTTAATAGAATCTATGTGTCTAGAAAGCACTTAGCACTGATACGATTTTCTTCTTGCAGATAAGAACAGACTTCTCGCCCAAGTTCAAACCTGAGTGCTAATACATTTCCCCTGGAAAGCCAATAAGTGCTACTATAAAATAAGAAAGATGCATGTCCAGCATCCTTATCCTGATCCATTTGTCTAAAAAATCTAGCTTTCTGAGGATGCATTGTAATAAAGTTCACCATACTCGTAACAGTTTACAGTACCTGATTCAGATCAACACCAAACTGTTGCGAAGCAAGTGCTTCTCTTTGTAAATGCGGTGGGTCCACATAATATCAGGAACTCTGCCGAGGATATGTGCTTCTAGACCACTGTAACACCCCGACATGATCACGCTCCATCAGTACACACACCAACACAGTGAGTCCAGTTAATCTGATTTTCTGTCATGAAGTTTTCCACTATTTCGAACAAATATTTGCCCACCGTATCTCTTTGCCGTTCTTTCAAAAAGGGGATTTCTTTACTTCTGTCATCAAGAAATCACACGTGGCAAATTAAATGAATATGTCTATTGCTATCAATCGCCTCATGAAGGTGCAAACTGAAATCTCTCCCACTAATTTTTTCTATGATTTTTTCATAAAGATTATCTCCTAAATCTTAAATTCGACGACGAATTGTAGTCTCATACATAGGACTCTGTGAAACTGTTTTGCCATGGACTGCCCAAGCATAATAGATACCATGTCAACAGCATACGGTAGAATTAGTTCTTCGGCATCGTACCGGCTTCCTTATATTTTGATGCTCGGTAAGATATACTGTAGCACGCTAGAAACTGTTTAGTCGAGATTTTCGCCTGCTTAGAAAATAATGATTTCTGTTCTTGCATTTTATTCAGTTTCCTAGAAAAAGATTCTCTTGATTTGTCTACGTTATTAAGAACACTTGCTAAATGACGCTTTAATTTGCTAGGTAACATAAGTTCAACAGAAATTACTTTCAAACATAAAACACAATATGGACGCTCTTCATTGTTCACAACAGTGCACCTGAATCCCGAATCGAAGTAGGTATCGTCGTATTTACTGTACTTACATTTCCTATCTTCATTACTGCTTTCCTTGTTGTCTTCAGCAAGTTCTAGGTTTTTGCTTCCATCTGATAAATTTAAAATCTTTTCCATAATTTATAGCCTTTATCAACTTTATAACAAAGTCACAATATAACAAAAACTGGTTGAAAGCAAAGCAATCACTGCTGGTTCTAAGTTTAACGCGCGGTAGTTCAGCTTCGAGGTTACGACTGTTGACGAAGGCTGGCAACATCTAAAGTGGAATTTCTAAGAGGCCACACCGATTGACACCAGAAATGAAATATCCCACAACTGCCTTCTTTTCCACTACTAAAAAAGAAATCCACGGCGCCCAACCAGTCATTCATGGAGCACCTGCGCCGCGGCGCACGGGCTGAATGTCAGTGCTCTACACTACGTTCTACAGCTATGTTTTTTAGTTTGCCCTTTCTGTCTAGTATTTCCAGCTCTTTGTCCATCGAAATGAACACTTACTTTCGCTCCGAAGGCATTTGGCACATGCACACTCAAAGCACGGTAACACAAGGCAACAACCATAACTCATTAAGGAACAGATGCACAGTGACGGGAGTAAAGGTATCTGGAAGCGAGGGACCGAGATCTCGCTACCTGTGGCGCAACATAACTGCTGCGCATATACCGTAACGTACTAAATGTGTACCGTACATTCCCGTGTTAAAAAGGGAAAGGAAACAAAAGATTAATTGGATGAACTGGAAATCCGGATAAATGAGGGTGGGACAAAGGAGGTTCTTAAATACTTAAGAAACAAACTATTTATTTCAAGTAGAACCATAACCAGTTTCAAAAAACAAATCCTTAGATAGCTGTATGCGTCCATTTGCAGTCATTTACTGTACATTGCGTTGATGATAAGATGTCGACAGTTCCCCGATGTCTTCAAAGTAGATGTGCGCCCAGCAGAACGTACTTAAACTTCTGTCCATTAAAACGGTAACAACAGAAAGAATGGCAAATACCCGAGTCGTACTTTAGTGCCCATACAGTATAGTTGAAAGAACACACGACTAAATTTGTAAGTGATTTGAGGTATGCACATATACAGAGCTGTATACCGTCCCTTTCACTACACCTTCGTTGCCTACCGTGACGTAGGTTGAAAGGTCTCTGTTGGATTCCTTTCATGTTTGATTTCTTAAATCTGTTGTCATTTATGGAATAAATTCCTCTTCTAAATTTACTGTGGCGTTTCTGACTATCTGGGAGGAGACTGAGTAGTGGAACGTGTTACCTTTACACGTAAACAAGAACGAACTGTCACACTACTACACTTTAAAACACAGTTTATATGTAATTCATGTCACACAGTCTCATACGGAACCTACATCCGCTTTCTGTTATATACTGTATATGATAAGATACTGTCATCCCCCTTCCCTTCTGTGTGAGAGGATGAATGATCAAATGTGTTTGTAGTTGCATGCTTGAGGGTAGCAGACAAGGCTGTCTGCTAGAGAACAGTAGGACCAACGTCGGAACAGGTAGCTACGCTTTCTTAAAGCAGAGAGGTTTCTATCCTTAGTATGGTTCTGTCCGTCCGTTGTCATGTTGGTATAGGAAGCTGCCCCTCTGGCCCCTTCCGTTTGTCTTTGTGAGCCACCCTCAGGAAGCACGCTCGGTAGTAGGGCAGTTGCAGTCTGGCGGTGGCGAGCGTCTGAAGTGGTAAGATCTCCGGCTAAGCCCGTGTCCGCTAAGTCCATAGGACAATGGATTTGTTAAGTTCAGCCTAACTGAAAATTTAATCATCTTTATTTCGGGTTTAACTCTAAAATATCTAAGGTTATCTTAAATTGCAGCGTAGTGTAATTCTCGTGTGAAGTTCATATTATTTTCCGGTTGTTGCTTTGTTACTACTTTGTGAGTAAAGTGGAACCACGTGTTGATCAGTAACTCTAACTAAGATCAATCTTAAATGCGAATGCCTGTGTGATTATAACGTCTCGTCTTGACAATATTTTCAATATAGCAACTTTTCTTTATGTTCAACCCACGTGGGGTGTACTTTGCGAGACCAGTACCACGTGCTTATATAACTGTTTGACCCGTCAGGTTAACAGTAAGACGTTAATAACCAGTTCGAGGTTTTTCTTTTGTAATTTGCTTTTCGATCTAATTTATTTTAATTATCAAAATTATTGTGGAGTTATACGCTTTGTGTAAACCAAGTTGACCACGTGAAGCATGTGGTGTAATCATCAAAGTAGCCCTCAGCTATTCTTTTTGGGAAGATTTCACAAAGAGTTAATATGAATTTAGTATACCAGTGTGTGGTAATTACATGACGGACAGGATTGTGCTACGAACGTAATTTCTTTGGGTGAAAATTTGAATCTGTTGGTAGTGGTTAATTTTCTGTTGCATATGTTTCAATGTTCTTTGTATGTTGTTTTATGAATGCAGTGTTGTATGCAGGCTCCCAATCTTGGCTCCATATTTGATGTGTTCCGTAAGATTTTCACAATCCTAAATAAGGCAACAGCTTGTTACGAGTAGAATTTAATATGCTGAAATTTCAATGACCAATCTTAAAAATAAATTTCCAAATATAAACTGATTTCTTTCTTGTTATTTAAATTCTCCTTTTTATATATATATTACCGATTGTTGTATGACTATTAAAAGATTATCATTAATGTTAGTCTGTTTGGGAATTTGGTAAACTTAGACTAGATACCTGATGAAACAGTAATACAAGATTAACTTCGCCAGACAGCTCACAGCTTTTAACCCGGTTTTATTGTCAGTCAGTACCGCTTTCATCATAGCAAAATTAAAGTAGCAACGTTACAAGGTCTCTACTTTCTTTGTTGTCATGAAGTGGGTTATGGTACGAGTCGGGGAGTTCATTTAATTATCGTACATTTGATTCCAGATTGAAAATAACCATTAATTGTTACGGCTAACCTTCCTCCAATGTAACCACACTTCACTGAACACAATATGCCACCTCTCTCAACTGAGCTATGTAATCAGAAATTTAATTAATACTGGAACCATTTCGTTCGAGCAACTTTCTTATCATCGATAGGCTAATCATATCAAATTCTCACGACCGACTCCTGCAATCAGTAACTAAGACAGCACTTCAATAACTTTGGTGACCATCTCTCACTGCCAGCGGCGCCAAACTGAGGGCAGAGCAGAGCCATTTTTGTTGTTGGAGACGTAGTTTTACTTAGTCCAACAACTTGCCATTGTTATTGTATGCAAGATTTTCATCCACACATCGGTAATAGGACGAGCTGTGAGAACGCTAACCTTACAATTGCCAGCTTTGGTAACAACAGTGCTCTTACGCGACTGCGCGCCGAGTCGATCTGGATGAGACAACGGGCACGTCGGTCCACGATGCTTCAGGTCTAAGCCAGACTCCGCCAGTCATAGTGGCTGCCGAGAGCGTCTTGGTGACCTATGACCAGAGATGTTTTCAGCTGCTCATTTATCTATGTGCAAATATCTGGTTTGTCAGCTAAATGGAAATAATAATCCTCTTCGTAATTGACGCCACGTCTAGGAAACGTGATGTCTTTTATTATTGTTTTTTGTGTACATAACCGTCTTCAACTTGGAGTTAGTGAACGGGGCACGTAATGCAAGACAACTACCATCTGTATAAGCGCCTTCGTAGCCCAATACTCAGGAGAACAAATGCTTGAATTCAACACCACCTTTCCAGACAAAGTCCTAGAGGCAGTGGTTTGCCTTTGTCTTCTTCCACCTGTTGTGAAGTATCAATTGAGTATCTGTGTCGGGTGGATGACTGGGATGAGTGCTTTTACAGTGTAAGAACCCTGGAACCTGGAAAAAAATATTTTTTCGTCCAAATCTTCAAATTTGTGGCTTTGAAATGAGCAAACTCTCTCTCAGATTCATAGTTGGCTTTCTCTTGAACTGCCAGAAATATGTTGTTGACCAGAAACGGCTGCGTCTTATTCTCATGTAAATGAGTACACAACAGCATTGTCATACAGTACAAGGTCAGAAAGTTTCCGTCAGGGCGTTGCTCTAGCGTATATACAACGTAGCGCGACTCCGATGCGATTATATAAGCACCAACATGTAAACAAGGAATTGTGTGCCATTCGTGTTTCCAATGTGCATGAGGTATGTGGTGCCACCGCCAGACACCACACTTGCTAGGTGGTAGCTTAAATTGGCCGCGGTCCATTTAGTACATGTCGGACCCGCGTGTCGCCACTGTGTGATCGCAGACCGAGCGCCACCACAAGGCAGGTCTCGAGATACGGAATAGCACTCGCCTCAGTTGTACGGACGACTTTGCTAGCGACTACACTTACGAAGCCTTTCTCTCATTTGCCGAGAGACAGTTAGAATAGCCTTCAGCTAAGTCCATGGCTACGACCTAGCAAGGCGCCATTCGCCTTACATAGTTTGATAGCTATCGTATGAAATGTCTCATCAAGAATGCTGTATTAACAACAAGGATAATTAAAAGTTAAGTATTCGAGGAGCTGCATACTTTTCTTATTAGAATTCACTACTTATCCTGTTCCAGAATTCACGCCAGTCGGAGTGTGTGTACGCGTGCCTTTCTTTCGGCTACCCGTCACTGTGGACTGGCTGCCTTGACAGTCCATTACAAGGTAAATGCGAATAAGTGAACTATGGTGACGTAATTACCAAATGCGTCCAAAAAGTCCACCTGATGTTATTCTTTTTTTGTCTGCCAAAGTACAAACATCGGTAGACATTCGTCAGAGAGTGAAGAATGTGAAAGGGGCAGCATATCTGTCGAAAATCACCGTTGTGGAATAGTGCCCCAAATTCCATGCTGGTGGCGATCCGACACTGCCCTCTAGTTCTGATCTCACCCAATGTGTTTATCATGCCTTAATCCCTCGAAATAGGCATTGAAGTATCGACGGTTCCTGTCGGATGAGATTGTGCTGCAGCAAGTTACAGACTCCTTCTCACAGCAGGAGACAGTGTTTTATAAAACGTGTATCTTCAACCTAGTGCGCCGTTGGGATGATTGGCCACGGTGATTTTGACTGATCCTTATACCGATTCTGGACTGTAAGGCCTTCGAACGGACACTTTTTAATAGCCTCTTAAAGATTTGAATTTCAAATCAGAGTGTCAGTTATTTTTATGAGCAACAGTGCTTAAACACGTAAGTTTCAGTGAGGAATTTTCGTTATAAAACCACATCTGTCCAGTTTCAAGTTAAATCGTTATTGTTGTTCTCTTACAGCCATTACGTTGAATGTTCGTTGCTGCCGTTGTGTCAAACTATGCAAATTCAGTCCAGTTCATTCCAGTTACAATTGCACTTGCAGTGCTTACATACTTTTCCACATTTTGTAATTTAATCGCTTGGTTTTGTTCCCAGTTGCAGCATCAGGAGCTAAACTTCGTAACAAGTACTTTTCGTGAGAAGAGTGCAATATCAGAAAGAGAAATATAATTAATACGCAAAATATTGTTATTTTTCTAATGCGCTGCCAAAAAAAAAAACCAAATTGAACTATGCGTCCATATGATAATAGGAGACCGCCCTTAAAAGTCATGACGTCGATGTCAGCACCAATGACAGTGACAGAGAGGACAAAGTGATCAGATAGATTACTCAATAATTATGAAGAAACGAATGATGACAGGGGAAAAAGTAAATCAGACACGTGATCTACCTCCTAAGCATTTCTATTCGCTATATTTTTAGAGATTTCCTGAAAAAATCAATTTCTGATAGTGTTTAAAATCGTCTTAATAGATTTCAGAAAATATCAGTGTTTATTTATCAATCATTCCTGTAGCTAGTTCGATGTGAAATTCAAAAGCAGGATTTCGGAAGAAGGTAGTTGCCTTATAATCTAAGTTTCATGAATTTCTGGTATATTAATATTGACTACCACACTGGGACTCGAAACCAGAACCTTACGAATAGTGGACAATGCTGTTACATAAAGAGCTGGCCAGACGTTAGTAACGTCATCCCCTTACAGCAATACTTCTGACAGTACCTCTCATCCGCCTTCTATTATGGGTAGTTTTTTCCAAAACTGCTCTTTAACCTAATTAATAACTCACCACTGAAATGAGACTCCCAAATCAATTCAGATTATTAGCGACACACTAAAGTATACATGGAGCTGAAGCAAAAACCCATAACTACGAATTTAATGAGTAATTCTTCATTTCAGTTCTATATAGTAAAGTATATGTGTAATGTAATTGTGTAAGCTGGGTCGACTGGCTCACTGTGGGAGAGGTACAATTGCAAGAGAGTCGTAAAATTGTTCCTCGTTGAAAGGCAGAATCACAGTCAGGTAAATATTGAAAGGAAGGTGCTTTCAGAGACGGTTTCCCATGTTCCGATAAGAGTTTCGCGAAAGTTAGGAGGTGGCATTCGGCAGGCTGCAAACTTCGAATGTGAGCAGCTGCATTGAGGATGCAAGAGGACAGAAAAACAAGAAGCACTCGTACCAAGAAGAATATGTTGGACACAAAGAACGCCAGTAGTTTTTGATGTTTAAATTTCGTAAGGGAGCCCTGGACAGGTTAACCAAAATTATTTTTGTAGCAGAGGTGCACACGCGTGGATGCATATATCCAGCTGCTATTATTGCCTGAAACGTAAAACCACCTCGTTGTGGGAGAGATTTCTTTTCACTCCACACTCTAAGAGAGAAATGTGCATTACTGGTTAATCACTGGAGATTGTTTAGGAGAACGGTGATAGTTTCATTGGCTGGAACTCGGAAAGCCTACACTGACTGGCTAACACGAATCCGGTGCTGGCAGAACCAGCGAGATTTTGAGAAGCACAGCAGATAAACACAGCAGATATATCTTTGACGTAGAGCTACAGGGAGGTAGGTGGTGTGCCTCCATCAGCAAATCATAGTCCGTGCAGCGAACTTTACAGCAGGGACTGCGTTTGGTTTTGGATCTTTCGTGAAGATTGGTGTGGAAGTCTGCTACCAACTTAACTGAATTCGTTCATAAAGAAAGGGCATCAGTCACATTTTTTTCGAATTTGAGTTAACGTTGAATTTCACATCTTGAATGTTTATCACATCGTTTTACAAAGAAAGGAGATCGGTCCAGCCTGTCCTTCTCTGTGACTTTGTGATTGGAACGTTAGCTTTTTGTAAAGGAAAGACATCTGTCCGGACTGCAGTCCTACTTTTATGAAATACCCATAGAGGCGCTACGTATTTGCCGATCAGCAGCGCGCTACTTCTTCTTTTTTGTGCATTGTTTTGAGATGATTTAGCTGTGTAACTGCATCATTATTGTATACTGAAGTATTTGATTGTTTTTCGTTATACAGAATTTATACAAATATGTGTTTTATCGCGTCTGACATCCACACTGTGACAATAACGAATGACGATTGTGTTGAACGCGATGTATCGAAAGGAAAATGGAAGTCTGATCCATCACTCTCGAAACTGAATGTGAAAAATCAACGTCGGACCAAATGCTTGGAGTACATTAGTAAAAAAGGAACAATTATACCTGCAAAAACTGTTGAGCCTGCCTGCAGGTAGACTATACTAAAACGTTAATTGCTACAATCTATTATACTGCATATACAACCGCACTTGCTAGTGAGGCTAAGGGACGACCTTAATTTACTAGCTATATGTGCCTGTCTTGTTTCTGTTACATCCCAGGTACAAGAAGAAATATATGCAGAAACTGCCTGCTGGTGAAATATTATCAGTTTATAGACGGACTGCAAGGATCAACAAGTCGCATTCCTACAAGGTCTGACTTATAGACATCCTGCTGCCTGGCGTCGTAAACGAGTGGAAAGTAGTACACGAACAATTACATCCACATTAAGATACCATGTAATGATGGATGAAAAACGAATGGAGGTATGCTTGATAGCGTTCTGTTCATTGCATGGTGTAGGTCTGAAAAGAGTTAGAAGACTTTAGATTCTTTTACTACTTGGTAGGATTCCAAAGGACTTACGAGGAAGTAACCCAAACAGTTTATCACCAAAAACATTACTGCTTGTTAGAGAGCATATCGAGAGTTTATCAGTGTATGAAAGCCATTATTCTGGGTCTGTAATTAAATACTTTGATGAAAGGCTTAACGTTCAGAAATTATGTAGTTTGTTTGAATTGAAACACCCAGATGTTAAGATGGGATTCACATCGTAATATCAGTACTTCAAAACACAATTCAACCAGAAATTAGGTCACCCTCGTGTTGATTGCCGCACTACCTGTGCGGCTCTGAAAATCAAAATAAAGAGCTCAAATTTGGGCGATGCAGCGGAAAGAATTGCTTCCGGTGAGATGATAGTACACCAGTGGAGAACAAAGGAATTTTATAACACATTAAACGAGTCTCAAAACAATCAAAATGAAAACAAGACTCATGCAATTTGACTAGATTATATGCAAAATTTAATTGTGACAGTAATTCCCTTCTTGGAATCATACTACATACGTCAAATTAATGTCAATTTTTTGCCATTCTTAACATCAAAGAGAATACTGCAAAACTATATCTGTGCCATATAGGGGATGCAAAAAGGGTTTCAGTAAGGTATGTTTATTTCTCATGGACTATGTGAAAAATGAAGTCACCGCAACTGCTGAAGAACTGCGTACTTATTCTGATAATTGTGGGGGCCAAAATGAGAATTTTTTCCTTCCCAAATATCTTTGTGCACTGACAGATACAGAAAGATTTTAAAACAATGAACAATATTTTCCCAGTGAGAGGGCACAGTTTCATGCCATGCGATCGAGATTTCAGCATCATTATGAGGTCGCTGAAATGAGTAGATCATTGGTACAGAATGAGTTATATAATGCAGAGGATTATTCACAACTGAAATAATCTCAACAAATTCGTTGTGAAGTGCATCCAGACTCCTGACATTTTAGATTTCAAAGCTGTTGGCCTCAGTTTTACTCCAAGACCGCAGTTTCAGTGGAGACTAGATGTAGAATGATCTAGATCAAAGACAAAATTCATTTTAACACTCAGTCGTTCTCGCATTTGTCTCATAATTCAGAGTTAGAGGGTGTTATCATTGCTAGGGCATTCATTGACGGCTTGAGTATAGACATTTTCAGACTAGATAGTCTCAGTCGAATGCCATCATGTTTGTCAGTAAACACTACATATCCAGCAGGAAAGGTACCCATTAAGATTGAAACAATCTGTATAATTCAGCTACTGATGATAAATTCATGAAAAATGTTCAGAGGAATTCTAAAGTGCATTCTCTATTTGATGGTAACGATTTTTACATCTCTACGATGGTAGTAAAAATTCTTGATTTCCCAATAGATAGCTACAATTGACTGAAGCCCATTCTTTATGAACCAATTCTATTAGCAGCATATTTTGACTTGCCTCACTTTGGAGTCAAGTGTGCATCATCACAATATCAATCTTGTCGAGTCGTGAGAGGCTGCATAGGGCTACAGCGATTGTCGAAAATGTTGTTATTTTTCTAATTCGCTGTCAACGAAAACAACTGAACTATGAATAAATATGGTAATAGGAGACCGCGTCGTTGACATCAGCATCAATGACAGTGCCAAAGAGGATAAAATGAAGCAGACACAGACTACTTAATAATTATGAAGAAACAAATAATTGTAGGTGAAAAAATCAAAAAGACACTTGACCTGTCTCCAAACTATTTCTATTCGCTATATTTTTAGATATTTCCTGAAAACTTTTCCATATCTGATAATGTTTAAACTCGTTTTAATAGCTTTTGGAAAATATCAGTGTTGAGTTTTTGTATATCACTCATTCCTGTTGCTAGTTCTTTGTGAAATTCATAAGCAGGATTTCGGAAGAAAATAGTTGGCCTATAAGCTGAGTTTCAAGACTTTCTGGGAGATTAACATTGTGTACCACACTGAGACTCCAAACCAGAACCTTACGAATCGTGGACAATTCTCTTACATACAGTACTACTCAGCCGTCAGTCACGACATCTTACAGCTGTACTTCTGACAGTACGTCTCTTTTGCTTTCTAATGGGCAGTTTTTCCAAACCTACTCTGTAACATAATTAAGAAACCTCTAGTCACATAAATTTCTGCGTAATAACAAAATTATACATATAGTCAGTGGGTTATTTATTATCTTTTGGGTACACAGCTCTCCAGGAATTGAGGATGTCCACATAACCAGCAACATCGAAATCTGCGAGTTCGGCAGAGAGGAGGAGGAGACCTGCAGCACAATATCATATGCTAGAGTGGCCACTCCGAGGGGGCAGGGCAGAAACAAAGAATTTCACTGCCTGAAGGATAGATCCCAATTACCCAATACGTCGAAAGACAAATCTGTTACTTAAAGTGAATTGTATTTATACATATCTATTTAGTTAAAAATAATTCACCTTTTGTTGTAACTGACTTTAATTTAAAATAGGTTTTTCTTGTGGCTTCGCTGGCGTATGCATGCAATACACATGCTGAACACACCTCCCCTTCCACCTGTCTGTGTCCACCTCTTCCTCCCTCTGCTGACCCCTCGTTGTTACATCTACCTGTCTATATCCTCCTCCCCACTCCCTCTGCCTCCTCATATCCTCATATCTTTGCCCATTTCCTTCATCCCCTCGGTCTATATCATCCTTCCCTTCTCTCTGACCATATCGTCCTCCCCTCAATCGTTCCACGTCCACCTCCCCCTCTTCTTTTCTCACCTGCCCACTACCCCTCCAGACTTTCGACCTGCTTCACGCATGACCCCCTCCTCCCTTCTCTCTTTCCATTTCCTCCTCCCCTTCGCTCTCTCCATCCCCTTTTCTATCCATCTCAATGTGATTTCAGCCATTCTCATTGGCACATGTAGTCTCTGCAATACGGCTCAATACAGAAGGCTGATATTACTCCCACAATACAATTGCTATGTATGGGAGACTACACATCACAGGAATAAAAATCATTGATTTGCCCCTGATGTACAGGCCACCTTGCAGAGCAGGTCGATATTGCAGGCTGATACTATTCAAACACAATACGAGGTGTGATTGGAAAGTTATAAGAATGGGCTTGTAATTGTACAGTGTTGGTACTTACATGCTACTGTATCTCCTTCAAAATAGTTCCCTTCTGACTGAACACACCGACTCCAACTGTATTTCCACTTTTGTAAACATTGACGGAATTTTTTTTCTTGACTTGTGTTAACGGCGCTCTCTGTATTTGCCTGCATGTCTTCAATCGAGTCAAATCGCTTCCCTTTCAGTGAAAATTTCAGTTTAAGAAACAGATAGAAGTCCGCAGGGACCAAATCAGGGGAATATGGTGGTTGTGGAGGTAAACAGAAACTTAATTTGGTCAATAATTCAACGATGAAGAAGGCACGATGAGCCAGAACACTGTGTTGGTGTAGCACACAACTCCTGTCTTTCCACAACGCAGGCCTTTTCTTCAGCACCTTTTTGCGCAAACGTTCAAGGACACATTTGTAGTATCCCTGGTTAACTTTCTGTCCACCATGGGTAAATTCATGATGCACAATACCGGCAGAACCGAAAAAAATCACCAACATTGTCTTACCCTTCGACCGACTTTGCTGTGCTTTTTTCGGTCGTGGTGAACCTGGAGCCCTCCACTGCGAAAACTGCACTTTGGTTCTAGGATTATATCCACATACCCACGATTCGTCACCTGTAATTACCCTATTTAACAAATCTGGGTCATTTTCAGTCCGATTAATCAGCTCTTGGCGCACTTCATATCGGTGTTGTCTCTGGTCACTTGACAACACTTTTGGAATGAATTTTGCGGACACTCGACACATGTTCAGATCTTCAGTTATAATTGACTAAACTGCACATAATCTTAAATTAAGTTCATCAGCCATCTCCTTCACTGTAAGTCTACGAACAGAGCGCACTAAGTCGGGAACTTTCACAACATTTTCTTTCGTTTCTGAGATGGAAGGACAAACGGACCGTGGTTCATCTTCAAATGAGTCGTGGCCATTTTTAAATCTGTTGAACCAGACAAAAACATTTGGCTGATTCATACAATTATCTCCAACGGCTGTTTTTAATATTTTCTAAGTCTCAGAAGCTAATTTACCGGTTTGGGCATATGCTGTGGTTGTTCATACGGTCGTGAATCCAGAAACCAATAAACAAATAGATAAAGGATTCTTTTGGGCTGACAGTTGAATCCAACTTTCCTGGTCGTTGTCTCTCACATTCCCTAATGCACCCAGTAGCTTATTCAACTTTAACAGTTAGTTAGTCCATTCCGTCACCATTTAATTCAGCACTGTCAGTTAGTTCTCCTTGTCATCGTCCATAAATTGAATAAATTAGACAGCAAGCCCTCATGGATGCCTGGGAAGGTATTTTCCGCAATCACTTTCCGTGCCTGCAATGCAAGGTATCAAAGTGCACAACTTTAGTCTGAAACATGTCTGTAGTTAGTCACACGGCCGAGTTAGTTCCCACTAAGGTCGGTCTACGGTTCCCTCTGTCCAGTAATACTGTAGTTCTGATTGTAAGCGAGTCCTAACGTTCCTTCACCGGGTCAGCCAACTAAGTTGCGTGACGTGTTATGTAGCCCCTGCGCTGTCGATAACAGCAGCAATAAAAGTACAGTTAATAGGTGGGTGCGTGTGCGCGTGTGTGTGTGTGTGTGTGTGTGTGAGCTCACGCGCTCCCTGTGTACGGGCCGCTTGACTTTTGAGGCCCTGGCGAAGGCTTTAGTGGGGGGGGGGGGGGGGGGGGGGCTGGTTCGCTGGGCAGATTTATGGCCGCAGCTGTTTGCTGCTGTCCCTTGAGCTCGGCTGGCTCTCGGCAGGTTACTCTCGGCGGTTTCTGGCGCTCCTCCACTCCCCGCACCACGTGTGAGATAATACATTCCCGTTAGAGCAATGGCCTTCCGAGTCTCACAGTTTCCCGGCTTATAAGAGAGTAAAAGACTATTCAGTCTAAATTAGGGGCGTTTATACAATGTGAATGCACCCCAGAGTTCACTTAGGGCAACGTGTACAAAGAGCTGACAGAATTCACGGGACACTTTCTAATGTCGTGTCGAACTTAATTTTGTCCGACGTAGTCAACAACTCGACCAGTCATGGACTCAACAAGTAATTGGAAGTCCCCTGCAGAAATGATGCGGTGTGCTGCCCCCATAGCCATCGATAACTGAGCATCTGGACACCTCCAGAAACATACGTTTTTTATATTAGGTGCAGTGTGCTGCCACCCACTGCCAGGTATTTCACATCAGCGACGTCAGTAGTCATTAGACATCGCGAGAGAGCAGAAAGATCTCTCCGCGGAAATCATGGACTTCGAACGTGGTCAGCTGATTGGGTGTCACTTCTGTTATACGTCTGTACGCGAGATTTCCACACTCCTAAACATCCTAAGGTCCACTGTTTCGGATGTGATAGTGAAGGCACACGTACAGCACAAAAGTCTGTTGAAAGACAGAGACCGCCGACAGTTGAAGAGGCTCGTAACGTTTAATAGGCAGACATCTATCCAGATCATCACACAGGAATTCCAAACTGCATCAGGATCCACCGCAAGTCCTATGACAGTTAGGAGGGAGGTGAGAAAACGGATTTCATAGTCGAGCGGCTGCTCACAAACCACACATCACGCCGGTAAATGCCAAACGACGCCTCGCTTGGTGCAAGAAGCGTAAACATTGGACGACTGAACAGTGGAAAAACGTTGTGTGGAGTGACGAATCACGGTACACAACGTGGCAATCCGATGGCAGGGTGTGGGTAAGGCGAACGCCCGGTGAACGTTATCTGCCAGCGTGTGTAGTGCCAACAGTAAAATTCGGAGGCGGTGGTGTTATGGTACGGTCGTGTTTTTCATGTAGGGGGCTTGCAGCCCTTGTTGTTTTGCGTGACACTATCACAGCACAGCCCTACATTGATGTTTTAAGCATTTTCTTGCTTTCCACTGCTGAGCAATTTGGGAATGGCGATTGCATGAAAATGTGTGTGAAATCTTATGGGACTTAACTATTAAGGTCATCAGTCCCTAAGCTTACACACTACTTAACGTAAATTATCCTAAGGACAAACACACACAGCCATGCCGAGGGAGGACTCGAACCTCCGCCCGGACCAGTCGCATAGTCCATGACTGCAGCGCCCTAGACCGTTCGGCTATTCCCGGGCGGCGGCGATTCCATCTTTCAACAAACTCGAGCACCTGTTCATAATCCACGGCCAGTGGCGGAGTGGTTATACGACGATAACATCCCTGTAATGGACTGGCCTGCACAGAGTCCTGACCTGATTCCTGTAGAACACCTTTGGGATATTTTGGAACACTGACTTCATGCCAGGCCTCACCGACCGACATCGATACCTCTCCTTGCTGCAGTTCTCCAAGAAACCTTCTAGCACCTGATTGAACGTATGCCTGCGAAAGTGGAAGCTCTCATCAAGGCTAAGTGTTGGCCAGCATCATATTGAATCCCAACATTACCGATGGAGAGTGCCACGTACTTGTATATCATTTTCAACCAGGTGTCCGGATACTTTTGATCACATAGTGTATGTTTCGGGACATGAAGTACGTGAGTGGCAGAACGTAGTCTCGAAGTACCCGAACACAACCGTTTCCAGTCAACGGTGGATACAGTTGGATCATAGGGTCCAGTCCGTTTCACGTAACCACAATCCACTCCATTATGGAGCCACCACTAGCTTGCACAGTGCCTTGTTAAAATCTTGGGTTCATGGTTTCGTGTAGTCTGAGCCACACTCGAATCCTACCATCAGCTCTTAGGAACTGAAAACGGACCTCATCAGGCCAGGATAATACAGGAAATGTACGAGAGAACTTAAGAGGGGAGAATAAGAATGGAAGACCGAGAACGAAGTACTCGGTTTGAGAAGAGGGTAAAATAATGATGCAGCCTTCCTTCTCTTCTTTGGAATCTGCACATCGAAGAAGCAATGACGGAAATAAAGGATTAAGTATTATCGGGAATGAACATGAGCGATAAAATTTGCTGATCACATTGCTACCCTCAGTGGAAACGTGAAAGAAATACAAGACATACTGAACGAAATGAACAGTCTACTGAGTGCAGAATAAGGACTGAGTCTAAACAAAAGGAAGACGAAAGTGATGAGGAGTAACAGAAATCAGATTACTGATTGAATTAACATTAAAATTGGGTATAACAATGTAGACAAAGTGAGGGAATCCTCTTACCCTGGAAGCAAAATAACGTATGACAAACAAACGGAGGAGGGCACAAAAAAAACTAGCAATGACAAACAGGGCATTTCTGGTCAAAAGATCTTTTGATCTCTACTAGAATGAAACACTAGCTTTAATTTGAGGAAAAAGTTCTGAGCATGTACGTCCTAATCAGAGCTTTGTATGGAAGTGAATCATGGACTGTGTGGAGGCTGAGACGAAGACAATCGAAGTGTTTGAGATGTAATGCTACAAATGGATGCAGGAAATTAGATGGACTGATAAGGTATCAAATAAGGAGGTTCTCCACAGAATCGGTGTAGACAGTAGTACGTAGAAGACATTGAAAATAAGATAGGATATGCATTAAAACGTCAGGGAATACTTTCATTGTACAAACTGGAGCTGTAAAGGGTGTAACATCCTCGCAACAAATATAAGACAATGATAATGAGCCAAGCGTAACCTCGCCACACGAATTTTGATTAAATGAAAATTGAAATGGAGCCAAGTGTAACCTCTCCGCAACAAAAATTAAGGAATGAAGATTGATCATAAATCCACAATAATATTAATTAAATAATGAACCATGAACCGTATCTATCATCTCAACAGAAATAATTAAACCTGATAAATTTTATAGGGAGAGCAGCGCTGACCTTCGGCCCTGTATTCTGAATAACAAAAGCAAAAATTCTTACCTGAATAAAAACTGTATCTATATCTGCTCTTATCTATCGACACAGCTTTGTGCAATTCTGGCGTATATTTAATTTTGATTCTTGGAGGAAATGCATAGGAAATATTCTTTAAATTGAAATGAATGTTTTTCTTTAAAAGAGTTACTTTATAAAAAATTATTATTGGGGCATTTTTGAACAAATTAATTACAATTAACATACTACATTACTAGATATGCGCAATGCTGCTTCGTAACCTTCTACAACAATACTCATCGTCCGCCACAATCCTGACCAGAGTCGCAAGAAGAGCACGCCGCCGACGCATGCCGACGTCTGCTCAGTAGAACCGTCCACTCGCTACTACTGTCGACTGACTACAACTACAGACAGAGTACAACTGAACTTGCCGACGCGCTACATGGTACTGACTACTCGCGCGGTGAAGCGCAGACAAGCAAAGATAAATAGCTCTCTGGTCAGAGATTCTGTCATGCCTCGCCATCGCTGGTAATGAATACATACGTGTTTCATAACCGTCCACTGGGGGGGCAAAAATTTGGCAGCGACGGTGAGTCATTTGGACTTGCCATGAGCAACAAATTTTTGTTAACTAACTAACTTTACAATCACAGAATATACAGATATAGGCGTAGAACATGAAGTAAATATAGTGCACATGCACCGAGTACAGAACATATCAGGTAATAAGGTTTTCAGAAATTACTGCAACCAGTCGCCTTTTATGTAGATGTATTTTATTTAACCATGACCGGTTTAGAGCTGCCTAGCAACTCATCATCAGATGGTATATACATTTAGTGCTTTTTTGTACCCATTGTGTGGGTGGTTGAGTATCTGTGGCTAGACAGAAACGAGAACAAATAATCGCTACATGTGGTACAGTAACACGAAATATTTACAGCATAATTTATGTTTAACGTATAAGAGCAAATAATCACTACATGTGGTACAGTTACACGAAATATTTACAGTTTAATTTACGTTTTGAGGTGTTACTTACAGATAAATCTTTCTGCAGGTATATATATATCTCTTTTAGGACGTATTTTTGAAACCATTGTGTCTTGTTTTTCACAATTTCACAAGTTAAAACTTTCACTAGATGTATATTACTTTTATGAGGCACTGTTGGAAACATATATCTTGTTTTTCGTAAACATCGCTGAACACACTTAGCCACAGATACGAATACAGGATTTACACATTATAAACAAGCCAAAGATTGCAATATAACTACAGTATCAAAGATTTCAAGTTGACCAGAGGCATTATTAGTCATCACACACACTGACAAGAGATTTGTCTTTATTACATAGAAAATAAATGTAAATTAGCTTAAACTAGTAAAATGTTTATTTATAAATTAACTGTGCAATTTTAACAGGTATATAAAAAACTAGATTTTTTACATTATATTTCAGTTACATTTAAGATTATTGGTATTGAGAGTATTATGACAGCTAATTTCTTGCTCCTTCCATTGGCTGATCTTGGCATATGATGTCTGGGATGAGAGGTTGATGGTTAACTTGAAATAATAAGTGATGCTGGTACTTGAAAGGGTGTGGAAAAGGAGTTGGCGGTGGGGGGGGGGGTGTATAGGAAAAAGGAGAGGGGGGGGTTGAGAGGGTGATGTGGAGAGAGAAGAGGGGGGGGGCATTTTGTTTCTGAATGACTGTTTAGTTTTTTAAGTTCAAAGAATCCTTAAAATTCTGAAAGAAGGAGTTATTCGCCAATTCTGTCTGCTCATTTAAAATGGTATGTGGGGAATTATGTTTGTGGGTAAAAATCTCTAATTGTTCGAGAAGATCCATCTTGAATCCCTTGTCTACAGTGTGTAGGATTTGAAGGTTAGTTTTAATGTCTGTTATGGAATGTTTATTATCTGCTAGATGGGTAGAAAAAGTGGATCTATTTAAGTTGTTTAGGCGAAGTGCATCAGTGTGCTCTTTGTATCGGATCTCAAAATTTCTACCTGTTTGCCCTATGTAGTAGCAGGAGCAGCTGTCACATCTTAATTTATATATACCAGATTTTTGGTAGGGTGTGCTGGCTCTTTTGGTGTTGTGGACTATTTTGTTCTGTATTTTGTTGTTAGTGTGAAAACTTATTTTGACATTATGTGGTTTGAATAGCTTAGCAAGTTTGTATGAGATATTGCCGAGAAACGGCATACAAACGAATTTGGTTTCTTCTGCTACTGAGGTCTGGCTTGCTAGTTTTGCTTTGTTAGATATAATGTTTTTATCTAATTTTTCAATTATGCTTGGGTCATAAGCATTGTTTGATGCTATTGTTTTTAATATATTGATTTCATTAATTTTTGCAGTAGGATCAGCTTGAATCTTGTTGATACGGTTAAGTGCTGATTTGAAAAAAGCTAGTTTATGCTGATTTGGGTGGCATGATGTATTGTTTATTATGACATCTGAAGTGGTGGGTTTCCTATATATCTGAAATTTATGTTTGTTGTTGTGATGTGTTATGTTTAGGTCAAGAAAATAGATACCTTTTTGGGTTTGGTGTTCTACTGTGAACTGTATTTTGGGGTGAACATTATTAAGTTTACCAGCTAAGGCCTCAATTTCAGTGGCTGTCCCATCATATAACATCAGGGTGTCATCAACATATCGTTTATAATAAATGATTTTGTCTGTTTCTATTGGGTTTGCTTTAAAGAATTTAATTTCGAGATCATTAATGTAGATGTCAGCAAGAAGGCCAGCTAGACTACTGCCCATTGCTAGACCATCATGTTGAATATATATTTTGTTGTTGAAGGTGAAGTAATTGTGGGACAGCACTAATTCAAGTAAATCCATCAGCTCACAGATTTCCATGTCACTTAACTTTTTATGTTGTAATAAGTTATTTTTTATTATTCGAAGTGTGTCTATTATAGGTATGTTTGTGTACAGGTTGATAATATCAAGGGATGCAAAGTTAGCTGCATTGGGAATGGAAATTTCTCTGATACTGTCAATCAAATCATAGGTGTTTTTTATGGAATAATTGGTTGGGAATGTATAATATTTCTTGAGTATTTCATGCAGTTTTTTAGTCACTTTGTACCCTGGGCTATTTATGGAATTCACTATCGGGCGTATCGGGTGTCCATCTTTATGAATTTTAGGTTGTGATCTAAGCTTTGGTGCTGTAGGGTTCATTATAACACATTGTTTGGCTTCAATGGATGTAAGCAGAAAGTTACAATTTTTTAACATGTCTTTTATTTTAGCTTGGTATTTGGGAGTGGGGTCAGATTTCAACTCAGTTATGTTATTATTCTTGAAAAATTCTAGGGTTTTCTTAATGTAATCAGACTCGTACATTATCACGGCTGTGCTGCCTTTGTCAGATTTAACAACAAGGGCACTACTGTTTGTTAGCTTTTTGTTAATTTGTTTCAGTGTTGCAGATTCATCATGTTTATTACTGTGGAGCCTTTGTGCATCTATGGTTTTCTTTATTATTTTGTTTGCATCATGGGCTAGAGCATTTTGATCATTCTGATCTAGTTTTGATGCTATACATGCAATTTTGGTGTTAGTTATTAGGTCTTTAACACTGTTGTAATCAAGTTTTGTGGCAATATTATGTTTAAGTCCCTTATTTAACAAATTTAATTCTGTGCTATTGAAATTAATTGTATGAACAATGAACAAATACAGGAAGTGCAAAGTGAAACTAATGAAAACTATTCTTGCCATCAAATTTAATAAGCAATGTATCTTAGAGAATGTAACTCCTAATTACATAAGAGTTGTAGTTAAAGACCAGAGTGAATCTGCACAAGCAGCCAAGAGAAAATGTGAAATTGTATGGATCAAAAATGAAATTAGATCACATTACAAACGAAAAGACTTGTTAAACAGGGACATCTACATGCTGCACTTAGAGTTAAGCAACTATCTCACTCTAAGCCAAATCACGAATTTCTTAGATCTAACCCAACTAAATGTGAATAAAGAGATGTTGAAAATTGCACATAAACAAAAAGAAAAGCTCTCACTCCTGATTGCCAAAAAATCCCCCATTCCACCAAATGAATGCCCTCCCGTGCAACATAAATTCTTTGAGAGAGTAGTTAACACAACAAGCATTAATTTCAATAGCACAGAATTAAATTTGTTAAATAAGGGACTTAAACATAATATTGCCACAAAACTTGATTACAACAGTGTTAAAGACCTAATAACTAACACCAAAATTGCATGTATAGCATCAAAACTAGATCAGAATGATCAAAATGCTCTAGCCCATGATGCAAACAAAATAATAAAGAAAACCATAGATGCACAAAGGCTCCACAGTAATAAACATGATGAATCTGCAACACTGAAACAAATTAACAAAAAGCTAACAAACAGTAGTGCCCTTGTTGTTAAATCTGACAAAGGCAGCACAGCCGTGATAATGTACGAGTCTGATTACATTAAGAAAACCCTAGAATTTTTCAAGAATAATAACATAACTGAGTTGAAATCTGACCCCACTCCCAAATACCAAGCTAAAATAAAAGACATGTTAAAAAATTGTAACTTTCTGCTTACATCCATTGAAGCCAAACAATGTGTTATAATGAACCCTACAGCACCAAAGCTTAGATCACAACCTAAAATTCATAAAGATGGACACCCGATACGCCCGATAGTGAATTCCATAAATAGCCCAGGGTACAAAGTGACTAAAAAACTGCATGAAATACTCAAGAAATATTATACATTCCCAACCAATTATTCCATAAAAAACACCTATGATTTGATTGACAGTATCAGAGAAATTTCCATTCCCAATGCAGCTAACTTTGCATCCCTTGATATTATCAACCTGTACACAAACATACCTATAATAGACACACTTCGAATAATAAAAAATAACTTATTACAACATAAAAAGTTAAGTGACATGGAAATCTGTGAGCTGATGGATTTACTTGAATTAGTGCTGTCCCACAATTACTTCACCTTCAACAACAAAATATATATTCAACATGATGGTCTAGCAATGGGCAGTAGTCTAGCTGGCCTTCTTGCTGACATCTACATTAATGATCTCGAAATTAAATTCTTTAAAGCAAACCCAATAGAAACAGACAAAATCATTTATTATAAACGATATGTTGATGACACCCTGATGTTATATGATGGGACAGCCACTGAAATTGAGGCCTTAGCTGGTAAACTTAATAATGTTCACCCCAAAATACAGTTCACAGTAGAACACCAAACCCAAAAAGGTATCTATTTTCTTGACCTAAACATAACACATCACAACAACAAACATAAATTTCAGATATATAGGAAACCCACCACTTCAGATGTCATAATAAACAATACATCATGCCACCCAAATCAGCATAAACTAGCTTTTTTCAAATCAGCACTTAACCGTATCAACAAGATTCAAGCTGATCCTACTGCAAAAATTAATGAAATCAATATATTAAAAACAATAGCATCAAACAATGCTTATGACCCAAGCATAATTGAAAAATTAGATAAAAACATTATATCTAACAAAGCAAAACTAGCAAGCCAGACCTCAGTAGCAGAAGAAACCAAATTCGTTTGTATGCCGTTTCTCGGCAATATCTCATACAAACTTGCTAAGCTATTCAAACCACATAATGTCAAAATAAGTTTTCACACTAACAACAAAATACAGAACAAAATAGTCCACAACACCAAAAGAGCCAGCACACCCTACCAAAAATCTGGTTTATATAAATTAAGATGTGACAGCTGCTCCTGCTACTACATAGGGCAAACAGGTAGAAATTTTGAGATCCGATACAAAGAGCACACTGATGCACTTCGCCTAAACAACTTAAATAGATCCACTTTTTCTACCCATCTAGCAGATAATAAACATTCCATAACAGACATTAAAACTAACCTTCAAATCCTACACACTGTAGACAAGGGATTCAAGATGGATCTTCTCGAACAATTAGAGATTTTTACCCACAAACATAATTCCCCACATACCATTTTAAATGAGCAGACAGAATTGGCGAATAACTCCTTCTTTCAGAATTTTAAGGATTCTTTGAACTTAAAAAACTAAACAGTCATTCAGAAACAAAATGCCCCCCCCCCCCTCTTCTCTCTCCACATCACCCTCTCAACCCCCCCCCCTCTCCTTTTTCCTATACACCCCCCCCCCCACCGCCAACTCCTTTTCCACACCCTTTCAAGTACCAGCATCACTTATTATTTCAAGTTAACCATCAACCTCTCATCCCAGACATCATATGCCAAGATCAGCCAATGGAAGGAGCAAGAAATTAGCTGTCATAATACTCTCAATACCAATAATCTTAAATGTAACTGAAATATAATGTAAAAAATCTAGTTTTTTATATACCTGTTAAAATTGCACAGTTAATTTATAAATAAACATTTTACTAGTTTAAGCTAATTTACATTTATTTTCTATGTAATAAAGACAAATCTCTTGTCAGTGTGTGTGATGACTAATAATGCCTCTGGTCAACTTGAAATCTTTGATACTGTAGTTATATTGCAATCTTTGGCTTGTTTATAATGTGTAAATCCTGTATTCGTATCTGTGGCTAAGTGTGTTCAGCGATGTTTACGAAAAACAAGATATATGTTTCCAACAGTGCCTCATAAAAGTAATATACATCTAGTGAAAGTTTTAACTTGTGAAATTGTGAAAAACAAGACACAATGGTTTCAAAAATACGTCCTAAAAGAGATATATATATACCTGCAGAAAGATTTATCTGTAAGTAACACCTCAAAACGTAAATTAAACTGTAAATATTTCGTGTAACTGTACCACATGTAGTGATTATTTGCTCTTATACGTTAAACATAAATTATGCTGTAAATATTTCGTGTTACTGTACCACATGTAGCGATTATTTGTTCTCGTTTCTGTCTAGCCACAGATACTCAACCACCCACACAATGGGTACAAAAAAGCACTAAATGTATATACCATCTGATGATGAGTTGCTAGGCAGCTCTAAACCGGTCATGGTTAAATAAAATACATCTACATAAAAGGCGACTGGTTGCAGTAATTTCTGAAAATCTTTTCACACCACAGTCGCAGTGTTCCACATCCACAATGGATAAAAGTCATATCAGGTAATGACAAAATATATATAAAATGAGTACAAAACAAATTAACAAATGACATAAGTGCACATGCACTTAGTTCAGAATATATCAGCAAATCAAAATTGTATATGCAATTAGTAGAAATCATGTTAACAAATGACAAAAATGCACACACACTGTAGTTCAGAACATATCAGCAAATCAAAAAATGTTAGATCAAGAACAAAAATCATGTTAGCAAAAATGATTTTCACTATGTTACAAGAATTAGGATAGGAAAGGGAAGGATTGCATCATGGTTGTAGCACTTTAGGTTGCACGCAGCTGCACTGGAAGTCCATATCTTTCTATTGAAGCACAAAACCAAGTGAGACAATCTGAAGTTCTTTCCCCAGAAGTATTAATCAGCGTGGCCAAGACACTTAAATGTCGTAGTAATATTCCATGTTATCTTTTTGGTAGTACATTAGGTACACCAAACAGTGGGACCATAATAGCATCTCCATCGCTTACGGTAGTGGACAGCATGTCGTGTCAACACCACGCTCTTGTAAGGTACACCAACGTAGAATTAGTGCAAAAACCAAATATAGTGCTCCATGATCATGAGGATATACAGGACAAACGGATATTGCAGTAATTCCAGGTAATTAGGTCAGAAGGTGAAGGACACTAAGTCACATACTAGTCTTCATTGAGAATTACACTAATAGTTGGTGGCACTCATTGCCCAGTTATCGAACATTTCTGTACCATGTATGTAGTATTACAGTATAATGTTCAGGTGTTGTTTTACAGAGAACATTGGCACTCATTGCCTAATTATAAACCATCACAAATCATCATTGAAAACAGGAGCTAATAAGTGGCATAGTATTATAGAATAATGTTCATGAGTCGTTTTACAGAGAACATTGGCACTCATTGCCTAATTACAAAGCATTTTTTTAAGCAGTGCATTGCGTTGGGTAATTACTGAAGAATGAAAATATTTGCTTTTGAGTTGTTGCTGCAAATGAAGATGTGTAACGTCATTCGTCATGAGTCAGCTGTAGCAAGATTATGAAACAAGTAGAGTATATGTAATCACATTCATAAATGACATAGGTTTAATGACCAACTGCTTATAGCACATTAATTTCATAAATAATTTCTCCTGCAAAATACCAAAATGGATTATTAAACTAAAAGAACAAACGCATTTTATGCTGAAAAGTAGTGAACTTCGAGTTAACTGGCAGTGAAATGTGTAAAAAAAAAAAAAAATGTGTTCCCTAGCTGTCCTTTCCAAAACCTTCACTCATCATACTATGGAATATTACACATACTGTCAAAACGAACTGCAACAAATACTAAAATAACTAAATAGCATAAACACATAACTTCAACATTATCCTCATCTGTAAAGAAAAAAGAAACTTCATTATCCATCACTTCATTATCTATATTATCATAACTCCATTATTATCATCACCTGTAAAGAAAAACTTCATTATCCATAGTAGCATATTCTTCATCATTATTCATTACCATTCATTATCATCTGCAAGAAAAGTCACTTCATTACTCATTACACAACTATTCCTTATTTCTAGCATATTTCATCACTAAAACTAAGATGTGTAGTTCTGTCTGACAGCCTGCATCAATCGCCTTGTATTCTGAAAGAAAAAATTAGCTATGACTGCTATTCTACGATGTGTGTAGTATATTCTTGTTAATGCTTGTTAGTTCTGATCCATTTACTCTTCATCACGAAGTAATGTATCCTCTTTCGTTTATTCCGAAGGTGAAATTCCCATTTCTGTTTAATTTATTTCGTTTATACGTTATTTCTTTCTGAAAATGATGAACAAAGATTAATGTCTTGCATTTAATTCATATACCCATTAGAGAAAAACTGGTTTATAGTAGCATAATTGAGCATACAGCATAGCATGACAGAAAACGTAATATGTCAAAAACATAGATAGTGTTCAGAGGCAAAAATGTACCCAGTGCATCACAATGTAGCAGCAAAAAAAAGAAGTAAAGTAGTCACGATGTTGAGATATCATAAGGCAAAAATGTCAAAGTCAACTGGTGTTTGCTATATCTTAACTATTTCATAGTGCATACAAACAAAACAGGAAAACAGTCGTACATACATAAAAAAATAATGACAAGAAATGTGACTTTCTTTGTGTTCAGCTTGTATGTTGTGTAGTTAATATAGGCGAGGATTAAAGACTTTAATGGAGAGAGAATTTCATAAAATTAATATGTCACTAGATAAAATTGCATAATTATTCATAAGATACGTACGTTTATCTGGAAAAATGTGCACGGTCTGATGTGTAACGACAAGAAGAGCGACCTGCTAACTTTACCTTGCCGGGCACTTGCCAAGAAAAATACGACAATCATCAGTAAATAGTCACATAAATATAATTGCATAAATGGTCATAAAATGTGTAAGTTCATCTGGAAAAATATGCACGGTCTGATGTGTAACGACAAGAAGAGCGACCTGCTAACCTTACCTTGCCGGGCACTTGCCAAGAAAAAATGCGATAATCATCAGTAAGTATTCATGTGAATATAATTGCATAAGTGGTCATAAAAATCAGCAAATGGCATTACAGCATGTTAAATCATAAAGTATTTTTATTCAATAAAAGGTTTGATATTCGATATGTGTGGTTTCCTTTGGTTTTTCTGGTTCTCAAAGTTTCGACATGTACAACATTGGGGTGAGGAATGCTGCGAATCCGATATGGACCTGCGTATAGAAGTTCAAGTTTACTGCACCTACCTTTTACTCTACTGGATAAATAGTGTGTACGTACTAATATCTTCTGTCCAATGTGAAAGTCACGGCGTGTAAAAACCTGTTTTTGCTGTCTTCTCCGGCGCTCTGCGGCACGTTTGATGTTGTTCAGCGCAATGTCAATTATTTCATGGTGTCGTAGTCGACGAGATGTAGGAAAGGTTACTAATGCTTTAATTTTGTTAGGTGGTTCTACATTTTTCAGTATAACAGACGGAGATAGCATAGTGGATTCATTTGGTATGGAATTGAACACATCTTGGAATGAGAGTATGTGTGTGTCCCAATCAATATGTCTTTTATGGCAGTATATTGTACACAGTTTACCAATTTCTTTCATTAATCGTTCACAAGGGTTCGAAGAAGCATGGTACCTGGATATATAGATCGGAGAAATGTTTCTAGCTCGTAACATACGTGTCCATATAGCAGATCGAAACTGTGATCCATTGTCGGAAATTACTTTCAACACATGCCCTACATGAAATAGAAAATGTTTTACAAATGCTTTCGAAACAGTTTTAGCAGTAGCTTTGCGTAACGGAGTGAAGGTAACAAATTTTGAAGTGAGTTCAACAGCGACAAAGATGTAGTAAAAACCTCTATTAGTTCTGGAAATCGGACCAAAAATGTCTACAGCGGACATGTGTCTTAATTTAACAGGGACAATGGGATGTAATGGACGAATATGTGAAGTCGTATCTGATTTAGCTTTCTGGCAGATTTTACATGACGCTAAAACTCGTCGAATTCGTTTCTCCATGTTGGTAAAATAACAGTTCTGTCTCAGTATAAGAAAACATTTTCTGGCTCCGTAATGTGCGTGACTTAAATGAGTATACCAGATTAATTTGTTAACAAGTCGTCAGGAATGCATAATAACCAATTGTTGCTGTCAGGATGAGAGCGGCGAAACAGAATGTCATTGCGTACAGTGTAATGGTTTCTAATCGTAACATTTTTCCTATCTTGCCAGAGGTGTTTAATCTCTTTCCACACGTTGTCTTTATTCCGCTCTTGTGCTATGTCCTGTAATGACGACGAAATGAAATTTTCAAATGCAACTTGTTGAATGTACATGACGCTGAAATTTGCTTTGCAGAAGTTGGTTGCGATGTCTTGCTGATTGTTGCTGAGAGAACGAGATAACGCGTCTGCTACAACATTTTGTGTACCGGGAATGTGAACAATTGTAAAATTAAATTCCTGCAAGTAAAGTTTCCATCTGCTTAATCTGTCGTGTGTGAATTTAGCCGAAAGTAAAAATTGTATCGCTCTGTGGTCTGTGTAAACGGTGGTATGTCTTCCATAAAGAAAATGCCGAAATCTCGTAAAAGCCCTAACAACACATAATGTTTCAAGTTCTGTAACGGAATAATTTCGTTCAGCAGGTGACAGAATGCGACTCGCAAATGCGATGTTTTTAATTACTGTAGAGCCATCTTCTTCAATTTCCTGAAAAATGTGTACGCCTGAAGCGGTGTTAGAACTGTCGGTGGCAATGGAAAAATTTCTAGTAAGATCTGGGTGTGATAAAAGTGGTGCATTCAACAAAGCATGTTTCAGGTTCATAAATTCAGAATGTGTTTGCTTATCCCAGGACCAAATAGTGTTTCTACCTGTCAATTGACATAATCTAGGGGTGTCTAAACCAGAGTAATGAATAAATTTACGAAAAAAGTTGGTTAAACCCAAAAAGCTGCGTAGTTGTTTCTTCGTCGTAGGAACAGTAATGTCACGTAAAGCCTGAAGTTTCTCCGGGTCAGGCGTAATGCCTTCTGCTGAAATTACATGTCCAAGAAATTTTATAGAAGTTTTACCAAAGTGCGATTTACTGAGATTAACTGTGAGTCCTTGTGTACGAAAAGTTTGCAACAGTCGTTCAAGAATCAGATTGTGTTCAGACCAGTTAGCTTCTGCAATAAGAATGTCGTCTACATACGTTGTGATTCTGTCTTTAAGTTCTGTCGGAAGTATTGTATTCAAACCGCGAATAAAAGCTGCTCAAGAAATTGTTAACCGAACGGTAATTTACAAAATTGATAACAGTCACCAAAACAGAGAAATGCTGTGTACTTTCTGCAGTTAGGATGAAGCTGAATTTGCCAAAATCCCGATTTCAAATCTAATGTGGAATAAATAGCAGTACCGTGAAATTTCTGTAGTAGTTCTTCTAGTGTCTGTGGGCGATCTGTTTCATTAATAATAATGTCATTGATGTGACGCGAATCAAGTACAAGGCGAAGTGAATCATCCTTTTTCTTAACAATATGGAGCGGTTTTATATACGGACTAACTGCCGGTTCAATAATTCCCTGGTCAAGCATAGCTTGCAATTCTTTCTTAACTTGTTCTCTGTGAATATATTGAATGGGATAATGCTTGGCTTTAAATGTGTCGTGCTGTTTAACTTGAAATTCATACATAAAGCCGGTAATAGTAACAGGAACGTTGTCAAAAACTGTAGCTTGGTGTAAAAGAATTTTGTGTAGTTGCGTGCGTTCGTCGTCTGTATTTGGACTGGTCTGTTTAACTTTATCAGAAATCATCTGTATAACGTCATAGTCGGCTTCGTCTGGAGTATTATAGTTGTGTACGTACGTATCTGTGAATAATGTGGAATTACAGTCTATGTTACGTGATACGGAAATGACCTCTGTACTATTAATTGTTTGTTCTTCTGCAGATAAAGAGTGTTGAAATTCTAAAGCCAATTGTACATTTTCATCCTTCAACATAAAAATAGGAATTTTGAAAGTCAATAATTGCGTCGTGTTGTACCAGAAAATTCGTACCTAGAATAATGTCTGTTGTCAATAAGGGAACAATCCAAAAATTTGAGTGAAACGTGTGACCTGCAATACAAAATGATAAATGTGTCTGTAATTTAACATCTACTCCTTTACTAGATACTGCTCCTTTTACTTTAGTTTTGCCTAATGGTAACGTAGGATAGGTATTCTCTTTGTTACACTCGTCAAAAGTTTCTTCATTTATAACTGACATAGTTGATCCAGAATAGATTACTGCTGAAAATTTCGATGATCCAATTTTAACTTCGATGACAGGGTGTGAAATGGTTTTCTGAACAACTGGTCTTTTCTGCAAAAGAGTGTCGTCAAAAGTAATAACATTTTCGTGAACAACATTCTGTGTGTCAAAAGTAGTGCTTGCGTTACTGGAAGATGGGACCTGTACACTATGTAGTCAAATTCTATCTAGCGTGTTACTATTTTCGGGAGGATGCTGTGGCATTTCGACTATTTGAACTGTTCTGTTATTTCTTCCAGACGTATTACGATCTGGATGATACCTACTGTCTGGTTCATTCATGATAATATGTTCTTGCGGATGATTTTGCTGTTGGTAAGACTGACTGTTATTAAATGTACGCTGAAAATTGTGCTCATTGTTTTTACGTCTGTCGTGATAGTCATTTCTATATGGTGCATTGCGATAAGAATTGAAGTAGTGTGTTTTCTGTCCATACTGATTCCCTTGTTGCTGTGTGTTACTATTTGTTGGGGCCGACGCTATACGCATACGCGACGAAACATTAAAGCCTGGTTGACCTTGTGCATTACATTGTTGGTTAGGTATGCTAACCGGCTGGCTTTCATGCTGTTGCGGTGAAAAACGTCTATTGTTACCAAAATATGTTTCCTGTTGCTGACAATTTTGTCGATACTGATAATTAAAAGTTTGTCTGTTATTAAAATTCTGTTGGTTGTCGTTCCTGAAGCGTCTATTACCTTTATTATTGAAATTGCGTGGCTGATCGTAATTACTGTAAGTTTGTTGGCCTTGGTTATTATATGAAAAATTTTTGTTTACAAAGGAATAATCCGATTGCTGCACTTCCAAAAGCTGTAACAGATCTCTGAATGCCAAAATGTTTTCCTTCTGCTGACCCGTTAACAGTGACACTCTTAATGACCGTCGTAATTTAGAGATACATAATTGAATAAGCGCAGATTCACTATATGGTTCACTTAAGTACTGGTTTTGTTGGACCATGTGCTCAAAAAATTGCGTGACAGTGGAAAAATTTGAGTTCTCATAATTTGGTAAACTAATTAATTGATCCTTAATTCCGCGCTGTGTCGTCTTCGACCAATACGCTGACAGAAAAGCATTCTGAAATTCTTCTACCGAGTAACATTGCCTCGCGATCGGTCTCATTCGAGTTGCCGGTTCGTCTTTCAAAAAACTGCAAATAAATTCAAGTTTGTGCGTTACAGGCCAAGTCGGTAGAAAAGCAAAGCTAAATTGTTGTATCCAATCCAGGGGGTGAATCTGTGTTCTGTCATTTTTAAATACTTTAAATTTTCTCACTGATAGAAAATGTTTGTAATCAAAATTATCGTCTCTGTATGTCGGAACAGGTTCAGGATTGAATGAGAATCTGTTTGACTGTGACTGTTCGGAATCTAAGTCACGTACTCTCTGTAAATTACCCAAATTATATTGGCTGTGTGAGTGTGAGAAATGTTCGGAATGTGCCGTATGCTGTGACGTGTTAATAACTGAAATATTTTTTATCTCCGTTACCTCTTGCTGTAAACTTGACAATTTTCTACATAATGTATTATTAGACGAATCTATCTCACTGATTGTCTGCTGTAGATTTTGGAATTCAGGTGTTTGGTTAAACGAAACCGGTGAAGTATCGTCTGATTTGCTGTCATTATTATTTTTAATAACGTCAATACGACTGGCCAATTCATCATATTTTTCAGTCAGTATTTTTACCTGATCATCGGTTTTAGTGTCACAAGCATTAATTTGTTTCTGTATTTTACGTGTGGTTTCGTTCAATTTTTTACCGTCAGCTTTGATGACATCGGAATCCTGTGTTAGTTCTAATTGTTCGAGTCTGTCTGTCACTGTCTGAAAGTCTGCTGTGTGTGTGTCTGTTTGCGACTTAATATCGGAAATTTCATCCGCAATTCGGTGTTCAACTGTTCGATGGTATTAATTTTGTCGGACACTGTAGCAATATTGTAGTCTACGTATGTTTTCCCCCCCATGAACCATGGACCTTGCCGTTGGTGGGGAGGCTTGCGTGCCTCAGCGATACAGATAGCCGTACCGTAGGTGCAACCACAACGGAGGGGTATCTGTTGAGAGGCCAGACAAACGTGTGGTTCCTGAAGAGGGGCAGCAGCCATTTCAGTAGTTGCAAGGGCAACAGTCTGGATGATTGACTGATCTGGCCTTGTAACAATAACCAAAACGGCCTTGCTGTGCTGGTACTGCGAACGGCTGAAAGCAAGGGGAAACTACAGCCGTAATTTTTCCCGAGGGCATGCAGCTTTACTGTATGATTACATGATGATGGCGTCCTCTTGGGTAAAATATTCCGGAGGTAAAATAGTCCCCCATTCGGATCTCCGGGCAGGGACTACTCAAGAGGATGTCGTTATCAGGAAAAAGAAAACTGGCGTTCTACGGATCGGAGCGTGGAATGTCAGATCCCTTAATCGGGCATGTAGGTTAGAAAATTTAAAAAGGGAAATGGATAGGTTGAAGTTAGATATAGTGGGAATTAGTGAAGTTCGGTGGCAGGAGGAACAAGACTTCTGGTCAGGTGACTACAGGGTTATAAACACAAAATCAAATAGGGGTAATGCAGGAGTAGGTTTAATAATGAATAGGAAAATAGGCATGCGGGTAAGCTACTACAAACAGCATAGTGAACGCATTATTGTGGCCAAGATAGATACGAAGCCCACGCCTACTACAGTAGTACAAGTTTATATGCCAACTAGCTCTGCAGATGACGAAGAAATTGAAAAAATGTATGATGAAATAAAAGAAATTATTCAGATTGTGAAGGGAGACGAAAATTTAATAGTCATGGGTGACTGGAATTCGAGTGTAGGAAATGGGAGAGAAGGAAACATAGTAGCTGAATATGGATTGGGGGACAGAAATGAAAGAGGAAGCCTTGACAGATGTGAAAATTACCGAACTATCAGCTTAATAAGTCACAGCTGCAAAATACTAACACGAATTCTTTACAGACGAATGGAAAAACTAGTAGAAGCCAACCTCGGGGAAGATCAGTTTGGATTCCGTAGAAACACTGGAACACATGAGGCAATACTGACCTTACGACTTATCTTAGAAGAAAGATTAAGGAAAGGCAAACCTACGTTTCTAGCATTTGTAGACTTAGAGAAAGCTTTTGACAATGTTGACTGGAATACTCTCTTTAAAATTCTAAAGGTGGCAGGGGTAAAATACAGGGAGCGAAAGGCTATTTACAATTTGTACAGAAACCAGATGGCAGTTATAAGAGTCGAGGGACATGAAAGGGAAGCAGTGGTTGGGAAGGGAGTAAGACAGGGTTGTAGCCTCTCCCCGATGTTGTTCAATCTGTATAATGAGCAAGCAGTAAAGGAAACAAAAGAAAAATTCGGAGTAGGTATTAAAATTCATGGAGAAGAAATAAAAACTTTGAGGTTCTGTCAGAGACAGCAAAGGACTTGGAAGAGCAGTTGAATGGAATGGACAGTGTCTTGAAAGGAGGATATAAGATGAACATCAACAAAAGCAAAACAAGGATAATGGAATGTAGTCTAATTAAGTCGGGTGATGCTGAGGGAATTAGATTAGGAAATGAGGCACTTAAAGTAGTAAAGGAGTTTTGCTATTTGGGGAGCAAAATAACTGATGATGGTCGAAGTAGAGAGGATATAAAATGTAGGCTGGCAATGGCAAGGAAAGCGTTTCTGAAGAAGAGAAATTTGTTAACATCCAGTATTGATTTAAGTGTCAGGAAGTCTTTTCTGAAAGTATTCGTATGGAGTGTAGCCATGTATGGAAGTGAAACATGGACGATAAATAGTTTGGACAAGAAGAGAATAGAAGCTTTCGAAATGTGGTGCTACAGAAGAATGCTGAAGATTAGATGGGTAGATCACATAACTAATGAGGAAGTATTGAATAGGATTGGGGAGAAGAGAAGTTCGTGGCACAACTTGACCAGAAGAAGGGATCGGTTGGTAGGACATGTTCTGAGGCATCAAGGGATCACCAATTTAGTATTGGAGGGCAGCGTGGAGGGTAAAAATCGTAGAGGGAGACCAAGAGATGAATACACTAAGCAGATTCAGAAGGATGTAGGTTGCAGTAGGTACTGGGAGATGAAAAAGCTTGCACAGGATAGAGTAGCATGGAGAGCTGCATCAAACCAGTCTCAGGACTGAAGACCACAACAACAACAACGTATGTTTTTGCTTTCGCAAACAATTTACGTTTATCTTCCTGCCTCTGTGCGGTGATTGTTTCCATGACTTGTCGTTTTACTTTATTCTGATCCTGTATAAGTTTACGGAAAAGCGTATCACTGTTGTGTAGGTGATGATTAAAACGTTCGTCAATTTGGCTGTTCTGTTGGTCGAACTTCGCGTCTACTTTTGTATCCAGTGTGCGTGAAAGTACTGCTGTCATTAATTTAAACTCGTCGCGTAACTGTGTTGCTTTTTCAGAGCATTGTTTACCGACTGCAGTAATTTCGCCTCTAAGTGATTCTGTTGTAGCTGTTTGCATATCCTTAATTCTTGAGCAACAGATCTAATTTCTTCACTACTGTTCCTAGCGCAAGCCTCAATTTCTTCACGTAATTGTTCTTTAGTATCATGACACAGCGCGGCAACGGCTGTAATCTGTTGCTATCTGGAATTGTTGTCTAATTTTTCATTAAGGTTGTCATGTTTTTCATTAAGTTGTTTGAAATTTTCATTAAGGTTGTCTTGCTTTTCATTAAGCTGTTTGGAATTGTTGTCTAGTTTTTCATTAAGTTGTTTGTTCATGTCGTCTTGTCTTTCATTCTGTTGTTTGGAATTTTCATTAAGTTGCTGTTTGAGATCTTCACTCTGTTGTTTGGAATTTACATTAACTTCGTTCTTAAACTGTAGCAATACTGCCATAAATTGATCCCAGCCAAAAGTGACTGTTGCATTCTCTGTACTGTTTGATGGTGTACCTGCAATTGTCACGTTTTGTGTATCCATTTGGATATTCTGTGATTCTTGAAAAGGTTTGCCAATCGGATGTGTACTGTTAGTCACTATCTCGGAATTAAATAAATCTGACGTACTTTGAGTACACTGTTCATTTTCATTAGAAAAATTTGTCTGTTCATTACGTAAACTTTGCAAACCGCGTGTGTCAAGCTGGGCAGCGCTCATTGCAACAGAACGCCGCGCGTCATCAATTGTCGTAAAATTATCAGAGGACACAATTGAATTCATTTGCTCATCATTAGCAATAAAGTCATTACCGGTGATCAGTACCCATTGATTGTCTGTAAATGGGGAACTGTCATTATTACACTGCGTGTCGCAAGTGCTATCGGTCATGTTATTTAAGTCGGTTATTTCACAAATTATATATCGCGATGTACTGTTAACAGTCTTTCGCGGCATTTTTCTCAAAACAAATTAATCACAAATGAAACAAAGACAATGCAAGATGCAACAAACACAAATACAACAAAGAGCAACGAATTGCCGATGATCTGTGAAAGAAAGTGACAAGATTAGTAAATGCGTTGCGCCAAATGCTAATTATATTTAAGTAAATAAGAGCAGATATATGACTACTTCTCAGAAGATTCACAAAGAAATACGATCCTGGTCCGGATGTCGCCAAGTGTAACCTCCCCGCAGATAATTTATTTAAATGTAAATGGAAATGGAGCCAAGTGTAACCTCTCCGCAACAAAAATTAAGGAATGAAGATTGATCATAAATCCACAATAGTATTAATTAAATAATGAATCATGAAACGTATCTAACATCTCAACAGAAATAATTAAACCTGATAAATTTTATAGGGACAGCAGCGCTGACCTTCGGCCCTGTATTCTGATTAACAAAAGCAAAAAATCTTACCTCAATATAAACTGCATCTATATCTGCTCTTACCTATCGACACAGCTTCGTGCAATTCTGGCGTATATTTAATTTTGATTCTTGGAGGAAATGCATAGGAAATATTCTTTAAATTGAAATGAATGTTTTTCTTTAAAAGAGTTACTTTATAAAAACATATTATTGGGGCATTTTTGAACAAATTAATTACAATTAACATACATTACTAGATATGCGCAATGCTGCTTCATTACCTTCTACAACAATACTCATCGTCCACCACAATCCTGACCAGAGTCGCAAGAAGAGCACGCCGCCGACGCATGCCGACGTCTGCTCAGCACAATCGTCCACTCGCTACTACTGTCGACTGACTACAACTACAGACAGAGTACAACTGAACTTGCCGACTCGCTACATGGTACTGACTACTCGCGCGGTCAAGCGCAGACAATCAACGATAAATAACTCTCTGGTCAGAGATTCTGTCATGCCTCGCCATCGCTGGTAATGAATACATACGTGTTTCAAGGGTAAAAACTGCAGCGGATAGCCGAGATCGAAGTTGTAAGTTGTTGTGGGCTGTGTCAAAAACAACAAGACTACTGATAACAAAAAAAGGACACTTCAGCCACATCTTAACTTGCTTTTTCTCCTTTCTCCTCCTACCTCATCCCATTCCCTACTCCTTTTATTTTTGTCCTTTTTCTTTCTCTTCACCTCATGAAAATGCACCCTTGTGGGAACCGTGTGCAGGACACGCTCCGCGGCTGACAAACCGTAGTTACACAGTTGGTCCTCGGCCACGCTGGAGGACAAATTCCAGTCGAGGGACCGTGATGCGTCGTTGCGCAAGTGTCCAGCGGCGAGTGCAGAGGGAGACACGCAGACGGGGAGGACGGGCCAGACGGGGCCGCTGGCACGCCGGCCGTGGCTGGTGTTTGCGCTGCGCAAACAGTCCTTGGCTCTGGCCGCTCAATGAGCCGGTACGATCGTGCGTAACCATCAGCGGCGCTGCCGTCTTCCCAGGCCGCTGGCAGGTGGCAGGTGGCCATTGCTGTTCCAAGCTACAGCGGCTGCCGCCGCTCCCATGCGCCGATTTGTACTCCTGGGTGCCGGCGACTTTCTGCTCTTCCGTTCAGCTCCCCCTGCGCCAACTGGGACACCCACACGAGCGACAAATCGCAGCTGTCCGCCACTAGGGCGATCGATCACTTCGGAAATCGCACGTATGTGGTTAAATCACAGTGATACGATTCTGATTGCTGATCTCAGGCAATCTGATGGATCGCAATATGGCTGCCTGGCTGGTTGACAGAAATATGCAGCAGTAAGGCTGCCTGGCTGCGACTCGTGGCTGTCTAGTTTTGTTTCGTTTCGCTTTGCCCACTTTGAGTAACAACTTTACGTTAAAATTTATATCTGCATTGAAACTTCCTGGCAGAGGAAAACTGTGTGCAGGACTGGGATACGAACCTGGAATCTTTCCCTTTCGCGGGAAAGTGCTTCATCAACCAAGCTATCTGCCCTCAGAGCTTCACTTCCACCAGTACCTCTCTTCTACCTTCCAAGCTTCTCAAAAATTCATCCTGGAAACGTTCATCTACATCTACATAAATACTCCAGAAACCACCATACAGTGCATGCCGGAGGGTACCTTTTAGCACTACTAGTCATTTTGTCTCCCGTTCCAGTCGCAAAAAGAGCGAGGGTAAACGACTAATTTTTCGTACGAGCCCTAAATGCTCGCTTCTTATCTTCATAGTCCTTACGCGAAATGTACTTCGGTGGTAGCAAAACCGTTCTGCAGTCGGGTTCAAATGTGCAATAGTGCCTTGCAGGAAGATCAGCGTCTTCCCTTCAGGAATTCCCATTTCAGATGACGAAGTATCTCCGTAATAAATTCGTTCTGATTGAACCTGTCGGTTACAAATCTAGAAACCTCCGTTGAATTGCATCGATGTCATCCTTTAATTCCAGCTGGTGGGAATACCAAACACTGGCAGAGTACTCAAGAATGGTTTTGACTAGCTTTCTATGCGCCGTTACCTTTATGGATGAGCTGCATATTCCTAAAATTCTCCCAGTGAAATGAAGTTGAGCATTTACCATCCCTACCATCAACCTGACGTGTTCATTCTATTTCATTTCGCTTTGCTACGTTACTCCTAGGTATTTAATCGAAGTGACTGCCTAGCTGCAGTTTACTAATGCTGAGATCGAACGTTAGAGAACTGTTTTTCCTACTCATCTGCATTAACTTGCATTTGTGTACATTTACAGCAAGCTGTCGTTATCACACCAGCTAGAAAATTTGTGTGACATTTTGAACATCCCTACAGTCATTAAACAGCGATACATTCTCGTACACTACAGCCGTAAATTACTGCTCACCCTGTCCGCCAGGTCATTTATGCATACAGAGAATATAAATGGTCCTATCACACTTATCTGGGCCACTCTTGAAGATGCCCTTGTCTCTAATGACCACAACGTTTCCATTCTTTCGAAAATTTTGGGTGAACAGGCTGTTGAGAACTAGCCTGGTATGAGTGGCTATCGAAGTTCAAAAAATTGCTCCAATAATAATCCTTTCACATTGTATCCAATTACTAACATTTATTTGAATTATTATTAACCTAAGAATTATTATTGGAGCAATAGGAGGTTTAAAACAATCATCATCACAACAACTTCTAGTATAATCATCGAGGATGACCTTTTCTACGACTGTTACTGGGAGGAAAGATTCCCGCTGTACTTTCTTCGAAGCAATGCGAAGCAATGTGAAGGGGTGCCCGCAACAACAATCACGGTGGTCTTACTGTTTCATGGAGATTCAAATGTACGCAACAGCAGATTTTGACAGGGCTCCACAAAATACATGAGAAGAAAATTACTTCATTATTTTAAGCCTGAAGATGATGGTATGAGCGACCGAATGGTGTAGTGTAGTAATAAATGACTGGTGCAAAGAGCTATTTCAGTTATAGTAAACTACCGACTCATACATCAAAAAGCACAATGCCATTACAGGTTCAAATGGTTCAAATAGGTCTAAGCAGTACGTCGTATGAGATTTAACATCTGAGGTCAACAGTCCCCTAGACTTAGAACTACTTAAACCTAACTAACCTTAGGACATCACACACATCCATGCCCGAGGCAGGATTCGAACCTGCGACCGTAGTAGCAGCACGGTTCCCGGATGAAGATCCTAGAACCTCTCGGCCACCGCGGCCGGCCCATTAAAGGTGCAATAGTTGCGTTATGTGATAAAAGAAACCGACACGATTAAAATTAACATGCCACACAGCATATTCTTTATGCTGTGAATATCCTACCTTGAGCAACACAGTGATCAGGCGCTACATTCCTGTGGGTACACGTAGAGTACTCTCAAGCATCCAAAAAATTCCCAAGTTGTAGGTACTTAAGCTCATAACGTGTTCCTTATTTACGGAGGAAAAATAGAAACGAGCATGACAGGACAAACAGCTCGTCTTGCTAACAGCTGTTTACGGCTCTCCTCGTCCGGAGAACTGATCTTCGTTGGGTTAAAAGTCAAGGGGAGTACTTGGCAGAGATACAGCGCTCAACAGTGCAGGGTCTGTTCTCGGCGTCGGCGGCGGCTGCGGGCTATGGGAAAGCGCCATCGCGGGCCGGAGCTTTGGCCGGCCGGCGCGCCGGACAGCAGGTGGTGTCGCCCGCTCATTAGCACGCCCGGCTCCAGGACGGCCCGCTAACGACGCCGAGCGCCGCCGACCGGCGTGTTTGCCCTGCGCTCCGCCGGCGGCACACCTGTGGCGGAGCCCGAATGCTGCTGTTCTGAAGAGAACCACCTTTCCGACAGCCTTTGTTCAGGCCACTACAGTACTGCATTCGTGCGGCAAAGCGGTAGTCGCTTCCCACCGCTGGCTATTAGAGTTGCGCTTTACCAGTACTACGGTTCATTAGTTTGGGTACAACACGTAAATGACGTAGTAAGAGATACAGTTGCCGGTGGTAGTGCTACACTGGTAGACAAAGAAACAAATGAATAGGTAGGACATAAACTGAGAGGCGACGACTTCTCGTTGCTTTTATTGTTTGTTTTGCACTCGTAACCGGGCCAAGTATGTCACGAAATAAGCGTCTAACGAAAACACTACAAAGAGCGAAACTTGTCTAGCTTGAAGGGGGAAACCAGATGGCTCTATGATTGGCCCACTAGATGGCGCTGCCATAGGTCAAACGATTATCAACTTCGTTTTTTTTAAATAGGAACCCCCATATTTTATTACATATTCGTGTAAAAGTCCGCTTAATTGCTGCTTGCTACTCTCAGTCTACGGCCCAAGTGCGGTTTGGTAATCAACTATCACCATCATTCAGTATACAAAATGGATTGAGACAAGGAGATCCATTGGCGCCAATATTATTCAATTTGGCCCTGGAAAAAGTAAGCCGTGACACTTGTCGAACCAGAGAGATGGAGATGGTGGGAGCAGACACAATCTTGGCATTTGCTGATGATGTTGTGATCCTTGGCGACACTCTAGAGCAAGTACGCAGGGATACTTCCCGATTCCTCCACAATGCAGAGAAAATTGGGCTGGTGGTGAACGAGGAAAAAACTAAATATCTTGTTGTATCACGCCGCCGAGATCTCCCTCCTTCCATTGATGTCGACAGGCATACCTTCGAACGAGTTGAAGAGTTCAAGTACCTGGGCTCCATACTAACAAATAGAAGTGAAGTAACGAAAGAAGTACAGCAACGTATAACAAATGCTAATCGCATGTTCTTTAGCCTGAACAATCTTTTCAGATCTCGGCTGATATCGCAGAAGAACAAGATCCACCTATACACGACACTGGTGAGACCAGTACTTTTATACGGCTGTGAAACTTGGGCAACATCAGCAACAGCAGAAGAAGCAATATGTGCATTTGAAAGGAAGGTACTTCGGAAGATATATGGACCCATCTACAATGCCATGGAAGGTAAATGGGAACGAAGAAAAAAAGAAGATTTATACCAGCGGTATGGAAAGCCACACATTGGACGAATATTGGCGCAGAAGAGACTCCAATGGTTTGGCCACATCCTACGGGCAGACGGATCCCTTCCAAACAGAGTCCTCCACTCTCAACCCACAGGAAAACGCCCTAGAGGACGCCCAAGAACTCGATGGAAGGATAGGATAACAACGATCCTGAAAGAAGTGGAACCAGCAGCCGTGGAGGAGGACGCCAACGACCGGATGAGATGGACTGCCATCTGCAACAGCTCCCTCCTCTCGTGTAATTGACAGATTGTCTATTAATGTTTTTAGTCTTTATAAATGTTGTAAATTGACTTATTATTTTTTGTTTTTGTTTTTTTTTAGATAATTTTTAGTAACTGTATAGAGTACTTTTGTAAGTCTTTTTGTCTTTACTTTTCCTTTTGTTCTTCTTGCTGTAGGCCTTAAAGGCCCGATAAGGCAATAAATGATGATGATGATGATGATGATGATTCGTGTAAAAGTGGTCCAACTAAAACATTTATATTTCTTTACGTACTACACGAATATGTAATAAAAAATGGGGGTTCATATTTTTTAAGAAACGCAGTTGATATCCATTTGAGCTACGGCAGCGCCATCTAGCGGGCCAACCATAGGCGCCATCTGGTTTCCCGCTTCAAACTAGACGAGTTTCGTTCTTTGTAGTTTTATCGATTGATGCTTATTTCGTGAGATATTTGGCCCGGTCACTATCAGTGGACCACCCTGTATATATGTGTAATTATTTTCGATTATTTCCTTTTAAGAGAGCGATTGAACTTGAGTAGTCATGATTTCTTCTTCTTTCTTCGTTCTTCCCAAATTCTCTTCATACGTTCACTGTGTTCTCTCTTGCCTTCTTCCGACAATCTTTTTCCCGTTCTGTTCTCCGTGTGCTCTTGTTTAAGTGTATGTTTCTTTACGATGTTTCTAAACTGTTCTCTGTTGTTTATGTTGTCCTGTGTGACTCCCAGTTCTTTAATGTCTTCTTCTGTTTCAGTGATCCACTTTATCTTATGTTTGCTCTTGTTTACTATCTCAAAGATTTGCCTTGAGAGCCTGGTTTTATTCATCCTGCTGACATGTCCATAAAATTTCATACTTCTCTTTCTAATGGTGTCTGTTATTGTTTTTACGTCTTTGTAAATCTCTCTAGTTGGCCTCTTCATCCAAATTCCTTCCCGAAACACTGGTTCATATATTTTCCTCAGAATTTTTCTTTCATGCTTTTCAATCTCTTTGATCTTCGTATGATCATCAATCGCTGTAGTTTCTTCAGCATAATGGGCTTCTGGTAAGACTACTCTGTTGTAATGCCTTGGTTTCGCATTGACGGAAATAGATTTCTTGTTATAGTGATTCCAAGTGAGCTTATATGATTTTTGTAAGCTGGAGATTCTATCTTTATTGACTATTGAGTTCAGTTGGTTGAATTATCACTCCCAGATATCTGAAGTGGGCAACTTGTTCCACTTTCCGGTATTGAGTAGTAATGGGGAGATTATCTACAGGTTTGTTTTCCATGTACTGTGTTTTCTCGTAGGAGCTTTGCAGCCCAGTTTTCTGCGAGATTTCGTGTAGTTTTTCCAATGTAAGTTTGGCTTCCTCTCTGGTGTTCGTTAGAATGACAAGATCGTCCGCGAAAGCCAGACACTTTACCCTGATTCTCTGCTCTTTTCTAATCCCAAGCTGACTTCCATTTATTTCCTTTTCCTATATCCCCACAATTTTTTCCAAAACCTCGTTGAATAGAGGGGGGGACATTCCATCTCCTTGGTGAACACCGGTATGGATATGAAATGCTTCTGATGTTTCTCCCATGAATTTAACTTTGGAGGTTGTATCTGTTAATGCCTGTTGAATAATTGACTTTGTTTTCCTGTCAATCCTGATCTCCTCTAAAGCGTGGAATTATGTTTGTGTATCTATTGAATCGTGAGTCTTTGTAAAATCAACAAAAGTTACCGCAGTACTTCTACATCGTGTCATTTCCAAAATTATTTTTAAGTTCCATATCTGTTCAATGGAAGATCGTCTTTAGCGAAACTCTGCCTGGTACTCTCCTATTAATTTGTCGGCTTGTTTTTCTAGTCTGTTTAACGGGATCTTTGAAAGAATTTTGTATTTGCAGGGAGCAGTGAAAATGCCCCTGTAATTACTTGGATCGGTTTTTGCACCTTTTTTTGTGGAGATGGTGATTTAATGCACATTTCCGCTCTGCAGGTATTTGTTCAGTTTCCCAAATGTCTGATACAATTCTGTGGTTTGCTTGTGTGAGATTATTATCATTTAATTTACATACTTTTGCTATGATTCCGTCTCCCCCTGGAGACTTGTTGTTATTCAAAGAATTGATTATTTCTTTTACCTCTTTAAGTGATGGTGGATTTCAATCGGATTGGATGTGGGTTTGCGAAATCTAGTTGCTCTGTCGGAGGCTCGCAGTTGAGAAGTGAGTGAAAATATTTATCTAAAATTTGACAGTTCTTTTTATGGTTGGTATATATATATAATTATGGTTGTTATTTTGTGCTCAATACATCATCTTGATCAAAGGAAGAGTTTCCTGTTATTATTTATAACGCGAAAGTTGATTATGAATAACGGAAACGCGTTTTATGTAAGTTCGACGAAGTATTGAAGTAATGTTCGATTTATTTTTATTTTGCGGTTTTTATTTCAGCGTTCTTTGAGAAAACAGCGTTTTTTTAGCGCTATGTGATAAATTTTTATTGTTCGCTTTATTTTTACTACAACATCCCTCTGTTTCATGCTACAGATCGACAATTTTCGAATGAAACTTGAATTAAACATTGATAGGTTTAATTTTGCTATAAATACTGTTTATTTTTAAGTTAAAGACAGGAGGATAACAATTGTGAACAAAAATGTTCCGTAGGTCACATGGCCCTTTATATGTCCTCGTTCAGTTTCTAGACAATTCTCCACTTCTGGTTTCTAGCGGACTCCAGTAAGACACTGACCGCATACATAAAGAAAGTGATGGTCACGATGTAGTGCCTGATAGGTATGCAACACACCTAACGTAAACATAACGCAGGTATGACCTTAATTGACCACAGGTACTGTAGTCTACGCTTAGCAGCTGCCTACGGTAGTTTTACGATTCCACTTGGTGTCCACGCGGTTCGGTCTCACTCGTTTTCAGACAAGTGAACGCTCGCCGACTGCGTTCAATAGGCGCCTCTTCAGCGCAGCTAAGGCTGTGTTCACAGCAGCACCGACGACGGTCGCCAGACACTTTGAATCTCTTCTTTTCGCATTTTTCATGATTACTTTCATACAATTCTGTACTAGAAACGTGCATTCTCAGAAGTCCCTTCCACGGATGAAGACCAGTGTTTGATGGTAGCAGATTTCATTTTGCAGGAACGCCCCCTCTTCCTGAGTTAGTCTGTTTTTATGTCATGTTTGCGTCATCCATCATGTGTTATTTAGCTTCCAGGGTGATAAAATTCCTTCACTTCGTCTACTTCGTGGTCCAAAACTTTGATTTCATAATTATCGATAAATTCATTTCTTCGAGCACTCATTGTTTTCGTCTTTCTACAGTTTAGTTCCAGTCCATAGTATGTTCTCATTAATATGATCATTTCATTGAAAATGTCCTGTAATTCTTTCGTGCACTTGGAACAGTAGCCTAACCAGCACATCTCGCTGTCGATATAATTTCACAATGGATTTTAATCCCACTTCTGAAACTTTCTTTATACGATGAACAGATTGACCAATATGGATGAAAAACGACATTTCTTCGTTATACCATTTTGATCCGAGCACTGTGTTCATGGTTGTCCATTTTTCTCCCTGTAGGTTCTTATACAAATTGTATAAAATCTGTGTTGCACCTGATTTCTTGAGAAATTCTAACATCTAGCACAACTTTACTATGTCGAACTCTTTTTATAAGTTGACAAATCCTATTAACGTGTCTTGATGTCTTAATTTTTCATAGGTCTTGCTTTTATTATCAGCCGCAACGTCAGACTTAATTCTCTGTTCTCTGACTTTAAGAGCTGCAAACTTTATGATCCGGATATACTGACAGACAGTGAAGCTGTCGTCACACGGACTGTGCACTCGAGCGTTAACGCTGAGCGTCCATAGTTTCTGATGTCAAAGCGTGGGAAAAGGCACTAAGCGGAGTCTTTACCAACATGCAGAGCAAGATCAAACATGTCAGACACTCTGAACGCGCATTGGAAAGTAGAACAGTGCGATGAAAGAAAGGCACCAACGTCACATGCAAGCCATCTTTCCCTCTTTTCAGTATAGACTTCAGAGCTGAGAGACGTCATATTGAATTTCAGTTTAAGCCCATATTTGCTATGTTTTATATTGTAACTTACGTCCTACGAATTTACGCCGTTTAGAAACACCGACACTTTGAGGCCCTATTGAAAAAGTGGCGTTTTGTTATGATTTGTTGTAATGAAATGAGGGGAAGCACCACATTGATGATTAAAGAGTTGTCATGTTATAATTTGCATGTTATGATACATTACAATTAAATGCCACTTAATAGCATATTAATGATAGAAGTCTTTAGGAGATCATAACTTGCAAGACATAGACATACAAGATATAAGTTCTGCGTAGCATAACGAGTAGAGATGCACAGTTAAGAAGTGATGTGAGCGTTGTGGTTCGTGTCCTTTTTATTCGCCTTCACATTGGGACATTATCATTAATTTAATGGAACTGTAATCTGTAATATTCTGTATTATGTAAACATAAGTGCGCTCTCTCAGCAGTGAGTTTGTTCCGTTGGCTTATCTATAAGAGAGTTTGTACAACTTTCACTAAGAGATTTGGTACGTCCTTGTATTAGGCCTTGTATTTTACTTGTTCTAAGGATTTCGAAAAATAACGCACTCGTCATCAGGCTGTTGAGACTCAGTCTTACATAAAATCGTCTATTTCATCCACAGCAACCATACAGCAGGCCGTCTCCTCTTCTTCAGCTTTGGGTATCAATATTGCCCACTTGACAACTCTCCTTGTGTCCGAAGACAGCTGTGAGCTGCTATGCTCGAAGTACCACTGTGCATACACAGCTTGTTTTTACATTTCCAAATATGTTATTTGGTCAGCTTCTAAATATTACCTCCGTGGAATAGAACATACTTATAAGTAGTCATCTCCATTAAAATAAATCCAAAAAACTATTGATAATCATCCTTTTATTGTCATTCATTTGCGCATTGAGAATATTGTTGAAGCTTTCGTGAATAGCTATTTTCTTCTGATTTTTCGTTCTTCCTTTTCTGTTTGGAAGATTTCCATGACGTCTTGTATATCGTTTAAGTGTGATCTTTTTTATAATGTGAGACTTCATATGAGTTTCAAGCACATCGCTGTGATGCTATCAAGATCTGAAGCCAATGACCTATTTAGTGAATAAATAGCTCCTCATAAGAATGTGTGGACTATTAAAACCATGTCGCGAAACGGATGTTTTAACATCTGAAGCTGAACAGAAATGGGTCAATTAACTATGAAATGTGGGTACCATAACTCGCATAGAAATAATGAGGAAAATTTTCGTCAATCTCTCGATGGAAACTACACCGCCAAAGCGCAAAGACTTAATTCCAGAAACTGAATAGATAGTACCAGTAAATATTAAGTGTACAATGGTATGAATGGATTATAAATATGCTCTGACACAGTGGGGTGGCATTGGAAAAGAAATACTAATAATGTCTTACAAAATGCTTTGTCGAGGCAAAGTGCCAATGGTACTGAAATAGTTAACAGATTGAAGCCCAAAAGCGTACACATGAACACCAGTACCGTCTGAGAGGGTGAAGTAATTCAGAAAAGCAAGACCTTAACTCGAAACAAACAAGCTCGTGTAAGCCTCGTCATATTGTGCGCAAATGCTCCACTTTGCTTACCATGATTCTAAAACTGACATACACAGAATGGTTGCAGTGGTAACTAAAAGTTATAAGCTCGACGCCACCATTTGTGATCGGCCTGAGACTCGTAACGACCATTAGCCGAACCGTTGTCTGTTCGAAGTGTTATCTAAGGCAAAGTGTTCCGTCTTTGAATCTCTTAATCGAAGTGTTCCTCCTGACTTACCAAACATTCTCTTGGTGCTGTCACCAGCGTATTCCCTTGAGGCAGTAGCTTTGGGTCTTTTCAACTGCATTCAATGAAAAACTAGAGAAAATCCTTGCATTCTCAAGCCTCTTAGAGAAAGTACTGTGATTAACTAGTAATACACATTTCACTCTTAAAGTGGGGGCAGATCTCGAAATTATCTCCCTATACTGGTTTGGTTTCACGTTTTCGTCGAAGATAGTAGCTGCATGTAGACAACCGCGAGTTTTTCCTCTCCACTACAAAAATAATTTTGATGAGCCAATCCTGTGCTCGCTTACAAAACTTACGCATGAATTATAGCCTACTGCTGACCTGCTTTCCGTACAGCAGATTTCTCTCGTTCAATGTGCGTTTTCCCATCCTCCTCTAATCCTCATCTTTTTAGAAAGCGTCCTAACTGTGCCAGCTTACATCTTTCGGCCTATTTTCTCCTGCGGTAGCCCATACCGGGTCGCCTTGCTCATCGCAAAGAACACCCGTCGCCCATTGCATACCTGCTAGCGACTCTGCCTTTTGGCGAGTAGTTTTATGGCCCGTTTGCGATTCAACACCTGCGGCCCTCTCTTTGCCACAGTCAAGCAATAAATTCAGCTCACAGAGAAATTCACACACGTCCTACACCACCACAAATGGTTCAAATGGCTCTGAGCACTATGGGATTTAACATCTGTGGTCATCAGTCCCCTAGAACTTAGAACTACTTAAAACTAACTAACCTATGGACATCACACACATCCATGCCCGAGGCAGGATTCGAACCTGCGACCGTAGCAGTCACACAACCACATAGAAATAAAATGAAGAAGTAGTAATTATATTCAAAATCATTGGTATTTGTTTCAGTTACTTGCATACGTTCAAATTTCCCATGCAGTTTGAATTGATTTGGTAGTTTAATTTGAATAGATGTTTATTAATCAGGTTACAGAATAGTTTTGCAAAAACTACCCCATAACAATATACATGATGTACTGCTGTTAACTGAACGTGTTTTTGTTTTCTCTCTGTCTGATCGGAGAAATTCTTCCTTCCTGTCCATGTATTTTGCATCACAGGATGTGTACTGTGTTTTATAGCATGTCAGTCCTCAACGTTTCGAGACTAAACTAATAAAGAATTGAGAAAATTTAAGATGATGGGTTTAATGCTTCAAGGTTTGCACATAGTTTCCCCCAGTTTGAACACAAAACTCAGAACGTTCTAATAATAATGTGACAGAAAAGACCTTCCTTAGAACTTTCTTCAACTCAGATTGACCTGAATGTCGGTTATGTTGTCAAAGTATTCATCTTTTATGTGATTTTCTGCACTTTGTAGTTTTGTGGTGGTTTTGTGTTGATAACAGCAAGATCCCTCACTTGCAATGATTTTTTTCTATAAAAGAACTGTTCGCAGTTGCTTTTCAATGAAATTACGGGAGGCATCCAGAGTTATTGTTTTTGTTCCTGAGTGAAGGTATGGAACAAACTTTGTACACACGTTCTCTTCTTCAGAACATTCTGGAGAAGGTCGTGAACACTTCCTTTAGGGATATTGGTCCATCGTGATCAGTGAAACAACATGGTTGACACATTACGGCCACACATCCACTACTTAACGTTACCTGGTTGTAAATGACTAGTAGAATGCAAATCCGTTGTTTACAGTTGTTAGTTCAAGCTGCGAACGCAGTTCCCGTGCTAGCCTCGCTCGCACGCCAGGAATAAAATCGGTGTCGGAACTTTATGAATCGACGTTTACATTTCCGACCATTCAAATTTATTCATCTTGTTACCGATCATACATTTAGGCAATACCTCGCTAAATTATTTGTCTTTTCAAATGCATATTTGATTTGTATCAAGATGAATGGAGGTAATTATTATCGCCGAAGTATAGAAACCACTACCTCACATCCAAAAAAAAGATAATATTTAAACAATGCACCACGACTCTGTCATAGACCACATCTCAAACAGCCCACTCTACTTCTTAGAGTGCAGAATTAATTTAAAAATGACCAGATGTGTACTTGCTTGCAGTACACAATCATACACACACAAACACACACACACACACACACACACACACACACACACACACACACACACAATCACACACAGATTTTTGAATATTACGTGGGACAACAAACAGCATTTGGAAAGATAATTTTCCAATTCTCTGTTTCTGGCCAAGGATTTTTGGAGGTTTCCATTGCTTCTAGCGCAAATGACGGAACTATAAAACTCTCACGATTAATTCTCAGTTGGGAAACCCAACTGGAAAAACTGGCGTAAACTGATCAAAACAAGTTCAGGACCATAGATTTATTTTTCGTCGTAATGTTTAAGCGCAAGGAAAACCAATTTCATCATGCACAAGTTTAATCGGTAAGACCCACTAGAAACGCACAAAAAACAAAACCATGATTCGCGACTAAATTACTTTACTATTCTTTAACCAAATGCGTACACCGTACAGCGATTTTGACTGCATGAAAAGAACCCATACTAACTGTTCTACTATTCCGTACCTAACCACATCTTAAACATCCTAAGAGCACCGGTGGAATTAGGGGAAAATATGTAATCTACCCGAAATTTTGCTTGTGGGCTGCTTTACGTCCTAACATTCGGCTGAAAAAATTGAGGTTATACTGTATTCTGTAGTCGCTGATCGAGTAGCTTTGCCCTCACTCGAGGAGTCTAAAATTTGGTATCCTTAAATCAAAAGTCTCTCTGTTTGAAATTTTTACGTGTGAATATCAACAAACTTTTTGATATTCCTGCCAAAATAATTACTTAAGTCTGAAACAGAATATCCTTTTTAACATTAAGGAACTAACTGCGGACAAAGACGGGATGTGGCAAACGAGCGTGAGATATACTGATTTCACTACGGATCAGCCAGGTCAAAGAAAGGGAAGATACGAAGGCATTGGTCACTCGTCCCAGATTTACATTCAAATTTCGTGTAGAAAATTGCGCAGATGTTCATCACACATTACAAATAGCATACGCTAGGACAAAAACATTCTGGAGGAAGGGTAATCTTATGCTTGAAGCCAAATTCACATCTCTACTTTCATTTAAAGAATAATATTCACGGAGATTCAGCTTCTCCTACCTACAGGTCTTATGCAATCTGCAACACCTTCAAATACCACGCGCAGTATTTTCACATTGTTCGCTCGCTACATGTAAAATAGTAATCCGACAGATATAATGAATGGGACCTTTTTTGTACGAAATTAAATGTCGTTAAATTTTTTGTTGAGATATGTTTCCACCTGAGGAAGTAGTTTTCGAATTATGGAAGAAAAATTCTACAAAACTAACCTTCGAACGCATAACTCGAAAACTGTGGCCTCCAGCGAAAACGTATCCCAGTACAAAATATAACTACGTTAAATATCCTAAAAAAGATTCTCCTCAGTTCTCTTGTAGGATTAATAATCAGCGCGTATTGAGCGAGAGAATATGAAAATTCCACGCTTGGTTTTTGAAGGCATTTCAGGACGCATAACGCCCATAGGCAGTGGCAGCCGAACCACCCTGAGTATACACAGGGTGTTAGAGGTATGAATGCAGATATTTCTGGTGATAACTGAGGATAGTCTACTGTACAACATTATATCAGTATTTACTTCACTCGCAGATTAATAATTATATGACATGAAATGATCGAATGGTATTTACTGGCCGGGATATCCACTTCGGGGTTCGGTCGCCGTATTGTAAGTCTTTTTAGTTGACGCCACTTCGGCGACTTGCGCGTCAATGATGATGGAGGACACACAACACCCAGTCCACTGCCGGGAATCGAACCCGGGCGCTATTGCGTGGTAGGCGGTAACGCTACCGCTACCACTGCGCTACGGAGGTGGACAGTAATTATAGATATTATGAGTAATATGTTTCTAGGTTACTTAGTATTGCCAAGTACATGTGGCAGAAGTAGGGAAGCAATATTTATTTTCTCCTGGACAGTAGGTCAAGTATAGAAGTGTGGACACATGGAGGCTAAATGAGTAGTCTGTACTGACAGGCGTAGCCCACTTCCAGCACAGCTTCGACCAGTCAGAAAAACTTACGCGATGTGTTTACAACAAGACTGTTAGAGGCAGAGAAAAAACATCTAACACACTGAAGTGGGTACATATTATTAATTATCATAACATCTGTACCTCTGCCCCTGACATCTGTATGTATTCAGAAACGATATGAATAACAGAAATAAAATGGATGACATAACATACATACAGTTGATGATTCAGTTAGGAAAGCTTCGAAACGCTAAATCGTTTGCCATGACAGAAAGGTTTCATTTAAACACAGTTAATCAACTGAAACTATATGAAAACTGACTGAAAAAAATTGAAATCGCTATGGAATAAGAGGTAAAAATGACGTTGATCCAGGTCTCAATGACTACAGTGTGATTAAACCAAGGGCTTAGTGGTCATCAACAGCCACGTGGTATGTAAAATCTCAAACTCAGAAAGACAAACTACTGAACAAAATATTAATCAAATACTGTACATTTGAATGTAAAAAGAAAAGTAAAAAGCTGAGCTTCGTGCGGTCACGGTGACAGTATTTGATTTCACAGAAGGTAACAAAGCAAGGAGCTCCAATCGATTGTTTGGCATGTAAGGTGGGCATGTCATTTTGATTTTTGTGAGTTATCGATGTGTACGTCAGAGAGAGAGACCAAGTTATGCTATTGTTAAACAATATTTCGTCTTGTTGGGGCACAGTCTTTGCGTCTAAGCAATCTGATCATTCTTAGTTGGAGTGTGGTAAGTGATATATATATGTATGTGTGTGTGTGTGTGTGTGCAATTCAATTCAAATTAAATTATCCGTAGAGTTCTCGTTAGTCGAAGGTTAACGTACCATTTTGAGGTACGACTGCGCTCTATTCCACAAGAGTGTCGGAATGATTATATTATTGCCAGCTAGTTAACTTAGTTCACTTTCTCAGAGCTCAGTGGAAGTCCACCTCACTTTCCTGTGTCATGCATTAACATATCAACTGATTAAACTGTTTGGCTTATTCACAGAAATGCTATGTTAATATTGTACCCTTTTTAAATCGTTGTACACTTTGTTAAACATCGAACTGTTCAGATTAATGTTATAGGTAAAGATCAACCAATGTTTATCTTTTTCTTTTTCAACACATATTTCGTTCCGAAATCATTGTCTTGGAATATGATTTCATAGGAACGGTTACTCTAACCATCTCTCTGTTTAAAGCAGGTTTTTCATGATGCACTGCCACATTGTACTATATGGTATGCAACAGTTTGAATATTGTTTGGAAATTGTATTTAAAAATAGAGATTTAGCTGAGCCGCTGCCTGCTTCCTGTTTACCGTCGTACTTTCGATAAATCTGCAACAATGTTGTCAAGATGCGAGGAAAGTGGAAATTTTGATTACGGCCATATTTTTACTTCACTTGCGCATTTAATATGAAGACAAGTTGTCAGACCAGTTGCAGTTCCATTCAAGTTAGGTTCTCTTTAGTCAAAGGTTATCATGCGAGGTTATGTTGGATAACAGCTTGTGGGTATATCGTTTTGGTAATACGTAGACCTTTTATAGAGTGGGAGGTAAATTTGGGCTAAATTTGATGCAGAAACATATGGTGGGGAACTCACAGCACTCTAGTTCACTATGCATCATTGTTACGGTTTTCAGTCTGGAGATGAGCTTGATGAAGCTCTCCACAGTAGTCTGTCATGTGCAAGTTTCTTCGTCTGTGCATAAGTACTGCAGCCAAATTCCATATGAATGTGCGTACTGTATTCAAGTCTTGGGTCTGTCTCCACAATTTTCTCTAGCTACTTTTATACTTGCGTGTTAGCTCCCTTGTCATCTAGTGGTCAATTCCACATTACATTGGGGTGGCGGTATTCCTTTGATCAGAACCGATCGCGATCCTCTGGTTTGGAGCCGAGTGGAAGGCTTAAACCAGAGGCTCAGACGATTCTGCGGAGATCTTGGGTGCAAATTTCTCGACCTCCGCTATCGGGTGGAGAAATGTAGGGTCCCCCTGAATAGGTCAGGCGTGCACTACACGCCGGAAGCGGCTACAAGGGTAGCGGAGTACGTGTGGAGTGCACATGGGGGTTTTTTAGGTTAGAGAATCCCCTCCCTAGGCCCGACAAGACGACCCCTGAGACGCAGCAAGGTAGGAGTAGGCAAAATGCAACAGGGAATAACAATATTAATGTGCTAATAGTAAACTGCAGGAGCGTCTACAGAAAGGTCCCAGAACTGCTCCCATTAATAAACGGTCACAACGCTCGTATAGTACTAGGGACAGAAAGTTGGCTGAAACCAGACGTAAATAGTAATGAAATCCTAAACTCAGATTGGAATGTATACCGCAGAGACAGGCTGGACAGTGAAGGGGGAGGCGTGTTTATAGCGATAAGAAGTGCAATAGTATCGAAGGAAATTGACGGAGATCCGAAATGTGAAACAATTTGGGTGAAGGTCACGGTTAAAGCAGGCTCAGACATGGTAATTGGATGTCTCTATAGGCCCCCTGGCTCAGCAGCTGTTGTGGCTGAGCACCTGAAGGATAATTTGGAAAATATTTCGAGTAGATTTCCCCACCATGTTATAGTTCTGGGTGGAGATTTTAATTTGCCGGATATAGACTGGGAGACTCAGACGTTCATAACGGGTGGCAGGGACAAAGAATCCAGTGAAATTTTTTTAAGTGCTTTAGCTGAAAACTACCTTGAGCAGTTAAACAGAGAACCGACTCGTGGCGATAACATATTAGACCTTCTGGTGACAAACAGACCCGAACTATTTGAAAAAGTTAACGCAGAACAGGGAATCAGCGATCATAAAGCGGTTACGGCATCGATGATTTCAGCCGTAAATAGGAATATTAAAAAGGGTAGGAAGATTTTTCTGTTTAGAAAAAGTGACAAAAAGCAGATTTCAGAGTACCTGTTGGCTCAACACAAAAGTTTTGTCTCAAGTACAGATAGTGTTGAGGATCAGTGGACAAAGTTCAAAACCGTCGTACATAATGCGTTAGATGAGTATGTGCTAAGCAAGATCGTAAGAGATGGAAAAGAGCCACCGTGGTACAACAACCGAGTTAGAAAACTGCTGCGGAAGCAAAGGGAACTTCACAGCAAACATAAACATAGCCAAAGCCTTGCAGACAAACAAAAATTACGCGAAGCGAAATGTAGTGTGAGGAGGGCTATGCGAGAGGCGTTCAATGAATTCTAAAGTAAAGTTCTATGTACTGACTTGGCAGAAAATCCTAAGAAATTTTGGTCTTATGTCAAAGCGGTAGGTGGATCAAAACAAAATGTCCAGACACTCTGTGACCAAAATGGTACTGAAACAGAGGATGACAGACTAAAGGCCGAAATACTAAATGTCTTTTTCCAAAGTTGTTTCACAGAGGAAGATTGCACTGTAGTTCCTTCTCTAGATTGTCGCACAGATGACAAAATGGCAGATATCGAAATAGACGACAGAGGGATAGAGAAACAATTAAAATCGCTCAAAAGAGGAAAGGCCTCTGGACCTGATGGGATACCAGTTCAATTGTACACAGAGTACGCGAAGGAACTTGCCCCCCTTCTTGCAGCGGTGTACCGTAGGTCTCTAGAAGAGCGTAGCGTTCCAAAGGATTGGAAAAGGGCACAGGTCATCCCCGTTTTCAAGAAGGGACGTCGAGCAGATGTGCAGAACTATAGACCTATATCTCTAACGTCGATCAGTTGTAGAATTTTGGAACACGTATTGTGTTCGAGTATAATGACTTTTCTGGAGACTAGAAATCTACTCTGTAGGAATCAGCATGGGTTTCGAAAAAGACGGTCATGTGAAACCCAGCTCGCGCTATTCGTCCACGAGACTCAGAGGGCCATAGACACGGGTTCACAGGTAGATGCCGTGTTTCTTGACTTCCGCAAGGCATTCGATACAGTTCCCGACAGTCGTTTAATGAACAAAGTAAGAGCATATGGACTATCAGACCAATTGTGTGATTGGATTGAGGAGTTCCTAGATAACAGGACGCAGCATGTCATTCTCAGTGGAGAGAAGTCTTCCGAAGTAAGAGTGATTTCAGGTGTGCCGCAGGGGAGTGTCGTAGGACCGTTGCTATTCACAATATACATAAATGACCTTGTGGATGACATCGGAAGTTCACTGAGGCTTTTTGCAGATGATGCTGTGGTTTATCGAGAGGTTGTAACAATGGAAAATTGTACTGAAATGCAGGAGGATCTGCAGCGAATTGACGCATGGTGCAGGGAATGGCAATTGAATCTCAATGTAGACAAGTGTAATGTGCTGCAAATACGTAGAAAGATAGTTCTCTTATCATTTAGCTACAAAATAGCAGGTCAGCAACTGGAAGCAGTTAATTCCATAAATTATCCGGGAGTACGCATTAGGAGTGATTTAAAATGGAATGATCATATAAAGTTGATCGTCGGTAAAGCAGATGCCAGACTGAGATTCATTGGAAGAACCCTACGGAAATGCAATCCGATAACAAAGGAAGTAGGTTACAGTACGCTTGTTCGCCCACTGCTTGAATACTGCTCAGCAGTGTGGGATCCGTACCAGATAGGGTTGATAGAAGATATAGAGAAGATCCAACGGAGAGCAGCGCGCTTCGTTACAGGATCATTTAGTAATCGCGAAAGCGTTACGGAGATGATAGATAAACTCCAGTGGAAGACCCTGCAGGAGAGACGCTCAGTAGCTCGGTACGGGCTTTTGTCAAAGTTTCGAGAACATACCTTCACCGAAGAGTCAAGCAGTATATTGCTCCTTCCTACGTATATCTCGCGAAGAGACCATGAGGATAAAATCAGAGAGATTAGAGCCCACACAGAGGCATACCGACAATCCTTCTTTCCACGAACAATACGAGACTGGAATAGAAGGGAGAACCGATAGAGGTACTCAAGGTACCCTCCGCCACACACCGTCAGGTGGCTTGCGGAGTATGGATGTAGATGTAGATGCTATATATATATGTATATAACACCGAATACTTCAATACATTCTTCCCATAAACTTCTAGAAAATAAGAAGCCGAACCAAAGCACAGTTTCAGTAAGGAGGATGCGAACCAGCAGTCCTCCAACTAACATTTCGTGAGTACATGCACCACACTTCAATTGACAAACATCTAATTCTACGTCTGTCACCTTGTGATGTCCTGAAGGCCTTAACCGCCATTTGCCAACATCTGAAATTTAATTTTCAAATGGTTCAAATGGCTCTGAGCACTATGGGACTTAACATCTGAGGTCATCAGTCCCCTAGAACTTAGAACTACTTAAACCTAACTAACCTAAGGACATCACACACATCCATGGCCGAGACAGGATTCGAACCTGCGACCGTAGCCGTCGCGCTGTTCCAGACTGAAGCGCCTAGAACCGCTCGGCCACTCCGGCCGGCTGAAATTTAATTGAATCTAATCGTACAAAGAGGAAGAAAAAATCAATACAACGTACAAAACGTCAGATGTTTATAGCTTGTAATTTAGAGCACAAAAATCGCCAAATACGAAACTTTATCCACTAAAATGTCGTCTCTCATTTTATTATAGCATATCCTACCAGAAACCACGGTTTTCGAGGGATTCTCAATGTGGTAGTGCTCTGAAACAGCATACGCGCATAGCACGTAAGTTGTAACACAAATACCACCAAATATGGGCTCTTCAACGGCAAACAACTAATACAGTGTGGACTTTCTAAGGTCAGCTAGTGCCATTTTATTAAGCAATCTTGCGTTTCATCCGTCACTTTCCTCTCCACGAAGCAAAAATGTGGCTTCTAACTTTCACGTGATGCAACGTGAAATTCCAAGATGTGACGTCCACATTCGCCCTCACGCCCTGTCAGGAGAAGCGGCCAGTGAAACAACGGCCCGCCGTGGCGCCACACGTTGGTCTCGGCGCCAGCTGCTGAATGGGGCGGGTAGCGTGTTCCCTGAATGGAGCAGCGTGAATGAGCCGGCCACATCCTGCGACGATAACCCAGCAGCCGCAGCCGCAACAGGCTCTGGTTACCGCAGCGTTCAGCTTCAGCAACGCCGATAGCTGCGGCCCGCCAGCCGATAAGACAACCGCGCTGAGAATACCTGTGGCCGTGTTCCAGCTACGACTCGCAACGCTACCAGAGCAAGGCACTGCAACTGCGAAATTGTACAAAATACATCTCTAATAAGACAGGCTAGCTTATACTAAATCAGGTCTTCAGAAATTGTTTCACGGCGGAATATCGTTTCCCCTCTTCTTTCTTTACCGCAAACTATTTTTGCTTCTGCAGATCGTTCACAGAGCCTCTTCCAAACTTCTCTTTCAAAATGGTTCAAATGGCTCTGAGCACTGTGGGACTTAACTGCTCAGGTCATCAGTCCCCTAGAACTTAGAACTACTTAAACCTAACTAACCTAAGGACATCACACACATCCATGCCCGAGGCAGGATTCGAACCTGCGATCGTAGCGGTCGCACGGTTCCAGACTGTAGCGCCTAGAACCGCTAGGCCACATCGGCCGGCAAAACTTCTCTTTCTTCCACGGTCTATCGTTTAGCATCTGCTCTCATTGCAGTTCTCTTCGTATCATATCATCCTCAACCTGGGCTCTCCATCTTGTACGTGGTCTTCCAATTGGTCTTCATCCAGATTCTGTCCATTTTGGAGCCCTACTTGGAAATCTTTTTGGTTCATTGATTTTAATGTGACCAAACCTTTTACGCTTATTTCTCCATAGAGCCTTTTAGGGGCTTGAATTGGAGGGTGTTTCATATTATTTCTATCCTTATCCCATCCCATCTCGTCTTATCGAGGATCCCTCAAAGGATCGCTCCTCTGTCGCTTGTTTTCTGCTCAGAACTTTCTTTGTCCAAGTACAGCATTCTGATTTATTGGCATATAATGTGACTTGTCCATCATGATCTTTGCGTTGGCAGATATTTACTAATTAGTAGTTATTTTGAATACACAACAACAAAATTTCGAACAATTTTTTTTTCTTTCAGAAATTTCAGTCTTGATCCTTGAAATCTTTGTTAGTTCACCTACTAGGTGAAAGAATCTACTTTTTTAATAATTTTTCCATTGCGACTTAAATGGCTCTGAGCACTATGGGACTTAACTGCTGAGGTCATCAGTCCCCTAGAACTTAGAACTACTTAAACCTAAGTAACCTAAGGACGTCACACACATCCATGCCCGAGGGAGGATTCAAACCTGCGACCGTAGCGGTCGCGCGGTTCCAGATTGTAGCGCCTAGAGCCGCTCGGCCACCCCGGCCGGCATTGCGACTTACATCCTTAATATTTTTCCTTTTCCCTGCTTATTTTCATTATTTCATTTTTATTAAGCTTATATCCATGCCTTCTTCTTCAGTCCAATTTCTGCTCGTTTTCCTCCCAAATCATAATATCACCTGCACATGCGATAATTTTCATATCATCTGCTCGTGAACCTCGGCGAATTGTCCTCATAATGTTGTCCATGACTATATTAAATATCACTGGTGAGAGCACGCCTCCTTGCCCAAACCCTCTGTCTGTTTTAAACCGTAATGAGTTTTTGCCGTCTTTTGTAACACAGGCATTTCCTGTACTCGTTTCTGATTATCGGTTCCTTTCAGTTTGACAGTTCCAGTGCATTAAGACCTTACCAACTCTCTTCCCTTATAGCACTGCCATTAGCATGTTTTATATCTGTGAATGCATCTACAATGTCTTCCGCAATTTATCATTTCTTTTCTATAACCTTCCGCCCCCTTTCCCCCCCCCCCCCTCCCCCCCCTCCTCGTACTTCAGCTCTCTCTAGTATCTTGTACCATGGTACCCAATGGTACCCATTCCGTGATGTCTTAACAAATTCCGTTCTTCTTGTCAGTGCTTTCCATCCCTTTCCTTGCTGATGCTCCGGAGGACCTCCTCACCCCTTGCCGTATCAGTCCACCTAATTTTCATCATTCTTCTGCAGCATAACAGCTCGAATGCTTCCTTTTCCGGTTTTCCACAGACCATGTTTCGCTACCATACAATGCTGCACTCCAAACGCACATTCTCAGAAATATCTTCCTCAAATTGGAGCCTATGTTTGGCACTAGTAAACTCCTCTTGCTTAGGAATGCCTTTTCCCAGCATTAGTCTACTATTTTGCTGACTAGATAGCAGAATTCCTTAATTTCATCTACTTGCTGTCACCAATCCGCTTATTAAGTTTCTCGCTATTCTCATTTCTGCTACTTCTCATTACTGTCATCCTCCTTCGATTTACCCGCAGTTCATATTCTTACTCATTAGACTGTTTACTCCATTCAGTAGATCCCATGATTTTTCACTTTCACTGAGGAAAGAGAATCATAACATTGATAGCCTTTCACCTTGAATTTTAAATCCACTCTTGAAACTTTCTTTTATTTTCACCATAGCTGCTTCGACTTACAGATTGAACAGTGGGGCGGAAGACTACATATGTGCATTACACCCTTTTCAACTGATGAGTTGACTGCGTAGCAGCGAGGAGAGCTCCACCTACCATCCTAAGGGAGCCATGGGTCTGATGATAGTTTTGTAGAAAGAACCGAAACCGGTTACCTATATTATTAAAACATACATGATGTGATCAAGACTGAACTTTAGTAAAAAAAAAAAAATTACGGCATACATTCCACTTATAAATTTACTGTGGCGTTTCTGACTATCTGGGAGGAGACTGAGCAGTGGAACGTTTTACTTTTACTCATAAACAAGAACGATCTGTCACACTACTACACCTCAAAACACAGTTTATATGTAATTCATGTCACACAGTCTCATACGGAACCTACATCCGCTTTCTTTTATACACTGTATATGATAAGATACTGTCATCCCCCTTCCCTTCTGTGTGAGAAGATGAATGAGCAAATGTATTGCTAGTTGCATGCTTGATGGTAGCAGACAAGCCTGTCTGCTAGAGAACAGTAGGATCAACGTCAGAACAGGTAGCTACGCTTTCTAAAAGAAGAGAGGATTCTATTCTTAATAAGGTCCTGTCCGTCCCTTGTCATGTTGGTATAGGAAGCTGCCTCTCTGGTCACTTCCGTTTGTATCTGTTAAGCACACTCGGTAGGAGCCCAGGTCAGTCTGTCCACGGCGAGCGTCTGAAGTGGTAAGATCTCCGGCTAAGTGTGTGTCTGCTAAGTCCGTAGGACAATAGATTTCTTAAGTTCAGCCTAACTGAAAATTTAATACCTTTATTTCACGTTTAGCTCTAAAATATCTAATGTTATCTTAAATTGCAACGCAGTGTAATTTGAGTGTGAAGTTCAGAATATCTTCCGGTAGTTGCTTTGTCACTATTTGTGAGTAAAGTGGAACCACGTGTTGATCAGTAACTCTAACGAAGGTCATCAACCTTAAATGCAAATGTGCGTGAGATTATAACTTCTCCTCTTGACAATATTTTTCAATATAGCAGCTTTTATTTATGTTCAACCCACTTGGGGTGTGCTTTGTGAGACCAGTGCCACGTGCTTATACAATTGTTTGACCCATCAGGTTAACAGTAAGACGATAGTAACCAGTTAGAGGTTTTTCTTTTGTAAATCGCGTTTCGATGTAATTTACTTTAATTATCAAAATTATTGTGGAGTTACACTCTTTGTGTAAACCAAGTTGACCACGTAAAGCATATGGTGTAAGCATTAAAGTAGCCCTCAGCTATTCTTTTCGGGAAGATTTCACAGAGGGTTAGTATGAATTTAGTATACCAGTGTGTGGTAATTTCATGATGGACAGGATTGCGCTACGAACGTAACTTCTTTGGGTGAAAATTAAATCGGTTCGCTGTGGTTGATTTCGTCTTGGATATGTTTCAATGTTCTTCGTGTGTTATTTTATGAGTGCAGTGTTGTATGCAGTCTCCCAATCTTGGCTCCATATTTGATGTGTTCCGTAAGATTACAAACTCACATTTTCACAATCCTAAATAAGGCACCAGTTTACTTATGAATCAAGTGTAATATGCTAATATTTTAGCGGAACAATGATCACTGTTAAAATAAATGTCCAAATGTAAACTGATTTATTTCTTTTTATTTAAATTCTCATTTTATATATATATCACCGGTTGTCGTAAGATGACTATTAAAAGATTATAATTAATGTTAGTCTGGTTGGAAATTTGGTAAGCTAGACTGGATACCTGGTGAAACAGTTACTCAGTAATGCAAGGTTAACTTCCCCAGATAGCTCACGGCTTTTAACCCGCTTTTATTGTCTTGAATATCAGCACCGCTTTCAGAACAAATTAATGCATCAACATTACAAGGTACAATAACTGCCTGTGTCCAACCATCAGGAATCTCTCCGTATGTCATACTATCCATTTTATACTATACACACTGAATTAAAATAGCTTCTGCGGATTTGATCATTTTCACTATGATGTCATCTACTCCAGGAACATTGCCATTTTTCATTTCTAATACATCTGTCACTGCATCCAGTATCTGCAGGTCTCTTTCTATTTCCTCTGTGATGGTGATACTTCATTCGTCCTCTCTGTCTCATCACGTGTAGTCGTTTCATCGCTTCCTTCAAATACTTCTTGGATATATTCTTTCCATACTTTCAAAAGTCCCTCTTTCTCTCACACGTGTTTTCCTTCTTTGTTGGCGACTTTTGAAGTATTTTGTTTTTGCTTCCTTCTGATACATAATTTGCAGCGTAGGCTAATATCATCTTGTCATCCTTAAAATTTTCTTCTATTTCTTTATTTAAATTTTCCCCAGACATCTTTTTAGCCAGTGCCGTCATTTTCCTTGCTGCACTGTTTAGTCGTTTCCATTTGTCTCTGTTACGTACCTTTCTGAACCGTTCTCTCCATGTGTTACTCTTCTCCTTCACTGCTTCTGCAATTCCCTCATGCCACCATAGAGTTTCCTTGTGTCTGAATTCTGTTGATGCCGTCTCGCTTGTTTCTTCCACTGCCGTAACTACGTCCTGTTTGAACGTCCTGTGTTCTTCCTTTACATTCTGCGTCTCATATTTAAAAAGCTGTGTCTAAATCTTCTGCTTCTTACAACAATCAAACGAGTCTCTGAAAACTGTTTCCTCATTTCAGTCTACGCACGACTGTCAAAATACCGAATAATGAGGTAACTGATCGTGAAACAGAAAATCAAATAAACGTACTCAGCACTGGAAAAGTAATAGGACGGAATGTGCTACATGTGTGGGTCTTCGAAGATTACACAATAAAACGTGCCTTGCTCCTCTTCTAGCAGTAGTTCATCGTAGGACATTAAAGCAACTGCCGGTAGCCTACCTATCGATTGGAAAATTAGCGTAAGTAATTCCCGTTTCTGAAAGGGTCTTCACACATATGCACATAATTATAGCCCTATATGACTGACGTCAGCCTATTGTGCATATTAACAGAATACAAAAATACGCTTCAGTGGCCAATAATTCCTTATTTATTGCACAACCGTTTTCGAAAACTAAAGCTTCATCTTCGTATGCCGCCAAATAATTATGAAAACATAAATGTGTGGCAGTCAGAACAGTCACTCATGCAGGGGTCACACGAACGTCAAACAAAGGTAGGACCAGGACTTGCGTCTAATACCGTCAAGGCGAGCGCCGCCGTTGCGGTCCGGAGTTCCTATGCGTCTGTTTGATATGCATGTGATTCCTATTCGGTAGAGATTATTAAATCTAACTTTTAAACTTTATGTTCAACGTTTCAACAATGCAGTATAAAAGAAGAATAATTGAGTTTTATGGAATCGTGAAAAAATGTTGATGTTGAGTTTTGTTAAAATTTCCTGTATTCAGGCACATTTTACAACGACGAATATTCAGTTTTCTCGTACTTTCTTTTAGCCAGTGTGTGAGGCTTGTGTTAAAGTAATAAAATCAGTTTAAAAAAACGCTGTTTTAAAAGATGGCATTTGCTAAGTTTTGTTAAAACGGTCCTCAATTGGGCTTGGGATCAACTACGATGGAGACAATTACTCGTGAACACATCGTTTAATACTGGAATGAAAATAACCATATGTCAAAGTGTGCTCCTGAATGGCTGTGAAAGCTGGATAGCGTTAAAGACTGAATGAAAGATCTTAGAAGTGATGGAAACGTAGCTATGTAGAAAGGGACCTTGTCGTAACTATTCAAAAAAGGGAAACCTAAACTTATGAACATTTATTTAAACACAACAAGTTTTAACTAGCATGTTAGGAGGAACAATTTTACGAAATAAAATCAAGGGAAGGCAAGAAAGAAAATAGTCGAAGATCTAGTGGAAGTAACTAATTGCCAAACTTTTAAAGAAATGAAGAGGACAGTACTGAACAGGGAACAGTGATGGCAGCGACAACGCATAGCCATTTGGAAGATGAAGAAGACTGAACATTAAAGAAATTTTTTTTATTGTTGTGAACTCTTACACAATCAATGTCACCAGATCTTACAGAGAACCAAATCCTGTTATCACAGCGTTAATTATGTTGAAGGTAGCTATTATTACAAAATAGTTTTCGTTATTATCTCTACATTTCTGCTAAATAAGATATCGTCAAGTCATACAGCAATGACGTAGAGACCAAATTTCTTCTTATGGGCCAGTTCTATCACTTTACAGTGTTTATTAAGCAATAGTTCCTACTAACAGAAGGTGTTGAGAAGACCTCTGAAGAATGAGATATAGATATCGGACTGAAATCTGACCGGCACGGAATGAAGTTGAAGATTTTATGAAACATCCCCTTAGAAAAATTATGAATGACTTTGCTTAAACTGACACACAATATTTTTAGCGCAACGCGATCTGACTTTTAATAATCCCTACAAAAGAATGGCCCTGACTAACATTAACCTATACCTTTCACAAATCACTTACCTCACAAAAATCTTCGTTACTCGAACTACTGCAATACAGCGAGCGCCACTACTGCCATCTAAATAAAAGATTCAAACTACTGAAGGCACTAACTACTGATAGGCATAGTTTGCAAATGAAAGATTTTGATAGAGAACAAACAATGTATTGGCCCGCATCTCGTGGTCGTGCGGTAGCGTTCTCGCTTCCCACGCCCGGGTTCCCGGGTTCGATTCCCGGCGGGGTCAGGGATTTTCTCTGCCTCGTGATGGCTGGGTGTTGTGTGATGTCCTTAGGTTAGTTAGGTTTAAGTAGTTCTAGGGGACTGATGACCATAGATGTTAAGTCCCATAGTGCTCAGAGCCATTTGAACCAAACAATGTATTTACCTTAATAGTGTTCAAAAGTCATAATATATATAGCAGTTCATGACATCAATTCTTACAAATTTACTGTCTCTGATGGACACACGTCCAAATCATCCGCTCTCAAAACTCCGCAATTTCTCTCCCCACATCCACCACTGCTGGCGGCTCACCTCCCACTGCGCAACGCTACGCGCTGTTCACATCCAGCTGCCCAACACTGCAATAGCGAATATTACAACAATGCTAACCAGCCACAGACTGCGCACAGCACAGCCAGTGATTTTCATATAGAGCGCTACGTGGACTTACCAATATAAAAACCTAAACAGCCTACTTACACTATCTCTACATTTTCTGCTAAATAAGATGTCATACAGCAATGACGTAGAGACCAATTTTTTTCTTATGGGACAGTTCTATCACTTTACAGTGTTTATTAAGCAATAGTTCCTACTAACAGATGGTGTTGAGAAGACCTCTGAAGAATGAGATACAGATTTCGGACAGAAATCTGACCGGAACGGAATGAAGTTGAAGATTTGGCACAGCATCGGCCAAGTTATAGGTTCTGCCGGACTGTAGATAAGCGTATACCATGTATCATTAAACACTTCGTTTGCATGTTACCAACTCTGTTGAGTTTTGACTAAGAGAACTGAATTTACGAAACCGCAATTTACGCCTATCTGTTACAACCAGATTAGCAGCAAATATCGACGAGCAGCTTAGGATGTGAGGCGCGAGAAAATAACTTCTCTAAAAGTGCGTGCGTTCCAGCGCATGAGCGACATGGTATGGACAACGACAGCCCATTCAGGAAAGGACTTGCGGTATGCAGTTGCCTCGAGCAAAAACGCAGCTACAGGCCACGGTCTGCAGCCGAACGTCCTTCAACCCATACAGGTGCTGGCGATGGTAGGAAGTCGCGGCCGCCGCGGCAGAAAAAGCTGCGCTGCCCGCGCTCTGTGTATGGCCAGACACGGTGTCACCCCCATAAAGCTCTCTGTGCGACGACTCCGTGGAAGCAGCCCTTGTCTCCTCTTTCTTTCTGCTTCGTTATCTTCGGCGAGTTTGTGTGTTCGTTGGATACAAACTTCTAATTAGGAGACGGTAGCGGAATGACAACTGTCTACGCTGCAGGTGGAGAAGGATAATCGCGACTTGAGGCACAGGGAACGAGTGAGGGGACAGCTCAAGTAGAATGCGAATTATAACTTTAGTTCCAGCCAACATCGTAACTTCACCTGCCAAAACAGTAGTAACCTTGTTAAAAGACGACACTGGTTGCTCTGGAACGCTAAACAGGGTATTCGGAGGATCATATTGAAAGGGTACAGTACCGCCCGACATTGAAAATAGGTACAACATTCTTCGTTATTCTTGTCATAACAACATTTTTTTTTAATAATAACTTAATTTAAATTGAAACAGCGAAGCCGTATACCAGTGTAGGAAAGAATGACAATTTATTTACTTAACTGATTACATGTGCACTCCCACAAAATAAATCCCTACATCCAATTTGGTGAGATCTGTGAAATGAATGAATGTGTGGTCGTCTGGTAACCACAGATAGTGAATTGGAAATATATGATCATCTTTGAGACGGTCCTTTGGTCTACTTTGGTGGAACCAAAGAGATGAAATTTACCTGAGCTTTGAGCGCCTGAAATGTAGCTGACCAATACGGTAGCAAGTTGTTCCCCCACCTTGACGGAGGTGCAAGATGACCTGAAGAACGGCCATGTTTCAGTACTCTGCCGCTGGATCTTGTGTTGGTAAGACCTGTCTTAGGTGTGCTGCGTAAAGACAAAAGAGTGGAGACATGGTATGCAGGTGAAATACTTAAGAGTAGTTTGGAATAGTAATTTCTCTATTTCAGGGACTTTTGTGGGGAGAATTAAATGTCAGGCAGGTAATATTAAGGGGATCGTAGTAATCTTCGGAAGTGACCAACGGTCACAATGAAACGACGTGTAGCAATAAGTTGAAATACTTCCGAGTGCTAAAGTTAAGCTGAATTACTGGCGTGTGTACTATAAGTTGGAAATATTTAAGAAAGGGCGTGTGCAGGACTTGAAATTAGAGACGAGTACTTCCCCTTGTGAGTACTGTGTGAGTCTCAATCTGTGTGTGAGACAAAGGATAAAGAGAAGTACTCGTCCATGGTATCAGTTGAGGACTCACGTGTGTGACGAATATGTTCTTAATATTACTTTGCGTGTTATGTTTCCGTGTGATGCTTGATTCAAACTATAATACTCTGAGAGAGAAGCAAGATGAGTCAACCGTCTATTCAGCAACGCCACTTGGCTTGCATTGCACAGGAAGACGTGCATATATCCTCCAGAGTTCATAGTAGGGAAGAAAAGCTACGAAGTGGGGCAGTGTCGTGTGAAACTGGGATAAATTCTAATTGAAGTGAGAAAGCTGAAAGTGATGTGATTATAACGTTGTGACTATTCCTTGTGTTGTATTCCATGTTGCCAGTGTGGTGTATTTCATGTAATTTAAGTATGTGTGGTTTGCATGGGAGAGTAGCAAGATAGGTTCAGAGGCAGTGGGTTATGCATGTTCCTTTTTGTACCGCTCGGTCTGGAGGAAAGTTTCGTGATGATGGTTGTGAGAGTCGAAGTGTGAGATATAGCAAAAGATCCACCATCCTATCCAGAAAGTGCATTGTAGTGTTAGATAATTACGAGACCCTAAGATAGAGAATCACCAATGTAAAGCCATGCCCACGGGGCGGAGTTTCTCATGTGCAATTGTTGTAGAAAATGTACTGGTGTGTTTAGGTTATAGAATTTATCGGAATAAAAAAGATAGTGAAAAGAAAAAGATTGGTGGCCTTTTCCTTCGAATAGTATGTTGTCGTGATATCCAGAATTTATAATGTGTGCGCCATTCATATTCAGTGCGATGGCCACGTGTTGATCAAAGCCGTTGGGTAAGAAAGAAAATGTGGTATTGCCAGTGCGTAGTGAACAGTCAGAGTTGTGTAAATTACTAATAGTCAGTTGTGCGATTATCCGTTTCCGTTGCGTAATATTCAAACAGGAGAATAATTTGTAACTCAATTGTGAGTACTAGAGCTCATGTTACTTGATAAATAAGAATGAATCCACTCGCTTGGCAGACCACTCATCTTGCAGGCCTGACTGCTTGATGCCACAGTATGAGCAAGGCATGTAGGTGCCTCTCAACATGACTGCCTGGTTCCAGTTCTACACCATGCACGAGGTTTCGAAAATTCCCGTTACAAACTCCTAAAACATTCAGAGGGAAATGAGTAGGTAATATTTTAAAGGGAACCCATGTCCGGAAGCGTAATGTTTCCGTGCTACAACCATTCGAAAACATATTGGTTGCAGGACCACTTTTCCAATTAATTGATTAGACCTGCCCCATTACACAACTTGTTTTATAATTTCACTCATTAATAGCCAAATAAATAGCTCCTGTACTCGTTGACGGGTTCTCTTGAACGTGATGCAGAGCGGCCTCTTCCAATTCGGGAGTGTGGCGTCTCCTCAGAGCACGACAGTCAAGCCTGCCGACGGTGAAGGTACCCTTCCTCTAAGTCGTTGCGGAATTGTGGCGAAAAGCGTATGAGATGTAATCGGATGTTGTGGAGAACGATCTTGATAAATCCAACGGAGCAAGTCTTCCATTACCGTGAGCTTCACCATTCGCAAAGGTCATGTTGGTGTATTCTGCAAACGTGTTCTCAAGCATGTTGCTCAACACTCACAGACAAGTGAATGAGTTTCGAACCAGGTTAGAGAGATGGGGTGGACGACAAGCGACGTAAGTCGATCCGGCATAACCATCAGTCACAACGACTACCCTGTTTCACACGTACCTAGCAAATATGTTTCCAAACGGCTGTCGCACGGAAATGTTACGTTTTCGGACATGGGTTACTATTCAAAATATTATGTTCTCACTCCTCTCTACAAGGTCTAGAAGGTGGTAACGGGAATTTCCGAACATGCTGTATGTGGTGTAGAACTGGAACCAGAGGGTCATGTGATTCTCCACCAATGAACAGAACCATGGCAGTCGGCTATTTAGAACCAGTTCAGTAAGACGGAGACGCGACGCGACAGAACGGCGTAAACGAGCTGTCGTACTTGCAGGTGCCCTTGACTACATCGTAAATCAAGTTGCCCAGCTTTTTGCTGTATCAAAGTGGACGCTCCAATGCGTCTAGAAGGAATAGCCATGTAATACGACAGAAGAAGAGTAGTCGTAAAAAGACACTAACTGTCCATGACAATTTCCGAAAGAACATTTTCCGAACGAACATTGCTAAGGGAACTACAAGGGCGTGCTGAAAAGTAATCCCTCCGTATTGGTAAATCATTTAAGAATGAAATAAACGAGAATTGCAGGGCAACCAAGGTGAAATGGTTCCAGAATAAACGTGAAAAAATCGAAAAGGAAATGATCGTCGGAACGACTGACTCAGCGGATAGAAAATTTAAAACAGTCTTCGGTGACATTACAAGCAAGGCTAATAATATTCAGAGTGTAATGGGAATTGGTGGAAGGAGTATATTAAAGGTCTCTGTGAAGAGAAGGACATGCCTTATGACGTGGTAGAAGAATAGATTGGAGACGGCATGTGAGTCCAGTGATCCAGTATTAGAATTTAAAAGAGCTACGAAAGACTTGAAATCAAATAAAGCAGAAGGGATAGATATTGGCAGCAGTAAAGCTGTGAGGACGGGGCGTGAGTCGTGCTTGGGTAGCTCAGATGGTAGAGCACTTGCCCGTGAGTTCGAGTCTCGGTCTGGCACACAGTTTTAATCTGCCAGGAAGTTTCATATCAGCGCACACTCCACTGCAGAGTGAATATCTCACTCTAGGATAGATAACATTCCATTGGAATTTCTAAAATCATTAGGGGAAGTGACATCCAAACGACTATTCTAATTGCTGTGTAGAACCTATGAGACTGGCGAAGTAACATCGGACTTTCGGGAATAATGTCATGGACACAATTCCGAAGATAGTAAAGGCAGATAAGTGCGAAAAGATAAGTGCGAAAACTACCGCACAATCATCTTAACAGGTCATGCAAATGTTCAAATGTGTGTGAAATCTTATGGGACTTAACTGATAAGGTGATTAGTCCCTAAGCTTACACACTACTTAACCTAAATTATCCTAAGTACAAACACACACACCCATGCCCGAGGGAAGACTCGAACCTCCGCAGGGACCAGCTGCACAATCCATGACTGTAGCGCCATAGACCGATCGGCTAATCCTGCGCGGCACAGGTCATGCACCCAAGCTGCTGACAAGTATACTCGAGAGAAGAATGAGATTGATAAAAACAACTGAGGACCTGTTAGATGAGACAATTAGGCACCAGAAAGGAAGATCTGACGTTCTGTTTGATAGTGGAAGGAAGACTGAGAAAAATCAAGATCCGCTCATAGTGTTTGTCGGCCTAGAAAGAGCGTTCGACACAGTGAAATCGTGCTGGATTTTCGATAACTAGGAATAACGTATAGGGAAAGGCGGGTAATATAGAACACGTACAAGAACCAAGTGGGAAAAACTGAGTGGAAGACCGAGAGCCAGCCGGCGTGGCCGAGCGGTTCTAGAGGCTACAGTCTGGAACCACGCGACCGTTACGGTCGCAGGCTCGAATCCAACCTCGGGCATGGATGTGTGTTATGCCCTTAGGTCAGTTAGGTTTAAGTAGTTCCACGTTCTAGGGGACTGATGACCTCAGAAGTTTGAAAGGTCTCTGTTGGATTCCTTTCATATTAATTTCTTAAATATGTTGTCATTTATGGCATAAATTCCTCTTCTAAATTTACTGTGGTGTTTCTGACTATCCAGGAGGAGACTGAGCAGTGGAACGAGTTACTTTCACTCATAAACAAGAACGATCTATCACACTACTACACTTTAAAACACAGTTTATACGTAATTCATGTCACACAGTCTCATACGGAACCTACATCCGCTTTCTTTTATATATTGTATATAAGATACTGTCATCCCCCTTCCCTTCTGTGTGAGAGGCTGAATGAGCAAATGTATTGCTAGTTGCATGCTTGATGGTAGCAGACAAGCCTGTCTGCTAGAGAACAGTAGGACCAACGTCAGAACAGGTAGCTACGCTTTCTAAAAGCAGAGAGGATTCTATTCTTAGTATGGTCCTGTCCGTCCCTTGTCATGTTGGTATAGGAAGCTGCCTCTCTGGTCACTTCCGTTTGTATCAGTTAAGCACACTCGGTAGGAGCCCAGGTGCAGTCTGTCCGCGGCGAGCGTCTGAAGTGGTAAGATCTCCGGCTAAGCTCGTGCCTGCTAAGTCTGTAGGACAATGAATATCTTAAGTTCAGCCTAACTGAAAATTTAATACCTTTATTTCAGGTTTAGCTCTAAAATATCTAATGTTATCTTAAATTGCAACGCAGTGTAATTTGAGTGTGAAGTTCAGAATATCTTCCGGTAGTTGCTTTATCACTATTTGTGAGTAAAGTGGAACCACGTGTTGATCAGTAACTCTAACTAAGGTCACCAACCTTAAATGCAAATGTGCGTGAGATTATAACGTCTTCTCTTGACAATATTTTTCAATATAGCAACTTTTCTTTATGTTCAACCCACTTGGGGTGTGCTTTGTGAGACCAGTACCAAATGCTTATACAATTGTTTGACACATCAGGTTAACAGTAAGACGATAGTAACCAGTTAGAGGTTTTTCTTTTGTAGATTGCGTTTCGATGTAATTTACTTTAATTATCAAAATTATTGTGGAGTTACACTCTTTGTGTAAACCAAGTTGACCACGTAAAGCATGTGGTATAAGCATTAAAGTAGCCCTCAGCTATTCTTTTCGGGAAGATTTCACAGAGTGTTAATATGAATTTAGTATACCAGTGTGTGGTAATTTCATGATGGACAGGATTGCGCTATGAACGTAACTTCTTTGAGTGAAAATTAAATCGGTTCGCTGTGGTTGATTTCGTCTTGGATATGTTTCAATGTTCTTCGTGTGTTATTTTATGAATGCAGTGTTGTATGTAGTCTCCCAATCTTGGCTCCCTATTTGATGTGTTCCGTAAGATTACAAACTCACATTTTCACAATCCTAAATAAGGCACCAGTTTACTTATGAATCACCGGTTGTCGTAAGATGACTATTAAAAGATTATAATTAATGTTAGTCTGGTTGGAAATTTGTTAAGCTAGACTGGATACCTGGCGAAACAGTTGTGCAGTACTGCAAGGTTAACTTCCTCACATAGCTCACAGCTTTTAACCCACTTTTATGGTGTTGATTATCAGCACCGCATTCAGAATAAATTAATGCAACAACATTACACATGGCGACCCTGTTCTGTGATTCCGCTAGACTCTAGAATCGCTAAAACGGTAGATTGCGAACGTTGTATAATTTTAATTCTTTTTTTTTCCTGCAGCACTCAAGCAACTTCTGCGTTGTTTCTGAGCAGACTTTCAAATGATTCACGGCGTTGTTGAGCGGCGTTGTGTTGTTGTCTTGTTCTTTTGTTTTCTATATTTGTGTGTTTTATGTGTGTGTGTGCGCTTTTTATTTTTTTTTCTCGCTTGTAAATTGCACTGCTTCGATCACAGATAAAAATTTGCTTTGCGTGTGAAAAACTGCATACTAGGTTGGGTACCTTTCGTGTAACTGTCGTGATTTTGGGGGGATACATTTATTATGATTAGTGTGTTGCGTACTGGGTATAAATTGACCCAATGCAGACACATAACCAAGCTAAAAATAGGTGGTCCAACAACTTAAGCAACATGGACCAAGGGGATCATTTGATTTCGAATATTAACGCGTCGGACGGTTCCGAAAATGCAATGGGGAATACTTCAGACAAAATGCAAAACAGGACAAACGGGCTCACAGCAGACCCAGAAATTAATTTGCCTCCTACTAACCAAATTGATTTGGCAGAACTCATGAAAGCCTTATTGCAACAAAATAAAGAAAACGCAGAGAAATCAGAAAAATCGTTCCGAGAACAAAAAGAATCATCTGAAAAATCGATCCGCGAGCTAGGTGAACAAATAGACGAAAAACTAATCCAGCAGACTAATAAAGTCGAGAAGTCGATGCAGAGAGTGTCCGATGATATGTCACTAAGAATAAACAATCTGGCAAGTGAAATAAAAAGTGATATTATGAAAGAATTAGGCCGCACATTTGAACAAATCGAAGATCGTCTGCAAGCCTTAGAACAGGGCAACCGGAGGCGCGATGCGGAATCGAAAGAGAGCGCAGAACAGCTACTTATGAATTTCCAAGCGCTGAGAGAAGAATGCCAAAGGGAACGTCAGCAGGTACTCTCCAGGGTTCAGGAGGCGGAAACGCATTGTCCTGCGTGCGTTAGCAACACGGTAGTCGACAACAGTCAAGCGATTCACGCACTCGAACAGCAAGTAGAACAATTGAAACAGACTGGGGTGGAGGACAACAGACAAATACATGATAAGATTGCTGCATTAGCGGATATCGTAGGCATGATGAAGGTGACAGAGAGCGATAACAATACTACACCGGCAGCGGTCGAAGAGACCGAAAAAGTGCGTTCGCTTCTTAGATTTCAGAAGGGACAGTTCGAAGTGAACAGGCGGCACAAAGCTGTAACAGGCGAATTACAAGAACGCGTGGCGCATCTGGAAAGCCGCATGGGGTGTGATTCCGAACTCGCCAATACCACTAAAAATAGCTGTGCGAACAGTGCAAAGAGGGACTCCAGCCACGAGGGAGATTTTGACGACAGGGAAGAATGTATTTTGAGGGGCAGGCATGAGAAAAATAGAAACATTCAAGGGCCTCACCGGGAGGAAATGCGGGGATTTGATTTCAAACATTTCCTTACGGTGAGAAAGTTTGAGATATTTCGAAATCCGCAAAAAGGAATACATCCACGAGCATGGCTCGAGCAATTTGAGTTCTGTCTTCCCCAAGACTGGGCAAGTTCACATAAGATAGAATATATTTGTGGCTATTTGGAAGGCGAACCGGTGATTCGCATGAGGTCGGCAGCGCGTCACTGCAACTCCACTCGGGAGTTTCGACAAGCCTTTCTGTCCGCCTATTGGTCGGAAGCGGCACAAGATAGGGTCAAGCATGGCATAATTATGCTGCCAAATTTGAACCAGTCTGGTTTCGGCAGCCCAGAACGCCTATTCGACAACACGCTGCAAGCAAATCAATTTTTATACGACCCATATGGGCCTGTGGAACTAATTAGGATATGCATCACCAAATTGCCGATGCACTTGCCCCACATCATTTTTGCGGGACGATGCAAAGAGGACGTGGAAACGTTAAAGACACTTCTCCAAGAATTGGAATACAATACAGGAGAATGCCCGCCTAATCTGGCACAAAGTTATTACGGGGCACAGCAGCGCGATCGCAGTCGTGGCCGTAGTACTAATCAACGGCGTGACTGGTCTTCGCGACGCGAACGGAACAATAATCGGGATCGGCCGTATAGAAAGTGGGGTCACAGTCGCGAACACAGCTGGAACAATGGAAATGATCGAGGACGTGGACTGGATCGTGAACGCAAGAGTTACGGCAACCAGAATCGATACTACGGTGAACACGGTGGGAATAGGACTGTAGGAGGAGCACCTCATGATGTTGCATTTCGGCCGGCTAACCCTAGACATAATCCAGCAAATGGAAATGAACAAAACCGGCAATGACAAACGATTAGCGCAGAAGGCGCCCAATCGGAACAAATGAGCGACATGGCAAATGAGTGCATACGGCATATAGAGAGGGAAGATAATAGAGAGGATTTGTTGCAAGAAACTACGAGTGCTAAAATTTCGGGAATAAATCCAGTCGTGACAGTTGCAGTAAACGAAATATGTTTTAAGTGTGTCATTGACTCTGGAAGCCCTTTCTCGATAGTGAGCGAGGCAGAATTTCAAAAATGCGAAAGGACTGGGACTTGGCCCGTTTTTCAAGTGCGAGGAATAAAGGTGAAGGGCGCTATCTACGGTAAGAGCGTAGAAATCAGAAGGTAGACTCGGCTTAATTTTACCTGCCAGGGAGGAGAGTTTGAGTACAACTTCTTTGTGCTCCCAATGCTGAATGTGGTAATGATTTTAGGAAATGACTTCATGAATGCCCACCATGCAGTAATTGACATGGGTGGAGGAGTAATGACAGTTCAAGTTGGGCTAGTTCAAATGGCTCTGAGCACTATGGGACTTAACATCAGTGGTCATCAGTCCCCTAGAACTTAGAAGTACTTAAACCTAACTAACCTAAGGACATCACACACATCCATGCCCGAGGCAGGATTCGAACCTGCGACAGTAGCAGTTCAAGTTGGGGATCAGCCAATTAATTTAGTATTTGATGAATGCATATTACGTGCCGAGTCAGAAATTAGTTGCCTAAAATTTCAAGCTCAAACCGAATCGCAACCCAGACTGGAGCTACTCGTGAACTATGTAAGTGAGTCGCGCTCAATGTCTGGTGAGCAGGGGAAAGATGTTTTTACTGATGCACTGAGAAAGAGCATCGCGGGTGTCAGAACCATGGACAGGGAAAAGGTGAAATTGTATTGCCTATTTAGGAATCATGAACGGGTCTTTTCTGAGACTCCGGGGGCGATTAAGGGTTTTACTTACCAATTCAGAGTACGTGACCATCAGAAGCTTTCTGTTAGTCCTGTGGCGTATAAAACCCAGGTGGAGAAGGAAATAAACAAGATGTTAGAACAAGGAATAATTGAGCGGGCAATAAGCTCGTACAACTCACCCTTGCTTGTCCTACCAAAACGCGACAACTCGGTTCGCTTAGTACTAGACTCGAGACAGATAAACACAATTATTATGTCGGAAACGGACAGGCCTGAGAGCCTTGAGGAACTCTTACAACGTTTCCACGGGGTAAAGGTACTATCATCTGTCGACCTCCGTTCGAGTTTTTGGCAAATCGTTCTAGACCAATCTTGCAGATTATATACAGCGTTCCTGTGTTATGGATATTGTTTTCAATTCCGGCGTCTCCGGTTCGGACTAAACCTCTCATCAGCTGCTTTTATAAGGGGATTAAATAGCATTTTGCCTGATGATTTGAAACAGCGAGTGACAATTTACATGGATGACATATTAATTGCGGAAAACTCGTGGGAGGATCATAATGACATTCTGAGCAGACCACTGGATGTTTTTGAGAAGGCAGGTGTAACAGTCAACGTAGATAAGTCACAGTTCAGACGAGAGAACATAAAATTCTTAGGCCATATTGTCTCAGCAAATGGAATACAACCTGACGCGGAGAAAATTGCAGCGATAGCGGAGTGTGCAATGCCGGCAAATAAAAAACAGTTGCGAGCATTCTTAGGCCTGTGTAATTTTTATAAGCGATTTATAAATTTTAGTGTACTAGGTACACCCCGTCTATGTGGACTAACAGGGAAGAACGCTTTGTGTGTCTGTTATCAAGAGGCACAGGGTGAATGTTATAAACTGAAAAAGGTAGTGGTAGAGGCTCCAATCCTCGTGCATCCCGACCTGACACAAGAATTCTGTTTAATGATGGACAATTCCTTGTCAGGATTAGGTGCGGTACTGTTTCAAACGGAAGGAAAGGATGATACTACAACTTGCAAAACAATCTCGTTTGGGAGCAGGGTGCTCTCTCGATGTGAAAAAAATTATTCCGTGACAGAACTCGAAGCACTCGCGATAGTTTGGGCATTCTCAAAATTTAGATATTTCTTATTTGGGAGGACCACCAGGGTGTAAACTGACCATCGTGCACTCCAATTTCTTATGAGCACAAAAATCACGCATGGGAGACTAGGACGCTGGGCACTATACCTACAGGAATATAATTTCACTGTAGAATACATTCCTGGACAGAAAAATGTAATTGCTGACGCTTTATCGCGCATTCCTATAGGTTTGGTTCACATCGAAGAAGGGGAACTCGGTGAAAATAATTTTAGCATCCTATGCTCACAGAATGTAGCGTTCGGGAACTTTGTTACTACCTGTTAGGGAGTATAGCGGATGAACAGGATAAGGACGAAGTATTGAAAGATATAAAGAAGAAGTGGGAGGACAAGGAGAATGTAGGAATACGCCAGTACTACTTAGTGCGCAATAGAATATTATTCAAGAAACGAGCCCCGGACTACTCCAGATGGGTGTTGGTTATTCCGGAGGAACTCGTAAACAAACTTATATGGTACATACATTTGAGTTATGGTCACTTCGGACCACAGAAATGTTGTGAAAAACTGAAAGAGACATGCTATTTTAATAACATGCTACGGCGTATGCTTTGTGTACTTAGAGTGTGCGGACCTTGTCAGCGAGCAAAGGTGGACACAGTGACGTATGCTGCATCATTGCACCCGATAATACCAAGCAAACTTTGTGACTTCGCGGCCGTGGATCTATTTGGGCCACTAACACGATCTAAAGCAGGTTTTGCATATGTTTTCGTAGCGGTGGAGCTAATCTCCAAGTTTGTGTGTCTGACTCCGTTGAGGCGAGCCACAGGAAGGGCAGTGGCAACGTCATTTGCAAAGTAGTTTCTGCATGAAGTTGGGCGTGTGAAAAGGGTTATCTCGGATAATGGACCACAATTTAGATCGCAATACTGGCAGCGGATGCATCGAAGGAGAAGAATTAAACCTATATATAAAGGATAACGTTCTACGAGTCGGGGCGTGGAATGTCAGAAGCTTGAACGTGGTAGGGAAACTAGAAAATCTGAAAAGGGAAATGCAAAGGCTCAATCTAGATATAGTAGGGGTCAGTGAAGTGAAGTGGAAGGAAGACAAGGATTTCTGGTCAGATGAGTATTGGGTAATTTCAACAGCAGCAGAAAATGTTATAACAGGTGTAGGATTCGTTATGAATAGGAAGGTAGGGCAGAGGGTGTGTTACTGTGAACAGTTCAGTGAACGGGTTGTTCTAATCAGAATCGACAGCAGACCAACACCGACAACGATAGTTCAGGTATACATGCCGACGTCGCAAGCTGAAGATGAACAGATAGAGAAAGTGTATGAGGATATTGAAAGGGTAATGCAGTATGTAAAGGGGGACGAAAATCTAATAGTCATGGACGACTGGAATGCAGTTGTAGGGGAAGGAGTAGAAGAAAAGGTTACAGGAGAATATGGGCTTGGGACAAGGAATGAAAGAGGAGAAAGACTAATTGAGTTCTGTAACAAGTTTCAGCTAGTAATAGCGAATACCCTATTCAAGAATCACAAGAGGAGGAGGTATACTTGGAAAAGGCCGAGAGCTACGGGAAGATTTCAATTAGATTACATCATGGTCAGACAGAGATTCCGAAATCAGATACTGGACTGTAAGGCGTACCCAGGAGCAGATATAGACTCAGCTCACAATATAGCAGTGATGAAGAGTAGGCTGAAGTTCAAGACATTAGTCAGGAAGAATCAATACGTAAAGAAGTGGGATACGGAAGTACTAAGGAATGACGAGATACGTTTGAAGTTCTCTAGCGCTATAGATCCAGCAATAAGGAATAGCGCAGTAGGCAGTACAGTTGAAGAGGAATGGACATCTCTAAAAAGGGCCATCACAGAAGTTGGGAAGGAAAACATAGGTACAAAGAAGGTAGCTGCGAAGAAACCATGGGTAACAGAAGAAATACTTCAGTTGATTGATGAAAGGAGGAAGTACAAACATGTTCTGGGAAAATCAGGAATACAGAAATACAAGTCGCTGAGGAATGAAATAAATAGGAAGTGCAGGGAAGCTAAGGCGAAATGGCTGCAGGAAAAATATGAAGACATCGAAAAAGATATGATTGTCGAAAGGACAGACTCAGCATACAGGAAAGTCAAAACAACTTTGGTGACATTAAAAGCAACGGTGGTAACATTAAGAGTGCAACGGGAATTCCACTGTTAAATGCAGAGGAGAGAGCAGATAGGTGGAAAGAATACACTGAAAGCCTCTTTGAGGGTGAAGATTTGTCTGATGTGATAGAAGAAGAAACAGGAATCGATTTAGAAGAGATAGGGGATCCAGTATTAGAATCGGAATTTAAAAGAGCTTTGGAGGACTTACGGTCAAACAAGACAGAAGGGATAGATAACATTCCATCAGAATTTCTAAAATCATTGGGGGAAGTGGCAACAAAACGACTATTCACGTTGGTGAGTAGAATATATGAGTCTGGCGATTTACCATCTGACTTTCGGAAAAGCATCATCCACACAATCCCGAAGACAGCAAGAGCTGACAAGTGCGAGAATTATCGCACAATCAGCTTAACAGCTCATTCATCGAAGCTGCTTACAAGAATAATATACAGAAGAATGGAAAAGAAAATTGAGAATGCGCTAGGTGACGATCAGTTTGGCCTTAGGAAAAGTAAAGGGACGAGAGAGGCAATTCTGACGTTACGGCTAATAATGGAAGCAAGGCTAAAGAAAAATCAAGACACTTTCATGGGATTTGTCTACCTGGAAAAAGCGTTCGACAATATAAAATGTTGCAAGCTGTTCGAGATTCTGAAAAAAGTAGGGGTAAGCTATAGGGAGAGACGGGTCATATACAATATGTACAACAACCGTGAGGGAATAATAAGAGTGGACGATCAAGAACGAAGTGCTCGTATTAAGAAGGGTGTAAAACAAGGCTGTAGCCTTTCGCCCCTACTCTTCAATCTGTACATCGAGGAAGCAATGATGGAAATAAAAGAAAGGTTCAGGAGTGGAATTAAAATACAAGGTGAAAGGATATCAATGATACGATTCGCTGATGACATTGCTATCCTGAGTGAAAGTGAAGAAGAATTAAATGATCTGCTGAACGGAATGAACAGTCTAATGAGTACACAGTATGTTTTGAGAGTAAATCGGAGAAAGACGAAGGTAATGAGAAGTAGTAGAAATGAGAACAGCGAGAAACTTGACATCAGGATTGATGGTCAAGAAGTCAATGATGTTAAGGAATTCTGCTACCTAGGCAGTAAAATAACCAATGACGGACGGAGCAAAGAGGACATCAGATGTAGACTCACTATGGCAAAAAAGGCATTTCTGGCCAAGAGGAGTCTACTAATATCAAATACCGGCCTTAATTTGAGGAAGAAATTTCTGATGATGTACGTCTGGAGTATAGCATTGTATGGTAGTGAAACATGGACTGTGGGAAAACCGGAACAGAAGAGAATCGAAGCATTTGAGATGTGGTGCTACAGACGAATGTTGAAAATTAGGTGGACTGATAAGGTAGGGAATGAGGAGGTTGTACGCAGAATCGGAGAGGAAAGGAATATGTGGAAAACACTGATAAGGAGAAGGGACAGGATGATAGAACATCTGCTAAGACATGAGGGAATGACTTCCATGGTACTAGAGGGAGCTGTAGAGGGTAAAAACTGTAGAGGAAGACAGAGGTTGGAATACGTCAAGCAAATAATTGAGGACGTACGTTGCAAGTGCTACTCTGAGATGAAGAGGTTAGCACAGGAAAGGAATTCGTGGCGGGCCGCATCAAACCAGTCAGTAGACTGAGGACCAAAAAATATATATATATCTCTATTTCACCCCAGCTCGAACCCCAGTGGGCGTATTATGCGTGAATTAGGAAAATTATGTAGGTTATACTGCAGTCGTAATCACCGATCGTGGGACATACACCTAAAAGGATTTCAGAACGTAATTAATGAGTTGCCTAATACGTCAACAAAGCTTCCGCCAATCACTGTGCTAAAAAACAAGGAGCCCACGAGCAAAATCAAAGAGATGGTGCCTTGGCCACTAGAGCCGAGACTACGCCGGAACTCAATTGATGACTTAGCTTTACGCAACATCAAGCGTGCAGCAGAAGCCAGTGTCAAGGCGTATAAGAAAAACGTGAGAAAAATAGTGTTTCATGTAGGACAAATGTTCCTATCAGATAACACAAGCTGTCTAACAAACGGTCAAGTGTCTGCAAGAAATTTTTTAATCTCTTTAACGGCCGGTATCAGATAAGGAAGATTCTCCATGAAAACGCCATAGAAGTTGAAACTCTTCGATCAAAGAAATCAAAAGGGCTACACCATGTGTCAAAAGTAAAACCATACATTGAGTAGAAAGGACACTGAGGGGTAGAGAGGACGGTGAAGAGAAACAATTGATTAGTTTACATTTGTGATGAATGCATTTTGACTAACATGTTGGTAAAAATAATGATAAACATGTTTCTATGTGATTGATTGAAGTGATGTTTATGGCTTTTTTTGGGTAAGCTGAAAAGAGTCGCTCCTGAGGGAAGCAAGATCTGTGTTGAATTAATGCAAAACTCAGGGGAATATCCGATCTGTGGGTATTATGGGTCTGGCACACCCAGGTCCCCAGATGTTAGTAGCCTTGTTTCCGATTTTCTGCTTTCAGTGCTACTGTCTATCTATTACTATTCTATATCTGTCAGTATAAATGAGGATCTCTTACTATAGTATGCGTGCTGTATGAATATTTTAAGATAGGAGAACTCTGAGAAATGAATGATCAAGTTTAGAATCTTGAAAACAGGATGCGATAATACGATTGTTTAACCATTGGCTTCCCAATATATGATGATATGTTAATACTGATGATATATGTCTTTTATGTTCTTTATAGTTGAGTACGTAAAGTGCTGTCTGTGGATTTCGTAAGTAGATCGATTCCCTTCAAGGTGAAAGGAGAGTTGTGGTTTGTGTAATTTACGTGGCCCTGAAATAGTATTATGGCAGTCAAATGACGAGCAATTTTCCAGCAAATGGAGAACGGAACGGAAATATGAATCCTTTTTGTTGTCTTGACTGATGTTGAGCCAGAGCCTGAAAAATTATTCTGCTTTAATACTTGTCGTAGAAAAGTGATATTTATGTGTTTTGCTGATGCTGTGAGCATTACAACATACTGTTTTCGCTGGTGCGGGATGCACTGCAGCCTATATGAGTTGAACTGAAGAAATGTCTCTCTTGAAGGTAGAGGAAGATTAAATAATTTTGATTAAGGGACCGAAGGAAAGCTTGGTTTAATGTAATAAGGATGAAGCAAAACATCTGTCATTTAGACTACAGGAGGATTCGGATCTTTTGTGTTGTAAGTTCAATAGAATGTTAAGATGAAACTGTTTTACAGAATAGAGGAGACCACAATTTTGCCATTCATGAGAAATGAATCCAGAATAGCCACCACAGGCGAAATAACTGATTTGGAAGCGAAAGGTAACTTAAAGAAGGAACGAAATTGGAGCAAAATGGGTAAGAAAATGTAATATAACCTGTAGGATGAAAATATTTTTACCCTCCTCAGAGTCATCAGCGTGATTAATTCTTGTGATAACATAATTTTAGATGAAATTGTCTTACTGTTTTATGTATAAACATATGAGTATAGTAAATGTATAATTGCGAGTCTCTTATCAGGTGTGTCAACTGGTATAAATGTTTTGGCGTGCAAATAACCATTGTTCTTTTTACTATGTATGTTTAAGGAAAGTGTCTCCATGTTTATCATGTGACAAGACATATGCCACGGGCGTCAAGAAGAGGACGAATTAGAACAATGTTGTAGTGGTATAAACACTGTGTTGAAGTAGCATTGAAGTAGCTTGTTGGATTAACTAGTAGTGGATTGAAGTAGAATTTTGAGTAATACATGTTTATGGGTAGTTAGTTTGTAGCATAGACAACAGGTGTGCATGTGTGTGTGTGTAAATAACATGTGAACCCTATGCTGTCCTGACCTATACTTGCTCAAGGCATAATCCTATTCATTTTAGTGAATTAATAAGTAGCATTTGATTTATTAAAACGCAAGTGAACCACATTAGTGATGTGGATTTAGGTATTATATTGTCAGTTCATTTAATAGTCATTTTATACTGTCAATTCATTTCACTTTTATTTTTTTATATTGTCAAGTCATTTAACTTTTATTTTTATATTGTTGATTCATGTAAATTTTTTATTTGCAAAAAAAAAAAAAAGAATAAGTCTCACTTTTGTTCTTAAAAATTGTGAAAGACAATACTAAGTGGTATTATGTATGACATTTTGTAATCACATAACTATGATGAACAATTTCTGTGAATGCAGTTGAGAACGTAAAAGCGAACCGACTAAACTCTTACAAGACAGCGGGAGCAGCGAGGTGGAGGACTAGCTGTAAACAGGTGGGTTTCCCAGCAGGACACACTGTCAACTGGGCCACTTCGGGAGCACGGTCGACAACAAAAGAAGGGTACGGGACAAACACTTTCCCTTGCACCAAGAGCTAATGGCCGACCGCACCAGTGCGAACCTTCATAGAGGCGATGACCTGAGATGGTCGAGCGGTCCACTACGCGGAAATCCATCTGCTGGCAACGCACCACACACACGCGACCATGACGAGACGGCCGCAGTGAAACGACAGAACACAGGGGATAAAGGGGCGTGGAGCCATTTGACAGGTACTGTCCAGAGAAACTTGCAGATGTCAACGACGGCTTTCAACATTTCTTGGCGGAAGCCCATTGTCAAGCGACAGTAAATCATGGTTCGGAGTTCTCTGGCAGCTAAGGGTGGCACAAAGAAGAGCCATTAAGTGTCATCCTTGCGCAGGAATATCAAACCGGCGAGCCAATTGAGGATAACTCAAGAATTTAACAACACAAGGGGCATGGAGCCTTTTGACACGTACTGTCCGGAGAAACTGGGAGACTTCAACGACGCCTATCAACATTTCCTGGCGGATGCCCACTGTCAAGCGACAGTAAATCATAGTTCGATGTTCTCTAGCAGCTAAGGGTGGCACAAAGAAGAGCCATTAAGTGTCATCCTTGCCCAGGAATATCAACCTGGCGTGTCAAACGAGGATACCGCATGAACATGACAACACAAACATGAAACCAAATCGAGATGTACGTGACACGGGCCACCAAGAGAAAATTCATGAGGCGGCAGAGACGGCGGGATTGCACGCAACAGATGGACAAAAAATCCCTGCTGACAGTGCGGCGACGACCTCCCGCCCCCCCTCTCTTATATTGTGCCTCGGAACAGTGGAACTACTGAGTGTGCCAGTGAACAGTGATTATACGGTTCTTAGTCCAATGCATATACGTGCGTTCTTTCAGAGAAACTTTGATCGTGTATTTTGCAGGGGTTCGATTTATTGTTTTTTTTATTAGACTGAGTCTTGTATTTTGTAGGTGTTTTATTTATTGGTGTTTTTTTAAACGTTGACTACTGTACTTTCAGAGCTGTTTTATATCTCAATGTTTGTTTTTGTCTGTTCTATTAGATTTGTGATATTTTGTTTCGTAAATTAATTCCTGTGGCATTGCTTCGTTTATCAGTCAGATAGTTATTCATGCTCATTGGACTGTGATCGATTAGTCTTTGCATGGGGCATATTTATAGTGAGGAACCCCTTAAGGGTAACAATCACATAATTAAATGTAGTTTCAATATAATTACACAGTGATCATTGTTTGCTAACTAACTGAAATATAGTAGAGTGATTAAATTAGTGCCACAAAGTTATTTTAATTCTACAAATTATTAGTTTTATAAGATATAGAATTTTTTTGCGATAACCACTTTGTAAAACATGTTTTTTCTCTTATCTTTTTTTTGCTTTTGCGGATTGTGCATTGTAATGTTCTGCTTTATAATACTGATGTTATTTTCATGTTTTTTTAATTACTGTGGCACCTTTGCTATTGTCATAAATTTTACTTGTTAATAAACAGCCACAAATTTTCCTGTGATCAGTTGGCTCTTGCAATGAGCAAATACTAGTGACCTCCATGAGGGTAACAACCAGAAATTGTTTTCATGTTAAGGACACAGGAACCATTGTTTTTACTTGCTGACCGAATTAGGTCTATACTATCTTTTAAATAGGTGTCACAGATTGTTTTTTTCTCTTTGAAATTGGTAGATTCTAAAGATGTGTTGAAATTATTGTGTTTTAGCAAGTAGCTGGTGACCTTTTGCCTTTTGTTTACATTTTTGGTTAAGTTGGGTGTGAGAAGCATGCTTGGGAATGTCCTAGCATGGCCAGAACATTTCCTGCACAGTCTTTTCCCAGAGCGTTGGGGTTATGAAAGGTCACTGTAGGATTCCTTTCATGTTAACTTCTTAAATATGTTGTCATTTATGGCATAAATTCCTCTTCTAAATTTACTGTGGTGTTTCTGACTATCTGGGAGGAGACTGAGCAGTGGAACGTGTTACTTTTACACATAAACAAGAACGATCTGTCACACTACTACACTTCAAAACACAGTTTATATGTAATTCTTGTCACACAGTTTCATACAGAACCTACATCCTTTTTTTTTATATACTGTATATGATAAGATACTGTCATCCCCCATCCCTTCTGTATGAGAGGATGAATGAGCAAATGTATTTATAGTTGCATGCTTGATGGTAGCAGACAAGCCTGTCTGCTAGAGAGCAGTAGGACCAATGTTGGAACAGGTAGCTACGCTTTCTAAAAGCAGAGAGGTTTCTATTCTTAGTATTGTCCTGTCCGTCCCTTGTCATGTTGGTATAGGAAGCTGCCTCTCTAGCCACTTCCATTTGTATCGGTTAAGCACGCTCGGTAGGAGCCCAGGAGCAGTCTGTCCGCAGTGAGCGTCTGAAGTGGTAAGACCTCCAGCTAAGTGCGTGTCTGCTAAGTCCATAGGACAATGGATTTCCTAAGTTCAGCCTAACTGAAAATTTAATCACCTTTATTTCAGGTTTAGCTCTAAAATATCTAATGTTATCTTAATTTGCAATGCAGTGTAATTTGAGTGTGAAGTTCAGAATATCTTCCGGTAGTTGCTTTGTCACTACTCTGTGAGTAAAGTGGAACCACGTGTTGATCAGTAACTCTAACTAAGATCATCAATCTTAAATGCGAATGTGCGTGAGATTATAATGTCTCATCTTGACAATATTTTTCAATATAGCAACTTTTCTTTATGTTCAACCCACATGGGGTGTACTTTGTGAGACCAGTACCACGTGCTTATACAATTGTTTGACAAATCAGGTTAATAGTACGACGATAGTAACCAGTTCAAGGTTTTTCTTTTGTAAATTGCGGTTAGATGTAATTTATTTTAATTATCAAAATTATTGTGGAGTTACACTCTTTGTGTTAACCAAGTTGACCACGTAAAGCATGTGGTGTAAGCATTAAAGTAGCCCTCAGCTATTCTTTTCGGGAAGATTTCACAGAGAGTTAGTATGAATTTAATATACCAGGGTGTGTAAATTTCTTGACGGACAGGATTGCGCTACGAACGTAATTTCTTTGGGTGAAATTGGAATCGGTTGGTTGTGGTTGATTTCCTCTTGGATATGTTTCAACGTTCTTCGTGTGTTATTTTATGAATGCAGTGTTGCATGTAGTCTCCCAATCTTGGCTCCCTATTTGATGTGTTCCGTAAGTTTACAAACTCACATTTTCACAATCCCAAATAAGGCACCAGTTTAGTTATGGATCAAGTTTGATATGCTGAAATTTTAACGGAACAATGATCAATGTTAAAATAAATATCCAAATAGAAACTGACCTATTTCTTGTATTTAAATTGTCTTTTTATATGTATATCACCGGTTATCGTAAGATGAGTACTAAAAGATTATAATTAATGTTAGTCTGGTTGTGAATTTGTTAAGCTAGGCTGGATACCTGGTGAAACAGTTGCGCAGTAATGCATGGTTAACTTCCTCACATAGCTCACAGATTTTAACCCACTTTTATGGTGTTGAATATCAGCACCGCTTTAAGAATAAATTAATCCAACAACATTACACGTAAAATTACAAGTTAAGTCCCATAGTGCTCAGAGCCATTTGTACCATATTTTTGAAGACCGAGAACCAAGGGCCCAAGTTAAAAAAGTAGTAAAACAGCGTTACATCAGTTTTGTATATTCTTGTTCTACATTCTCGACTGGCGAAGCGAACACTGTTTTCTCAAGTTTACAGCAGTTCTTGGCCGTGGGAACTTTACCACTCAGTTACATCTAAACCCTTAGCCTCAAATACTTTTACCTAAAAAATTTATTTCGTTATTTATTCATCATGCAATCAACCACTGTTTCTTACAATAACGTTGGTGAAGAGTAAGACTAAAATTAGAGTTATTCCCAGAAGGTTCCATATAACGTCTGGCGTCTTGCATACAAAATCTTATCCCGCATAAGGATTCTATGAAACAACGTATTGCTTGTCGATAAAGGTTCGCCATTGCTTGTGTTGGTAGAATGTATGCTTGAACCTATCTGCCAAAGTGCAATACAGTCCGCCTGCTCAGCTGCAATGAGAATATTGTTATTAAGAAACCAATGTGTATACGTGTTCATATCAGATGACTTTATTTACCAGAACAGTTGTTATTGTTGCTTACACTTGACTGTTTACGGTCCTATCTTTTTTATTTCACAGCATGTTTTTCGTTCCTTTGAACTCAGGTTCAGATAATGTCTTTGGCATCCACAATCTTTGTGAATGCAAACGTCGTGTTTTCTTTTCAACTTGCATGCCCCTTCATCGATAAAAGAGATTGGTACGGCAAGACTTGGAGACTCTGTATACGCTAAGAAACGTATTTCTACCCTCCGTCTTAGTTTCATTACATTCTGCACACTTTTTTCTGTTATCGTTATGTTTGTAGCTTACCTAATTTTATGTAAAGTAGTGTATCAGCTTTTATGCTCAACACTGAATCAGAATTTAAGAGAGACCTCAAATCGGTTGCGGTTTCTGGATATGATAGCATCTTACGATAAATTCCACGTCAGAAGCTAGAACTTTTATTTATCAAGTTCTCTGATTGACGGTTTCAGTTTTCGTGAGCTGAACCGCGGCCTGCCTCAACAATCAGTTTTGGTTCCAATTTTGTTTAAATTGAATGTCCTTCACATTTGAGCTACCAACCTCAAGAAAGTCCAGAATGCAGATGATCTGGCAATAATGTGTCCAGATAACGGTATAAAGCATTGTGAGCGTACTCTTTCAAGTGAGCTTTTAATATTGAATGAGTATGTTTTGAACTGAAATTCAAGGGAGAAAGAGGTCACAGCGTTCGTTTTCCATAATAAAGAGGCGCACAGAAAGCGATATGCGTTATTTGATGGGGTCGACCTTCCTTAAATATCTAGGTGTCTCCTCCAATCGGAAACTGCCAAAGAACCATGACTCAAAAGGGGAATTGCTCAACAAAATAGCTGGAAACGAATTGTGAGCAAATGCAGTTATGCTGCGCAATACATCCATTTCACTTGTATATTCAGCTGCAGAATATTGTGCCCATGCATGGGAAAACAGCACAGATAAAGCTGAAATCGATCTATGAATGATGTCTCTGGGACCATTTCTGGCACCGCGGATCTACTCCTATTCAGTAGCTGTTTACTGTACCCAATATTGCCCCTCCGCATTTCAGAAGAAAAGCTACCAATGAGTCAATTTCTAAGAAGACGGAATCACGTAACAACACATTTCTCAGTAGCGTTCTCTACCATTACCGAGTTATACGGCTAAAGTTACGTATTCGACCTTGGACTCACCTTCAGGTCATATGTTTCCGATGTTACCGACAGGCGAAGAGAATACTGTGATGAACATCCACCTCAGAAAATGGGTCTGAGCACTATGGGACTTAACATCTATGGTCATGAGTCCCCTAGAACTTAGAACTACTTAAACCTAACTAACCTAAGGACATCACACAACACCTAGTCATCACCTCAGAAAGCCGAACGGAGAAGGTTACTGGGGCTGACGTATCCCGGCACGAATGATGGGGACCAACCGCATGCAAGCGGGCTACATCTGGAATGAGTGGGGTTGCTCTGAAATTGCTAAGTGTGACTGTCCGCAGAGGAACAGATAATACCACATATTGTGCAGAAATACCCACTCCATGATTTTAAAGGAGGTCTGAAAGACTTGCTCGAAGTGGCAGCGAGTGGTGCACTCTGGATGTTAAATTGAAATATTAACTTGTAAATTCATTGTGTGTATATATATGTATGTTTTATAATGCTACACTGCAATCATAATAGACTCTATGACGTAGTGCAGTGTATTTGGACATTTTGTGCTGGTAAGTTGTTTCCAGTGGTCCAAAGAGAGCCCTCCCGTGGTGACTGTGAATGGCAGTTGGTGAATGGCGACACTGCGGCGCCGGCGGTGATGTAAGTTGTACCGCGAACGCGTCCGCACCTGGTGACGCGCGCCGCGCTAAATATACACCACTCGCGCTCACGCCGTTACAGCAGGCATTTCCGGCGCACTGAGGTGAAGAATGCGGCAGTTGAGCACGCGCGTGGGAAACTTAGTGGGTGGACACCTTGCAGAGATCGTCTTGTGAAGACGACAGCCGGGCCGAAGACGACGCAGCAGTGTTTGTGCTTTCTCCCTTACCCGTAGCCACTGAACGTTGATCGCACAGCTATACTCATTACCTCTCCTGTCAATCTTAGATCTTGTGTCTATGGTACGTACCTTGACTGACTGCTTTCTTCATCCGTGAAACAATTTGCAGAAAGACCACAAAATGAGCAACGTCAGGAAGAAATAAAAATATTGTTGTTTCTTGGTCTGTCCGTACGTATTCTTACTCGTGATCCTGTGTAAGCAAGTTCTTACATTTTTTTATTAATTTTAATGGAAACTTAAATTTTAACTGGTTCAAAAATGGTTCAGATGGCTCTGAGCACTGTGGGACTTATCATCTGAGGTCATCAGTCCCCTAGAACTTAGAACTACTTAAACCTAACTAACCTTAGGACATCACACACATCTATGCCCGAGGCAGGATTCGAACCTGAGACCGTAGCAGTCGCGCGGTTCCAGACTGAAGCGCCTGGAACCGCTCGGCCACCAGCGGCCGGCAAATTTTAACTGTCAGCGTTATCTGTGTGTATCAGCTATCATACGACACTTCTCAACATGTGGAGAATTAGTACAAGGGGCGATTTTAATTTTTAGTTTGAGCCCTTTGCTGCAGCATTTATGAAATGTATTGTGACGCCGATGCGGGTATCCCAGCACCGACATGAAGGTAAGCGATTAGTGTGGCATTCGTGTCTTTCCGACGTGCGTGCGATAAGTGTGGAAACGTGAACTACGGCGACGTTATTACCAAATGCCTCCAAAGAGGACCTGGTTGCAGATATTCTTTTCTTGCTTGCCGAAGTACAAACACCGGTAGGCATCCATCGGAGAATAAAGATTGTGTATGGAGCAGCTGCCTCATGATAACTCACGTTCCAATATCGCAAATGTCGTAACGCATAGGATACGCCAATTAAAGTGGGAGACACTCGAACGCCCGTCCTATGGGCCTCAGCTCTACTTATGCGATTATCTCACCTTCGATCACTTAAAAAAGACGAAGGCTCGACGATTCCCATCGGACGAGGATGTGCAGCAGGCAGCTACGGACTTCTTAGCGCAGCAGAATACGGTATTTTACCAAAATGGTATATTCAACCTGCTGCGTCAGGGAGACGATTTCGCCGGCCGAAGTGGCCGAGCGGTTAAAGGCGCTACAGTCTGGAACCGCACTACCGCTACGGTCGCAGGTTCGAGTCCTGCCACGGGCATGGATGTGTGTGATGTCCTTAGGTTAGTTAGGTTTAAGTAGTTCTAAGTTCTAGGGGACTTATGACCACAGCAGTTGAGTCCCATAGTGCTCAGAGCCATTTTTTTGAGACGATTTCCACAATACTCACGGCGATTTTGCCTGACTGGTGTACCGATTCTGGACTGTGAGGGCTTCGAACAGATACCTTTTGATCGCTTCTTCCATAAGGCCAATAATGTCTTTACAATAACATCAAGTCTTTTTTTTTTTCGTCCCTAACGCGTAAGATCCAGAAGAGCTCAATGAAAGTTGAGCGCGCACATTCGTAGCTTAGAATTTTCAATGAAGTAAGAGAAAAAAAGCAAAAGACGAATTTCCAAAGAATGAACGAGGAAAGAAATCCATAATAAAATACAACCAATTGTCCAAAGAATGAACGAGGAAAGCAATCCATGATAAAATATAACCAATTGTATGATAAGGGGTCGTGTACTAATAGGTCGTAGAAAGGTTTCATTCGTTCATGAACAAGCTGTAGACAAGAAAATGTGAGGGGAGAAAAAAATTTGGGTACCAGTATGTAGCGTGAGTTACGGGGGCCGTAAGGAGTATGACGTATCAAAAAAGGAAAAAAACAGTGGCAATTAACAAGATGAGGAGTAAGATATTAAACCAATGATAGGTATGATGACTGAAAAGAAATAAAAATTTGTGCAATATTTATAATACAGTAAAGTTATGGCACTTCCAATAGTCTGTTTACGATGAGTGAAGAGTGGAATAAACAATGTTTTTCAGGAATGAAAAAAAAATCCTATCCGTTGTCGACGGTTCTCAAAAGTAAGAAATGTCCTTTTTCCCCTTTTTTTCGTGCACAATCATCGCTTTCCACAGCTTTCGCTGTGCTTTGTGCTTATCTGCTGAAAATAGATGAGTATCGTCCCTGTAGGCCGCGCCGAAAACAATAACAGCACGCAAAGAAGTATTCAAGCTATCATTCTTCAAACGCTCCATAAGCAAGTGGAACAGGAAGAAACTCTAATACACGGGGAAGCAGCCTGTGTCACGAATTTCACAGTGGTTTGCAGAGTACTGACGTAGACGAAAATAATAAAAAAATTGAAAATAACGGCTTTTTGGGGTTTTAAGACATCTTTTTCATTATATGGCCACAGTAAAATGTATCTCTACGTTTTTACGTTAACTTTCTTTAATGCCTATTAAGGGCTTGCGTCTTTCAGATTACAACTTTTATCAGAACTGCGTTTTTCCGCACATACTGAACAGGCTGTGGACTAACTGCACCTCACTCTGGCGGTGTCACAGACGGATGATGTGTAGCGTGGTTTCCGATTTGACAGTTCATGTTGGTTCCTTCTCTTTGTACCCCTTCTTCAACTTCTTATTTCGCCTGCTTTTAAGATACGACTGTGCCCTTTAAATGAAAATGACAATGACGATTAGACACACACACGAATTTCCATATTCTTGCATTATGTTGGATTCTCAGTTGTCTTTGCCACAGTGGTCTCTACGTTATTCCTGATGGAGAGTATGCCACATACAGTGAGACTAGTGTAGTCGGTGTGGTTCTCAGTGACCGAAGCCTGTGATGGTGGCATGTGCCAATGTGTGCTGAGCTCTTTGCTTGAAGTACCACACACAGCATGTTGGTATGCTGCCTTGCCTATATTTATGTGTATTTGTGTGTGTCAGGGATCTGGTTTTCATGGCGGCCTGTACGTCAGGAACAAATAAATAGTTTTCAACCCCCTGATAAGTAGTATGTCCTGCGTGACAGGCGTGTTGTGGGAGTAGTATCGGCCTGTTTTACCGAACTGTTTTCCATAGGCTACATTTTCCGATGAGCAAGGCTGGGAGCAGGTTGAGACAGATAGAGGAGTGGATGGACAGAACGAGGGGTAGGAAGAAATGGACAGAGAAACGGGAGGAGAGTGAGATGCATGATGTAAGTGGAAGGTACAGTGAAATAATTTGCATGTGGAAAAGGAAAATGGGGAGACAGAGATGGACAGAAAGAGAGGGAGGAGGTTATGGACAGATGGAGGGGTGAGGAAGATATGGTCAGAGAGGGGAGGAGGACATGGACAAAAAGAGGGGGAGGAGGAGACGAGGAGAGAGAGAGAAAGTGGAGATAGAATGTTCGAGGTGGGAGGATGAGATGGACAGGCAAAGTGTGGACGAGATGGACACAGTGAAATGGAGGTATGTTCAGTATATGTGTCGAATACATACGGCGCAAGTCGCCGAAGTGGCGTCAGATCGAAAGTCTTGCACCCGGCGAACTGTCTACCAGACGGGAGGCCCTGGTCACATGACATTTACATTTAGTGCCCGTCATGGGATTCAGACATCATCCAAAACTTGGAATGTGAACGATGTCTCCACTGAAAGACATTGTTTATCTGTGTCCTTAGCAATACGGCGAGCTGGAGAGGGGAAACGTAATGATTCACGGTTCTTCACTTGACAAAGCGTACTCGAGGAGATTGGGAAATTGAATTGATAATACCGCTAAATAACAATGAACGTCAGTACGGCATACAGCGCTTCAGTTGTGCCACACAAGCACAGCCGTTGATATGTTTACATGCGCTAATGCACGACATAACAAGTCAGTGGGCATTCAAGAAACAAACTAGTCAGTGGGCATTCCAGAAACAGAAAATCAGCAAACTGGGCTACTTGCAGCGGCAGACGTCAGAATCTCAAACGAATGGTCCAATAAGGGTTGTACTTTGTTATGAATTCGCTAAAGACGACCACAGTCGTTACAGGATCCTTACAGGATCTGTAGAACTGTTAACGCCATGTGACGTCATTTTAGGCTCCTCTAACAGACCGCAATGTCATGCATTTGGTTTTCGGCCTTTTCTCGCAGTACGCAGAAATGTAGCGGACAAAACATCTACTAGTACTGGAGAATGAGCGTCACACTTCGTAGACTTCCGACTTTGTGGTTTGTGTACTTCTTCCAATCACCTCTCCGCGCAACCGCAGAGACATTTCGCGATGTAGTAGTCTCTTCACCCTCGACGGGTTGCTGTGTGGTGTGGAATCTGTGCGATGTTCCTTGATGGCACGCTGACTGCCGAACGGTACGTGAAGGTTTTGGTCGATGATTTCCTCCCCATTATCCAGAGTGATCCGGATTTCTACAAGATGTGGTTCATGCAAGACTGAGCTCAACCCCATCGAAGAAGGAGAGTGTTTGATGTCTAAGAGGAACACTTTGGGGACCGCATACTGACTCTGAGGTACCCAGAGGTCACTGATATGGGCCTAGAATGGCCACCGTATTTTCCGGATCCGAACACATGCGACTCCTTTTTGTGGGGCTATATCAAAGGAAAGGTGTACAGAAATAACCCCAAAACCGTTGCTGAGCTGAAAAAAAGCCACTCAGGAGGTCATTGACAGCATCGGTGTTCCGACACTTGAGCTGGTCATGCAGAATTTCGCTACTCGGCTGCCCCACAAAATCGCCAAAGATGGCAGGCATATCGAACATTTCATAACTTAAATCCGAATATCTGTAGCGAAGTTAGTATGTTGAATTAAGTGCGTGTACTCCGTAGTTTGTAACTAATTACCTTTTCTTCATATAGTTCAATAACTTTCGCCCTGTTTGTTACAACCCTCAAAATTCATAAGGACTTGTAACCCATAAATACTATAAACTCTCAGAGAATGCGGCTAGTGCTTTCCGAGATGGCGTGAAATTATGAGATTAATTGGAAGTATAACATAAATAATTAAATGGGCTGTCAGTTTTTCTTACTTCCCTAACGACCTGGCGATGTTAAACCTCACCTGTGGCTCTGATGTTGTCCCGGCAGCGGACGGCAACGGTCTCCATCGCTTCTAGCTGGAGTCTCAGTATTCGAATTGATAATAAAAAGAGACTACAGGGGGAAGCCACAGACCAAGAAGAAAGAGACAGATCTGGTAAAATGTTGCATATATTGTCACTTAGGAAGACATTAAATGAGAGCCTTTTACATGTGAATAACAGTTACTGCACACAAATTAAGCTAAGAAGCTAGCGAGAACTAGTATTGCTGCAGGCAAAGACAAGAAAAATTAAACACGAAAAAATTACTGACACTGTGATGAATGGGCTAACCCGTGAATTAAAAGAGCGTGTGCCGAGAGGTACTTGAAATGAGAACTGAGCAGACTAGCCTAGGTGATTTAGATTAGACTGACATTCACGAAACATGATACGTTCACCGCTTCTCCGTCCAGCGCACACGCTTTAGTACTTCGACGTAATTATTACCAATTAGCACGTGGATACTGATTACCGCACATAGCGTAGCGAGTCGCATAATCAACGGCCGCTACCGATACAAGAAGCGTGCACGCCCGTGCATAATGGCGGCAACTCACTAGCTGATGGTCAACGAACCTATTTCAACTAAAAAATGACTTCAACCAGGGAGTCAATGGCGCCTTTCGTCACATTTGCGCCCATATATCCAACGAAAGTAAATGTCTTCATAGGTAAGAGGAGGAACCCCGTGCGCTTCTTGCGATTTTGTTATTGTCTGCGAAGGCAGTGCCTGTGATCCAAAGGTTAGGAGACCTGAAATAGCAGGTCTTCTACGAAAAGGGCGGATGGGGTGTGTTGGGGTGTGTTCCTCCACCGCTAGTGAAGAAGGACTCAAATTCAAACTAATGGCTACCTCATCGTTCCAGGACTACGTAATATTGTACAGACTGCATGTTAATTAAAACAGACGTCAGAAAATTATAATCGCTTGACAAGCCGGTAGTCATATAGTTAGGCAAGCCTACAGAGCTCCCTAATTGCCAGGAAAATTAATTTGATATGATTTAACAGTCATTTAATTAAATTGACTTTTAAACAACTGAGCTTATTTGCTCACGACCGATATCAATCGACGCGTAATATGAAGAGAAATCTGTATCTGTAATCATAAGTATTAATCACATTTTCTTTAGGCTCTCTCCCTTTGTCAGAGGGCTGCACCAGTTGCTTCCATGCTACCACATGCCTTGTGGCTAGATAGCACCATACATCAGTTAATGATAAAACCCTAACGTAAGAAGCATATAATAATACTACAATTCAAAAATTAAATGACACAGAATAGACACAACGTGATAAACTTTGTACACCCCAACGCTGGCGTAATACGCAATTTTACAATAATCGAAAACTATCCTCGCCTACACACACGTCATTCCTATATATGAATGACATCAGGTCGTAAGAGTGTGGCAAGCTCTGAACATAGCTAAACCTCAAACCATAAATGTATTGTGATACAACGTTCATAACTTGATAATTTTATAATAATATTTTACCGGTACAATAACGAATTCCAACAAACAGTAACAACGAGACTGAACAAGGCAGGCAACGTCGATGCACTAGCGATATTGCGTCTGCAGTTGCCTATAGTAGTTGGCGAGTAGTCAGCTGCACAGTTTCAAAATACAACAAGCACATAACTAAACCAATCCACGATGGTAATCCACAAATGCATAACAAGTATCAAAGATTGTTAATTGCGCATTGCAATGCTGTAACGCTTCCTCGAGCAATCACGGTGTACAGGGAACACACATCACAGCATCGTCCTTGCATTCCAGGAAACACCGAGCGCCGCACACTTCCTGGTCTGGCCCCGCTTTCTGCGACTCGACACCTAGTAATATTCGCGCACACAAAGTTGGCGCGGCGGCTGATGGGAACGACAACAAAAGGGAAATGCCTTTACAGTCGCTCCCACCAGCCACAGTACCAAGTGTGGACTTTGTTTGAATGTGTAGTAGCCGCCACTCAGCTTGGAAAGACATACGTTCCCACAGTAGGCTGCGCCGCCGCTGCCCTGTAGACTGTGGACACCAAGATAACAGTGTCCGCCCCGCCATCCTAGCATTGCGGCTCCCTGCCCAAGTTGTCAACAGCCAATCGCCCCTTGTGTTCCAATATGCACGCTCCAAGATTCTGCAGTTACTACTCCCCGACTTACTACCACAGAGCAAGACAACACCTTCTGGATCTTGCCCTTGGCACATGGAGCCGCTCACTTGTGAACCGTCACTCGCGACTTGTCTGCCCAGGTGCGCGCTCCAGGACTTGGGGACTCTGCTGCACGCTGACAGTTCATGAATCAACCACTACACAAAAGCCACACTGTAAGGGGCACACGTGTGTTGACAGTCTGTTGCTGCCCACGGCCCCGGCGCTGGCTACAGTACCCGGCTGGTCCACTGTCACACACATTGTTACTGCACTCAGACACTTGTTGACACGCTGTGGCTCTGTATTCGTCTGCTTTCATGCCTTCTCGCTCTCTGGGTGCCAACCACCTGTGCTGCATAATAATGGAACACATTCAACAACAACGAACCATATGACACCGAAGTTCGTTATTGTTAAATGCGTGCCATTATTACACACCAAAGATAAAGTCTCGTCCACGCAGCAATAACGAACTGTATGACAAATCTCCTCCCGCCCCCCTCCCCCACGAACCATGGACTCACCGTTAAAAACTAAAAACCCGACTCGATTGCAAAAAAAGCACCTAGTGTTAAGTGTTAACCTAGGTTTCGGCGTAGATAACTACACCTTCTTCAGAACAACAATAAAACCCACAAGTGCCTAACAACACCTTTGTCAATGATTAAAAGAACACTATAGCAATACATTTATAAACGAAAAAGAAAAGGAAAACACAGATGGTTCAGATGGCTCTAAGCACTATGGGACTTAACATCTGAGGTCATCAGTCCCCTAGACTTAGAACTACTTAAACCTAACTAACATAGGGACATCACACACATCCATGCCCGAGGCAGGATTCGAACCTGCGACCGTAGCGGTCGCGCGGTTCCAGACTATAGCGCCTAGAACTACTCGGCCACTCCGGCCGGCAGGTGTCCGGATACTTCTGATCACATAGTGTAGCCGTACGGTAGGTGTAATCCAAATGGGGGGGGGGGGGTATATGTTGAGAGGCCAGACAAAGGTGTGTTTCCTGAACAGAGGCAGAAAATTTCTCAATGGTTGCAGTAGGAACAACCTGGATGATTGACGGTTCTGGCCTTCTAACGTCAACCCAGACGACTTTTCTTGGCTGGTACAGCGAACGGTTGAAAGCAAGGGTAAGTACAGATGTAATTTTTACAGAGAGCATGGGGCTCCACTATATGGTTAAATGATGATGGCATTCTTTGGGAAAAAATATTCCGCAGGTAAAATAGTTCCTCATTCGGATCTCCTAGCGGGGAATTATTCAGGAGGACATCGTCATCATAAGAAACAAAACTGGTGTTCTGTGGTTTGGAGTGTGCAATTTTAGGTCCCTTAGTCGGTCAGGTAGGCCACAAAATTTAAAAATGGAAATGGGTAGTTTGAAGTTAGATATAGTGGGAATTAATGGTGTTCGTTGGCAGGAGGAACAGGATCTCTGGTCAGGTGAACAGAGGCTATAAATACAAAATCGAATACGTGTAATACAGAAGTAGTTTAATAATGAATACGAAAATAGCAATGCGGGTAAGCTACTACGAACAGCATAGTGAACGCATTGCTGTAGCCAAGATAGGCATGAAGCCTACACCCACAATAGTAGCACAAATTTATATGCCAATTAGCTCTGTAAATGATTATGAGATTGAAGAAATATACGATGACATAAAGGAAATCATTCAAATACTTAAGGAAGGCGAAAATTTAATACGAATGGGGGGCTGGAGTTTGGTAGTAGGAAAAGGAAGGGAAGGAAAGGTGGTAGATGAATATGGACTGGGGGAAACGAATGAAACAGGAAGCTGTCTGGTAGAGTTTTGTATACAGCATACTTTAATAATTGTTAGCATTTGGCTTAAAAACATTGAAAGAAGATTGTCCTCTTGGAAGAGATCTGAAAACACCAGTGGTAAGACATTGGGTGCAAGGGCAGATGTGAAATCTGACCACAATTTATTGGTTGTGAACTCTAGATTAATAATAAAGAATTGCGAAAAAGATGGGAGATTAAGGCGATGAGACCTCGATTAGTGGAAAGAACCAGATGTTGTTGAGAGTTTCAAATGGCGCAAACGATCGACAGTAGCAGGCAGGTGGAAGAGGAATGGGTAACTTAGACTAAATAGTGAAGACAGCGGAGGATCAAATAGGTAAAAACACAGAGCCTATTAGAAATCCGTGGATAACACAGGAGTACAGAATTCAAATGATAAACGTACACAATATAAAAATGAAGTAAATGTAGCAGGTGAAAGAGAATACAAATGACGAAAACTGAAGTTGCCAGAAAATGCAAAATGTCTAAGCAAGAATCGCTAGAGGACAAATGTAAGGATTTATAAGCGTATATCAGTTGGGGAAAGATAGACAGTGGCTACAGTAAAAGCAAAGAGGCTTTTGGAGAAAAGAGAAGCTGCTGTATGAATATCAACAGCTCACATGGAAAACCAGTACTAAGCAAACGAGGGAAAACTGAAAGATGGAAATAGTATACAGTGGGTCTACACAAGGGAGATGTAGAGCAGGGCTGTATTACAGAAATAGAAGATCACGTAGAGGAAGATGAGAAGGGAGATAGTATAACGAGAGAAGAATGTGACAGAGTACTAAAAGACCTATGGCGAAACAAGGCCCCATGAGTACACGACTCTCCATCAGAAGTACTGATAGCCTTGGGAAAATCGGACATGACAAACTCTTCCATCTGATTTGTTATATGAGACAGGCGAAATACCTTCAGACATTGCGACAGTACCTAACGGTTAATGCAATTGCAGTTGCTCTTCTAAACTGCATTCAATACGAGCAAACTACTTGCGTCTTTACCTATGGTTTCTCGTACTTTAGATACTTGGGTTATGCACGCCTCTGTTCAAATAAGAATGCCTCGATGTAGTCATAGAGTCGAGATGTGCACGTCAGCTTCCATGCCCCACAGCTACTTCATTGCGACTAATGTGATCCCTCACACCAATCGTCTATGCGGTGGCTGGAATTGTGATTCAGTTAAATACACAGAAATACAACATAAATGTTAAATGAATAAATTAATAACAAGGGTTCCATTCTAATATCCGTAACTAATATAGACGACAGCTAAGTATGTTGAAAAACGTTTGTTCAAAAAAGGACATCTCAAATAAATGGAGAGTGGTCCTACTATAATCAATGTATAATACAGACATAAATACAGTAAAAATGATAATCGAGTACAATACAGACGCAAATACTCAACTAAAATGCAGTAAAGCTTCGTTGGGATATTTATTTGAATGGTAGCAAAATTTCCAAACTAAAGTGTAATCAAAGATATGCGAAAACTAAGATCATTTCGTAACCACGATACATGAAACATTCACCAGCTCAAAACAGTTCAGAGTTCAAAATGAGGATTCACAAATTAACAAATACAATACAAAGAACAATAACTCATACTCTACATATGCTCAGTTCCCTAATACACTCCTGGAAATTGAAATAAGAACACCGTGAATTCATTGTCCCAGGAAGGGGAAACTTTATTGACACATTCCTGGGGTCAGATACATCACATGATCACACTGACAGAACCACAGGCACATAGACACAGGCAACAGAGCATGCACAATGTCGGCACTAGTACAGTGTATATCCACCTTTCGCAGCAATGCAGGCTGCTATTCTCCCATGGAGACGATCGTAGAGATGCTGGATGTAGTCCTGTGGAACGGCTTGCCATGCCATTTCCACCTGGCGCCTCAGTTGGACCAGCGTTCGTGCTGGACGTGCAGACCGCGTGAGACGACGCTTCATCCAGTCCCAAACATGCTCAATGGGGGACAGATCCGGAGATCTTGCTGGCCAGGGTAGTTGACTTACACCTTCTAGAGCACGTTGGGTGGCACGGGATACATGCGGACGTGCATTGTCCTGTTGGAACAGCAAGTTCCCTTGCCGGTCTAGGAATGGTAGAACGATGGGTTCGACGACGGTTTGGATGTACCGTGCACTATTCAGTGTCCCCTCGACGATCACCAGTGGTGTACGGCCAGTGTAGGAGATCGCTCCCCACACCATGATGCCGGGTTTTGGCCCTGTGTGCCCCAGTCGTATGCAGTCCTGATTGTGGCGCTCACCTGCACGGCGCCAAACACGCATACGACCATCATTGGCACCAAGGCAGAAGCGACTCTCATCGCTGAAGACGACACGTCTCCATTCGTCCCTCCATTCACGCCTGTCGCGACACCACTGGAGGCGGGCTGCACGATGTTGGGGCGTGAGCGGAAGGCGGCCTAACGGTGTGCGGGACCGTAGCCCAGCTTCATGGAGACGGTTGCGAATGGTCCTCGCCGATACCCCAGGAGCAACAGTGTCCCTAATTTGCTGGGAAGTGGCGGTGCGGTCCCCTACGGCACTGCGTAGGATCCTACGGTCTTGGCGTGCATCCGTGCGTCGCTATGGTCCGGTCCCAGGTCGACGGGCACGTGCACCTTCCGCCGACCACTGGCGACAACATCGATGTACTGTGGAGACCTCACGCCCCACGTGTTGAGCAATTCGGCGGTACGTCCACCCGGCCTCCCGCATGCCCACTATACGCCCTCGCTCAAAGTCCGTCAATTGCACATACGGTTCACGTCCACGCTGTCGCGGCATGCTACCAGTGTTAAAGACTGCGATGGAGCTCCGTATGCCACGGCAAACTGGCTGACACTGACGGCGGCGGTGCACAAATGCTGCGCAGCTAGCGCCATTCGACGGCCAACACCGCGGTTCCTGGTGTGTCCGCTGTGCCGTGCGTGTGATCATTGCTTGTACAGCCCTCTCGCAGTGTCCGGAGCAAGTATGGTGGGTCTGACACACCGGTGTCAATGTGTTCTTTTTTCCATTTCCAGGAGTGTACAATAGTGGAAGAAGTTGGAGTCCTACTCTGGAGCACATTCAGACCTCTCGAAATATAAAATCACTTCGGAAATTAAAGTGAGGCAGCAGCCATTCACCGCCCAGCATCCATCAGCCATACGACCGAATAAAGCACTGTATCACAGGCAGTTCTGCAGTTTTCAAGAATGAACATAAAAAGTCTCCGGAATCGCTCCCTTGAGCTCTTTGCTCGAAAATTTCTAGTCTCCACTTGACTACCACAGTATTCCGCTTCTATCTGCTTTCCCACTGGTTGACACCAGACGTGATATGACTCAACATGACCACTTTCAGTACGAAGCTACCATGTTACAACAAAACGTAAATAACTAAATATTGTAGACATTTGATCATACTTGGAACAGTCACAATAAATGTAAGTAAAGGTTTGTTCATAAATAAATAATCCAGTATTCTTGCGCAAGTGTGCTAATGATAAATGACAGCAGATTGTTGTTATCATTGTTTAAACAATTATTTAGATCTGCTTGTCAGAAGCGCCTTTTGGCACTTTTTTACAAAGGTGGTGTGAGTTAACACATGCAACTGACCACTTCTCCAATTATCATAATTTTACATTATCAATTGTAGTTATTATTTGAATAAAGATATTGGCAAAGTAATAAACCGTTCATTAAATAAACGCACAAGTATAATAAAATATGAGGTATTCATGCTGTACTCATTTGCTGTGCAATCATGTAGGATACACTGTACTGACAAATATTTACGTAATGAAAGGATATAAAAAAAACCGCAATAAATCAAGAAAGAAATAGATGCAGATCTCTAGCTGTCAGCGATGATGGATATAATGCAGTGCTGTCATCTGAGATATGGCATGTTGTAACTGCATGAAGCGTCTAGAAGTTACTAATTCAGAGGTTCATTATCTACATATTTATTCACTGTAAATTATTAACTTTTTGCTTTGACCGCACCATAGCACTTCACTAACAAAAACACAGCACATGATTAATGTTCTGGCGTCTAAGATTAGACAATTTGCAGAACAACCGCCACTGCAACAATTCATGACCCCTTTGGCCACGTACCAGGCCAAAACATGCTTCAATCCGCAGTCACCGTCAGTGCTGAAGGACGGTGGCTGTCGATATACGACTGTGGTTTAGTTACTAGAATCATAAAACTTCCCGGATCGCCCGCATCTCGTGGTCGTGCGGTAGCGTTCTCGCTTCCCACGCCCGGGTTCCCGGGTTCGATTCCCGGCGGGGTCAGGGATTTTCTCTGCCTCGTGATGGCTGGGTGTTGTGTGCTGTCCTTAGGTTAGTTAGGTTTAAGTAGTTCTAAGTTCTAGGGGACTTATGACCACAGCAGTTGAGTCCCATAGTGCTCAGAGCCATTTGAACCATTTCTTCCCGGATCCCCACAGATTAAGCACTGAATGACCTCCTCAATGGAAGCTACGTATTCACAGACAGGATAACAAACAAAAACTGTTTAATAGGGTAGGCAAAACACTTCATCCACTTCGACAGCCGCGCGGAGTGGCCCCGAGGTTTTAGGCGCCATGTCACGGTCTGCGTGGTCCCTCCCGATGGAGGTTCGAGTCCTCCCTCGGGCATAGGTGTGTGTGTGCGCGAGTGTGTGTGTGTGTGTGCGAGTGTGTGTGTGTATGCATGCGTGTGTGTGTGCGTGCGTATGTGTGTGTGTGTGTGTGTGTGTGTGTGTGTGTGTGTGTGTGTTGTTCTTAGCATAAGCTAGTTTAAGTCTAAAGACCGATGACATCAGCAGTTTGGTCCCTTAGGAATTCACACACATTCACTTCGACATTAGAAATTCTGTCCCTTTTCCCAGTAGAAAACATGTCTTTCGTCCTATGAAATTTTTTCGGCACCATACATCAACTAACATTTTATCACTTCTCTGCAATTCCACCGTTTCCAATTGAACTAATACTACCTTGTGTAGAAATCGCCCATTCAGCTTGGTTGAAGTTGTGGTAGGGTCTTATGGGGCCAAACTGCTGAGGTCGTCGGTCCCTGAGCTTACGCACAACTTTTTTTTTCTTTTTTTTCTTTTTTTTTAAAAAAAAATTTCTTTATTCAAATTATTTCATACATTGTAACCCACCACCTAATACATTAGTGGGTCTTAGATCTACATTACATTTAATTGATATTCGCAGCATTTTTAACCTCTATTACTAGTGTTAGTGAACTTACTTGCTACAGGAAATGAGGAGTTAGTTTCTTATTGGGTAAGATCTAGTTCTACTCTTAGCTAACTAATCTAAGGGCTACTTCCTGAAGCGTTACAGGCGTGCCAGTTGTTAAATATAAACCTACTGTGTGGCCGTGCCCACTGAGCTAACCCCAGTGAGCATGCCCCTGGCACTGGGCTGGCCTTAAGAAAGTCGCTGCAGGTTCTGTTAGGGGTCTTCTATCTCCTATCTACTAAGTGGTTAATTAGTTCTAAGTCACAGTCGGTGCGCAGTTGTCAATTTCGGGTATTGGCGCTCCCTCCCCCTTGTTCCAGGGCGTGGCGGATTCCTACCGTCACGGCGATTGGCCAGTCCACGCCCTGGCGGAATGGGATGGGTCGCCTTCAGTTATGTCATGTCTGGTGGCTCATATATTTTCCCTGAGGTATTCTTGCAGGACTTTTGCTGACACCTCGCTGGCAAGGCGGTTTAATATGGTGAGTGTAGTAGGGTCTCTAATTAACTGGTACGTGTTGTTGTGAGGCAGCTGGTTTCTTAAGTCACCGGCTACGTCATCAAAGACCGGGCACTCATAGATCACGTGATCCGGAGTGCCCCATTCAGCTCCACAATCACACGAGGGGGTAGCCCTTTTCCCGAATCGGCAAACATATGCCGGATACGGTCCATGCCCTGTGAGGAAGTGCACCAGTCCCTTGCTTGGTTGAAAATGCGAGAGTTGGAGGCGTTCTTTGATGTTTGGGAGCAGCTGGTAAGTCCTTCGGCCTGTTGTTTCTGCGTCCCAGAGTTCTTGCCATAGCTCTTCTCCTCTCCTCTTAATTGCAAACTTGTCCTCCACCCGCACTCCCAAGATGCTCTCGGTCTTTTCTATATCTCCCCTTTTCACCCAGTACCAGGCTGCCTGTTCCCGGATTTTGATGTCCAGGGGACACACCCCCATGAGTGTTAGTAGTGCCCCTCCTGGAGATGTTCTGTACGCTCCGATGGAGCGCAGAAGCATGTTACGTTGCACCCTCCTCACAGACATAGCGGGCACGACCCTCGTGAGCCTGTGTGCCCACACTCCGGATCCATAACCCACGATGGAAACGAGAATGGTGTTGTGGTACAATTTTATGAGTTCTGGTGGAAGGTGAAACCTACTGTGTCCTATCATGATCAAATTGTTTAGAGCTTCTAGTGATCTTTGTGTGACTGTTTCGATGTGTTTGGCAAAGTTCCACCTTTCATCAATTGTTACTCCCAGGTACCGGGCCTCTCGACGCCGAATCACCGGTGAGCCCTCGATTCTTACCGTTGGATTCCTGGCCAAGTGGCCTTTCAATAACAAGTACGTTGACTTGCTAGGCGCAATAGTCATTTTCGTGTTTTGGCACCACTATGTAAGAATTGCTAGTGTCCTATTACTTATAGGTTCGAGGTCTTCGCGACTTCGGCCGCCAACCAGCAGAAGGAGGTCGTCAGCGTAAGCTATCACCTCTAGCACATCCACACCATTTTACAAGTTCTCCAGGAGAGGCTCCATGTTGATATCCCAAAAGAGTGGCCCCAGGACAGAGCCCTGTGGACACCCTTTCGTGATTTTCTTGCCAATTCTCTCGCTAGGACACGATAGCCAGACCTCTCTTTCCATACAATAGCTCCTAAGACAGCCGTATAGCGGCCCTGGACACTCCTTCTCCTGCAAGCAGGAGAAGAGCGAAGGCCACCACAGGTTATCAAAGGCGCCACTGATGTCCACCATGATGCCAACTATGTACTTGTGCGGAGACGACCCACAGACCTCGGATGCGAGGGCAATTGCGTCACACGCAGATCGTCCCTGCCGAAAACCGAATTGTCTGTCGCTCATCCCGCACAACATCCGGTGTGCTGTCAGTCTATCAGCTAGTAACCTCTCCAGCAATTTGCCTAACAGGTCCAACAGACAGATAGGTCTGTAAGATTTTGCTTCTTTAGGGTCTTTGTCCCGCCCTTTTTTGATAATTACAACATTGGCCTGTTTCCAGATTTTGGGGAATGTTCTGAGGCGCAGGGCCTCGTTGTAAATTCTTGCTAAAGGTGTCACCAGTTGAGGAGCGAGGTATTGCACCACCTCCGCGATGATGCCGTCTGGTCCTGGGGCCTTTCCTTTCTTTAGTAATTTTATGTGGGCTGCCACTTCCTCTTCTGAGAAAGGGTACACCATGGTGTTATTCTCGTAGTCTGCCTGCATAGCCTGCCTAATTAGGCATTGTTCTTCTGTGTCCTCTTCCTCTTTATCATCAGGGAGGAGGGAGTGGAGGAGGACCTCAGCAGTTTCCTGCCAAGATCCAGTCATCCGGTTCCCGTCCCTGATAGTGGAGAGCACCATTGGCGACCTGATTTTCTCTCTTACTGTTTTGTAAGGAGTGCCCCAGGGGTCCATAGCCAATTGGCTGTGCACATATTTCTTCCAGCTTTCCAGCCTGACTGTTTGCAGTTCCTTCTGGAACTGCTCTTTGGTTTCCCTGTATGTTCGTAGCCATGTTTGTTTTTCTTCCCAGACGACACTTCGCTGGTAATACCTCCTCGCCCTCCTGACAGACTGACGCATCTGCCCCAGTTCCGCTGACCATGGTGATGGAGAAGTCGCAACGGCTCTCCTCCTGGTTGGTACGGCAGCCTTGACTGCCCTGGTAAGAGCGCCCACCAGATCTTCGGCGTGTTTGTCGATATCTTCGTCATCATCTGGCCATGTCGGAGTGTCAAACTCTCTTGCAAGGCGCTCCCAATTGGTCTTGTTATAGTTTAGTTATACTTCCCACCCTATGTCCCAGTGGCACTCCCGATCTGAAATTGTAAATGTGATCAAGTTGTGATCGCTGGTCGTTTCTCCATCAGTAACAATCCAGTTTTGTATATTGGCAGCGATGTTGGTGGTCATCAACGTGATGTCGATATTAGTTCCATCTCCTCCCCCTCCTGTGTAGGTGGGGGGGTTTCCTGGTCTATTGGCAATGAGGAGTTGTAGAGACATGATAGTCTCTTCCAGCTTGCCTCCTCTTTCATCTCGGGTGCCACTGTGCCACAGGGGGGATTTGGCGTTCACGTCCGCCACCACAACTGCCTTTCTGCCCCTCAGCACCGTTGCCACCTGCGTGAGTTGGTCAAGGTAAACGTCAATGTCTGTACCGTATTGAAAATACATGTTTATTAAGTATATCACGCCAATTGGTGACTGAAGTTCGATGAAATTGCAGTGATCGTCCGAAAGATGTGAGAGCACCGTTACCCGCAGTGCCTTGTTGGTTATTATGATGGCGGCTTTCGGGTCATCTCCGAAGCTTACCACTTGCCAGCTCATGGCAGCAAAGGCTACATTCCCCGCAAGAGAGTATGGCTCCTGCAAACAGAGCACATCAAGGCTCCTCTCCTCCACCACTCTTCGAAGCTCCTGCATGACCAGCCTACTATTATGTGCATTTAGCTGCCCTATCTGTATTTCTGTAATTATGGGAAATATGTGTGTACATATGATGCTGGGAAGGTTTTCGTCCAGTCGTAGGCTATTCTCCCATTGGATAGGACGCACTACTTAATCTAACTTAAACTAACTTACTCTAAGGACAACACACACACCCATGCCCGAGGGAGGACTCGAACCTCCGACGGGGGGGGGGGGGGGCCGCGCGGACCGTGACAAGGCGCCCCAAACCTCGCGGCCCATTCAGCTTTCCTTTCAACACAGCAGAGAACTGCTGCCTAAATTCATCAATATCCTATTTGCATAATAAAACACTTATCCCTAGAACTATTCTCTTCAATATATCAGGAACTTGTCACCAAAATTTTACAAAGATATATCCATTCAAAACCCTTACAAAATGAGTTACTTCATGTAATTGATCTACATAATATTCCCCCAGAAAAATTAGCTTATACTTTTCACGTAACCCCATGTTCTACATCCAAGGCAAATAAACTTTTTTTGACGTCTAGAGACCTCTAAGCACCAAATTTTGTGCGAATAATAATTACAAATGAACGAGAACCCATCCAAGTCACTAGTAGTAACGCGTTTAAATAACCAAAAAAATAAATATTCCCCAAAATCTTACGTATAGTACGATTTATATTTCTCACTTACACAACTAATTACTGTCTGCTGACCCCTTCGCACCAAGATCTGTTCCGCCAATATCGACACTCTCCTTGCACTAAGTAGTGCCTCTCTATATTAAATTCACCAAAACTTTACACACAACAGCAATAACCCCCAAAATTCTTTAAACTACACATGAATATTACACATATATACACACACACATTTGGACACATCGACGACGTTCTTCTTTCTGTATATAATACCAAATCTGTCACGCTTCGTAGTCCCAGTAATTTTCCCGATACAGGATATTTGAGCCTATACACATTCTAATGTGGACTTTCAGCGACAAACGAATGGTTCACAGTATATTTCGAAGAGCTTTTTTATTTCTCCATCTTCTTCATCTTCATCCCCATCTTCGGTTTTCACCAAGACGCGGTCCCCAATCTTGTGTTTAATTATCCTATAACGCCCATCACTTTGCTCGTGTCATTCATTTGCAATGTCCTTCATATGAGCCTTTGCTGCCTCCTCTCTTCCGGCTTCCGTCACAGGTTTGCAAAGTGGAAAATCCACACTCTCATTCAGTAAGACCTTCGGCTTGCTTCCTGTCATTACTTCTAATGGCGAGCACCCTGTAGTATTACTCTTAACACTATGTTAATATCTTCAAATGATTTGATGAATTCCATCCACTCAGAATGTTTGTTGCTTGCATGTGTTCTACACAGGCGGCCAATTTCTCGCATATAGCGTTCACACGGCTTAATTGCCGGGTGGCACCTAATATCTTTACGTGTTTGGTTTCTTGATTATTCATGAAATCATTCCACATTTTAGACGTAAATTGCGATATACGCCTGTCTGGTTTTATTACTTTAGCAAAGTCATACTTTTACAGTTGGCGATCAGAGTTTAGCGTGTTTCACCCGCCTGGCACTTGTCACAAGCGGCCAACTGAGAGCGCACCAGTCTGGCTAGATTATTTATGTCCACGTATTCCTTAGTGATTTCCACACACTTTAGTAACTTAAGTGGACTTAGTGCGTCATCTGCTCAACATACTTCTCCGGAAAGGACAGTCTCCACCGATCCGTTTTCTCGTCTTTCCTACAAAATGAAACACCCTTACTCATTTTATAGCATCGCGGTATCTTTTCGTAGCCCCTGCTGCCAAAATCTATTCTCATATTTTTCAGTTCCGGGTCATCATTTTTCACTCGTCGCATGTCCTTGCAGACAGCAGAAATCTCTCTTCCCCTTCCACTCCTTTCACACCTAAGAATCGGAATTCTGCATTTACTTCTTTCTCATCATTGCCCTCATCCCCAACAGGTATCCGTGACAGTGCGTAAGCTATGCAGTTTTCGGTGCCATCTACATCTGTTATGCAATAGCTAAATTTCTGAAAAAGTATTGCCCAGTGCTTAAAACGATCGTGTAGCAACCTACTATCCTGCAGAAAACGAAGAGCTTTGTGATCGGATAACACAATCACCTCACGATCCATCAGAAATAGCCGGAATTTTTTTGAAACCGTACACAAGAGCGAGTAACACTTTTTCAGAAGTGCTGTAGCCGTGTTCATGTTTCTTTAAGATACAGCTGGCTAAACGTACACTCCTATGTTCTATCTCTCCTCCTACCGACTTTTCCTGGAACACCTCACCTCCAATACCGTAATCTAAACTATCCATAGTTATCCATAGCTAGTATAGCGTTTCACTACTAAGAAAGTTTCTCTTGATGGCTAAGAATGAGCTCTCATACTCGTCGTTCCTTGTCAATGTCGAGTCCTTCTTTAATAGTGTGCATAGGTTTGGAGTACTCATTCCCTCATTGCCCAGAAATTTCCGGTAAAAGCCGTACAACCCCTGGTATGATTTTAGTTGTTTCCTGGTATATGGCCTCTTGCACTCTGATATTGCTTTAAGTTTCTCAATTCTTGGCAAAATATCTTCGGATGAGAGTTTATGACCTAAAAACTGACTTTCCGCAGTAAAAAAATTCACAATTGGAGAGTTTTAAGGTCATTCTTCCCTTTCTTACGGCCATGAGCTTTTTCTTCATCAACTTACAATGTTCGCGCCAACATTCCGTGGCTCCTCTAAGCAGTATCTCATACGAGCAAACCACTTGCGTCCATACCTCTGGTCACTCGTACTGTAGGTACCTGGCCTATTCACGGCTCTATTTGAAAAGAAGAGCTCGATGTAGTCACAGGGTCGAGCCGATCACGCCCGCTTTCGTGCCACGCAGCTAATTTGCTGCGACTAATAACCTGTAGCTCTGATGCTGCAGTAAAATAGTCTACGCAACGACTAGAATTTCGAGTCAATTAAATACACAGAAATACAACATAAACGTTAGATGAATAACTTAATATCAAGGATTCTATTCTAACGTGTGCGACAGAGAATTACGCTGAAAAATATTTATTCAAGAAAGGGCATCTCAAATAAGAGGAATGTGGTCCCATTATAATCAAAGTATAATACAGACAAAAATGCAGCAATAATGATAATTCATAAATTAACACACGTGATACAAAAAATAGTAACTCTTACTCTATCTGGCCTCAGTTCCATAAAACCATAGAGGAAGGAGTCAGAGTCCTGTACTGAAGAACATTCAGAGATCTCGAAATATAATCATTTGAGAAATTAAAGTATAGTGACCAGAGATGATTGGTAGCCCTGCACAATTTACGAACATGCGTGGCGATATTGACGCTACAACTTATCTTAGAAGGTATCTTAAGGAAAGGCACAGGATTTGTTGATTTAGAGAAAACTTTGACAACGATGACTGGAATACTCTTTTTGAAATTCTGAAGGTAGCAGGGGTAAAACACAAGGAGCAAAAGGCTGTTTACAACTTGTACAGGAACCAGACAGTAGTTATAAGAGTCGAGGGGCGTAAAACGCAAGCAGTGGTTGAGAAGGATGTGAGACAGGGTTGTAACCTATCCCCGAAGTCATTCAATGTGTATATTGAGCAAGCCGTAAAGGAAATTAAAGAAAAAATTCGAGTAGGAACCAAATCCAGCGGAAGAAAGTAAAAACTTTGAGGTTTGCCAATGACGTTGTAATTCTATTAGAGACAGCGAAGGACTTCTAAGAGCAGCTGTTCGGAATTGTTTTGAGAGGAACATATGAGATGAACATCAACAAAAGCAAAACAAGTGTAATGGCGTGTAGCGACGCTGAAGGAATTAGATTAGGAAACGAGACACCTAAAGTAGGAGACGAGTTTTATTATTTGGGCAGCAAATGAACTGATGATAGCCAAAGTAGAGAGGATACAAAATGTAGACTGGCAACGGCACGAAAGGCGTCTCTGAAGAAGGGAAATTTGTTAACAGCGAATAGATTTAAAGTCAGGAATACGTTTTTGAAAATATTTGTATTGAATGCAGCCATGTGTGGAAGTGAAACATGGATGATAAACAGTTTAGACAAGAAATGTAGAAGCTTTTGAAATCTGGTCCCACAAAAGATTCTGAAGATTAGGTGGCTAGATCATGTAACAACCAAGGAGGCGCTGAATAGAATTGGAGAGGGAAAAAAATTTGTTACACAACCTGATTAGAAGAAGGGATCGGTTCATAGAACACATTCTGAGACATTAAGGTACCTCCAGTTTAGCATTCGAGGGAAGTGGGAGAGGGGTGGGGTGTAAAAGTCGTAGAGAGACGGAGAGATGAATGCAGCAAGCAGATTTAGGAGGAAGTAGGTTGCAGTAGTTATCTGGACACGGAGAGGCCTGCACAAGATAGAGTAGCATGGATAGCTGCATGAAACCAGTCTTCAGAATGAAGACCACAACAGCAACATGACAGCAAAACCATTGAGACAATCGAAATTTGCAGGATTTAAGATACAAAATACAGAATACGTAACTACATCACTGCGTTAAAGAAGAAGACCTATCTTCCATGCCAGCAAAATAAACTTATGTACAACTTCAGGAAAAACATGAAGTAGATTCCACCAGCAGATTATTTAGCAAAGTAACTACTACTTACGGCACTGTAATTGGTGAAGTTGGTAGCCAAACCGAATTGACTTAATCTGTCAAATTACTTCCAGCAACCAGCAGTCCAAAACATTTGTAACTGCCATGAGAAGAGCCCAACAATATTAAATGGACGCATCGTAGACACATCAAAGTCATCATAACCAAATAAACGCTCCTAGCACCAACGCAATCAGGCTCAATGTGGTACGTAGGCCGGCTGTTGCTGACCAATTGAACTCATACGATAGAGACCTGCGCGGGCAGTCCATATTACCATCCCCTGTTCTAGAGGTGTGCTCATACAGTGTATCCTAGAAAGGAATCCTTGAGTTCAAAATTAAATGCCTCGAAAACTAAGGACGATAGGCGAGTGCAACAGCAGGTACGCTTTTCTGAAAACTGGAAGAATTTTATACAAAAGTTTCGAAATACTTCGAAGAATTGCTAACAGATAGCGTCATAAGGCGTGCAGCTAGCACAATAACAGCGTGCACAATTAAACTCATCCTCTGCAAGCAGTCTTTGCAAGTATATCACAATTTTTTTCTAAATGTCCACCATTCGCAGTACGGTGGTGGTGCAAACGAACAACAAAATTTGCTATCACATCATATGGTATCTCAACGGAAATGGATTCAGATGCCACACAGATCGCCGATTCAAGCTTGTCGAGTGTGATCCAGCGTGGTGTCTTTCAATGTGCCCCACAAGAAGTAGTCACAATGAGTCAGATCAGGCGAATATAAGTGCCAGTCGATCCTGTGCCAACAAATTTGCAATAATCCAACATAATCACTCTATTCCCAAAATATTCATCAAGAAAGCGAAACGTGGATTTGGTGCTGTGTGATGTGGCCTCATCTTGCATGAACCACTCTGTGGTAACCAGGACAATAATTATTACTGATTTCAGTGGCGGGTCATAAACATGCATTCGCTGTTAACTAGCAAACGGCACATATACAGACTAATGTTCACTCGAAAGTTTTACTTCTACTACTATATATTATCAATAGTATCAGTTTCCAGTATTAAATAAGAGACACCCTATAAGCTATGATCAATTATAAATACATCGAATTTCACACAGGAAGACATGAATTATGACATTTACAAGAAACAAACATTAGTCTGAATTATCTGTGACACACAATGGTTATACTACTTTTCATACTACATGTTTTTCCAACATCGCATTGGGCCATAAACTTTAGTAATAGCTTCCATCTGAATGATTCCTTACATATTCTCAACCATTGTTTAAACTTCAGAGATATTTTTATTAGGGAATATGATGTCATTACAATCGCTTTTTGTAACATCTCAGTTCATACAAAGAAAGTAGGGAACGTACTTAATTTGGATTCGCAAGACACTTGGGCAAAGGAAGATATGTATCCTTTGTAAAATAATGCACACATTGGTCACTGGTAAAAGTAGACATTCGAAATATGTGTTAGTGCTAGTACTTTGAGTGAAGCTCTACTGCTTATTTTTGATGGGCTTATGTCAGTGACTGACAGCCAACATTGCGTTTCCTGACACATTCGCTTTGGTAGCTCATCCAGTTATCTTATTCTTCCAACCTCGTAATTGCAGTTTCATGATACAAAAAACAGCACCAGTAAAGGTTAATTTTTGCCCCTATCACGAATATTGTTATTTGGTCTTAACCAGCTCTTTGACATCAATGATTTTTAATGATTCTGTCACAGTTTTAACTGCATATTCCGAGAATAATTTCAGTTCCTCACTATAACAAGTTTCGTGTATATGCCCAGTATGATGATTGAGAGAATGCCCCACAGCTAAAATACTTACGATCTTGTTGTTAATCTTATTTACCGTTCATTACACACTGTGAATTCACTGTTATCATTATACTGTTGTGTGCTTCCTTTGTGGTGTTGCAGATTTCACAAAGTGCAATATGTAGGATCTATAAGTAACGAAAATTTATAAATAAATGTCATAAAGGAGAAACAAAAAATGACACCAGGAAAAACTTCAATAATTTTACTCTAAAAGTAGTCAGTTTAGAAATGGTAAGACAGTTATAGTACTTACTTTTATATATGATGTATTATCATACATCGTCGTAGTCAAACATCATTGGATCAAATGAAGTAAAGGGATGTTAAACAGTAGAAGCTCTATGTATTTAAAGTGTCTGAGATAAAAATGTAAGTAGGAATTAATGTGTGAAAAAGAGAAATGCCACTGAAGTGAAATAAAATATATTCATTATTTTTTCAAATGGAACTCAAAACTCGTAAACTGGAAAAAATAAGTATTTATGCAATGATACAAAAAATATCCTAACAAAAATCGAAGTAAGTTACTGATTAACATATTTTAAGCAACGCTATTCTGTCTTGGATGTACTAACAAGAATGGAAGTAAGTTACTGATTAACATATTTTAAGCAACGCTATTCTGTCTTGGATGTAATTTAGAAGCAGTTTAAAAATTCAGACATGATGTGTGTTTGTGTATGTATGTACTGCCTGGATAATACACTAACACACACACACACACACATATATATATATATATATATACACTCCTGGAAATGGAAAAAAGAACACATTGACACCGGTGTGTCAGACCCACCATACTTGCTCCGGACACTGCGAGAGGGCTGTACAAGCAATGATCACACGCACGACACAGCGGACACACCAGGAACCGCGGTGTTGGCCGTCGAATGGCGCTAGCTGCGCAGCATTTGTGCACCGCCGCCGTCAGTGTCAGCCACTTTGCCGTGGCATACGGAGCTCCATCGCAGTCTTTAACACTGGTAGCATGCCGCGACAGCGTGGACGTGAACCGTATGTGCAGTTGACGGACTTTGAGCGAGGGCGTATAGTGGGCATGCGGGAGGCTGGGTGGACGTACCGCCGAATTGCTCAACACGTGGGGCGTGAGGTCTCCACAGTACATCGATGTTGTCGCCAGTGGTCGGCGGAAGGTGCACGTGCCCGTCGACCTGGGACCGGACCGCAGCGACGCACGGATGCACGCCAAGACCGTATGATCCTACGCAGTGCCATAGGGGACCGCACCGCCACTTCCCAGCAAATCAGGGACACTGTTGCTCCTGGGGTATCGGCGAGGACCATTCGCAACCGTCTCCATGAAGCTGGGCTACGGTCCCGCACACCGTTAGGCCGTATTCCGCTCACGCCCCAACATCGTGCAGCCCGCCTCCAGTGGTGTCGCGACAGGCGTGAATGGAAGGACGAATGGAGACGTGTCGTCTTCAGCGATGAGAGTCGCTTCTGCCTTGGTGCCAATGATGGTCGTATGCGTGTTTGGCGCCGTGCAGGTGAGCGCCACAATCAGGACTGCATACGACCGAGGCACACAGGGCCAACACCCGGCATCATGGTGTAGGGAGCGATCTCCTACACTGGCCGTACACCACTGGTGATCGTCGAGGGGACACTGAATAGTGCACGGTACATCCAAACCGTCCTCGAACCCATCGTTCTACCATTCCTAGACCGGCAAGGGAACTTGCTGTTCCAACAGGACAATGCACGTCCGCATGTATCCCGTGCCACCCAACGTGCTCTAGAAGGTGTAAGTCAACTACCCTGGCCAGCAAGATCTCCGGATCTGTCCCCCATTGAGCATGTTTGGGACTGGATGAAGCGTCGTCTCACGCGGTCTGCACGCCCAGCACGAACGCTGGTCCAACTGAGGCGCCAGGTGGAAATGGCATGGCAAGCCGTTCCACAGGACTACATCCAGCATCTCTACGATCGTCTCCATGGGAGAATAGCAGCCTGCATTGCTGCGAAAGGTGGATATACACTGTACTAGTGCCGACATTGTGCATGCTCTGTTGCCTGTGTCTATGTGCCTGTGGTTCTGTCAGTGTGATCATGTGATGTATCTGACCCCAGGAATGTGTCAATAAAGTTTCCCCTTCCTGGGACAATGAATTCACGGTGTTCTTATTTCAATTTCCAGGAGTGTATATATATATATATATATAAGAGCTGAAATCAAAACTTATTCAATAAACAATTCACTCTGTGTATAGCTGAGTATAGAAAAATATGACGAAATTCAGATGGTTGAGTTTTGTTAAACCTTAGAGGAACTTAGCTTACACAGCCATAAAGTGAGCCTGAAAAAAATTCCTTACAAGTTTTTCATCCTCCAGTGTTTTGAGTATTCTGATGATAATTTTTGAATGGATTGCCTGCAAACATAAAAAAATTTAAAATATCTTCACAAATTCAGAATAAAATTAAATATATTGTTCTATTTCTAACCCTACCTAAGAAGTATCTCATTACTGTGATTATAATATAGTAAAACCAATTGTTACTTAGGAAGTATAATCATTCATTTGAAATAGGTTTTATGTTTGTAGTATTCAAAACACTATTATTATCATCATATTTGTATAATATCAACAGATAAATTATAACTCTCATTACAAATTGAAAGTATACACTTTTTCGAAATGGTTGCATACTTTTGTTTCTGGCTGATTTTATTGTGCTTGTTTTATGGCAGGAAAAATGTCACATAACTGATTAGTTATGGTGAGTTGTTAATACAGCATATAGAAGTCAGCTATCTCTTGCTGCTTTTCTAAAACTTTTTCCTTGTTAGTGTGCCTTCCCTTCATACTACAATCTCTGAAGAGGTGATTAATAAGTGAATAACCTAACGAGCAGTAAACGGATTTCCACTCCACGGCGTGATGATAAAGAAACCAGATTGTAGAATGAGGAGAAGAAAACAGTCTTCGTTGCGATGTTCAAATCACTGCTTATTTGTTCATTCGACTAATTCAAGGCATTTTCAGACTGGCCGATGTATGTTGATAGGCAAGTTATGGATATCGATGATAAAACATCTTGAAAAATAAATTGCCGTCATGTCAAGACAAATAGTAGAGGCATGACGGGAGGATGTATTTGCCTACTTTGTATGTTAGAAAAATATTTGTGTTTCGTGTACTATAAAAGGTATGATGTGGCAGTTGATATTTATTGTGCACCGTAAGTGTCAGAAAAATATGATCGAGGCAAGGCGTTATACATACTGTTGATGGTCATTCAGGAAGAAACAGCTGTTTATATCTCCGCTTCGTTGTTCTTTGAATCGACTATTCATTCACAAGCAAGAGCGCTGGCGATGATATAACACTTCCAGGTACGCGTCTAAGAGAGTCGGTCGTTAAACGGAGAGTCGTTAGTGCTTACTCAGCTGAAGGTGATGTCATTGCGTTGCCGAGGCGTGAGGAAAGGCTAGCTCATCTTCTATCGAAAGCACTTCTCAGCTAAATTATTTAGGTGTACTGTTGCTGGAACACTACTGTTTTCAGTCATTTGTACATTTAATTTTTATTTTTATATTTTATTTTTTTATTTTATTCTTGAGTACAGTGAATGAGTATAGAGGAATCCATTTACGTGATCGATTATGTAATCAGTGGTAGACGGTTATAAAATTTAGGTCACACATAATAAGTGTACACAAAACATGACTTCAAGGATTTATAGTTCACTTGCTTGAAGTGAGATTTCTTCCATTCATATTAAAATTGTCTTTGTTGGTTTTGAGTAGAACAGATACCTCATAAGTAGATTAGTGTCTTAATCCAGCGTCACTAATAGGAAACGTGTGCCTTTCGCGAGGAGTGTTGTGTACCTGGAGAGACGTTTAACGACGAATAAGCGAGTTTGTCTTCTGATTGGTTATATGCAGCCCATCACAATGTCCACTCTTGTTCCGATCTCTTTATCTCAGAACGCAAGTTGCATCTGATGTCCCCACTTGTTTCTTGTAGTTATTTTTCCCGAGGGCATGAAGCTTCACTGTATGATTAAATGATGATGGCGTCCTCTTGGGTAAAATACTCCGGAGGTAAAATAGTACCCCATTCGGATCTCCAGGCTGGGCTACTCAAGAGGATGTCGTTATCAGGAGAAAGAAACGCGTTCTACGGATCGGAGCGTGGAATGTCATATACCTTAATCTGGCAGGTAGGTTAGAAACTTAAAAAGGGAAATGGATAGGTTAACGTTAGGTATAGTGAGAATTAGTGAAGTTCGGTGGCAGGAGGAACAAGGCTTCTGGTCAGGTGACTACAGGGTTATAAACACAAAATCAAATAGGGGTAATGCAGGAGTAGGTTTAATAATGAATAGGAAAATAGGAATGCGGGTAAGCTACTACAAACAGCACAGCGAATGCATTGTTGTGGCCAAGACAGATACGAAGCCCACACCTACTACAGTAGTACAAGTTTATATGCCAACTAGCTCTGCAGATGACGAAGAAATTGAAGAAATGTATCATGAGATAAAAGAAATTATTCAAATAGTGAAGGGAGACGAAAATTTAATAGTCATGGGTGACTGGAATTCGAGTGTAGGAAAAGGGAGAGACGGAAACGTAGTAAGTGAATATGGATTGGGGCTAAGAAATGAAAGAGGAAGCCGCCTGGTAGAATTTTGCACAGAGCACAACATAATCATAGCTAACACTTGGTTCAAGAATCATAAAAGAAGGTTGTATACATGGAAGAAGCCTGGAGATACTGACTGATTTCAGATAGATTATATAATGGTAAGACAGAGATTTAGGAACCAGGTTTTAAATTGTAAGACATTTCCAGAGGCAGATGTGGACTCTGACCACAATCTATTGGTAATGAACTGTAGATTGAAACTGAAGAAACTGCAAAAAGGTGGGAATTTAAGGAGATGGGACCTGGATAAAGTGACTAAACCAGAGGTTGTACAGAGTTTCAGGGAGAGCATAAGGGAACAATTGACAGCAATGGGGGAAAGAAATATAGTAGAAGAAGAATGGGTAGCTTTGAGGGATGAAGTAGTGAAGGCAGCAGAGGATCAAGTAGGTAAAAAGACGACAGCTAGTAGAAATCCTTGGGTAACAGAAGAAATATTGAATTTAATTGATGAAAGGAGAAAATATAAAAATGCAGTAAATGAAGCAGGCAAAAACGAATAAAAACGTCTCAAAAATGAGATCGACAGGAAATGCAAAATGGCTAAGCAGGGATGGCTAGAGGACAAATGTAAGGGTGTAGAGGCTTATCTCACTAGGGGTAAGATAGATACTGCCTACAGGAAAATTAAAGAGACCTTTGGAGATAAGAGAACCACTTGTATGAACATCAAGAGCTCAGATGGAAACCCAGTTCTAAGTAAAGAAGGGAAAGCAGAAAGGTGGAAGGAGCATATAGAGGGTCTATACAAGGGCGATGTACTTGAGCACAATATTATGGAAATGGAAGAGGATGTAGATGAAGATAAAATGGGAGATATGACACTGCGTGAAGAGTTTGACAGAGCACTGAAAGACCTGAGTCGGAACAAGGCCCCCGGAGTAGACAACATTCCATTGGATCTACTGACAGCCTTGGGAGAGCCAGTCCTGTCAAACCTCTACCATCTGGTGAGCAAGATGTATGAAACAGGCGAAATACCCTCAAACTTCAAGAAGAATATAATAATTCCAATCCCAAAGAAAGCAGGTGTTGACAGATATGAAAATTACCGAACAATCAGTTTAATAAGCCACAGCTGCAAAATACTAACACGAATTCTTTACAGACGAATGGAAAAACTAATAGATGCCGACCTCGGGGAAGATCAGTTTGGATTCCGTAGAAACAATGGAACACGTGAGGCAATACTGACCTTACGACTTATCTTAGAAGAAAGATTAAGGAAAGGCAAACCTACGTTTCTAGCATTTGTAGACTTAGAGAAAGCTTTTGATAATGTTGACTGGAACACTCTCTTTCAAATTCTGAAGGTGGCAGGTGTAAAATACAGGGAGCGAAAGGCTATTTACAATTTGTACAGAAACCAGATGGCAGTTATAAGAGTCGAGGGACATGAAAGGGAAGCAGTGGTTGGGAAGGGAGTAAGACAGGGTTGTAGCCTCTCCCCGATGTTATTCAATCTGTATATTGAGCAAGCAGTAAAGGAAACAAAAGAAAAATTCGGAGAAGGTATTAAAATCCATGGAGAAGAAATAAAAACTTTGAGGTTCGCCGATGACATTATAATTCTGTCAGAAACAGCAAAGGACTTGGAGGAGCAGTTGAATGGAATGGACAGTGTCTTGAAAGGAGGATATAAGATGAACATCAACAAAAGCAAAACGAGGATAATGGATTGTACTCGAATTAATTCGGGTGGTGCAGAGGGAATTAGATTAGGAAATGAGACACTTAAAGTAGTAAAGGAGTTTTGCTATTTGGGGAGCAAAATAACTAATGATGGTCGAAGTAGAGAGGATATAAAATGTAGACTGGCAATGGCAAGGAAAGCGTTTCTGAAGAAGAGAAATTTGTTAACATCGAGTATAGATTTAAGTGTCAGGAAGTCATTTCTGAAAGTATTTGTATGGAGTGTAGTCATGTATGGAAGTGAAACATGGACGATAAATAGTTTGGACAAGAAGAGAATAGAAGCTTTCGAAATGTGGTGCTACAGAAGAATGCTGAAGATTAGATGGGTAGATCACATAACTAATGAGGAAGTATTGAATAGGATTGGGGAGAAGAGAAGTTTGTGGCACAACTTGACCAGAAGAAGGGATCGGTTGGTAGGACATGTTCTGAGGCATCAAGGGATCACCAATTTAGTATTGGAGGGCAGCGTGGAGGGTAAAAATCATAGAGGGAGACCAAGAGATGAATACACTAAGCAGATTCAGAAGGATGTATGTTGCTGTAGGTACTGGGAGATGAAGAAGCTTGCACAGGGTAGAGTAGTATGGAGAGCTGCATCAAACCAGTCTCAGGACTGAAGACCGCAACAACAACAATAACAACAACATTGTAATTTGTCTTCCACTTCATCATTTTTCCTTCTGCATCCCCCGAAAGTAACATGAAAGTTAACCTTCACTAGCAAGCATTTTACATATTTTTCTTCCGCCGACCGTGTGCCGATAATGTCATTTATTGTCTTACCAGTCCAGTTAAATTTCTGGCTTCTCCGACACTGTTGAACCAGAAAATTATGAGCACTACCCACCGCGAGATTTAATATCACCCTGTGACGTTGTGGATGGTGATGAGGTAAGAAAGGTACGCAGTCCAATCGCATTGATTTTAACGCTTGTTATATGGCTGAATAACCACTATTTACCTCGCCTACCGTAGAGAACTCTGCAAGAAGGGAGTCAATGAAGTTGTGGAAGGTAGCGACAGGGATGTGAAGCCATGCCGACTTCATCACCGTTGTAACTGTTCTACGATTAATTTTATGAACTGAAACTGGAATAATGTGAACTGCTATTCCTTATAACTCTTGTATCTGTGTTGTAATTCTGGAAAATGCAGTTGGTGTAGTTACAGAAACTGTAGCTGATAAACGAGCCCCCAAACTCAAATTGTATAACTGTATTTTTAATTAACCTCAACCAAATTAATTAGAAAGCGAAAACTGCAAACTAAATAAGCTGTCCCATGAAACTGTATTGTGCGATGCAGTGAACATTGCTACAATGGGTGACGTCGCAGTTCTTGAGTTGCAATTTCAACACACAATCTAACAGAGTTACACAAAATTATTAATAGAATTTTAAAAATAAACGACAAAAATGGTTCTGTGAAAAACCCTGCGAATTTCCGTACAGAATTCGACTAAATGAAATTCCAAACTCTGAATAATGCACACGCAAATGTAACACCGCATTGTGAAATAAAATGTCTGTATGTGAAACGAAATCTCAACTGGTTGTTACCTAAACTCAACCTGATAATAATTTCGAAAAGCAATGCTTGACGCTAAATGATCTCAGTGTATCCTGTCTGTAATGTGACTGGCCCTAACAAATTTCATGTGGCTTACCTGTGGCAACGTAAATTTAGTGCTGCTCCAAGTGATGAATATTTAATACGCAACGCAGCAGCAAGCAGGCTGAAAAGAAAAGAAAAACTATTCCGCACTACTGCAAAGGGAATGCAGCTATTCTAAACAGCTCATTCTTCAATCACTGTGCCGCACAAAGTGCAATGCGGCGGCACAAACAATCATAAAGTATGAAATTCAATCATAAGAGGGCGGCTATGGAATCTGTACCTGCAAAATAATTAAATGGAAACAAACGTTTGAAAAACTGTAATGCAAAAACAGAAACTCATTTTCCATTATAACCATCTTCACAAAAATTATCTTTTATAAACAATGACTCTGCCAAGTGAGTAATTACTGAAAATGGTAATCGAGTGGTAAAATCTAACCTCTGAGGGCGAACCATATGAATAGTGAACTTTACTCATTCTCATCTGAACAGTGAAGCCAACTAACCCAGACGCTAGAAAGAAATTGCACTAAAACCTCCTGCTGATCAAATACATCATAATTACCCGCAAGCAAGCAATGCAGCAACAGCTGTACCCGGACATCTCCACTTCCGAAATTATTCTCTACCAAATCATATTTCATAATTCATCACCCACCGTAGTTTTCTCTCTTTGCTCTGCAAGCTATTTCAAGACTGCTCAGTAGCGTAACCAACACCCGACACTCTCACTAGTTTATCTCAGAAAGCCTACTGCAACGACAATACTACTGATACCCAAAGATCACACTGCTTGTACTCGGAACTTGCGTGGCGTAATATAATGGCTATCGAAAACTTCTGTTTCAAAAATATCCAGTATATACATATAAAATATGACAGATAAAATAAAAATAGAGCTTGCATCACTTTTGTTGAATACCAAAAAGAAGTTAGATACCTTATATCGAGGTCAGCTGCGCTATGTTTCCCGGTTGAGGATCCGTGGCGTGAGGTGGTCTGACAGATTCTAGATTGAGTTTAAATCCCGAAATTTTGTGGCAAATGGAGCACGGCAAACTTGTCCTGGTGCTGTTCGAACCACACACATACACTGCGTGCAGTCTGACAAGTTGTATTGTCCTGCTGGTAGACATCATCGCCCCGAGGAAAAACAAACTGCATGTAGGGGTGCTGCACATGGTCCCCCAAGGTTAGAAGCATACTTATGGTGTAGCAGTGTGCCTTCCAGAAGTGTAGATCACCCAGGGAATGCCGTGAAAACATTCTCCAGATCATAACGCTCCCTCCTCCGGCTTGGACCCTACAGGATGTTTGCTTTCAGATGTTTCACACCGTAGGAGCATAAAACGTGATTCATCTGAGAAGGCAACACGTCGCCACTTAGTGAACGTCAGGCTGCAGCACTGACTTGCAAGTTCCAGCTTTCGTGGCCGATGGACAGCACTCCACATGGGTACATGAACCAAACGCCTGCACATACACAGCAACGTTCGCTGAACAGCCGTTGAGGAAAGAGTATTGGTAGTCCCTTGGTTCATCTGGGCGGTCAGGTGCTCAACAGTTGCACGATTACTTGCCCGTTCACATCTCTGCAGCGGCCGTTCACCCCTGTCATCTACCGCACTTGATGCACCACAGTTGCCCTGGCACCGGTTTTGGATAGCGCCATTTTTCCATCCACGGTATACTTTAACCAGGACAGTTCGTGAACAGTTTGCAAACTTAGCCGTTTCGGAAATGCTTCTGCCTTTGGCCCGAAAGCCAATGGTCTTGCCCTTTTGGATTCTAGATAAATCGCTCCGTTTTGCAATACAGCGACTGCGCTGTTTCCCGCGCTTGGTATAGTCTCCGGTGCTATTTTTTTAAACCTTATGGGACTTAACTGCTAAGGTCATCAGTCCCTAAGCTTACACACTACTTAACTTAAATTATCCTAAGGACAAATACACACACCCATGCCCGAGGGAGGACTCGAACCTCCGCCGGGACCAGCCGCACGGTCAATGACTGTAGCGCCTGAGATCGCTCGGCTATGAGCTGCTATTGCTGCCACCTACCTTCTATGAGTGGTTACTGCACGTTCATCGAACACAGGCGAAGGTCTCATTAATGTGACTGTATCGTGTATACAATGATCAGTCAAAACATTATGACCACCTGCTTAACAACTTGTTTATCCATCTTCGGAATGAAATACATCACCGATTCTGCGTATCAGGGATCCGACAGTTTGTTCGTAAGTTTGAGGATGTATGTGGCATTAGATGTCATGTAATTCGCGTAAATAACGGGCCGCTGAGATGCGTATTCGGCGACGATGCCCGATAGCGACCCAGATGGGTTCCGTAGGATTTACATCAGGCGAATCTGAGTTCACTATAATACTCTTCAAACCTCTGCTACACGGTTCTGTCTCCGAGACACGTACAATTATACTGCTGAAAGATGACATTGCCGTCGGTGAAGACAACAGGCTGTCAGTGTGTCTTCATTTACAACCACAGGTCCCATGCAAGAGCGGGAGAATGTCACCCGTAGCACAATACTGTTCCCACCAGCCTGCGTCCTTGTCGCGCTGCACCTTTCAAGCCGCCGTTCACCTCGGTCCCCTTGCCCCTGCAGTCGTAGCTGACGATGCCGTTAGGCCAACCTGTGAACGCGTAGAGGTGGTCTGCTGCGAAGCTCCATGATCAACAATGTACTCTGAACGGTGTGCTCCGAAACACTTGTGAGTGCCCCAGCATCGTACTCCTTCGGTAGAAATGCCACAGATCACTATCTATTCCACTTCACAGAGAAGACAAGCCTCCGAACTTCACGCTCTATGAAGATTCGGGGACGTCCAACCATTTAGCTCCTAGTGGTAATTCCACTGTCGTTCTACTTCTTTCCGTTGATGCTCACGACAGTAGCACGTGAACATTCGACCAGTTTCGCTGTCTCCGAGATACTCTTTCACAGACTCTGCGTCTCTGTTTCCCTTACATTTTTGTTACCGCGCTACGTATCGCCAGGCGGCATCCAACTTCGCGGTGAGCGGTAGTCTCATGTGAATAAGCATGTTGTTGTTGTTGTGGTCTTCAGTCCTGAGACTGGTTTGATACAGCTCTCCATGCTACTCTATCCTGTGCAAGCTTTTTCATCTCCCAGTACCTACTGCAACCTACATCCTTCTGAATCTGCTTAGTGTATTCATCTCTTCGTCTCCCTCTACGATTTTTACCCTCCACGCTGCCCTCCAATACTAAAATGGTGATCCCTTGACGCCTCAGAACATGTCCTACCAACCGGTCCCTTCTTCTGGTCAAGTTGTGCCACAAACTTCTCTTCTCCCCAATCCTATTCAATACGTCCTCATTAGTTATGTGATCTACCCATCTAATCTTCAGCATTCTTCTGTAGCACCACATTTCGAAAGCTTCTATTCTCTTCTTGTCCAAACTATTTATCGTCCATGTATCACTTCCATACATGGCTACACTCCATACAAATACTTTCAGAAATGACTTCCTGACACTTAAATCTATACTCATTGTTAACAAATTTCTCTTCTTCAGAAACGCTTCCCTTGCCATTGCCGGTCTACATTTTATATCCGCTCTACTTCGACCATCATCAGTTATTTTGCTCCCCAAATAGCAAAACTCCTTTACTACTTTAAGTGTCTCATTTCCTAATCTAATTCCCTCAGCATCACCCGACTTAATTAGACCACATTCCATTATCCTTGTTTTGCTTTTGTTGATGTTCATCTTATATTCTCCTTTCAAGACACTGTCCATTCCATTGAACTGCTCTTCCAAGTCCTTTGCTGTCTCTGACAGAATTACAATGTCATCGGCGAACCACAAAGTTTTTATTTCTTCTCCATGAATTTTAATACCTACTCCGAATTTTTCTTTTGTTTCCTTTACTGCCTGCTCAATATACAGATTGAATAACATCGAGGAGAGGCTACAACCCTGTCTCACTCCCTTCCCAACCACTGCTTCCCTTTCATACCCCTCGACTCTTATAACTGCCATTTGGTTTCTGTACAAATTGTAAATAGCCTTTCGCTCCCTGTATTTTACCCCTCCCATCTTTAGAATTTGAAAGAGAGTATTCCAGTCAACATTGTCAAAAGCTTTCTCTAAGTCTACCAATGCTAGAAATGTAGGTTTGCCTTTCCTTAATCTTTCTTCTAAGGTAAGTCGTAAGGTCAGTATTGCCTCACGTGTTCCAGTGTTTCTACGGAATGCAAACTGATCTTCCCCGAGGTTGGCTTCTACTAGTTTTTCCATTCGTCTGTAAAGAATTCGTGTTAGTATTTTGCAGCTGTGACTTATTAAACTGATAGTTCGGTAATTTTCACATCTGTCAACACCTGCTTTCTTTGGGATTGGAATTATTATATTCTTCTTGAAGTCTGAGGGTATTTCGCCTGTTTCATACATCTTGCTCACCAGATGGTAGAGTTTTGTCAGGACTGGCTCTCTCAAGGCCGTCAGTAGTTCCAATGGAATGTTGTCTACTCCGGGGGCCTTGTTTCGACTCAGGTCTTTCAGTGCTCCGTCGAACTCTTCACGCAGTATCATATCTCCCATTTCATCCTTATCTACATCCTCTTCCATTTCCATAATATTGTGCTCAAGTACATCGCCCTTGTATAGACCCTCTATATACTCCTTCCACCTCTCTGCTTTCCCTTCTTTCCTTTAAGCATAGCAGGAAGAAATCAGGAACCATTCTAGCGGCGTTTTGGGCAGCATATTGGGAATATCCCTGATATAAGCAACTTTGGCAAAGTACTAATGCTTATGACGTGGAGCCTGGGTTCGAGCATCTCGGAAACGGCAAATCTGGTCGGTTGTTCGCGTCCTACTACCATGATCACCTGCATAAAGTGACTGAAATACGCTAAAACCGCGACCAGGTGATAGGTCGCTGGAAGTTGACGTCACATCGGAGAACATGTAAGTCGGAGGTTTGCCCTGCTCTGTAAAGCAGGAAAGACCGCGATGTATGGCAGATCTGACAACAGAGTGCAGTGCTGATGCAGGTACAAGTATTTAGGAGCACAGCGTTAATCGCCCATCTTTGAACTTTGGGTTCCGCAGTAGACGTCTGCTACGTGTCCCCATGTTTACCCACTGACACTGTCAGTTATGACTGCACTGGGTGTGGGACAGTCGATCAGTGGAGACTTGTAGAATTCATGTCAAATAGAACAGCTTCGATGTTGCGTTCCAGTGGCGGGCCAACAAGCTCTTACACCGGTGGCTATTATATTTTGAGTCTTCGGTGTTACGTGAAACTTTCTGTTCTTTGCGGGTTTTCCCAGAATTTGTGTATCATTTCCGTACAATGCAGTACTGCAGACGTAAGGTCTCGGAACCTACTTCATCAATCTAAGACCTACATTTGAGACTTTTGCCCAGAAAACGCCTCTCTGCCTGTGCTTGTCTCCTTCTTTCATACGCCTTGCTTCGTCCATCATTTGTTACTTTCCTTTCGAAGTAGCAGGATTCATTCTATTCATCAACTACGTGGTTTCCTCTTTTATGCTAACTTTTACTCTAACGTCATTAGTATTACTCCATAATACTTTCGTCTTTGCTTGGTTTACTCTTAGTCAATATTATTTCCACAGTAGACTGTTCATCCTGCATAAAAGCAGGTTTTGTTTAAAAAAATGACAGTAATGTTATTAGTGAATCGTATCATTTATATCATTTCATTCTAAGTATTAATCCCGTTTATGCTAATTCCCTTCATTGCGTCTGTGTAACACAGATTGGCCATTAGAGGAGAAACACGCCTTCATTTAACTGAGTACTTCTCTTCTATGATTTAGATAATGACCTACTGTATCAGTTACTTATTTTCTTGCATAAAACGTTGCATATCAGGAATTAATTCTCATTTCGAGCCCTGCATACGTTATGAAGTACCTTTCCACAACAGCTGAAAGTGGTATACTTTCCCGGAAAGCATCGTGCACCGCATGGGAAAACATAACTATTACAGTCTTACATTATTTAAATTATTAGCGATATAATTTCAGGCTTTCGGAAACACCAATTTATGATGGATGAAATTACGCTTCCCTCATGGTCACTTGAAGCGTTACCAACGTGTTGCACCGGGTAGCTAGACGGGTAGGACACTGCCTATGGGAGACAGATGTTTGAATTAAAGGCTTCAAACAATTAGGAAAGAAAGAAGATAAATGTTTAACACCCCACCTACGACTGGCATGGACATAGCAACTGACCTTTCGTCTTCGGAATAAAGTCCGATAGTTTGATATATCGTCTGTATGAACTCTGAGAATTAAATTGTGGAATCAAACCTTACTGAATGTAAAAGTTGCAGTGTCAATTACTGGAACACTGAAAAGAGATTAGTACATGAAACACTGAATCGAAAAGGATATGATCTACGTGTTTTATAAGCAGAAGCATCGTGTCGGGCATATGTGTTAAGTGCTGTAGAGGAATGTTGGACAGTGGGTATCAGTGTCTGAGAGATAAATGTGACTCGTCGAAGTTAATCTATGCGGTATGATGAAGTAATGGTGTTTGAGGTGGAACGAATGGTGAAGCCTACAGACAGATGGTTCAAATGGCTCTAAGCACTATGGGACTTAACATCTGAGGTCATCAATCCCCTAGACTTAGAACCACTTAAACCTAACTAACCTAAGGACAAAACACACATCTATGCCCGCGGCAGGATTCGAACCTGTGACCGTAGCAGCAGCGCGGTTCTGGACTAAAGAGCCTAGAACTACTCGGCCACAACGGCCGGCCCTGTAGACGGAGTAACACTGTTTGTTGGACTGATACTTGAGATCCAATCTTTGGCTTTTGGGGCAACTGTGAATCTTCTAAGCAAATGGAACACAGCTAAAAGCCCTAACCATGTTCCAATGTAGTTTGTGGTACCTATCTTAATGCTGAGGTGGCGTATGTAGGGAACAAGAAAGTCGGAAATAATCATAACGGTCTTAGAACGGTGGCGTTCAGGATATTATAAGGGGCGACCGAAAGCTTACATTCGAAGATCGTACATACATCGGTATGCCAATGAGATAAAATCGCCGTGAGCACTGAGGCGATCATCACACCGACACACCAGATTGAAGGTAAAACACCGTGTCCTGCTGCGTGAAGAAGTTCCTAACTGCCTGCTGCACATTCTCGTCCGACAAGCATCGTCGACCCTTCAAGGCCTCTTTTAAGGGACCGAAAACGTGATAATCTCATGGGGAGAGATCAGGACCATAGGGCATGTGCACTAGTGTCTCGCACTTGAGCTGGCGTAACTTCTGCGTTGCGATATTGCGCTATCATGAAGCAGCAGTACCCCTTGTCGCACACCATTCCACATCGGTGGTTACCGAGAGATATGCTGCTCCATACATATTCTTCACTCTTCGATGGACGTGTACCGGTGTTTGTTCTTCGGCAGTCAAGAGAAGAATAACAGCATGTTGGTCCTGTTTTGATGCATTTGGTAATAACGTCCCATAGCCAACGTTGCCGCCTTAACGGTGAGCATGTCTGGAAGACACGAATGCCACACTAAAACCTCGCCTACATATCGATGTTTATATAACAGTATCGGAGTCGCGCAAAGTTGTATATACGCTGCAGCAATGCCCTAAAACTGGAACTTCCTGTCCTGATTTGCGTGTGATATCCACGCCGCGCAGGATAGCCGCGGGGTCTCGGACGCCTTGACACGGTTCGTGCGGCTTCCCCGGTCTGAGGTTCGAGTCCTCCCTCGGGCATGGGTGTATGTATGTTCTTCTTAGCGTAAGTTAGTTTAAGTTAAATTAAGTACAGTAGTGTGTAAGCCTAGACCACCGATGACCTCAATAGTTTGGTCCTATTGGATCTTATCACAAATTCGTGAAGTCCACCACCGCAGTTTACATGTTTTACTGCATCGAGGACCTAGTTCACATTTTCCTCCGTAGAGAATCCTTCAGACGCCATACCAAGGGCATAACTGATGAGCCAAGACGTTACGACCCCTGCCCATCACTTGACAAAATGCCAACTAATGGTTGTGCGGGCAAGTGACGCCGTAAGGTAAGTATACACTGATGTGCCACATACATTACGACCGTGTGCTTAATACCGTGTTGATCCTACTTTGGAACGCAATACAGCAGCGGTTTGTGTTTCAAGGATTCGACAAGCTCTTCTTAGATTTCCGCAGATATGTGGTACTATATGTCTACACACAGGCCACGCAATTCCCATCAGCTATTCGCCGTATGGCAGCGTATCCAGACACGACCATCGACTTGGTGTAACAAGAAACGTGATTCATCCGACCTGGTGACGCGTTTCCATTGGCCAACAGTCCAATCTCGATGATCGAGTTCCCACTGCCCTCGTAAATGACCACGCCGTTAGGTCAACGTGGAAACTCGTAGGAGTCATCTGCTGCGGAACTCCGTGTAAAACAGCGTGTGCTCCGAAGCACTTGTGCCTGCATTAGCACTGTACTCTGCAATCAGATCTGCCGCAGAGCGCCATCTCTCGTGCCTTATAGGAGTGGACAAGCTACAAACCACAATGTTCTGTGATGAGACATGAAAGTCCAGAACCTTGTTGTCTACTAGTTGTTTCGGCGTTCAATCACTTTCCATAGATGCACACGGTAGCAGCACGCGATCAGCGATCAGCATCCGCGTTTTCGAGTCACAAAGATCAGCCGTTTTTCAAGGTTTCATATTTCATTGGATTTCCCAATTTGGGACCAATACTGTCGCTAGAATGAATCTCTGTTATTTCTCCGTCTCTATACTTTACTTATTGCTTCACGTGCCTGCAACGCAATGAGACGAATTTCTATCTAATGGAGAGCAATGGTCACAATATTTTGGCTCATCAACGTTACACAGGGAGCAGAGACGAACAGGTAATTATACTCTCACCAGAAACAGCCCAATAAACCTTGCCCAAGATCTTTGAGAGTCTCTACCTCCGCAGCCTGTAACGCCACGTGGAAAAGCATTTCGGCATCAGAAGAGGCCATGCAACAAACCACCAGCTGCTGTATCTTATGGAGGAAACAATGGAGGCCACCGACAGGTTGGAGTATGTCAGGGCAGTATTGCTCGCTGCCTCGAGATCTTTCGTGTAAGTGGGGCACGATGGGCTCCTGTATGAGTTATTTAAAGTGCCGCACATACCGCTTTCAAAGTCCTACCATTGAGTACAGCTTACATTTGCATGCACAGGACAGACGGTCTAACACTCATTGCGGCTGGTGAACCATGGGGATGTGTACTGTGTCCACACTTGTACACGTTTGCACTGGGAACAAATTGTACTACATGCGGATGATACTGCACTGCATATGCGCAGTAGAAGTTTCCAGATTGTGTAGCTTACTGCAGGGCATCTGTGGAGCCCTCTGTGTCTGGACGACAAGATTTCACCTATGCTTTAACGCCACTACGAAGCAGTCGGAATCGATCTGCACACGACCGATACGGAATGGCCGTCCACCAGCGACAATGCGAAGAACCCTCATCTCATGGGGCAATACCATTTGCTACCTTGTTGTCGTCATGGATAGGCTTGTTAACCGGCACCAATAGGTCGAGGAGGCAGTGTATTGAATCGTAAGTCAGTACCTTTCTCAACGAGTCATCAACACTTCTCCTGGACTTTAGCATCGGATCGTACTTCACGCTATTGCAGTCCACTCTTTAGTTTACTCTTGCAGTGAGGGAAAATGCCGCTGACACTCAACGATGATTGCCTACATCGTATCGAATGGCGGGCGATAAGGCTTGTGCTGCATCTGCTGGGGAACCACCCAACGTCAGAACATTCACTGATGAGTGTTCCTCTCCTAAGAGAACGTTTCCGTAAATAAGAGCAGAACATCTAACGAACGGCCAAAGGGTCCAGTAAGAGTCTGGTCAGCGCCCTCAGACACTGACAGCACTTATCATCGTGCAACAGTTGACCAGACTTGATAAAATCAAAATTTTTTATCCATCAACAAAACTGTTTGTATTAAATGGATATGGAGAAAAAGAACTCTGATGGAAGCCACATCTTGATGTTACTATTTTGTACATGTTTAATGTAAATTTAAGTTCGCAGGTAAGGCCATAGAGGTTAGGAATGCCTTAAGCATTAGATAGTGACGACTCTGTACGATTCTTCCTCATCGTGGGGACCCATTCTAGCGACGATATGAGTCACATATGACGAAAAATAAAGATATCACTTTGACAAAGGACAGATACACAGAGGTGACAAAACTCATCGGATACTACCTGATTTCGTGTAGGACCTCCTTTAGCCTGGTGTATTGTAGTAACTCGACGTGGCATGGACTCAACAAGTTGCTGGAAGTCCCTTGCACAAATACTAAGCCATATTGCGTCTGTAGCCGTCCATAATTGTGCACTGACATCTCGATTATATCCCATATATGTTTGATGGGATTCATGTCGGGTGATGTGGGTGGGCAAATCATTCGCTCGAACTATGCAGAATGTTCTACAGACCAGCTGTGAACAACTGTAGCCCAGTGACATGACATCGTAGGTTGGGAAAATGAAGTCCATGAATGGCTGCAAATGGTCTCTAACTAGCTGAACATAACCATTTCCAGTCAATGATCGCTTCAGTTGGATCAGAGGACACTGTCCATGTAAACATAGCTCACACCAGTATGGAGACACCATAACCTTACACAATGCCTAGTTGAGAACTTGGGTCCATGACTTTCTGGGATCTGCGCCACACTCGAAGCCAACCATCAGCTTCCTTTTTTATTTATTTATTTATTTATTTTTTTGAATTAGCATTCTTCCAACTGGTTTGATGCGGCCCGCCACGAATTCCTCTGCTGTGCTAAAACTATTCATCCCAAAGTAGCACTTGCAACCTATGTCCTCAATTATTTACTTAATGTATTCCAATCTCTGTCTTCGTCTACAGTTTTTGTTCTCCAGACCTCCTTCCAGTACTCTGAAAAGTCATTCCCTGATGTCTTAACAGATTTCGTATCATCCTGTCCCTTCTCTTGTCAGTGTTTTCTACATATTCCTTTCCTCTCCGATGCTGTGCAGATCTTCCTCATTCCTTAACCTACCAGTCCATCTAATTTTCAACATTCGTCTGTAGCACCACTTCTCAAATACTTCGATTCTCTTCTATTCCGGTTTTCCCACAGCTTATGTTCCACTACCATACAATGCTGTGCTCCAAACATACATTCTCAGAAATTTCATCCTCAAATTAAAGACTATGTTTGATTCTAATAGATTTCTCGTGGCCGGGGATGCCGTTTTTACTAGTACTACTCTGCTTTTGATGTCCTCCCTGCTCCGTCCATCATTGGTTATTTTTCTGCCTAAGTAGTAGAGTTCCTTAACTTCATCTACTGCGTGACCATCAATCCTGATGTTAAGTCTCTCGCTGTTCTCATTTCTACTACTTCTCATTACTTTCGTCATTCATCTTGGGTATTAACAACCGCTTCAGCTGTATTCAGTCCTTTCTTGTTGGATCACTACCGGTTTCCTGGCACTGATAGCCACACCTTCAGATGAACATATGACTAAAAATTAAAGCGGAAAAGTTTGCAACCTTTTTACTCAACACCCGTTGTCCGACAGAACGAAACAACGGTGAAAGGCAGTATCTCAAAGAATAAAAGAACCGAATTCCAATATTGCGGATCTACACAGAGATCGGAGAAGCGGACCCATGCACAATATTGGAATTCGGCTGTTTTATCGTATGACATGCCGCCTTTTAGCGGTATTTCGTTCTGATGGACGACGGACGTTGGGTAAAAAGGTTCCGAGCTTTTCCGCTCTAATATTTTAGTCATATGTTCACCTGAAGGTGTGGCTTTTAGTGCCACGAAACGGGAAGTGTCCAGTAATAAACGGCTTATTACAGCTGAAGCGGCTACAGCACCCAAATGAGAACTCATAGCTGTTTGGCCTAATTACGAGGTTGTCTGCACTTGCGTCTTACTTCGATAGACTCTCAGCCCATCGTCTGCACTCATTAGATAGCTCATTCCATTCAGCACATCGTGTAATTCTTCTTCACCTACACACAGAATAGTAAATTCATCAGCGAATCGTATCACTGACGTCCCTTCACCTTGAATTTTAATTCCACTCATGAACCTTTCTTTCATTTCCATCATTGCTTCTTCGAAGAACAGATTCAATGGTAGGGGCTAAAGACTACAACCCTGTCGTACACCGTTTTTAATCCAAGCATTTCGGTCTTCGCCGTCCTTTCTTATTATTCCCTCATGCCTCTTATACATATTGTATGTTGCCTGTCTCCCCTATAGCTTACCCCTATTTTTCTCAGATTTGCGAACATCTTGAACCATTTTACACTGAAGAAAGGAAACTGGTACACCTGCCTAATATTGTGTAGGTCCCCAGTGAGCACGCAGAAGTGCCGTAACGCGACGTGGCATGGACTCGACTAATGTCTGAAATAGTGCTGGAGGGAATTGACAGAATAAATACTCCAGGGCTGTCCGTAAATCCGTAAGAGTACGAGGGGGTGGAGATCTCCTCCGAACAGCACGTTGCAATGCATCCCGATATGCTCAATAATGTTCATGTCTGGAGAATTTGGTGGCCAGCGGAACGCCTCTCTCTCACTTTAACTACACTGTCAGTCAGATTAATATTCATATTTTAGGTCATGATCTGCGAGTTCTCCAGTACTATATTTGGGGCCGGCAGGGGTGGCCGAGCGGTTCTAGGCGCTAAGTCTGGAACCGCGCGACCGCTGCGGTTGCAGGTTCCAATCCTGCCTCGGGCGTGGATGTGTGTGATGTCCTTAGGTTAGTAAGGTTTAAGTAGTTCTAAGTTCTAGGCGACTGATGACCTCAGAAGTGTTCAGAGCCATTTGAACCATTTTTGAACTACATTTGGTATGTGTGTTTTATGACTTTTTTACATGAGAAACTGGAGACAGAATGTTTATAAACTGCATGTGTAGCCTGTAGAAAACTTGTACCTGAGGGGCTGTAGTGTAGACGATGGAGAACAGTCCAGGAACCAGGCTGTGCGAGTGATTCTAGGAAGCTGGCCCTGTGGATTGTACCTGCAGAGGGCCTCCAGACCGTGGCACCCCCCTCTTTCCATTAAGGGTCAGAGCAGGAAGGTGCCGGTTGAAAAACGTTTTCCCTGGGCCTGATAACAGTTTGTCACGAATGTGTTCAGTTGACGGAAAGTGGGTGGATGAAGCCATTTAAGAGAGACTGCTGTAATCTGAGCTTTTGTGCAAACGGTGAGCAGGTCATAAAAGTCTGAGCATTTTCATTTTAGAAACTGGAACAATATGGACAGAGTGGCTGGTGCACGTATCTAGTGGAGGCAATAATGTAGCTCTCTGACTCCAGGAAGTCGCCAGGTTCTTTCAGCGAACGGTAAAAAGGTATATTTCACAGGTACAACTGTCTCAGAAGCTTAACAGCCTTCTGCCTGAAACTGGAAATAGTCGGTCTGGAAAGATTGGATCTCTCTGTAAATTGGTCCCATCTAGGTAGACGTTTTTTTTCGAAACATGGTCATGCTTACAGTGATAATGACGCCTACCTGGTCTAAAATCTTCGTTTTTCAGACAAAAGAGATTATGAGTCGATGATTTGCTCCTCTCAGGATATGCAAAGTAGAGGCTTGCTCCCCCATTGCGGGAACTCCTGTGCTGTGTCTGGATTGGCTGTCAGGCCAACAGAACTTCCAAGAGGGGAGATTCAATGAGTAAAGGATAGTACGATTGGTTTGTATAATGTGGAGGCGGTTTCGTTTTTGCTGATTCGGCTCCTGTACCGAGGCCTAGTGGAAAGTGGTTGTAATTCTTTGCCTTCTTCGTCTACTAGTCCTCACCTGGTGTAGCAGTTCAGGTGTTTCCCTAGTGTAACTTGTGGTGGACAAACAGCCAGTGGCAGTTTCCAACTGTGCCGATAACGGGACTGCATAACATCTCGGACATATCGTGTGTCACGACGGTGATCTTATTTGTCCTGAGACGGTCGTCTGACGTTTGACAGTTCCAGGACGCACTATCGTACCTGTGAGGCAAATTGGTTTGGCCAGACCAGTGATAGTTTGCACCACGCACTGGAATATGCCGGGATTTCAGGGCTCTGATACGGAAGTTTCCCACGTTCTAATAATCAGAACGCCAATCCGCGTAGTTTGCAAATTTTCGTGGACACATCAGAAAATTACAGCTGCCGCAGTGTGCATCAATTCGCCCAAGCATGCCGTTTCCTGCTGCCGCCTGTTATCAGTGTGAAAGGGTAAAGTATTTCTGTACCAGTGGAGGGTTGTTAAATGATATTCGCATCTCCCTGTTCTCTGTGAACCATAGTTTGTGATGTATTTGACCATACTTGATTCCATTTGAATGGAATAGGACCTCACAGTGGATTTACGTAAATAAAGTCAGATTGCGTTGTGAAAGGAATTAATTCAAGGGAGAATTTGTATTGTTTCCATCCCAATGAATGCATTGGCAACCAAGCACACTCCCTTCCTCCCTTTTCTGCCTTGTGTTTCAACGTAGGTTTATACATCATTCCGGTTCCAGAATGAGATTTTCACTCAGCAGCGGAGTGAAAATCTCATTCTGGAAACATCCCCCAGGCTGTGGATAAGCCATGTCTCGGCGATATCCTTTCTTTCAGGAGTGCTAGATCTGCAAGGTTCGCAGGAGAGCTTCTGTAAAGTTTGGAAGGTAGGAGACGAGGTACTGGCAGAAGTAAAGCTGTGAGGACGGGGAGTCAGTCGTGCTTGGGTAGCTCAGTTGGTAGAGCACTTGCCCGCGAAAGGCAAAGGTCCCGAGTCCGAGTCTCGGTCCAGCACACAGTTTTAATCTCCCAGGAAGTTTCATCCATCCGGATGCACATAACTGTTAGATACATTGACCATGGGTTCGACACCTGCTAGGGGTGTCTTCATGAGAATGAAATTCTACTAAATCCTATAAAATAACACATAGAAAATTAAGTTGACGAAAACACATTAACCAAAATGACAATTTTCATCATGTACAAAGGTTACATAAGTAAAATTACATTGCTAAAACGCAAGGTGTCTTAACGAAGAAACAAAAAAAAATTCTTTGTTTTTCGAAATCATTATTCTGTTATCAATAGTCAAAATCTAGTCAGTAAAAGCGATGATCTGCAGCGTGACCAAGATACTAAATAGTTTCATTAGACTTTACGAACCTATATACTGACGTACATGTTCAAACAACCATTGACATTGTTGAAAAAAAGCTTACGAAATTTTAAAGAATATATTTCTGATGAGTATATCACTGACCTAATTCGTTTGCTAGGAATAGTAGTAAAATACAACTATTTTGTTTTCAATGGAAAATTATACCATCAGCCTGACAGCCTGGCCATGGGCAACCCACTGGAAGCATCTTGACCGATATTTCCATTCATTCTATAGAAGACGAATCTTTACTAATTTTTCAGCCGCTGATCTCGGTATTTTGTCTTATGCTCGGTACGTAGATGAGATTTTGATCATATACAATGGTTCCCGGGAAGGAATTCAGCATTTTTTGAAGTTTTTAATAGTCCTCATAAAAAAAAACAGCATCACTTGTGAGTTAGAAAATAACAACCGTCAGCTCAATTACTTGGACCCCAATATTGCTATTGATAACGACAGACTTTATTCCGATATTTTTCGTAAAGATCAAATTGTGCCTGCTAGTTCAGAGCATCCTTATTCCCATAAGAAAGCACGTTTCCATTCAGCCATTCATCGCGCAATTTCTGTACTTTTGTCACTTGAGAAACTTAATGAGAAGGTGAACATAATAATAACTATACTTGTTTTGTAAATAAAACCGCCTTTCCTGCTGCCACTTCATTTATTAATCACAGACGCGTTTCGCCTTTTCTTGCTCTAAGGCATCGTCAGTGGGATCTATAACGGTACAGTTTTGTTCGTTTTAGATTATTAAACAGTTCAGAATGCAATTTTTATGTAAAGAAGTAATTACATGCGATTTGTTGATCTACGTTTCCTCCGTAGGTCTGGAGATCGTACTACCACTTTATTACTGACATACGCACAACTTCGCGTTCTGACCTTTTCACACCGTTCACCATGTTTCTCCTTTTTTGTAGTTACGTGTTTGCTCCTCTTTGGCATGTTTACCTACTCGTTGCCAGCCTAACGAAGTATATGTTCAAGACTAACTTCTGTTTATGACGTTTATACCGTGTGTGTGTGTGTGTATGAGAGAGAGGGGGAGGAGAGAGATCTGAAGAGTGTTTTTTTTGGGGGGGGGGGAGGGGGAGGAGGTTGGTTGTTTGAATTTTATGGTGTTGTACTACCTGTTAGCGAGTGGTTGAAGGCTTTAGTTAGATCTGATTTGACTTTTCGTTTCAATATTCTGTGTAGGGGTTCAGAAATAAGTGGGTGTAAAGATGTTGGGTGGTATTTTTATTATTATATTGGATAGTATCATTATATTAATCCTTTTTGTGAGCGTTATTGTATCATTTTATCTATTACTGTAAATAATGAATTGCTTGGCATGTGTACTTAATCATTCAACAGGGTTTTTCTTTCTGCTTTGGTTTTCTGTATGTGCTAATTTTCTTGCAGCTATAGGAGATGTTTTTTATTGTTGATTCTAATTACTCTCGTAAGGAAAGGCAAACCTACGTTTCTAGCATTTGTAGACTTAGAGAAAGCTTTTGACAATGTTGAATGGAATACTCTCTTTCAAGTTCTGAAGGCAGCAGGGGTAAAAGACAGGGAGCGAAAAGATATTTACAATTTGTACAGAAACCAGATGGCAGTTATAAGAGCCGAGGGGCATGAAAGGGAAGCAGTGTTTGGGAAGAGAGTGAGACAGGGTTGTAGCCTATCCCTGATGTTATTCAATCTGTATATTGAGCAAGCAGTAAAGGAAACGAAAGAAAAATTCGGAGTAAGAATTAAAATCCATGGAGAAGAAATAAAAACTTTGAGGTTACCCGACGACATTGTAATTCTGTCAGAGACAGCAAAGGACCTGGAAGGGCAGTTGAAAGGAATGGACAGTGTCTTGAAAGGAGGATATAAGATGAACATAAACAATAGCAAAACGAGGATAGTGGAATGTAGTCGAATTAAATCGGGTGATGCTGAGGGAATTAGATTAGGAAATGAGACACTTAAAGTAGTAAAGGAGTTTTGCTATTTGGGGAGCAAAATAACTGATGATGGTCAAAGTAGAGGGGATATAAAATGTAGACTGGCAATGGCAAGGAAAGCGTTTCTGAAGAAGAGAAATTTGTTAACATCGAGTATAGATTTAAGTGTCAGGAAGTCCTTTCTGAAAGTATTTGTATGGAGTGTAGCCATGTATGGAAGTGAAACATGGACGATAAATAGTTTGGACAAGAAGAGAATAGAAGCTTCCGAAATGTGGTGCTACAGAAGAATGCTGAAGATTAGATGGGTAGATCACATAACTAATGAGGAGGTATTGGATAGAATCGGGGAGAAGAGAAATTTATGGCTTGACTAGAAGAAGGGGTCGGTTGGTAGGACATGTTCTGAGGCATCGAGGGCTCACCAATTTAGTATTAGAGGGCAGTGTGAAGGGTATAAATCGTAGAGGGAGACCCAGAAATTAATACACTAAGCAGATTCAGAAGGATGTAGGTTGCAGTAAGTCCTGGGAGGTGAAGAAGCTAGCACAGGATAGAGTAGCATGGAGAGCTGCATCAAACCAGTCTCTGGACTGAAGGCCACAACAACATGACACAACAGCAACTAGGCTCCTGGAACTTGGGACCCCTTTAGTAATCCATCTTCTTGTAAATAAAATTCATTATTGAACTGGAAGTAATTTCGTTCTGTTATTTGTGTTGTAGTGCTTCTCAAAAAGGGTGCCCATGTGTAAAGCCTGACAAGGCCAATTTCTGTACAAGTTGCTCCATTCTGCTCTGGCCTCCTGTGGCAATAGTCTGTTACAATGCTCGTGTAAAGTCCACAAGGCAAAATACTGCATTCTCCTCTGACCTTGTTCAGCAACAGTGGTTCCACATTTCAAATAAAAGATAGTCTATGTTGCAGTTATTTTGAAATTGGGAGTCATGTCTGAAGATTGATAATGCACACTTCTGTACAAGTTACTGCGTTCCACTCTGCTCGTCCAGGTGGAAATTATCGAACAAAGATTCTTTTCAGGCATGTGGTTACAGAGTTGCAAAACTGCCTTTCTTTCATCCCCATTTTCTATTGAAAATATGCTCGGGATGAAATTTTGAAAGAGATGTCTTGTATTGTTAGTATGCAAGAAATCGTGCCGTTGTGTGCGAGTGCGCGAATTTTGTTTCACCCTGTATAATAACTGTAAAACGCCTACGAAAAGCGTGCAGAAAGGGAATTGTTTTAGCAGGCCAGAGCAGTGTTCATAAACGCATTTTCCGTGTATTATTATTTCCCTTTTGGTTCTCCCAATCAATTTCCGAAAATGTATGCACATAACTGATTTACGCAATAGGTGGATTATGATATGAGAGACGTCACCGCCTATGATAATGGCTTGATGTAATAAAAATTCATACACAGTGAACATGCCGGCCGAAGTGGCCGTGCGGTTAAAGGCGCTGCAGTCTGGAACCGCAAGACCGCTACGGTCGCAGGTTCGAATCCTGCCTCGGGCATGGATGTTTGTGATGTCCTTAGGTTAGTTAGGTTTAACTAGTTCTAAGTTCTAGGGGACTAATGACCTCAGCAGTTGAGTCCCATAGTGCTCAGAGCCATTTGAACCATTTTTGAACACAGTGAACATGAACCAAACAACACCCGACATAACTATATAAAAGGTGACTGGTAGCATCAATTAATACTTTCTAACAGACAAACGAAAATTGGTTTTACAGGTGCATGCTTTCAATAACAATTTCCTCTTCTTCTACCACTTCATGCCTGCTATGATACTCTTTCAGTGGTGTGGTCTTCCTACTTTTCTGCTATCAGCGCATTTACCAGGAGTCTTTCTCCAATGATAGTCGCCTATGGACTTCCATCTCATGGCCATCTTCATTTTCTGGTGCCAGTGTTATGTCATACAATTATAAAATGGCCTGTTGTGAATTAATGAATCCTAATTTTTTATGTGAAAACTCTCAAAATTTTTAAATAAAATGAACGTTATTAACATTCTACATCTTTTTATTAATATCTTGATGTCTACATATCTGCAACTCTAGAGGGTTCCGAATTTTACTTCCAAACATGGCGATGTGCTAAGTAACTATGTCGGTGCGTGAGAACAGCGTGGTGTAATTAAGTTTCGAATCCAAGGAGTTCTTCCACACAAAGAACGCCCTCTCCTTGAACGTGAGAAGCCAGACCACACATGAGCTCTGCGACGTTTGCAGCAATCCGACAGCTTGGGTGCATTGTCATCGATTATAATCCATACCATCCTGACTTGGCCCCATTCTATTTTCTCTTGTTTGCAAAACTTAAAAAATAACTTCGAGCACTTCACTTTGACAATGATGAAGCTGTGCTAACAGAGGTGACATGGTGGCACGTGCAACAAACATTCTACAGTGAAGATATTAACAAAACGTAAGATCGTTGAATGTGTTTGTGATGAGAAAGAAATACGTAAACATGAAGAATAAAGGTGTCGAATGTTAATAGCGTTTATTTTATTTAGAAACCCCTAAGTGCTTTCTAAATACAAAATCAAAAAGGGGTAATGCAGGAGTAGGTTTAATAATGAATCAAAATATAGGAGTGCGGGTAAGCTACTACAAACAGCGTAGTGAACGTATTATAGTGGCCAAGATAGACACGAAACCCATACCTACTACAGTAGTACAAGTTTATATGCCAACTAGCTCTGCAGATGACGAAGAAATTGAAGAAATGTACGATGAGATAAAAGAAATTATTCAGGTAGTGTAGAGAGACGAAAATTTAATAGTCATGGGTGACTGGAATTTGACAGTAGGAAAAGGGAAAGAAGGAAACATAGTACGCGAACATGGATTGGGGCTAAGAAATGAAAGAGGAAGCCGTCTGGTAGAATTTTGCACAGAGCTAACTTAATTATAGCTAACACTTGGTTCAAGAATCATAAAAGAAGGTTGTATACATGGAAGAATCCTGGAGATACTAAAAGGTATCAGATAGATTATATAATGGTAAGACAGAGATTTAGGAACCAGGTTTTAAATTGTAGGACATTTCCAGGGGCAGATGTGGACTCTGACCACAATCTATTGGTTATGAACTGTAGATTGAGACTGAAGAAACTGCAAAAAGGTGGGAATTTAAGGAGATGGGACCTGGATAAAGTGACTAAACCAGAGGTTGTACAGAGTTTCAAGGAGAGCGTAAGGGAACAATTGGCAGGAATGGGGGAAAGAAATACAGTAGAAGACGAATGGGTAGCTCTGAGGGATGAAGTAGTGAAGGCGGCAGAAGATCAAGTAGGTAAAAAGACGACAGCTAGTAGAAATCCTTGGGTAACAGAAGAAATATTGAATTTAATTGATGAAAGAAGAAAATATAAAAATGCAGTAAATGAAGCAGGCAAAAAGGAATACAAACGTCTCAAAAATGAGATCGACAGGAAGTGCAAAATGGCTAAGCAGGTATGGCTAGAGGACAAATGTAAGGATGTAGAGGCTTATCTCACTAGGGGTAAGATAGATACAGCCTACAGGAAAATTAAAGAGACCTTTGGAGAAAAGAGAGCCCCTTGTATGAATATCAAGAGCTCAGATGGAAACCCAGTTCTAAGCAAAGAGGGGAAAACAGAAAGGTGGATGGAGTATATAGAGGGTCTATACAAGGGCGATGTACTTGAGGACAATATTATGGAAATGGAAGAGGGTGTAGATTAAGATGAAATGGGAGATACGATACTGTGTGAAGAGTTTGACAGAGCACTGAAAGACCTGAGTCGAAACAAGGCCCCCAGAGTAGACAACATTCCATTAGAACTACTGACGGCCTTGGGAGAGCCAGTCCTGACAAAACTCTACCATCTGGTGAGCAAGATGTACGAGACAGGCGAAATACCCTCGGACTTCAAGAAGAATATAATAATTCCAATCCCAAAGAAAGCAGGTGTTGACAGATGTGAAAATTACCGAACTATCAGTTTAATAAGTCACAGCTGCAAAATACTAACGCGAATTATTTACAGACGAATGGAAAAACTGGTAGAAGCCGACGTCGGGGAAGATCAGTTTGGATTCCGTAGAAATGTTGGAACACGTGAGGCCATACTGACATTACGACTTATCTGAGAAGGAAGATTAAGGAAAGGCAAACCTACGTTTCTAGCATTTGTAGACTTAGAAAAAGCTTTTGACAGTGTTGACTGGAATACTCTGTTTCCAATTCTAAAGGTGGCAGGGGTAAAATACAGGGAGCGAAAGGCTATTTACAATTTGTACAGAAACCAGATGGCAGTTATAAGAGTCGAGGAGGATGAAAGGGAAGCAGTGGTTGGGAAGGAAGTGAGACAGGGTTGTAGCCTCTCCCCGATGTTATTCAATCTGTATATTGAGCAAGCAGTAAAGGAAACAAACGAAAAATTTGGAGTAGGTATTAAAATCCAGGGAGAAGAAATAAAAACTTTGAGGTTCGCCGATGACATCGTAATTCTATCAGAGACAGCAAAGGACTTGGAAGAGCAGTCGAACGGAATGGACAGTGTCTTGAAAGGAGGATATAAGATGAACATCAACAAAATCAAAACGAGGATAATGGAATGTAGTCGAATTAAGTCGGGTGACGCTGAGGGAATTAGATTAGGAAAGGAGACACTTAATGTAGTAAAGGAGTTTTGCTATATGTGGAGCAAAATAACTGATGATGGTCGAAGTAGAGGGGATATAAAATGTAGACTGGCAATGGCAAGGAAAGCGTTTCTGAAGAAGAGAAATTTGTTAACATCGAATTTAGATTTAAGTGTCAGGAAGTCGTTTCTGAAAGTATTTGTATGGAGTGTAGCCGTGTATGGAAGTGAAACATGGACAATAAATAATTTGGACAAGAAGAGTATGGAAGCTTTTGAAATGTGGTGCTACAGAAGAATATTGAAGATTAGGTGGGTAGATCACGTAACTAACGAGCAGGTATTGAATAGGATTGGGGAGCAGAGAAGTTTGTGGCACAACTTGACTAGAAGAAGGGATCGGTTGGTAGGACATGTCCTGAGGCATCAAGGGATCACAAATTTAGCATTGGAGGGCAGTGTGGAGGGTAAAAATCGTAGAGGGAGACCAACAGATGAATACACTAAGCAGATTCAGAAGGATGTAGGTTGCAATAGGTACTGGGAGATGAAGGAGCTTGCACAGGATAGATTAGCACGGAGAGCTGCATCAAACCAGTCTCAGGACTGAAGACCACAACAACAACAAGTGCTTTCACATAAGATTGCATTTAGTTTGAAGTGGGGATCAACATAAACTCTTTTCTTATTCACTATTTTGCAATTACTAATAATGCACATACATATTGAAGAAAATCAGGGAAGGATACCATACTTACTTAACTCTGTGGTTTGTGATCACTAGCTGTGTGTTGTGTTTACAATATCCACAACGATTTCGGGTGTATGTTTATAGACTTTTAAGAGCTTCTTTGAGATGAGACGGATAACATCGTTCAGGTATTACACTAAAGCGCCAGAGAATCTGGTATACACATGCGTATTGAAATACAAAGATATGTAAACAGGCAGACGGCCTATATAAGGCAACAAGTGTCTGGCGCAGTTGTTAGATCGGTTACTGCTGATACAATGGCATGTTACCAATATTTGAGTGAGTTTGAACGTGTTGATATGGTCGGCGCACTAGCAATGGGACGTAGCATCTCCGAGGTGGCGATGAAGTGGGGATCTCTCCGTACGTCCATTTCACTAGTGTACCGTGAATACCAGGAATCTGGTAAAACGTCAAATCTCCGACACTGCTGCGACCGGAAAAGATCCTGCAAGAACGGGACCAACGACGACTGAAGAGAATCGTTTAACATGACAGAAGTGCATCCCTTCGGCCAATTGCTGCAGATTTCATTGTTGGACCATCAGCAAGTGTCAGGAAGCGAACCATTCAACGAAATAACAACACGTTCAAACTCACTCAAATCTTGGTAACATGCCATTGTATCAGCAGTAACCGATCTAACAACTGCGCCAGACACTTGTTGCCTTATATAGGCGTTGCCTTCGGAGCCGAAGGTCCACACGTGTACCCTTGATGACTGCACAACACGAAGCTATACGCCTCGCCTCAGCCTGTCAACACCGATATTAGACTGTTGACGACTGGAAACATGTTGCCCGGTCGGGCGAGTCTCGTTTCAAATCGTATCGAGCGGATGGACGTGTACGGGTATAGCGACAACCTCATGAATTCAATGGCCCTGCATGGGAGGAGGGGACTCTTCAAGCTGGTGGAAGTTCAGTAATGGTGTGGGGCGTGTGCAGTTGGAGTGATATGGGGGACCTCTGAGACGTCTAGATAGGACTCTGACCGGTGACACTTACGTGAGCATCCTGTCTGATCACTGGCATCCATTCATGTCCGTTGTGTATTTCGACGGACTTTGAAAATTCCAACGAGACAATGCGACACCCCACACGCCAAGAATTGCTACAGAGTGGCTCCTGGAACAGTCTTCTGAGTGTAAACACTTCCGCTGGCCACCAAACTCCCCAGACATGAACATTTTTGAGCACGTCTGGGATGCCTTGCAACGCGCCGTTCAGAAGAGATATGGACAGCCCTGCAGGATTCATAATGTCAGTTCCCTCCAGCACTAATTCAGACATTAATCGAGTTCAAGCCACGTCGTGTTGCAGCACTTCTGCGTGCTCGCGGAGGCCCTACAAGATATTAAGCAGGTGTACCAGTTTCTTTCTTCTTCTGTGTATATTCCACAGAATTTTCTGTTCATATTATCTAATGATTTTTCAAAATCTAGAAAAGCTTGGGGGGGGGGGGGGGGTCCCTATGAAATTCTCGTCTGTGTTCTGTAACTTGTTGTTGTGTAAAAACATTGAGCGTCCTTTTCTAAACCCCGATTATTTTTCAGATATATTTCTTTTCCATTTATAAGCGCAGAAATAAAATCAAAAAATCGTCGAAAACTGTTATAGGAGCTGCTGCCCGAACACACTGTTGGAACTTGCAGGCGACGGCAGCTGCAAAGCGCGCTGTGACGACGCGCCGTGGTGTGTAGCGGCGCGGGGTGCAGAGCGCGGCGTAACGGTACGCAGGCAGGCAGGGCTGGGCCACCCCACGGCCCTGCCTGCACGCGAACAATGCGTCGCCTCCGGCCCCCAGTCCACAGACTGCCTGCCGCCATTGTTCACCACGCGCTGACCGCTCGGCTTTCTCCTGATTTCTCATAGCCGCCTCGCATTCAGTCGCTCTCCCTGACTCCCTGCGTGCGGTCCCTCGTACCCCAGTCCACTGAGGAAATACGATTCCTCTCCAGAAGACAGTTAAAAAGTTGTTATACTTCCGTACAGTTACTCTAACAATATTATTTGACAAGTTCGTTGCTGTGGCCATTTTAATAGAAAAATAAGTAGAACAACATACCAACAGATAAACGTCAGAGTACTGCCACATCCTTCTTTCACGTCATCCTTTCCTAATTCCCCTCCAAATAACCTCTAAATCCGTCTTACACGATCGACTTTCTTGTCGCGATCGACTGCCCGAGACAGGTGAGTCTGCTGCAGCGCCCCTGCCTCTACACTGAGTTTCCTCTGTTTCGAGAGCTTATTTTCGTTTGTACATTTGCGCCAAAATCGCGTGTGTTGCGAGAGCTGTCTGGTTTACAGTTTGGCATCTGACCAATGAAAGTGAGGCTATGAAGGACTATTCTTCTTATGAAACAATTGCACTATAGTAAAAAACCTTGGGACTAAACAGTGGCAATAGAGGTAATTAATGTTCAAATCATTACTCATAGCAGAGGTTCTTGTCAAAGATCGTGTGGTAAATTCTTTACACTCCTCAGAACTAAATCCATGGAAGTGTCATCCAAACATTTCAGAGCGTATACACTTGTTTTCTAGAGAAAATATATACCTGCGAAAACTACAAACAGTATTTAGATCGCAGTAAGTAGCGCCTTTTGTTTCATCCTTTGTATCTAGTTTTCATACTTAGTGCCAAATTACATCGAAAGCTATTTTTCTCGTCATTAATTATAACTTGTTTATGGCAACGAGTTCCTCTATTTGACGACATTTTAAAGCTTTTTATTTTCAACTCATGGATAGGGATATAGGAAAAATGATCTTTGAGATATCAGGGCGTTGAGAGATCGAACGATTTTGCTTAGGAAGCCAGTATTTTGAACTGTGTAAACCGTATTTCTAAAGCTACACGCTATCATGAAATGTCCGACAGCAACATTTCTTTCTGCAGTTTGCTACTGTCTCTCTCTTTGGTCGAAAAGTACTGTGACCATTCCACATTCCTTTCTTTATACCCTAAGCGCCTCCGTTAGTCCGACATGATATGAACACAACAGCTGAGCTCTATCCCACTATGAATTAACGAATGTTCTGCCAGGAACTTTTTTCTGTACTTTAGAATATCAGTAACTTACAAATGTATCAGAACGTTTCATTTCTCTAACTACTGTATTTACGCGACCACTTCACGTCATTTAACCATGACATACAGATACTTGGTATTAACATTATTACTTCCAAATATATGTATACCATGGCTGTTTGTGAGTTGTTAATCTTATAATGAAAGGTCACTACTCCCTTATGTATCGTGAAATACACAATTTACCTCGTTCATTGACATTAAGCTTTATTCCCGAATCTTTACAGAAAGCAGGATGTTACTTATTGGTATGAAGGTGATCAGCAATCGTTTGCTTATGATAACCGTAGCTTGACTGTGCTGGTGTCACTCGCATTACGTGCTCAGTGCAACGTCTCATTTATTGTTTTAATTTTTTTGAAAGCGTATCCTGCATCCTGACACTGAATTCATCTTCACCTGAAAAAACATCAACAACAAACCATATTATAATTTAATGTTTGAAATATTTTCATTTGTGTTGTCTCTTTTGCAGTTACTACTAACAGCAATGGCATTGCAGCTACAAGTATTGCTGCAGTCTACATTTATTAGCATCAGAAAACGTAGAGACCACGCTTCAATTCCCGGTTTCAGTCCCACATTTTTTGGTTGTGGAAAGCTCTCCAAAGTGATCCAGACACGAAGTCAAATGAGAAGTGGTTCAATAAACAAATTATGACTTGGTAACAGTGACACGTAACCCCCCCCCCCCTTCCTCCGCCCCCCTACGCAGGTGCATATGCGAGAGAGGGGAAGGGGGGGGGGTCGTGACATTCAAAATAATCCTGGTACGATTTCTTAAAACAAGCCGTCATATATCATATATTTCCTTTCCGTTAACTGCCATAAATATCGGCCAAAGCTTCCGGTAATAGTCCCTTGGTTCTATCAACACCATGTCAAAGAGTGCAGAATAGTGAACAAAGTTATAGGGCAACCTCTTGGTCGTGGGGTGGCAGACAGTACCTACAGGCCGTAAGAATCAGCAATGATCAACGACATGAGAATACAGAAAATAATGGAAACTATTGCAATGGATGTATCCACAGATAGCAGGACAAGTGGTCTGTAATTGAAAAAGTAGTGTGATGATCTCTTCGTTGGCAAAAGATGCCGGATTAACTCCAAATTCGTGTTTCCAGAAGGGCACTACCAAAGATGAAGTGGAAGCCTTGATGTTTTAGAGCAGCTAGAAAATCTGAGAGCCGGCCGGCGTGGCCGAGCGGTTCTAGGCGCTTCAGTCTGGAACCGCACGACCGCTACGGTCGCAGGTTTGAATCCTGCCTCGGGCATGGATGTGTGTGATGTCCTTAGGTTAGTTAGGTTTAATTAGTTCTAAGTTCTAGGCGACTGATGACCTCAGAAGTTAAGTCGCATAGTGCTCAGAGCCAGCCTTCGACCTCGTCCGTTGACTGACAGAGACCGCCGACAGTTGAAGAGGGTCGTAATGTGTAACAGGCAGACATCTATCCAGACCATCACACAGAAATTCCAAATTGCATCATAATCTACTGCAAGTACTATGACAATTAGGCGGGGCATGAGAAAACTTGGATTTCATGGTCGATGGTTCAAATGGCTCTGAGCAGTATGGGACTTAACTTCTGAGGTCATCAGTCCCCTAGAACTTAGAACTACATAAACCTGACTAACCTAAGAACATCACACACTTCCATGCCCGAGGCAGGATTCGAACCTGCGACCGTAGCGGTCGCGCGGTTCCAGACTGTAGCGCCTAGAACCGCTCGGCCACTCCAGCCGGCTTCATGGTCGAGCGGCTGCTCATAAGCTACATATCACACTTATGAATGCCAAACGACGTCTCGATTGGTGTAAGTAGCGTAAACAGTGGACGATTGAACAGTGAGAAAACTGTGTGAAGTGACGAACCACGGTACGCAATGTGGTGATTCGATGGCAGGATGTGAGTATGACGATTCCCGGTGAACGTCATCTACATCTAAATGTATACTCCGCTAGTCACCAAGCGGTGTGTGGTGGAGGGCACTATTCGCCCCCAAGTCATATCCTCCCCCCCCCCCTCCTCTGTTCCACTAGCGGATTGCGAGAGGGAAAAACGACTGTCTGAACGCCTCAGTACGAGCCCTGATTTCCCTTATATTTGAATGGTGATCACTGCACGTTATGAAAGTTGGTGGTAATAATATATGCTCTACATCCTCGGCGAAGATCGGATTTTGGAATTTAGTGAGCAGCCCCTTCCTTTTAGCGCGTCGTCTGTCTACAAGTGCGTCCCACTTCAAACTTCCTGTGAGATCTATAACTCTCTCGCGATGGTTAAATGTACCAATCACGAATCCTCTCGCTCTTCTTTGGACATTCTCAGTCTCTTGAATCAGATCCAACTGGTAAGGGTCCCATGCAGACGAACAATACTCTAAGACTGGACGAACTAAAGTATTGTAAGCAATTTGCTTTGTAGAAGGACAGCATCGCTTCAGGATTCTACCTATAAACCGGACTCTAGAGTTCGCCTTACCCGTTACCTGTGTAATCTGATCGTTCCATATGAGATCATTTCGAATAGTCACACAGATAATTGACGGATGTTACCGCTTCCACAGACTGGGCATTTATTTTGTACTTATACATTAATGAGGATTTTCGCTTTGTTATACGCAGTAGGTTGCACTTACTAATATTGAGAGATAACTGCCAGACATTACACAACGCATTTATTTTCTGCAAGTCCTCACTGATTAGTTCACAACCTTCGTGTGATACTACGTTCCTGTAGACTACAGCATCATCGGCAAACAGTTTAATGCCGCTGTCAGTATCATCAACCAGATCATTTATGTAAATCGTAAAAAGCAGCGGACCTATTACGCTGCCCTCGGGCACACCTGATGTTACGATTGTTTTTGCTGAAGTCTCCTCATTCAGGACGACAAACTGCTCTCTGTCTGTTAGAAAACTTTCTATCCAAACGCATACGTCATCGGATAGACAGTAAGCGCGCACTTTTTGGAGCAAAGCGTAACTGAGTCGAACAACTTTCGAAAGCCGAGAAATATGGCATCAACCTGGGAGCCGGTATCTAGAGCCTGTTGTATATCATGCACAAAGAGGGCCAGCTGTGTCTCGCATGACCGCTGTTTCCTAAAAGCGTGCTGGTTCCTGCAGATGATCTTCTGAGAGTCTAGAAAGGTCATTATACCTGAACAACAAATATGTTCCGTGTTTCTACAACAAATCGATGTCAGTGAAGTTGGCCTGTAATTATGTGCATCCGATTTTCTACCCTTTTTATAGATTTCTATGACCTGGGCCTTCTTCCAGTCACCTGGAACTTTCCGCTGTTCCAATGATATCTGATAGATGTTGGATAAGAATGGTGTTACATTTGTAGCATAGTCAACATAAAATCTTACGGAGATGCCGTCTGGGCCAGATGCCTTCCTTCTCAAATGTGTTATAATCCCAGATACACTAAACACTATGTCAACCATCCTAGCGTTTGTTCGGCAATTGAAAGGGGGAATGGTGCTGCAGTCTCCTACCGTAAAGGAGGTTTTGAAAGCTAAGTTTAGAATTTCGGCCGTCTGTTTATCATCATCTGTTACATTACCCGTACTGTCAGCAAGAGAAGGCATTGAATTATTCGTAGCGTTCATGGATTTTACGTACGACCAAAATTTTTTGGGGTTATTTTTAGAGCCTGCAGATAAAATATTGCTTTCAAATTCGTTAAGAGAATCTCTCATTGACTTTTTGACAGCTGCTTTCATTTTGCATAATTTCTGTTTGTCAGTGCGGCAGTGCCTACGTTTAAAAAAACTTCCCAATATGTTTGTTGAACCGAGGTGGATCCTTTCCCTCCCCTATATTTTTGCTGGTCACATATTTCTCTAGCACGTGGTGGACAATACCTTTAAATTCCTACCAAAGAAGCTCAATATATTTGTGTCCCACGGTGAATGCTTGGAGCTGACTATGAAGATATTCATTAATGACACTTTTATTTGCTTTCCCAAACAAGAAAACTCTAAGCTGTTTCTTTGTTTGTTTTTTTTTCAACTTCCACTTACATAGAAGCCACAAAGACCTAATACCTTCTTCTAGATTAACTTTCTCAGAAAGATCAGATCTGTTTGTTGCCAAGCTATCTAATATGTTCCCATCTCGAGTTGGTTTTCTAACCAATTGCTCAAGGTTGTATGTTGAGAGCGCTCCTAGAATAACTTCACACGAGTCTTTGCTTCTACCCCCTGTAATAAACGTGTAATTTTCGCAGCCAATGTACACCAGATTAAAGTCTCCACCTATAAGTGATGGATAATTTGGATATTTATTTCCTATGTACTCAAGACTTTCCCTGAAACGTTCTGCGACGTTTGTTGGGGACGCTGGTGGTCTATAAAAACACCCTAATACAATGATCACTCCTGGTCTGATCGACAGCTTTAGCCAGACTATTTCACAGTCCGACCTAGTGTCGGTCTCAACTGCCTTTAAACAGCTTTTCACTGCGATGAATACACCACCTCCCATAGCACCAGTCTATCCTTCCTAAACATAGTCCAATCCGAATTCACACTTTCACTGCTATTTATGTCTGGTCTCAACTAACTTTTGGTACCTAATACAATATTGACATTACTATTGTTTATTTCGTTGAGTAACTCGAGAACCCTCGACAATTTACTGACATGAGGTTAAGAATACTTAAATCCTTTGGAATGACCTGTTTAGGCGAACTAATAATTTTTATAGTTGGCACATCCACATCATTGTCATGTCAACATTGTCAGGCCAACAGTTTGTTTCCTGTGGCGAGGGACCTGATCTAAAAAAAATCCCCATGTGCACGCCACAAGTACTGTGTCACCCATGTAGCTGCTTCCTGTGTGTAGTGCATCCCTGATCTATCTAGGGGCATCCTGCAACCTTCCACCCCATAGCGTGGGTCGAGGGATCTACAACCATTTACATCACTGAGTCGACGTAGCCTCTGTTTAGATTCTCCACTGGACTCCAAACCAGAGGACCCCAGTAGACCCTGGATACGATGCTGCAAATCGTCAGTTTGGCTTTCACTCCTCGAGAGATGGAGGCCGCCTTCGCCAATTTCGACAACCGCCGAAAGGACACAAGGATTTCCTCGGAACCCCGACGGCTGCATCGTTGGTGCCGACATGTGCAACAATACGTAGCTGGCTGCACCCCGCACGCTCGATAGCTGCCGAAAGAGCCTCTTCCACATCTCGGACAAAGCCCCTGGCAAGCACACCGAGTGAACATTGGACTTTTTCCCCGCCCTAGCCGCTATGTTCCTGATGGGCTCCATGACCTGCCTAACGTTGGAGCTCCGGATTAACAAACCCCTATCCCCACTTGCCTGTCCGGACCTTGCTGAAGTAGCGGCCATTATCCTGGCAGAATTTGCATTCTGATCCAGCTCAGCCTCCCCCCCCCCCTCCGCCCCGCCCCCCCCCCTGCCCAGCATCATATAGCACAGTGAATCTATTAGCAAAGTGCATGGGATTTGGAAGGAGCCTGCTTCCCTCGTGCAGCCTCGCCTTGAGGCTCGAGACCTCGATACAGTCCGCCACCCACACCGAGGTGAGAGTAGGCCGGTCGGCTCAGTCGCATCTGAGGTCGGCTCACTGACAGAGAGCTCTGACATCCCCTCCCCCCCCCCCCCCACCTCCACCCCTCCCTGCACATCTAGTACAGCAGAGGCTGTCCTAGGCACACCATCCTCACCGCACCTCAAGGTGGCACTCTGGAACCTGTTGACTGTGGCCAACAAAACTCCCAGCTGCGTTTGGACTGTGGCCAGCTCCTCCTGCTTGCGCACACAACAGGCACAGTCCCTATCCATCCAGCCAATATGTGATTTACTATAAGAAACTTAAGAAAACCTACTGCCACACAAGGTTAACAGCTACCCTCTGGTTGGCAGGAAGGACACTCAACAATGAAAAACAATAAAAATGTATGGTAGAAGTCAGATCTGGTGCTTATTTTCCTGCTAGGGTCTATCTAGTGAATACTAAAGAAAAAATAACACTGACCTACACTAAACTGCTAGGAGCTATCTAGTGCATATTATTAAACAACAAAACAGTAATTTACGGTAAGCTACACCTACTTATTATCCCTCATATTTATAATGTAAACTAACGTTTATGTGCACGCGGAAATGACCAAATAAAACCATAAAAACTGCTACCTTCAATGTATCGATTCTAAATGACAATAATAAACGTAAAGACTGAGTATTGTATACTGACAGATGCATGTACAAAACAAAACCTTTAGCTAACAAAAAGAGTTCAGAATGTGAAGAACAAATACGAACTCTACTTTACAGGAACCGATGGGCTTACAGTTCACAATCATTAAAGCCCACAACAAGCTAAGGAGTTTAAACAGACGGCGAGGTGAATTTTAACTTTCTGCTAAGTAAACCGTTTGTAAGAAGGGCTCAGAAGTTGTATTATACCACTGATTTACTCAGATATTGTAGTGTAACACTAATTTAACACGTATTCTATGTTTCCTCAACTGTTAACGCTCGCAGGTTGCGCTACTCAAACGTATACAAGCGAGGTTAGAATTCACTGTCAGAATCACGTTTCCTAATGAAACGTGTAAAAACTGCTACCTTCAATGTATCGAGTCTAAATGACAATATTAACGTAAATACTGAATATTGTACACTGACTTAATTGATAATCCCGCTTATTTAACGTCAGTTAATAATGTAAACAAACGTTTGCGTACAGGCGAAACTATCCTAAACAGAAACTTCGCTTTTCCTTTCCAGACACCAATAAAAACTGAAGCTCCCAATTTATCAAGTCTATCTGACACTAATGCACGTAAATAGTATAGAATATTCAGCAAAATCAATTCATTATCAGCCCAATTACTTATCTCGTAACATAGCAAACGAAAAGCGCTTGTATCGGGTGTCAGGCAGCGTGTGTGGTGGTAACAGTAAAATTCGGAGGCGGTGGTGTTATGGTGTGGTCGTGTTTTTGATGGAGGGGGCTTGTTGCTTTGCTTTGCGTTGCTTTGCGTGTCACTATCACAGCACAGGCCTACGTTGACGTTTTAAGCACCTTCTTGCTTCCCACTGCTGAAGAGCAATTCGGTGATGGCGATTCCATCTTTCAACACAACCGAGCACCTGTTCAAAATGCACGACCTGTGGCGAAGTGGTTACACGACAGTAACATCCCTATAATGGACTGGCCTGACCTGCATCCTATAGACACCTTTGTGATGTTTTGGAACTCCGACTTCATGCCAGCCCTCACCGACCGACATCGATGGCTCCGTGAAGAAAGAGCTGCCATTCCCCAACAAACCTTCCAGCACCTGACTGAACGCATGCCTGCAAGAATGGAAGCTGTCATCAAGGCTAAGGGTGGGCCAACACCAAACTGAATTCCAGCATTAGCGATGGAGGGCGACACGAACTTGTCAGTTATTTTCAGCCAGGTGTCCGGATACTTTTGATCACATAGTGTATATGCTCAACGATTGCTGTAAATATAACAGCGATCAATACCAGATATCTTTTCCTCCAGCTTGACTCTACAGCCTGTTTAAACTTTTTTAAAGGGATAATGTTTCATCCATAGGCTGTTAGTTACTAGGTATAAAACATTTAATTAGGTTTCGATAGTACAATCTATTTCCAGTTAGGAACTTTGTGATCCAAAATGAGGGGCAAATATTTATTCCTCTACGGGAAAGTACAAGAATTTGTAAGTGCATTTTTCATAAGCAGCAGTGTTTGTCTGATCATATTTTTCCAGATTTTCTTAGGTAAGTGTATGGTCTATTGTATGCACGTATGGTTGGTAGCAGGACACCTGTACTGGACCGTGGAGTCATAAACTACCTGGAGGTGGTGTTATATAGAAGATATGATGAGTAAGGTAGTAAAATACAATTGTTTAGGTGGAAATTTGAGGAGTTTCGGCGTGACTCTAGATTTACATAGCTCTGTGAAGGTTGCAAGGAAACAATGGGAGGTTATAAGGCAGCAAAATATTTCCATCATACATGAATAATTTTAACGATGCATGTTACACGTTTACTTAATATGGGATCGCATTTTGGGTGGGTTGATAGAATTATTAATTTGTTGATACTGGGTAACCTCATACTAAAATTTCTGCAGAAGTGCATGCTTGCAACATAATTTGGTGCAGGCTCTAACAGCAAGGAGAAGTCGAGGACCTCCATAGTCTACGAAAGAGACCTGGACTGAGGGAGACAGCGCTGGAGGGAGGGCAGTTTTTGTGGCTCTGGAAAGAATAGAACGATGGGAGTGTTTACTGCTAAGGTTTACTACACCGTAAGAAGCGAACAGAATGGGCTCCATGTGGTGGTCCGTATAGTTGCTAAACAGAATAGGGAGCACGCTGATGGCTGAATATTTAGGACTGGAGAAATAACATTTTACAAGCGTCGCCACCGGCCTTTCTAGCATGAAGGAATATGCTGGGGACGCCTGCAGCAGATACGAGCTAATGGCCACAGAAATTCTCACTCAAGACACCAAGCAGTATTCTCAACTCGAGGCAGAGAAACAAATCTGATTGGCTGAATCTGCAGTTGGAAGATGAGATACAATGTATCAGAAGGTTTTTCTGAAATGAAAATGGGTTGTAGGCGGCTGTATGACAGCTTCATGACTCGTAGAGTAGGAGGCATTCCATTTGTGATGGGTGTGCAGACTGGCCACACGGAGAGTGCACACCAATGATGTGAGGTTTGCTCTAAACTGGAGCACGTCATGTGAGAGGGATCCTCTGGTGCGTGGAGATAGCACACACATCAGTGGAGAGCGTTGTGATAGACTTCTGGCGAGGCAGTTTCACTATTAGATTTCGTAGTGTTGATTTCGCCACTAGGAGCAGATAAACGAATCTGTGCTTCATTGTGGGGACTGAGCCATTATGAGGTGCTCCTTTACGATTGCTCACTTGAGTAAAGTCTCTGCTCCTGGCTTATAAGCAAGCAGCAGTCTTGATTCGTGTTCGGCATTATACTGAAGTAGTTCCCGATCCTAGGAGTCTGCGGACACTATTTCACATCCTCTGTGTAGTCAGAATTTGCAGCTATCCGCACGAGGGCTGGCAGTATGGACCAGACTGGCGCTGCAAAATTGCTCTTCCCAACACTGATACACACCATGGCTCGACAGATAGGGAATCTTTAGTAGTAAATGTGTTAAGTTACATTTGGTTCATCTCTGAACTCTTTACTGTCGGTGCCAGTCATGGTGGAGGCCTTCTTAACTTTATCAACCACTAAGTGTTCCCATAGAATAAACGGAAGCGCGATTTCGAGTCTGTCATAGACGTTTCACCGATCTCAGGATTAGATTAATGAGCAGACGTTAACGTTCTATCTCAATATTTGTTCAACTTGCATTCTTCATGTTGTTTTTTATAATAAATATCTGCACAGTACCCAGTTTGTCTACTTTTCATGGGATTTGATTTCTAGTACCGATCCAAATTAAGTTAGAGCGAAGTAGTATCACAAGTTGGGGACTTATACACTTGTTCTTCCTAGCTGCATGTTGTCAATGGCAGAGCTAATTTAATACAATTTTAGGTAGGAGCATTCTATTGTGAACACAACAATGACAACCATCAAACATACACATGCCGTAATACAAGCACACCCGCAGTAGCATGGGAAGGAGGTGTATTGACAGCTCTCGAAGTACATTTTCTAAACCAGTGCTCAGTCTTTAGAGCCTTTACTACAGCACTTACAAAATACTTGATCAGGCGAACTTCCGTAACTGAGGTACGTATGAAAGGAATACAAATCCGCTTTAGCTGATTTATTACGTGACCAGTTTCAAAGCCTAAAGCACCATTTTCGTGTGCCACCAACTGCGAACAAGAGCAGGAGCTACTACCTTACAAGAACTATGGGGTTGGCATACCTAAATGAAAGGAAAGCATAAAAAGTAGTATTACTCAAATAATTAAGGTAACGTAAATGCGGGGCAGGTGGGCTTGTCAGGCAAGAGGTGACACATTCACGCCAAACAAATGCATGGGACTGGAAAAAGACGCTAACGTAGAGGGATGAATCCAGACAAAAAGGGAAGAAAAAATAAATAAGCAACTGCACTCACGTGTAGAACCAGCAACCAGGGCCCAGCCTCTACAGCCGACGAGGAAGTGATCAGTGCAGCCTGCCAGCAAGCCTACTGAACGCGGTGCCGCGAGCAACTGACGTAGGTGCCAGTGAGGTGAGGAACCCTTGTTTTGGGGTTCAGGCACGAATCTATGCATGGTCACTGATGTTAACGGTTCGCATCATTCTCTCGTCGCACTTGACCTGTTGTCGTTTAATTGCTTTATTTCTAAATATATTGTATTTACCAACCATACCCTCTGTTTTAGTTGCATTTTTATTCTTATACGTTCTGTACTTCGTCTTTTAGGCATTTTGGTGGAACACTTAGGTTTATATGTGATCACACTATTCTTCTTTTTGTAGTTTTGTATTTACTCGACCTTTTGAACCACACGTATGTAAGCGAATGGTACAGTCAGCCCTTGTTACATGCATATTTTCTCCTGTATATTTTGATTCCCGATGACATTGGCTCCTACGTCAGTTGCTTCAGCCGCCGCATTCGGCTGGCTTTCTTGCAGGCTGCACCAACCATATGCGTGAGTGCAGGTTCTTATTTACATGATGGTTATAATTAAACTGACGCTCTATGAATGCTGCAGTGCTGACTGTATAATCACATGACGCTAAAACGTAATAGTTACGTTCATTAATCGGTTACCCGTGGAGTGAAAAAAAAATAGTTCCACTTTCTACCACCAGGTAAAAATATGGCGCAGCAAGAACGTGAAATGTTTCCTGTTTTGACGTCAGTATGCCGTTTATTGCTTGATGACGAGTGTTTATTTCTTTTCTGAAGTATAATGGTTCAAATGGCTCCAAGCACCGTGGGAGTTAACATCTGAGGTCATCAGTCCCCTACACTTAGAGCTACTTAAACCTAACTAACCTAAGGATATCACATACATCCAAGCCCGAGGCAGGATTCGAACCTGCGACCGCAGTAGCAGCGCGGTTCCGGACTGAAGCGCCTAGAACCACTCGGCCACAGCGACCGGCCCTCTTTTCTGAAGTAACTCTTGGCGGAAAGGGTTAATAAGTTTGAAGTTTTCCATACGATACGCAATGGCTGCTGAGAAGAAATACTGTGCACTGCTGGTAGAGCAGTTCTATCCGAGCGACAGCAATAGCAGCGCTGCACTGTGGGAATGTCGCCGACAGAAAGAGATGTGAAGAAGCCCAAAATCGATAAATGAGCTAAGAAATTTGAAGAAACAGGTAGATTAGGAGATGCAGCAGAGAAAGGTAGAAGGCCATCCCCTTTGCAGTTGTTGATGAAGTTGCTTCAGCTATAGCCAACCGCGCAGCAAATGCCTCAGATTCTGCAGGCAGTGTTCGATCTGCGTATCGGGAATTATTTATCACCTGGTCAATAGTTCAAAAGATTTTGCGGCGCATTTTCTACTGGTATCGCGACGGGATTCAGAATGTGCACCAAACGAAGCCTCAAGATAGGCTACAAGGCCGTGACTTTGCCCTTCGTTTATGGCACACATGGAAATTGACAAAATGTGGGTAAGCACGAGTGGTTGAATGGACGACGCACATTTCACTTTGCACGGCGGCGTGAATGCACAATCTGTCGCTTTTGGGATTCTACTCCACCACATGTCCTGCAGGAACATCGGCTGTACTCATCTCATGTGACTGTGTGGTGTAGCTTCAGAAGCTCCTTCATTCACGATGCGTTTTTCTTCAAGGTTATACTTCACGGGCGTATTATGTGGACTTTCGTGAAGACGTCCTTGTGCAACACGTGATTCCAGCTTTGTAAAACCTCAACTGTGTTCACACCACTGTTTTCGGGAAAGACACGACACGTCGCTTGCTAGATGAACGATTTACTTCGAGAAACCTTCCATAGCGACCGCATCATGTCTAGGCGATTTCAAGACGTGTGGTCTTCCAGATCCACCTACCTAAATCCATGTGACTTTTGCCTGTGAGGATATCTGGAATATCGTGTCTATCAGCCGCGTATGCGGACTCTTCCTGATATGAAGGACAGCACACGATGACATATTGCTCTGAATATACCGGATATGTTGTGAGCAACCATCGACAATGCTGTGTTACAGATGCAGCATGTTGGTGAATCGGTAGACGATTTTGGACACGTGTTGCGCCTTGTGACCGTATCCTAATAAACTTGCCAGAACCATCGATATTATGTGTTGTATTGTTCCTTCCCTTCTCTTGCACCCACGTTACATTCTGACAGCTTACAGACCCGTATTTTCACCTGTTGGCAGAAAATGTAACTATTATTTTTTCAGCATACTCTACGTATGAGTGCTCCAGTTAATGAACATATCAAAGATGTTGCGGCGTCTTGTCATGTATACAGCCCGCACTACAGCACTCGAAACACTGTCATTTTAAATGTAACTACTCGGATCCTTTCCTGTACGTAAACAGTTTTGTTCCATTCCTATTCATTTTTTGGGCGTGGACGTGACCCGTCGTGACTGCTTGCGACGATTTCCACGCATTTATGTTTTCTTAATTATGTGAGTAATTCCACTTTTCGCGGCTTTACCTTTCGTTTTGGTATGTCAAACGGATAGTCGTTGTAAGCGCCGGCCTGGGTGGCCGAGCGGTTCTAGGCGCTACAGTCTGGAACCGCGCGACCACTACGGTCGCAGGTTCGAATCCTGCCACGGGCATGGATGTGTGTGATGTCCTTAGGTTAGTTAGGTTTAAGTAGTTCTAAGTTTTAGGGGACTGATGACTTCAGAAGTTGAGTCCCATAGTGCTCAGAGCCATTTGAACCATTTTTTTTTTTTTTCGTTGTAAGCTACCAGCTCCTCATCTTGTTTGCAGCTGGTGGCACCTGTAGATGGAGTTCGAAACCAGTCGTGTAATAAATAAGAAATTACTGGCAACTCAACGGGTCTTTATTCTGTTAATACAGCAGTTACATTAATACGTGAAATTTAAGCTCACCAGACAAAACGTTGCTCACCTCAGTAACAGAGCATTCGTTACTTTGGAGCGCTGTAGGCGGTGTAGAACTGATACTAGGCTATCAAGTGACATCCCATAACTGACATTGGTCATGGTATTGAAGTGGTATGGATGTGACAGTTGGTTGAAGTGGTGTGGATGTGACAATCGGTTGTATGGAATCAGCCTAGCAATGCTGGCCGACAGCGAGACTTGAATGAAAGGCGGTAAAGAGTTATCGTACTTGGACGATTCCAAGACCATGTCGTGAATGAAGTTTCCCGATTAGTTTCCCGAGCGACGTGGATTATACAAACTGCCTACCGGAATTGGTGCACCATTCGAACTATATAAAGCAGCGTAAGAACAGTGGTCGTGAAAACGCCCTAACTGTCATGGATTGCCTACAGTTCTTACACCTTGTAAATAAGAATCGGAATCAAATCCGAAAAGCCGACAAGTATTGCTGCTGCTAGTATCTGCAGGTCCGCCGCACCTAGTTTATGAGCAAACAACGGCTAGAGAATCGAACTCAATGCGCATTTGGTCTGATCGACACGGGCTAATTCAACGCGTGCAGAGTATTCCGAAGAGTCGCGATTTTGCCTCTTTAGTAATGAGGTGTTCAACATGTAATGAGTTGAGGAATGGTTCAGTCTTTCGTAGGTTCTGTTATGTTTTGCGGATGTTTTACTTACCCAGACATGAGCTCATTCATCCAGGTTATCTTGAACATGAACTCGACAGCTGATTTCGACATTGTCGCTGACGAATTGTTGCTCAGTCTTCTATATGTTCATGCCTAGTATGCTGTCGACACTACCAAGAGACAAAGGACGGGCTGTCTATGGAGAGACCAGACAAAGGTCTTTCGGAGGAGGGGCAGCTGTTGCAGGGCCAAAAGTCTACATGATTAATTGACCGTGCCTTGTAACATTAACCAACATGGCGTTGCTACATGAGAACTGCGATTCACTGAGATCAAGGTTAAGTAAGGCTGTCATATTTCCCGAGGACATGTATCTCTCCTGTATAGTAAAATGATGAAGGCATCCCCCGAGAAAATGTTCTGAATCTCTACATGGAGACTACTTCCGAGTTTATCGTCATCGCAAAAAACTAAACTGGTATTCTACGGGTCGCAGTGTAGAACATTAGGCAAGCTAGAGAATTTAAAGAGGGAAATGGCACAACGGAGTAGGATTCGTTATGAATAGGAAGGTAGGGCATAGAGTGTGTTACTGTGAACAGTCCAAGGGTAGGGTTATTCATATCAGAATTGACAGCAAACCAACACCGACAACGATAGTTCGGGTGTACATGCCGACGTTGCAAGATGAAGATGAAGAGTTAGAGAAAATATATGAGGATATTGAAAAGGTAATACAATACGTAAAGGGAGATGAAAATCTAATAGCCATGGAAGAATGGAATACAGTTGTAGCAGGAGTAGAAGAAAAAGTTACAGGTGAATATGGGCTAGGGACAAGGAATGAGAGAGGAGGAAGACTAATTGAGTTCTGTAATAAATTTCAGCTAGTAATAGCGAATACCATTCTTGATATACTTGGAAAAGGCCGGGGGATACGGGAAGATTTCAGTTAGATCACCTCATATTCAGACAGAGTTTTCGAAACCAGGTCCTGGATTGTAAGGCGTACCCAGGAGAAGGTATAGACTCAGATCACAATGTAGTAGCGATGAAGGGTACGCTGAAGTTTAAGAGATTAGTCAGGAAGAATCAATACGCAAAGAAGTGGAATACGGAAGTACTAAACAATGAGGAGATACTCTTGAAGTTCTCTAAGGCTATAGATACAGCAATAAGGAATAGTACAGTTGAAAAGGAAACGACATCTGTAGAAAGGTCAATCACAGAAGTTGGAAAGAAAAACTTAGATACAAAGAAGGTAACTGTGAAGAAACCGTGCAAAACAGAAGAAATACTTTAGTTGATGGATGAAAGAAGGATGAAGTTAAGGGAAAATCAAGGATACAGAACTACAAGTAGGAAAGGAATGAAATAAAGAGGAAGTGCAGGAAGCTAAGACGGAATGGATGCAGAGAAATGTGAAGATGTCGGAAAAGAAATGCTTGTCGGAAGGACTGACTCAGCATACAGAAAAGACAAAACAACGTTAAGTGAAATCGGAAACAAGTGTGATAACATTACGAGTGCGAAGTGAACTCCACTGTAACTTGCAGAGGAGAGAGCTGATAGGAGGAAAGAGTACATTAAAGGCCTCTATAACAGGGATGATTTTTCTGATGTGATAGAAGAAGAAACAGTAGTCGATTAAGAGAACATAGGGGATCGACTATTAGAATCAAAATTTAAGAGAGCTTTGGAGAACATAGCTCAGAATTGATAGATAACATTCCATCAGAATTCCTAAAATCGTTGGGGGGAAGTGGTAACAAAACGACTAGTCACGTTGGTGTGTAGAATGTATCAATCTGGCGACATGTCACCTGATTTTCGGAAAAATATCATCCATGCGATTCCGAAGACAGCAAGAGCCGACAAGTGCGACAGCTACAGCACAATCAGCTTAACAGCTCATGCGCCCAAGTTGCTTACAAGAATAATATACATAAAAATGGAAAAGAAAATTGAGAATGTGTTAGATAACGACAACTTTGCTCTAAAGAAAGGTAAAGGCACCAGACAGGGAATTCTGTCGTTGCAGTTGACAATAGAAGCAAGACTAACGAAAAATCAAGACTCGTTCATAGGATTTGTCGACCTGGAAAAAACGTTTGACGATGTGAAATAGTTCAAGATGTTCGAAATTCTAAAAAAAAATAGGCGTAAGCTATAGCGAGAGACGGATACTATACAATATGCACAAGAGCCAAGAGGGAACAATAAGAGTGGATGAATAAGAACGAAGGGCTCGGATTAAGAAGTGTGTAAAACAGGGATGTAGTCTTTCGCCTCTACTGTTCAATCTGTCCATCGAAGAAGCACTGATGGAAATAAAATAAAGATTCAGAAGTGGAAATAAAATTCAAAGTGAAAGGATCTCAATCATACGATTCGCTGATGATATTGCTATCCTCAATGAAAGTGAAGAAGAATTGCATGATATGCTGAATGCAACAAATAGTCTGATGAGTACAGAATATGTATTTGAGAATAAAATGAAGAAAGAAGAAAGTTGTGAGAAGTAGCAGAAATGAGACTATCAAGAAACTTAACATCAGGATTGATGATTACGAAGTAGAGGAAGTTAAGGAATTGTGCTACCTAGGCAACCCATGAAGGACGGAGCAAGAAGGACATCAAAAGTAGACTATCACTGGCAAAAAGGGCATTAATGGCCAAGAGAAGTCTACTAGTATCAAACATAGGCTGAGGAAGAAATTTCTGAGAATGTACGTTTGTATGGTAGTGAAACAGGGACCGTGGGAAAACCGGATCAGAAGAGAATCGAAGCATTTGAGATGTGGTGCTACAGACGAATGTTGAAAATTTGGTGGACTGGAGGAGCTCTTGATTTAATCGCATTGCATTAAAGAGCCATGCTTGACGATATGTTGACGTGACAGGAAACCATATGGTGGTAGGTGCTGTTAAATCCACTGTCCGTTACTTTCCGTGCCTTCCGATGTATTTACACACGATATAATGTTACAGATTCCACGTTCTTACCGTTCTGCACCAGATGGGCAGCTGTTTTCCTTGTCTGTCTTTCTTCCGGAGACAGTCCCGAGAAGTATAGAAGGCAAACTTTAGGACCAGTGGTAAATTCGGCTTACTATATTCAACAGGAATTGCCGTCATTCATCTTCTTCTACCTTCTTCGTTTGCTACTGGGTCGGCATTGTGCAACAAGTGGCAGCCATGTTTCCACTTCTGAAACACGATGTCTATTCAAATTTCGCGCCATTAGCGTAAGAGTGGCGCTAGTAGCGCCACTATGAGAATGCAAATCAGGTTTGCTGTAAATACTTGTTGTAACGGTCGTGAGCGTTAGCTACCTTTGTCCCGAGAAGGTTCGTTTCCAGACGGTCGCATGGCATCACCGAGAGCAAAGACCGTCGTGTTCGATATATACACTCCTGGAAATTGAAATAAGAACATTGTGAATTCATTGTCCCAGGAAGGGGAAACTTTATTGACACATTCCTGGGGTCAGATACATCACATGATCACACTGACAGAACCACAGGCACATAGACACAGGCAACAGAGCATGCACAATGTCGGCACTAGTACAGTGTATATCCACCTTTCGCAGCAATGCAGGCTGCTATTCTCCCATGGAGACGATCGTAGAGATGCTGGATGTAGTCCTGTGGAACGGCTTGCCATGCCATTTCCACCTGGCGCCTCAGTTGGACCAGCGTTCGTGCTGGACGTGCAGACCGCGTGAGACGACGCTTCATCCAGTCCCAAATATGCTCAATGGGGGACAGATCCGGAGATGAGGGTAATTGACTTACACCTTCTAGAGCACGTTGGGTGGCACGGGATACATGCGGACGTGCATTGTCCTGTTGGAACAGCAAGTTCCCTTTCCGGTCTAGGAATGGTAGAACGATGGGTTCGATGACGGTTTGGATGTACCGTGCACTATTCAGTGTCCCCTCGACGATCACCAGTGGTGTACGGCCAGTGTAGGAGATCGCTCCCCACACCATGATGCCCGATGTTGGCCCTGTGTGCCTCGGTCGTATGCAGTCCTGATTGTGGCGCTCACCTGCACGGCGCCAAACACGCATACGACCATCATTGGCACCAAGGCAGAAACGACTCTCATCGCTGAAGACGACACGTCTCCATTCGTCCCTCCATTCACGCCTGTCGCGACACCACTGGAGGCGGGCTGCACGATGTTGGGGCGTGAGCGGAAGACGGCCTAACGGTGTGCGGGACCATAGCCCAGCTTCATGGAGACGGTTGCGAATGGTCCTCGCCGATACCCCAGGAGCAACAGTGTCCCTAATTTGCTGGGAAGTGGCGGTGCGGTCCCCTACGGCACTGCGTAGGATCCTACGGTCTTGGCGTGCATCCGTGCGTCGCTGCGGTCCGGTCCCAGGTCGACGGGCACGTGCACCTTCCGCCGACCACTGGCGACAACATCGATGTACTGTGGAGACCTCACGCCCCACGTGTTGAGCAATTCGGCGGTACGTCCACCCGGCCTCCCGCATGCCCACTATACGCCCTCGCTCAAAGTCCGTCAACTGCACATACGGTTCACGTCCACACTGTCGCGGCATGCTACCAGTGTTAAAGACTGCGATGGAGCTCCGTATGCCACGGCAAACTGGCTGACACTGACGGCGGCGGTGCACAAATGCTGCGCAGCTAGCGCCATTCGACGGCCAACACCGCGGTTCCTGGTGTGTCCGCTGTGCCGTGCGTGTGATCATTGCTTGTACAGCCCTCTCGCAGTGTCCGGAGCAAGTATGGTGGGTCTGACACACCGGTGTCAATGTGTTCTTTTTTCCATTTCCAGGAGTGTAGCTCTGGCGCATCGTATTGCACCTGCAGCAGCGATTTGAGCAGCAGTTGGCACGACAGTCACGCAACGAGGTGTTACAAATCAGTTACTTCAAGGACAGCTCCAAGCCAGACCCCTGCAACCCACATACCACTGACCCCAAACCGCCGCCATTTGCGACTTCATTGGCGACAAGCGAAAACTCATTGAGAGCAGGGGGAGTTCTGTTGTGTATTCTGATGAATTCTGGTTCTGCCTCCGTGCCAATGATGGTCGTGTGTTGAATAAAAGAGGTCAGCTGAGGACCTGCAGTCAAACCGACGGCCGCCTAGGTACACTGGATCTATACTTACAGTTATGGTCTGCACAGCAGGAGCACTTTCGTGGAAATTCTGCCGTGGAATGGCTGTAAATGGTCTCCAAGCAGCCAACGTAACAATTTCCACTCAATTTTAGATTTAGTTTGACCAGAGGACCCAATCCATTTGAAGGAAACACAGCCCACACCATTAAGGAGACACTACCAGAGTGCACAGCGCCTTGTTGACAACCTTGGTTATGGCTTTGTGGGGTCTACAGCACAAGTGACCCCTACCATCAACTCTTAGCAACTGAAAGCGGGACTCGTCTGAGCAGGTCACGATTTTATAGTCCTCTAGGGTCCAACGGATGTGGTCACGATATAAGGAGAGACGCTGCAGGTGATGTCGTGCTGTTACCAAAGGCACTTATGTACGTCGTCTGCCGTCATAGCCCACTAACGACATATTTCGCCGCATTGTCTTAAGGGGACCACACCCTGCCTATATAACCCATGTTAATTTAGGCAAGATTTGACCCATTTCTGAAAAAACTATTTGATGCAAGACCTCAATACTTTTACTGTATGTTACATGATGCTAATAGAAACTGTACAAAAATCCACTTTATCCATTTTATAGTTTTTAAGAAGTACTTTTTAAGATTTATTAACAAAAAATATTTAGTTTTTTCTGCAGAATTCTTTTTGTGAACTTCCTAATGGGGGAATATTAATGAATGTAGTACCAGAGGTGGCTTTTTATGTTATGCAAAGTCTCTGAAAATTTCATTCATTTATCTGTGATAGTTTCTGATATAATGGGGCATATGTACTGAAAATTTTAGTTTGTGGGAAATTGACTTTAAGGAAAATACTTTTGAAATTTGTTACTTAGAGTTAATTAAAACTGTCCTGCTGCATATGATGGCCCTTCTTTGGCCTTTAGCAGGTCTTCCAGCTTCTTTCTCAGCTTCCTGGATGTTTGTTTTGCTTTCTTGGCCATATTAGATGCAGACCTGTCTGCATCGGCTATCCTCATTTTATCGCAATGTTGCAGCCCAGTGATCATTTTTTCACCAGGATTAATTACCAGCTTCTTCAGTACCTAACATTTTCCAATATTACCACAATTGAATGTAATAACAGCATCATGAACTCCTAGTTTCATTGTATACATGCCTACAAATACAGTTTTAGGAAGGCGGCTCCAAATTACTCTGTTGAAACATTCAATTGGGTTCTGTGTCTGCCTATGCAGACATTTCCTTAGAAGGTCAGGATGAGCCAAGTCTCTGAAAATAGGTTTAACTGCTGTAATTACAGGCAAATGGCTCTGAGCACTATGGGACTTAACATCTATGGTCATCAGTCCCCTAGAACTCAGAACTACTTAAACCTAACTAACCTAAAGACATCACACAACACGCAGTCATCACGAGGCAGAGAAAATCCCTGAACCCGCCGGGAATCGAACGTGGGAACCCGGGCGTGGGAAGCGAGAACGCTACCGCACGACCACGAGCTGCGGACGCTGTAATTACAGCAGCAGCAAGAAGAGAATGCTGGTGAGCATAAGATTCTCCAGTTCCCTGAGCCCTATTGTATTTGCACCACGAATTTTCTCCTGATGGACACAATCCATGACATGACTTATCATCAGTAGAGGGCTTATGGAAGAATATGGCCCAAACATCTCTCTATATTGCCTCCAGGTTTTCTTTATTTCTCCTAATTGCGTGCCCATAGTGTACCTGCAAGTTTTCTATTTCAGTTTTAGTTAACCGACCCTGTCCGGTCGACAGTTTTCCATCTTCTAATTTTTTTCCTGTCATATCAACAGTTAGTTTTCTCAGCCTTGTTCGCAAACGTTTTTGAACATGGCCTACACATTCTATTTTGTTAATATTGACAGTGGGTGGGTTGACAGTGGGTGACAGAAAACTGGGAGTGGCACATAAACACACGTGGTAGGAAAATGCTCTTTAAATGGTCGAAAAAAAAAATTTGCAGAAAATTCCTTTTCAGAGTACGTAAATAAAACCTTAATCTATCGAAATGTGATGAAAACCGAAGATCTATGTGCGACCTGAATCACGGTGTGGTGCCCTTAACTGGTACGTTCGTCGTACATCCCACATTGGTTTCTGCGTTTATTCACGCGCTGCTACTTGTCTATTAGCTCGGACAAGTCAACACAAACACGCTTCTCTCGGTCGTTTAGTGAAAGCCGTCGGACACTGCGTTGTTCGTGGTGAGAGGCAATGTCTCAAATGTGGTATTCTCGACATACTCTTTACACTTGGATCTCGAAATCATACCCTACCAATTTCCAAAATCGAATGTCCCAACTACTATTTCGCGTCGAAACTCTGTTAATTTGCGTCTTGCGGCCATAATCACGTCGGAAACCTTTTGACATGTATCACCTGAGTACAAATCACAGCTCTGTCTGTGCAAAGCCCTTTTACATTTCCTGTACGCGATGCTACCATCACGTGTGTGCATACCGCTATCCTATTACTTGTGTCACGATAGCGTAAAACACAAGTAAGAATTCCCATCAGGGCTCGATATTTCAGAAGCGATCCTGCAGGAAAATTCTTGTCTTGCGTAGTTTCCATTGTTCACAATCATCCTTGTGTTCACTCTGGGGAGCCGGCCGAAGTGGCCGAGCGGTTAAAGGCGCTACAGTCTGGAACCGCACGACCGCTACGGTCGCAGGTTCGAATCCTGCCTCGGGCATGGATGTGTGTGATGTCCTTAGGTTAGTTAGGTTTAAGTAGTTCTAAGTTCTAGGGGACTTATGACCACAGCAGTTGAGTCCCATAGTGCTCAGAGCCATTTGAACCATTCACTCTGGGGAAAAAGTAGCAATGGAAGGACGTACTGTATGTGTCAACAAACGAAAGTTCAGTGGCTGCCTTGAAGCTGGTACCACGCAGCAATTTGCCGTGTATAATAATGGCTGGAACCCCCTACCTCTCACCCGGCACTGGAGTGCATTGTGCGGCCAGGAAGCGGAAGGCGGCAGCACCGGCGACGCAATTAGCCAGGGGAGGGCGGTGCGTATCGTATCGTAGCGCCGGGCGAGGGCAGGCGACGCCAGGTGCCGCGTTCTGGTAGCGGCACGCGCCACGCCACGCCATGCCACGCCGCGGCGGCAGCTGCGCCTGCCGGCACACAGCGGAGGCCTGCAGCTGTCCGGCGCTGCGCAGTGCTCACCGAGCGATACGCCGCCGCCCCGGCACATCTGCGCCGCTCTGCACACACCGCCCATTTGATGCCTATCTGCCTGTGTGCACGTACCGACCAGTCGCCACACCACCTTCATTCTCGCTCGAGACGACTCGTTTCGTATTCAGATCGCCAATACCAGTCACGCCAAAATAAGTTTCTCAGTTACAGACACGTTCTATCATATTTATGACAAGCATTCTGGAACGGGGTATTGTGGTATCCTAACACGTCCGTACGATAGTCCGTGAGACATGGACACAGCTGTAATTGAACGATCAGATCAAGCTGCTGCAATTCGAACTTTACAATCTCATGCCGGAGACTGACGTGTTTTCGGGTACGAAAAACGACGCTTCCACTGTTTGATTGGAGTTTTCTAAAACTAAACGAAACTTCGCCCACACAGGCCAACGGTACCGACCGACCGCCGTGTCATCCTCAGCCACAGACGTCACTGGATGCGGTTCAAAAATGGCTCTGAGCACTATGGGGCTCAACTTCTGAGGTGATTAGTCCCCTAGAACTTAGAAATAGTTAAACCTAACTAAGGACATCACACACATCCAAGCCCGAGGCAGGATTCGAACCTGCGACCGTAGCGGTCACGTGGTTCTAGACTGCAGCGCCTAGAACCGCACGGCCACTTCGGCCGTCTCACTGGATACGGATATGGGTGGACGTGGGGGGGGGGGGGGGGGTATGTGGTCAGCACACCGCTCTCCCGGCATCGGAGTTTTATAGGGACACAAAATTAAATAACGCTCCGACAATGGTTAATGGTGCTGATATCAATAACTGTGAAAGCAGTGCTACAGATTATCTGGAATAAAGTCCGTACATCGTGGTTTAGTGTTTAGCGTCACAACCTCTTGATCGGAAGATCTATTTTCGATTCCTGTCTAAATGGAAGATTTTCTTCGCTCGGAGTCTGTGTGTTTGTGTTGTCCTAATCATTTCATCTATGTTCTTCGATGCGCAAGTTGTCGAAGTGGCGTCAAATAGAAAGACTTGCACAAACTGACCGAACGACCCCTGAGGACCAGTCTATACTTCTATACAAACACAAGTCGTTGTTTATCGTTATTACCAAAAATATCGAAAATTTCGTGACCGATGTAGTTCAAATTTTTGCACGATGTTCTAGTAAACATTCGGACGGACATAAGCTACATATAAAGGGGAAAAATGTTAGCAAAGATCTTCTTGATCGATTTATCGATTTACTTCAGATTTTTACACAGTGCTCCAATAAACATTTGTACAAACATAGGAATTGTGTGTGTGTGTGTGTGTGTGTGTGTGTGTGTCTGTGCGTGTGTGTGTATGACGCTCTAATAAAAATTCGAACAGACATAGGCTGCATCCAGAGTGTCCCGAAACAAAACAACACCGGCAATGCTTAGTGTGCTCTGCGGGAAGGCAAGATGCTCAGTTTTCAAGAAGAAACCCATATCCGGAAACGCATGGCCTGAGCGCTGGAGATCGGCGACGTTCGAGATGGGTTCGTGTTCACATTAGGTCAATAAACACACCATGAGTAGCACATTGCGCTGTCTACAGTACAAATGGACTTCGAACTGCGTACCTCGTACGTCAATGCAGAGCCTACGTTGGTGATGCTGATCCTCACGCACATGAGCCAATATTTGCGGTTGTGTTTAAAGTATTTCTATTGCTTCGTGGACTCGAGCAATAAGGGTCCCCGCTCGCGTTACAGGCGTGCCATACACCATGCTCTTCATATCACCCCACAGAAAATAGTCGACACGTCTGGCTACCGTACTGGCCGTGGAATTGATCCACATCCACCGATTGGAAAATACGACGCTGAGCAAAGTGTGCTGGACTCCGTTGTGTTGCCGTCACACAGCCATCCGAACATTTAGTGGCTCTACATCCAATAGAGTAGGCAAAATATCTCTAATAATTGTGAGCTAGATAGGGCCTGTTAGTTTGACTGGCAGTAGATATGACCCAACGATATGGTCACCAGTTATCCCGGCCCAGATGTTAATACAGACGCTGTGTTGGTGACTCTGAAGCACCGGCGCATGCGGATTTTCATCGTCCCAAACATGCATATTGTGCAAGTTTAATAAGCTGTCTCTAGCACGCGTCCATTTATCCGTGAAAAGCTCGATAATTGTGGATGGAGCATGCATTGTTGTAAATAACATCGTGCAAACTGTACCCGTTACGGGTAGTCCTCCATCCGTATTGCTTGGACTTACTGCAGATGGTATGAATGATGAAGCCGGTGTTCATGAGTACTGGAGGCTGGGTCCTCTTCGAACATTGTCAGCACGTCCTCCTCCAACTAAAGCGTTCGAGACAAGTGTGGACGACCCGCATCACGTTTCAGCACCTACTAGAGAACAAACAGTAGACTGGGCATAATATTCGTAAGTAGCGAGCACTACTATCGTACTTTACAGTACAATGGATACACCTCAGGCAGAAAATACTTTAGTGCAGCTTTCCAGCTTTTCTGAAGGGTCTCTCGATAGTTGCGATAGTGCAATGATGTCTGTTTGGAAAACGCTCCGCATACAATCTTGCAGCAGTTCTCCCATTGTAGTCCGCTTTGCCGCAGGCAAGCACCGTGTCAAGTCATTTCCGAAGCTGTGCATTGGTACATACTACACTAGCAGAGCATACAAGGACCGCAGTAGGATGCGCTCAAGGGCTGTGTGGAGGAATGTAGCTCATGTGCAGTAATGTTATTAGGCTCAGGTCGTCTAACCGCAGAACATAGATGGCTAAAGGGTTGCATACCTTCCGCATACCAAAACGAATCAGAAGAAACCGTCGCAATCTTCGTTATCAGACTCCTCAGACTTCGACGCTCTCCACTGCCCAAGCCGCACGTTTCCGTTTATGGGTTCCTTCTTGAAAATCGATCAGTTTGCCTTCCCGGATAAGATACTAAGGGTTGTTGGTGTTTTTTGGGCTCCCTGAATAGAGAGGAAAACTGTTAGCAAAGATCTAGAAAATTTCTTTACTGATTTATTTCTAATGTTTACACACACAGTACTCTACTAAACATTTGGATAATGCAGCAACAATAAACAAGGCTCAAGGCCAGAGAGAGGGAGGCGAGGATATGTAAAGAGAGAGTGTGTGTGTGTGTGTGTGTGGGGGGGGGGGGGGGGGAACGGACAGAGAGAGGTAGAGGGGGAGACGGAGAGAGAGGAGGACGAGAAGATGGACGGAGCGGGGGGCAGGAGGGTCTTGACAGAGAAAGGAGAGAAAAGGGGATTAGGACGTGTATCCAATTCTTACACAAATTAATCAGTTGCGACGCACTGCCGAATTCGCTGGTAATTTCATGAGGTCATTTCATTTCACCTTGAATAAACTGAACTTGTTGAGTTCACTGTTTAAAAAAGACTGGTCAATTATTTAAGTGCACCCTATGAAACGAGGAGTGGGAACAGATTTTTGACTGCAAAAGTCATTGCAATATATTTGTTGCATACTCAATGAATAATGCAGGAGCAGATGATGTAACAATGCACGATTTTGACAGCAGCTAGCCAGGCACAGGAAGATGCATCTAAGACAGGACACCCGAATTACATACAGGACGAGTAAAGGTATAGATGTGCGATTTTTGCCAATTTACAGTGGACATTGCAACAAAGTCTGTAAATAATTTTTAACTGTTGTAGCTGCCGAAGTATGACACCGACGTTTTTGGTCGTACTACACAATGTTTTTTTTTTTCTGTAGCATAGGAAAAGGCCTTCGAAGAGCACTTTAGCGTGTAAGGGACTTGATCAAATAGTAGCAACGTATTACCGTTGCAACCCATTGTTTCACCGCCAGTAAAAGATGTCATGCCGACGGCTGCCTCATTGCAATAAATATAAAGTACCCTTCTCGTGATTACCTGTTCGCTCTAAGCCTATCTGAGTCCTGCTGTAGTGATGAGACAACTTGCTTTTTAAGCTAGTCAGATATTCGCCATGTATTCCACAGTCGAGAAAAAAAGGACTCAGTTTTCACTTACGCCGAATGTCGCCAATTAAAACAACGGAGTTGTTTTTTGCTCAAAGGTATTTTTTGTTCCTGTACATCATGTTCTGTCTACAGCAACATTTTTTTTATTGTGCCTCTGTACTGCATCGATGCAAGGCTGGCAATGTTACTAAAGGATCTGGTATTCTGCATTTAAGGGATGGCGGGATGCTTTTCCTGTCGCCTACTTATTCTCCCTCCTTACCCCTCAGCTCGCACCCCCCCCCCCCCCGCCCTCTCCCCCCCCCCTCACCATCCCGCCGAGGAAGGAATGTGCGACCACAACTGTCTGCGTGTAGTACAGCAGCTTTGGTATCAAGCCTCGTATTCACCTCGTCGGATTGAGAAACCGCATCCAGGCTGGCAGCACACCGATCCTCCGCGTTAATGCGGGGGCTGACGCGATCCAACGCCAGCGAATCTCCACGTATCATAAGCAGTGTTTTACACGCAATGCTACCCAGGCGGGTATCTTTATTTACGAACTTTGTGGAAATAATTCAAGAAACTGAGAAGAGTGAAGCATAAAAAACGCCAACGGAAAAGAATAGCAACTGATGGGCTGTAGCTGTAGCTGGAGCAGAGGTAACGGACAGCACATATTTCGCTAGCATATACAATGAGTGTGCGAGCGATACCGGCGAAAGGAGCATTCCGCGAATGCTAAGCTCCAACGCATTTCATCTTTCCCACATTTCACTCTATCAGCGCTTCCTGGCCATTACTTTTAAAATCGATTACAGTTTTCCGAATAGTGTCCACAGTTGCTAACAGGTACACTGCTCAGTTATTGGAAGACATTCCACTGGACTTATGGCAATCCATGTGGCACCAACACTGCACATAATTACAGACGTTCGTACAGTGCGTTTGGAGATCGTTCCACCGGGCATTCGGAAGAAAAAAAAATTACCTGCACTCCCATCAGAGTTAACGCGTTGTCTTACCTATCGGAAAAAGTTGAACAAGAGAACTCAAAGGAAACACGGAAGTATCCCTAAAACCATGAAATGCAGACTAACATGGACCTAATGGTGTGGTAAATAAGTTACATATGACTATGAAATCCAACGTAGTTTATTGTCTTTAGAGCGTGTGTTGGTCCCATGCGCTGGCGGGCATTATCTTGCTGAAATGTAAATCCAGGATCGCTTGTCATGGAGGGCAACTCAACAGGGTATGTAATATCATCAGTGTACCGCTGCTCTGTAAGGGTGCCGCAGATGACAACCAAAGGGATTCTTCTACAAAAAGAAATGGAACATAGGATAACTTCTGGAGATTGGGCCTCACGGCGGACGACAGTTAGATTGCTACTCCATCGATATCCGGGGCGTCTTCAGACACGTTTCCGCTAGTCATCGGTTTTCATTTCTAAGTGGGACATCACCTACGAAAATTCTGCTCCAGTCCTGAGATTCCACGCTGAAGAAGTGTCTGGGGACGCCCAAGGCTGTGGTTGGGATACCAGCCTGAGAGTCATCTACCATACCACCCGACATCCTGGAGTGATGGCCTGGTCTGTCATTTCTTTTCACAGAAGGACACCTTGGGTTGTCATCCGCGACCCCCTAACAGCACGTCGACGATATCTGCTCCCCATTTTGTTACCCTTCATTACAAGCCATCCTGGGTTCACATTTCAGCAAGATTGTGGCCACCCACACAAGTCGAGGGTTTCTACTACTTGTTTAGAAAACCCTCGAAGGTTTCTACTACTTGCCTCTGTGCTTACCAAATCCTAGCTCGGCCAGCAAGATCGTCGGACCACTCACCAGTCGAGAACGTTTGGAGTATTAAGGGCAGCTCAAGGTTTTGACGATCTAAAACTCCAGTTGGACGTAGTTTGGAACGATTCCCTCAAGAGCATATTCAAAAACTCTCTCAATCACTGACAAATCCGAATAACTGCTTGCATAAAGGTCAGAGGTGGACCAGTACGTTACTGACGTGCTGAGTTTGTGAAGCTCCTTCTCTTGGATAAATCATATGTTTGTGTGACCTCTGCTCCTCAAAGTGGGACAGCGGTTTGCGAAGTTCTTGTTGCTGTTTGATTAATTTACACACTTGTTACGTCACTTAAATGTCCTTCAAAAGGTTTCCTTCATAAAGCGGCAGCTGTAGTCGATAGCAGTTACTTGCGTAAAATAGAAAATTAACCACATCGTCCGCTATAACTTGGCGAAAACTATATACCTAGACATATTTACTCTTGTTAGCTGTAGTTTAAGTGGTATGTCTTAGCTCCATCACCTCTCTATGCAACACTTTTTTTTTTTTGGTAATCAGCCTTCCGACTGGTTTGATGCGGCCCGCCACAAATCTCTTCATCTCAGAGAAACACTTGCTACCTACGACCTCAATTACTTGCTGGATGTATTCGAATCTCTGTTTTTCTCTACAGTTTTTATCGTCTACAGCTCCCTCTAGTACTATGGACGTTATTTCCTGATATCTTAACAGATCTCCTACAGTCTTGTCCCTTCTTGTTGTCAGTGTTTTCCATATATTCCTTTCCTCGACGATTCTGCGGAGAGCTTCCTCATTCGTTGCCTTATTTTCAACATTATATTGTAGCACCACATCTCAAATGATTCGATTCTTTGCTCTTACGGTTTTCCCACAGTCCATGTTTTACTACCATACAATGTCGTACTCCAAACATACATTCTCAGAAATTTCTTCCTCAAATTGGTATACTTCTCTTGGCCAGCAATGCCCTCTTTGCCAGTACTAGTCTGCTTTTTGTCCACCTTGCTCCGTCTGTCATGGGTTATTTTGCTGCCAGTTCTGATGTTAAGTTTCTCGCTATCTCATTTCTGTTAATTCTCATTCTTTTCGTCCAACTTCGATTTACGCTCAGTCCTTATTCTGTACTCAATAGATGGTTCACTGCATTCAGCACAGCCTGTAATTCTTATTCACTTTCACTCAGGATAAAAATGTCGTCAACGATTCTCATCACTGACATCATCTTTAATTACACCGTTCTTTTATTTCGGTCATTGCTTCTTCGATACGTAGATTGCACAGTTGAGGCGAAAGACTACATCCCTTTCTTACACCCGTTCTTATCAGAGCATTTCGTTCTTGGTCGTCCACTCTTATAACTCCCTCTCGGTTCTCGTACATACTGTACATTACCCGTCTCTCCCTATAGCTTACCTCTATTTTTTTCAGAATTTCGTACATCTTACACCATTTTACACTGTCGAATTTTTTTTTCTATGTCTCACTGGACAAATGTGTAGAATACTTCATAAAACATCTCAAATTTTACTTGGATGAACAACAAGATCAGTACTTATCCTTATTGAGGAAGGGATGAGCGCTGAAATAGAGAGGAGGAGGGTGAAGGGTAAGTGGAATAAATAAATGTAGGAGTCGAGAGATGAAGAGCCCGATATGGAGCGGAGCGTTGTCGGTATTCCTTATGCACTTTACTTTCGTTTTGCGTCTTGTCTTTGCTGTTTCTACTCCCATCGTCCTCTTTTTTTCCGGTCTCCTGTTATCCATCTGCTGTTTGAGCTTCCATTATATATTGATTTGTATCTACGTTCATTGACCCAATGTTTCTTGTTAAACTTTTTGCATAATTCAAGCGTGGTTCGGATGCTCAACTAACTTGACTACATGTCATTTTTAACATTAGATTGTCACATTCTCTCTTCTTGTAATATACTTCATCGGCATCAGCAAGTGTTGTAGAAGACACTGTAACAGATAACATTAGATCGACACGTCGATAGTTAAATCGAAATAAAATTTGTTTCGGCCGCCGTCTTGTTTCTATGGTGCAGAAGAGTTGATGGTGACGACCTGCATTAAGTATCCTTTGGAAAATTGTTAACTGTGATTAACAAGTTCCAAAGCACCATAACAATAGATGTACCTGAAGAAAGCCATTTCAAATAAACAAAGTGAACGACTGTGGGACTAGCACTTCTGGAAGAAAGAATATTGAGGAGATATGGCTTACCCACAGCCTGGATAATGTTTCCAGAATGAAGTTTTCACTCTGCGGTGAAGCGTGCGCCAATATGAAACTTTCTGGCGGACTGAAACTGTGTGTCAGACCGAGACTCGAACTCGGTACCTTTGCCTTTCGTGGACAAGTGCCCTACCAGCTGAGATACCCAAGCACGACTCACGAACCGTGCTCACAGCCTTGCTTCGGCCAGTACCTAATCTCCTACCTTCCAAACTTCACGGAAGTTCTCCTAAGAAACTTGCACGACTAGCACGCCCGGAAGAAAGTTTGGAAGCTAGGAGAGGGGTCTTTAGTCTTGCTTGGATAGCTTGGTTGGTGATAAGGATGTCTTTGAATTTTGATAAGTACTACAGGAGGGACATACGGTCCTACAGTTACACGAACAATATAGAACAAGTTTGCCAATTATTTGGGATCATTATTCTCAGATTCCCCGGCTCGTTGCAGTTCCATGTGCGAGGCGAGAAGCATGAAAATGTTCTGTTAGAGGACTCTTCTCAACGCACCATGTTACTACTTAACAAGAAGGCAATCTGTAGCCGTCCCATGGCTCGTTGCAGGGCCCTGTTTTTTGTGTGTTTTGGTGGTCGAAGAACGCCTTGTTGCCTACTACTTTCCTTTCCTGATCGATTCTTGGAAGGGACGTATGTAAGCATATAATTTATTATATGAAAATCAAGTAATGTGGGTAGAATGATTGCTTGAGAAAGGCAAAGCTCTCGAGTGCGAGTCTCGGTCCGGCACATAGTTTTAATCTGCCAGGAACTTTCATATTAGCGCATACTCTGCTGTAGAGTGAGAACTTCATTCTGGAAAGTGATTACTTACAGCCGACCAACCAACGATGTAAGTATTGCCTCATATTAGGTCATCCTTTTTTTCTGCAGGACGGGCGCAGAACTCTCCAAGGCTATGTGTACATTGGTTAAAAAATCTTCATAGTTTTTGAAATATTTTTCGGGTATTCAGTCACATGGCGTTGTCGAGAATATGCGCTATTTCGGCAAGCTGACTTACTTCATCTTCCAAAGTTCCTGATGACTCTGCCATTGCAGCCTGAAGATGAGCGTTCAAGTAAGCCGATTTTCCGACATGCAGGAAAGAGATCTGGAAAGGCGCTCTTTGAGTTTCGAAAACTTCTGTGGCATTTTGATGATCTTAATGGTAAAAACATTCCAATGACCAGCTCACAGGAGAATGATGCTTTACGCTAGCAGGCAGTTCGATATAATATTTTTGGGCTGCTGTTGGGCATAAACCAGGAACTCCACGTAGAAACTATTGTCATCTAAGGGGAAGTTTACACGTTGGAACTCACATAAAGTACCAACTGCCACAACTCATACCCGTCTTCTTCCATAATTTGAGGGGTATGATGCTCATTTTCTTGTCGAGCAATTGGGTGATTTTACATTCAAGAATGGTAAGGGCGGTGTCATAACTGACAATGTAAAAAAATACATTTCATTATCCAGCGAATCACGCCAAGGATAGCACATTGCTTCATTGAATCATTACAGTCCAATCATGCACCTGTTTAAAAGCGTGCTGACAGAATGCGTCGGGATGATATGTGCATCACCAAAGCCACGTATCCTGATGATGCAAAATTTCTGCTTGTGACAAACAAGGGGGTCTTTCCATACATATTCCTGGAATTGATTGAGCTACTTTATGAGACCAATTGCCCGATATAACTGCATTCACCAGAGGTTTCGTGGAATGCAGTGTTAAAGAAGACACATGTCAACATCGAACTGTTAACTGATGTTGATATATGCGGGATTTGTGGGGAGCTCTGCCAGTACGTCCATAGGTATGCGAAGGCAAATAATCCGTGAATATGTGAGGAAGAGTACAGGATATGTGAGACATTGAGTTACATCCTTTGCTTCGATATAAACAATCTCTACGGACGTGCCAGGAGACGAACTCTACCGTTTGGAGAGGTCCGATGGATGTCAAAAGATGAAAACGTCAGATTGGGAAAAAGATTCATCATGCGGCTACTGATACTGGTGTGAGATATGTCCTAGTGGCAGACCAGGAATATCCCACTAATCTGCATAACAAGCACAGTGACTTCCTGATGTGTCGGAGCACCTGCGAAATAGTACTTTCCCCAAGTCAATGACAACGCTGGGGAACAAGCAGAGAGACAGTTTATATTCTGTACTATACAAACCTCCAGCAATATCTTAGGGTAGGGATACGACTTATTAGAAACACCAGCAGCGTTTCTCGTGACCAGAGTCCCTGGTTGAAGTAGTACATTACAAAAAGAGGGCTCTTTTTTGGCATGGAATAAAATGCACGCGTAATCGTTCAGAACTTAAACAAACGTAATTAAAGTAATTTTAAGTATCGAACGACTTTAACTGTTCTAAGTCCAGCACAGACGTGTAAGTTAAAATTCGGCGTCATAGTTTACAGTACTGTCTCCACTCGGCGAAACTCTACAAAAACAGTCCGAAACTAGCCGTAACACTTTCACAGTATCTCCATATCACATCGCTGACTCACCGAGAACACTGTTAGTGGGCTATTTTGTAACCTTCAATGGATAAGAGAATCGAGAGCCGAGGTCTCGGCGTAGCTCCACTGCCAACTAACTGCTGTACTCAAATTCCAGCGCCTTATATATTTGACGGGACCGGATCGATGAAAACGCTTATTCATTTTTAGAGTTACACTGGCCTTGTAAAGGTTAACCATCCTCCTGATATCTTCCCGCTCCGTAACTCTGGAATCAACCAGCTCCCTTATAACTATTCCATCAAAGATTACTTCCTTTCTCCTCAGTGAAAAGCGTAGCATCCTGTCTGTAAAATTATGTTCGTAGGAATTGTTCTCACAAAAAAGTATATTGTTTTACGATTGACCTGAGTTCTTTAAAATTTTTCTATGCCCACTGTTGTCATTTTGAAGGGCATAAGACCTGACACAACTTGCTCGTCCGACCTGCTCTATACAGTAATATTAATAATTCTGAACCTGGACCAAAACTGAGACCATGTAACCTATAATGCTACGATCAACACCAATAACTCAAAAACTACTTGCCCGATCTCAAAAGGTCACTAACCGCACGAATATAATATCTTACTAGAGACTCATACCAAATCTGGTGTTCGTATATTCAGTCCAGTGCAGATCTCAGTTTCAATCAAATTTGGATAAAACACTGTCAAAGGTCTTAATGTGAGCCGTTTCATTGGCACTACTGAGCTGCCTTCAGCCTTTCTATACTAATTTGCACCTCTGATAGTCAGTACAACCGTGCTTTCGAATCTGGTTAGAAGGAGGAGCAGCAGAGTGTTTCATGAGACAGTCACAGTGGCAACTTAATTTCTCAATTTATACTTTTCATTACGTACATTTAAAGGTATAATAAGTGTATATATACACCAATGTTTCATTTCACGGTTTGTTTATTACATTTCCATGTTATATTTCTGTGTTTCCATTTCCCATTCTTTGTCATCTGCTAGAGAAAATGTGTGCATATCTTCCGTGCACTTTGGTTCTTGCGCAGGGATGGTCACAAACGTTTTGTCTATGGTTACAAACTTTTTGTCGTCAGATGTCCGATGACAAAAAATTTGTGACCAGAGACGTGAAGTAAAGGAAATTTATTCTATATTCGCGTCACTGTTCAATTCGCGACTATGTCGCAGATCGTGAAACTTTGAGTGGTACTGAGAGTTTAGTCAGACTTTTGTGTACAGACTAAGTAACTTCTGCTGGGCTAAAGAGACATTACGGGTAATACAGGTAATCGGAACGTATTTTCTCTGTCCATTTCCGATCCTGTCTGGGAACGTGTGCCTGGTAGCGTGGAACAGCACTGTTCACTGGATCCTCGGAAGGTGTGGTAGTCCGCTCTGGTCATCCCTTATTATGTAGGTTCAGGCAGTTATAATGTGTAAGAATTTGGTCGAGGTTGACATGTGAATTCGTTTCGTAGCAGTACAACCAAGTTTAATCTTACCGGGGTATCTATTTCAGTTAGAGAGTGCGACTATGTTTATTAGTATTTTAGTTATTTAATGCGATTCTTTGTTCTACCGCTACTTGGCGATGGGAAAGTACTTCGTGTAACCTATGTATCTCTTTAGTTAATGTGAATCTATTATGTTTGAATGCTTTGTGTGTGTGTGTGTGTGTGTGTGTGTGTGTGTGTGTGTGTGTGTGTGTGTGTGTGTGTGTGTGTGCCGTGCTAAATTTTTTTTTTGCATTTTCCAATTTCATATTCATTACCTGTTTCTTTATGTTGATTTCTTAATGCATGCCAAGTGCCTTTCCGTCACGTGGGAAGTCCTCAGCTCAACGTTATTTTTTTATCCAAGCAAGCTGTACAGCTTGAATTTCTAATCGTATGAGAATTTGCTTTTGTCTTATGCAGGATGGGGCAAACAAAAGTGGCCCGGGCGAGTGGATACGATTGGACGGGATTTTGTGGCAGCAATAACGAAGGAGGAAAAGACCTGCAGTTACTTTAAACAGGATGGAGCAACTGCCCATACAGCCGGCCGAACCTTGGAGCACATTTACGCAATCTTCACGCCTAACGGTGTTGTTAGCAGAGGTCAGTCTGGTGGCGGCCATAGCTGTCCACGCAGTTCACTTGCTCTGTAGTTGTTTGATTACTTTGTGTGGGAAGCCCTCAAGTCAAAGTAACGTCATTTAGTTCAAGAACTGCAGCAGAATGTTTGGATGAGGCTACAGCAAGTCCAGCAGCCCAGCTTCCTTCGGCCTTCAGCAACCAGGACCCAAAAGTGCCAAGAGATGATTGGTGGTCACTTTCAACAACTGCTAAAGTCAGGTTAATACTGTATTTCCTTTCCTTTGCCGTGTTTCTTTGTACCCTGGAGCTTTGTTCTTCGGGCCACTTTTATTTGCCCCAACCTATATGTTTTCGTATTTTGTTGTACCTCCCAGATGGACAAATGCTACCGGTGATATCGACTACGCGGTTTATCAGCAAAGCTAACGTTTTTCTGGCCCACCGTCTTTCTGCGTGTGTATTTTGTTATGAACGTGCGTGTACATGTAGTTGGGACGAATCCTTCGTTATAACAAACTGAGCCTTTTCCTACGTGTTAAGGAACAGACAATGAAATAGTTACTATGTCGCACAGATAGTATCACACGTTCCATTAATGATCATTATTGTTAGTAATTGAAGTTGCTTGTGAATAAATGTGAATTCGTTTTCGAAATTGTGTTCTTAACGTTACTTGTGCAGCCAAGCTCTCTCAGAGCCATCTGATTTTGCTATTTGATGTGTTGATGTTTTACTTGGGGTTAATACGAAATTTTTAGTCCGAATTTGATCAAATTCTAGTCAGGGAGAAAAAATCCCATTGATTCAGTGAAATCTATATTGATTTAACTACTAATCAACTCAAAAAAAACTGATTGAAACTTACTCCATGCAGACGAGCTCTAGGCTCGCTTTCAATCTTTCCAATCGGATATGTCGTGTAATTGATGCACATGTGGATATCATTCAACCGATAACTCTCGAGCTGTTGGTCTCAAGAGCTTCAAACTCCGGGCCCTCGGATGTGCAGTCATGGTGAGCACAACAGGCCACAGCAGCAGTGGTCTCGCGATCAACGCCTCTTTGCTCGGCGGCCGGACATTCCCTACACATGGACAACTGGACCTCGTGACCCGACAATGAGATTTACTACAGTGAGTTGACAAACGTCATGGGATGCCTCCTAATATAGTGTCGGACTTTTTTTCCCCCGGCGTAGTGCAGCAGCTCGAAGTGGCATGGACTGAAAAAGACTTTGGAAGCCGCTGCCAAGCGTTGCCGGTGTAGGATATTGTGCACGAACTGAAAAATCGATTATGTCACATAAATGTTAGATGGAATTCATCTCAGGCGATCAGGGTGGCCAAATCATTCGTTCAAATTGTCCAGAATGTTCTTCAAACCATCGCGAACAATTGTTGCCCAGTGACATGGAGGATTGTCATCCATCAAAATTTCATCGTTGAATTACTGCAAATGGTCTTCAAGTACACGAACATAGCCGTTTCCAATCAAGGACTTAGTCCATTCCATGTTAACACAGGCCACACCATTATGGAGCCACTACCAGCTCACGGAGTGCCTTGTTGACAATTTGGGTCCACCGCTTCGTGGGGTCTGCCCTTCACTCGGACCCTACTATAGCTCTTGTAAAGTATATATGTAGAACTGTAAACGGATCCTAGCCAAGGCTCGACATACGTTATGTACCAAGAATAATGGGGACGTAACCCTTGTGCGCAATTTCTGGTTAAGGCACCAGCCCAAGCCCTTCCTAACAATTAAGGAAAGACCGAACTGGAAATTATCAGTTTAATTAAATTAAGAATTTAATTAGAAGAATGCAATTTTTTTAAAAAAAGAAACTAACAAGATGAACGACATTGTATGTCGTATATAAAAAAAATTATAAAAAAACAGGGAATAGAAAATTAATTTGAAAACTGGCATCAATGAGAAAGATAAAGGACGCAAAGTTTATGTTTTACGTAGCACATTTATTTCATTACTAAATTTGATGCACATCCTCTGAATACACATGACTGGTGCCTGAACAAAGAAGTTTAACTAAATAATTCGCAAAAAATAGAATCGCGCAATTAAAAAGGAAAAACACAAAAAACGGAAACGGGAAATGGAACACAATAATTCAATCATTTAGTCTACATACCCACGACTGTCCGAAAGGAAAAATGCAACTTCCACACTTTTAATTTCAACCAGCATCATCGCCGATTTTTAACAAAATATTTATGCCACATTCCGAAAATAGATAACTACACACGCTTCAATTAAGCTGAAGTACTGAAATATGTCACGAATTTAACAAAGAGAAGTTCTAATTCGACCTACTTCCTATCAGCCGAAACCCTCTCTAGGAGATACGAACTGTACTCACCAACCGCTAGCTGCAGAGTGCCTTTCTCCACAGAGCTTCTCATAACTACCGGCGCAACAGAAGCTACCAGAGTGGTAGGCTTCCGCTACCAACCTGACAGACAAGCCAACCACAGACTAAAAGAGGTAAACCTCTCTGTCCAGGTACTGGTATCCTAAGTTGGTCATCCTGTGCTACCCTCCAAACGAGAAGGAAACATCACCTGCTCCTAGCACACGACAACCAACTCAGCGTCCCCCACAAAAGAAACCCGAAACCACACGTAAAAACATTTATTCAGTCACTTTCACGCACGCATAAGTTAGGGTGAGGGGAAAAACGTAATAAATACAGGTCATGATTTCCTATAGAATACAATGAAATCAAACATAATATCATTTAATAAGCCTTAGTTTGACTGCTCAGGCTTTCTGGGAGAGTTAATAAATTAAACCGCGATCAGGCGGTGGACAGAATAGGATGCACAGAATCTAGTGAGACAAGCGTCTATGAAACGACTTCACGGAGACGTTCCACACTTACCAACCGAAATCGGAACTCATCCGACGACGCCACGGTTTTCCAATCGTCTATGATCCAACCGATATGGTGACGAGCCCAGCAGAGGCGCTGCAGGCGATGACGTGCTGTTAGCAAAGGCACTCGTGTCGGTCGTCTGCTGCCATAGCACACTAACGCCATATTCCGCTACTCTGTTCTAAGGAAAATGTTCGTTTTACGTCCCGCATTGATTTCTGTGTTTATTTCAGGCTGTGCTGCTTGTCTGTTACCACTGACAATTCTACGCAATCGCCGCTGCACTCGGTCGTTAAGTGAAAGCCGTCGGCTACTGCGTTGTCCGTGGTGAGGGGTAATGCCTGAAATTTGCTATCCCGGGGTACTCGTGTCACGGTAGATATTACAACATTAAATTCCTTAACGGTTTTCGAAACAGAATGTCCTATGCGTCGAGTTCCAACTACTATCCAGCGTCTGTGAATTCCCGTCGTGCGGCCACAATAACGTCGTAAATGTTTTCACACAAATCGCCTGACTACAAATGATAGCCCCGCCAATGCAATGCTCTTTTATACCCTGTTTACTTGACACTACAGCTATCTGTATACGTGCGTGTCGCCATCCCATGACTTTGGTCACCTCAGTGTCAACTCTCTAAATTCTTGCTGACTGAGGCCTGGTAAATGGAGAACCGGGAGCAGTAACAGGTAGGCACGGCGACAGACTATTGGGCTGGCCTGTAGGGAAAGTCGGCGGAGTGCGCGCCGCGGTTCCCAGGGAAACGGGCCTCCGCGCCGCTGCTGCCTGCCGCAGACGCCCTTCTGCCGCCGTCCTTGTACGGACATCGCGCCGACGTCTGATCGTGGCCAGCACAAAAACCCACCGACCGCCTCTCCACCAGCAGCAGCCAGCAGCCGCGCCAGCATATCACGCAGCGGGAACGCCTCTGCCTCTGCAGCTACCGCTGTCGGTGCCTCTTCTGGCGTGCCCCGGCCTGGCTTAGGCTGCAAACGGACGGCGCCTAAGCTTCGTTTGCTGTGTGGCTACCTCTGAGCAGAGTTTCCTGCAGTTCAGAGTTCTCAACTCTGCAGAGATAATCAGTCGTCTAGCCGCAGAATACATCGGGGCACTGGATTACCAAAGGAACCGGCATCTGCCCCTCTGTCAGCCGCTGATCTCTTCTGCGTCTACATTTACATCCACACCTATACTCCGCAAGCCACCTTACAGTGTGTAATGGAAGATACTTTGAGTGCCAGTGTCACTTCCTTTTCATGTTTCAGTCGCGAATGATTCGCAGGATGAAGGTTGCTGGGAAGCCTCTGAGTGAACTCGAATCTTTCTAATATCACCTTCGTGGTCCTTCCGCGAGGTATACACTGAATCACCTAAGAAACTGGCACAGGCATGCGTGTTCAAATAGAAAGGTATTTAAACAGGCAGAATACGGCCCTCCGGTCGGTAACGCCTTTATAAGACAAGCACCGTCTGGCACAGTTATTAGATCGGTTACTGCTGTTACAATGGTAAGTTATCTAGATTTAAGTGAGTTTTAACGTGATGTTATAATCGGTGCACTAGCAAATAGGACACAACCTCTCCGAAGTAGTGATGAAGTACGGATTTTCCCGTGCGACCATTTCACGAGTGTACCGTGAATATGAGGAATCCGGCAAAAAATAAAATCATCTACGTCGCTGCGACCGGAAAAAGATCCTGTAAGAACTACTGATTGAAGAGAATCTTTCAACGTGACTGAAGTGCAACCCTTCCGCAAAGTGCTGCAGATTTCAGTGCTGGACCACCAACAAGTGTCACCGTGCGAACCATTCAACGAAACATCATCGACATGGGCTTTCGGAGCCGAAGGACCATTCCTGTACCCTTGATGACTGCACCACACGAAGCTTTACGCCTCGCCTTGGCCCGTCAACACCGATATTGGACTGTAGATGACAGGAAACATGTTGCCTGGTCGGGCGAGTCTCGTTTCAAATCGAATCGAGCGGATGGACGTGTACGGGTATGGAGACAACCTCATGAACCCATGGTCCCTGCATATCAGCAGGACACTGCACAATTTGGTAAAGGCTCTGAAGTGGTGTGGGTCGTGTGGATTTGGAGTAATATGGGACCCTTGATACGTCTAGATATGAGTGGCAGGTGACACGTACCTAAGCATCCTGTCTGATCACCTGCGTCCATTCATATCCATTGTGCGTTCAGACGGAATTGTGCAATTCCAGCAGGACAATACGACACACCACACGTTCAGAATTCCTACAGAATGGTTCCAGGAACACTCTTCTGAGTTTAAAAACGTGCACTGACCACCAAATTCCCCAGACATGAACATTACTGAACATGTCTGGGATGCCTTGCAACGTGCTGTTCAGAAGAGACCTCCATCCCCTCGCACTCTTACGGATTTATGGACATCCCTGTAGGATTTATGGTGTCAACTCGACCAGCTGTACTTAAGACATTACTAGAGTTCATGGCACGTCGTGTTGCGCCACTCCTGCGTGCTCGCGGGGACCCTACACGTTATTAGGCAGGTGTATTACTTTCTTTGGCTCTTTCGTGTACTTAGGAAGAAAGCAATATACTGGTTATCTGTTCTAGAACGTACACTGCCGGAAATTTAATGCTAAACCACATTTTTGTGCAAAACAGCTCTGTCGTAGCGTCTGCAATTGGGGTTGGCTGAGCATTTCAGTGATGCTTTCGCGCTTACCAAATGAATCTGTACGGAAACATGCTGCTGTGATTTTATTCTTCTCTATTTCCTCTTGAAACGGATGGAAAGTTACTGGGCGTCAGAACATAAACAATTTGAACAGACAAACTTTATTATAACACCATCCAGTAAGTGGTAAGAAATACAAATGGAATACAGGTTATGAGTAGAGCTTCAAGTATAGGTCGGCAGTGCAACTAATAACTACTTCACGTCAGTTACAGAGGCGAAAACGTGGTGACATACTCCTAATCTCGAATACACACTTGAGTGGCAACCCAAAAATCACCATAGCCGACGTAATCGTCTTGGGAGATTCAGCAACTGTATAGATATCTAAGATGAGTACTTTGATATGTTGCTCTTAGTAGATAAGACATACTGCTTACCCAACTACTGAGATCCGAACATGATCCAGAGTGATCGAAAGACATAATCTAATTAGGAACGTGTATCTGGGGCGGAACAACAAAAGAAAATTATCTTAAATCCACAAAATAAACAAAAGTGATTACAGTTTCTCTGACGTGCAGTTTTGACTTGAATTGTACAAGGCACGAGAAATAACGCTCAAGGCGAGATTGAAATTAATAGCTTCCAGCATGGATTTCTTGGATACACATGTTACCACTAGTTCCTCGGATTACGCATTTGCAAAATTTACATTTCAGTCTTCAAAAATTATCACGATTACCCGTGCTCAATTCGGAATTGAAAATTTTGGTGTCAACAAAGCCCAATGTGAATGTAAAATTTTAGCGATAAAATGCAATGCTGTAGAATTACCAAAAACCGATGTATAATAAAATTCCTAAAACACTGATAGCACAAAAAGACACGGTAAAGGGGAAACATTTCTTGATCACTCAATTAAAGAATTACATAGTACTCGTCCACAGGAACTTGTAGTGAATAAACAAGTAAAACTTCAAAGCTGCAATTTTAATGGAGAGCAGGTTTAGAATATTACACATGGAAACGCCTAAAAGATTGCACGAAAAGCAAACAGAACAGACAAACATGGCAAATTAACTGCGCAAGTACCGCAGTAATGAAAATGGATAAAGCAAAACAAACACTTGCCAAATTATAATAAGACATATGAGTTAACTCAGCCGATCAGCCACACAAACCAATCAACAGATATTTATAGCGATCCACTAGTTTTAAGCATATTAAAACGGCTAATGAACATGAATAGGACCAACTGGACACAGACAGGATACGATAACATTATGTACACGGTTGCAGGTTCGAATCCTGCCTCGGGCATGGACGTGTGTGATGTCCTTAGGTTAGTTAGGTTTAAGTAGTTCTAAGTTCTAGGGGACTGATGACCACAGAAGTTAAGTCCCATAGTGCTCAGAGCCATTTGAACCATGTTTTTGTACAATACACTCATGACGGTGATTCTAAGTACTATCTGTAACATAATAAACTTCATTGACACACTTGCCAATCACACAAGCTTCGGTATTACATGACTTGCAGAGCCTGTAAAAAGAATTAAAACCAAATAAAGCAGATTATACTAGTAAAAATTTCGATAAATATGCTTCAGCGTTGCCATAGCCGACATGTGTCGCGTAACAACTGCTCTGTAGAAACTTAAACCGAGTAGGAGAACGTGACAGGATCAACACGTCCTACACGAAAACAGCGCATGTACCAGCTTGGTAGTGCCCCTCAAACAGGAAATGGCAGTCGTCCACTGAGGTACTACTGACGAAAATCAGTCAACAAAACAATGCTTTAAGAAAACAACAGACCTACCATGGCGATGGCGAGCATGGCGAACTTCATATACAAATCAAATGCAAGTTGCTGTAGGTGGACAAATCGCACAAATAAGCATCAGAAAACATCGTACGTTAAATAAACCACGATAGATGACCACTCTGTGCACTTAACCTGACATTTAAACTCTTTATACAGTCACACAGTGACTCATAATGCGTGGTTCCAACAAGTGCAACAGGAAAACATTTCATAACTTAAACGGCGGGACACTACGGTGAGAAAGCACAAGGCGGACGTAATCAAGGAGCTGGAAAGCAAGAAACTTCGCGTAAACAGAAACCTTCACTTAAAGCAGATGATTACCATTAACTTTTGTACCGTTTTGAGAAAATAAGGTAATTCCATGATGCGATTAGCACCACAAGGGTGTAAGGTGCTGGTCTGGTCGAATCCATACCATTCACTGACAGCAGGGAACAAGAGGCCAGGCCGCCACTTCGCCATACTCAGGCGTGAACCGCGAGGGAAAACACGCCGCGGCTCACTAACAACACCGAGAGCCTCCCGCCAGTCAGTTCGCTGCCTTCAGCAAGCCAGTAAACAGCCCGAGATCAAAGCGTACCGCTCACTGGCGAGCCACCTCGCGGGACAGCGTGGTTGTCTTTCCTCGTAAACGGCCAAAGAAAGGCAAACCAGGGCCGCATCTATCCATATTCGATGCGCGCGACAGAAAAATGGCGCGTGCATGTCTCATCTATGTCGATCCTCTCTGGTGCTGATCTCAGACTGACGAGCAATGTTCAGGTATTGGTCAAACGACGGTTTTGCAACCTTCACTGTGCGTGTACTACATTTTCTGAGGACTCTTCCACTGAAACTGAGTCTGGCATCAACCATCCCTGCAATTATTTTATGTGCTCGCTACACTTGTAACTGCTACACATGCCTTAGACCTTTATAGACGTGACTGTTTCCAGTAACTGTTCTGCAATCGTGTAATCATATAACGACTCTTTCTTCCTATTTATGCTCAATACATTACAGTTGTTCTTGTTGAGGGTCGATCTTCTACAGGTCTTCCTGCATTTCGATGCAGTTTTCTAGGATTGCGACTCTTTTGTAAACATTAGCAGCGTCCGCGAAATGCCTCATTGTGACGTGAAAAATAATAGTCCAATAACAGTCCCTTGGGGAACACCAGAAGTTACTTTCCTACCAGAAAAGAATGAAATGTTGTGTTCTATTTGCTAGAAACTCTTCAGTCTATTTACACAGCAGGTGTGATAGTCCGCAGGTTCGTATTTCGTTTATTGGGCGGAAGTGCGGAACTGTATCGTATTTCGGAAGTCAAAGAACACAGCCTCAGTCTGGGGGCCATAATCTGGGTAACGTGGACGAACAGTCTAACCGCACTGTGATCCTACACAACAATAAAATTAAAAAAAATGTATTTCGTTGATAAGAGTAAAAAGTTGTAAGCACCAACGTGGACGAAAAGTCTCGCCGCACTGTGATCCTACATAACGATTAAGTTTTTAAAAAATGGATTTAGTTGATAAGAGTAAAAAGTTGTGGTTGTAAGCATTTCCTTTTCTTTCATTTTCGCTAACACATAGCACGTAAATTCGAAAGAGAAGATGCAATACCATGTGGCCTTGGAAACGTATGTCACGATTCTGCTCACAGACGTGAAACAAGCAGTCAGTTTGAACATCGATTAATCTAACTTATCATGGGGACATAGGTGCACAGAAAGGGGCTTACCACATACGACGGGAGAATCACAAATTTGCCTCATTAAGTGAAATGTATCATGAATCTTAGATTTACAAACAAACAAGAATATGACAACTAATCACTGAAATCGGGAGGAAAGAATGCACTAATATTCAATGTCAAGTTTCATACGTGATCAACCATCGATAAAAGTAAAAGTTAGAAAACTGTATAGAGAAAGCCAATTTAGAGTTGAGACGAGCGAGAGAGAGAAGTACCAGCTATCAGCAGCAACCATGATGACGTATTCAAAAATGGTTCAAATGGCTCTGAGCACTATGGGACTTAACTACTGTGGTCATCACTACCCTAGAACTTAGAACTACTTAAACCTAACTAACCTAAGGACATCACACACATCCATGCCCGAGGCAGGATTCGAACCTGCGACCGTAGCAGTCGCGCGGTTCCGGACTGCGCGCCTAGGACCGCTAGACCACCGCGGCCGGCGATGACGTATTAACTAGCCGGGTTATATAGACGGCGGCTGGCTATTACTTTCCATTGAGTGAATCACATGGATCATTTACATCTAGCAAATAGTAAACATAATGCTCGATTTTAGTAGACTGTCACCTCCCCACTAGTCCGGCAGCTCGTGGTCTCGCGGTAGCGTTCTCGCTTCCCGAGCACGGAGTCCCGGCTTCGATTCCCGGCGGGGTCAAGGATTTTTACCTGCCTCGAGATGACTGGGTGTTGTTGTGTCGTCTTCACCATCATCATCATTCATCCCCATTACGATCGGAGGAAGGCAACGGCAAACCACCACCACTAGGACCTTGCCTAGTACGGCGGACCGGGTCTCCCGCATCGTTCCCCTACGCTCTGTCAAGGAGTATGGGACTTTATCATCATCGCTACCCCTATAAATGCGTGAGGCCTACAACTGGGTCCTCTGTGATTTACACCGACTACGCGGTCGCTTCGTGTGAACTGATGCAGCACACCCACAAAAGTGAGGGTATGTGACTCTACCGAGTCCTATTTAAAAACCCTGTCCCAGCTGGGAAACAGTGGACTGTCAAGATAGGCGGTACTTTCTACTGCCACCCTAGTCGGTCGTTCATAGGAAAGGCTATGTGCGTCTTACAAGCGAGCTCTGAGGGAACTCTCCAGATGTGTTAGATTACTGGTCCTAACCGCCAACTACATTCCTTTGTTCAAACTGAGACACTCTGTATTTACAGTTTAAAATGAGTTAAACTGACATTCACCAGGCCCAAAATTACTGTTTACCTCTCTCTCTCTCGTCTCGGAACATATAAAATCGGCAGGCCAGGTTTTTTTTCTACTTGTTTTAGTTTAGAACTTTACTCCCTAGAAAAATATATGTAGTATGACAAAGCGTTGAAAGAGTTTTTCAGCTGCACGTGTAATGACTTTACAGAAGTTCATTCTAAGTTCCAACTGTTCTACGGTTCTTGACGATGACTTCACTAAACAAAATTTTAATTGTACCCAGCATTATTGTATTTGATAATGAAGATCGAAATCACGATAGCAGTGTAAAATAAAGTGATTTGTACAGTCAACAGGCAGGAACATCATTTAGTTATTCAAGTTATCAAGCCCTAGCTTTTTCATTAAACTAATCTTTCCCATCAGAGTTCGTTTGTGGTGTTTTAGACGCATGAGAACGACAACGCAAGTGGGTGAATGAAAATGTGCGGATATGTGAAAACAAATTGGATCAGAAAAACAGAACATGTCTTGTAACAAGTGATTACGATGGAGCACCAACTTCGAAACTAGACAGTGCAACCTTCGAAACATAGGAGACACAAATTGAAAAGGTAACTAATTTGACTGTAAAGCAGCGTACGCCGTAAGCTATTAAACCGGCGTCTGCAGACTAAACTGCTTACAAAACCCTTGTGTGTCCCATTTTAGAACGCTGCTCGAATGTGGGGCGCTTGTGCCAGATGGGACCAACAGGAGATACTGAAGATGTACAAAACAGGGGAGAAAAAAATGGCCACGGATTTGTTTGACTTGTAGCGTCAAGGAAATGCTGATAAATCTGAATTGGCAGACACTTGAAGAAAGGTGTTAATTATCGAACAACATCCTACATACAAAGTTTCGAGAACAAGTATTAAGTAAAGAATCTAGAGATACTCTTCAGCCTCCCACGTGTCGCTTCCACAGAGACAGCGAAGACAAGATTAGACAAAACCCCGCGCGCACTTGGGTATTTAATACATCGAATTTCGTTTTTAAAGCAACGAAAGATGACATAAAACAATTTTACCCTAAACTAATCACAAATTACACGATATCTCACTTGTTCAGAAAGCTCTGTCGTTGAAGGGTCACACAAAATTGTATTCAGAGATATTCTTGCCGCCTGACTGATCGGTAGTACATCATACGATATCACGTTGTTAGTAGCATAATTTGTAGAGTCGAGCGTAAGCCACCGGTGGGTCGCGCCGTCCGATGGGAAGATCTTGGGTGAGACACCAGTGGTTCACGCAGCCCCATGGGAATATCTAGCGCGAGTAACCGGTGGTACATGCCGGTGTGAATGTGTTACCAGAGTGAATGAATCGGTAAGAATCACTATTCGAGGAACTATAGAGTGTTCCATGTACTTCGCTGTGGCTTCTAGAGTATGGATGTATCTACACTGATGAGCCGAAATATTATGACCATCTGCTTAACAATTTGTTTGTCCGTCTTTGGAACGAAATACATCATTGATACTGCGCATCAGGGATCCGACAGTTTGTTGGTAGGTTTGTGGAGGTATGTGGCATTGGATGTCTACGCAAAGGTCATGTAATTCGCGTAAATAATGGGGTGCTGATTTTCGAAGGAGGTAAAGGCGCCTGATAGCGACCAAGATGGGTTCCATAGGATTTACAACAGGCGAATTTGATCACCGAGACATCAACGCGAGTTCACTACAATGTTCCTCAAACTACCATAGCACATTCTGGCTCAGAGACACGGACCATTATACCACTGAAAGATGACATCATCGTCGGGGAAGACATCAAGCATGAAGGGATGCAGGTGGTTCGCGGCTGCCAATCTATCTTCGATCAGTAGTACAGGTCCCATGCAAACGCAAGACAATGTCTCCCATAGCGTGCTACATGTTTCGAGCTGCCGTTTACGTCTATGAAAGCTTTCGTGGAGACGAACATTGACCTAGTGCAGGAAAAATTTCATTCGCCCGAAGAGCCGACACGTTCCCATTGATCGAACGTCGAATCCCTCTGGTTTCGGGCCCATTGCAATCGTAACCGACGATGTCGTTGGGTCAACATGTGAGCACGTAGGGGTGGCACGTAGGGAGCTCCATGTTTAACAATGTACGACGAATGGTATTGTCTGAAATACTTGTGCGTGCACCAGCATTTCTTTCCTTCGGCAGAGATGCTACAGATCAAAATGGTTCAAATGGCTCTGAGCACTTAGAACTACTTAAACCTAACTAACCTAAGGACATCACACACATCCATGCCCGAGGCAGGATTTGAACCTGAGACCGTAGCGGTCGCGCAGTTCCAGACTGTAGCGCCTAGAACCGCTCGGCCACTTCGGCCGGCTTGCTACAGATAACCCTCTATCCTACTTAACAGATCATACAAGCGCTCGAATCCCACGTTCTGTAAGAGTTTTGGACGTTCAACGATTTAGCGGTTAGTGGTAGTTTCACTGTCCTACCTCTTTTCGTAAACGCTCACGACAGTAGCACGTGTACATTCGACCAACTTCACCGTTTTCGAGATACTCGTTCACACGCTCCGCGTAATAATAATCTTCCCTGTGTCAACGTCCCTTATCTCAATGTATTTCCCCACTGGCATCCCATGTCTTCGCTAGAGTGATCCCCCGTCCGTGTCTGCTCCGCTTGCATACTTTTTCACCGCGTCACGTGCCCGCGACGTCACCAGGCGGTATCCGACGTCGCGGTGAACAGCAACTTATCAGATTATATAGGACATTGTAATAAATAAATACTGCTGCCACCAGAATAATTCTGTTGCCTCCGATATGCCCTTGCCATTCCCCGATCCTAGTTTATTGTGGACTCCGTACGACGGTATAGCTTGGCATTTCTCATATTAACAGATCGTTGCCAGAAGAGTTCCCAGGAGAGCATCACAATGGGTTTGAACTCTAGATTTGCAGTGCAGTATTCACCGACTACACCAGCGAACCACGACTGGGGCGTTTACCATTATTTTCTGCAAAACGTATTTACGTATTTGGGGAGTACTTTGCTGAACTGTTTCCCAGTCACACCTTGTCCTGCCTCTGTAAATACGCAGTAGTCGACGGGAAGATCGGTCGTAATCTTTCCCCTTTTTCACAAATTTACAAGCTCTATAATACATTTTCTAACTGTCGCCGTGTTCTAAAACATTTAAGAAAAGTGTGTGTGTGTGTGTGTGTGACAGAGAGAGAGAGAGAGAGAGAGAGAGGCGATGGAAGGGGCAGGGCGGAATGGACGGAGAGGGGGGACGGCAGAGAGAGAGGGGGAGAGAGGGAGAAAATAGCCTCAAAAAAATGAAGTTGTGACCACAAGATTTGGAAGTAATCTTCCTCTATATATAAACCTTTCAAAGCAACACATAGCGTAAAATACGCACCATATCATAAGTAGGATTCATATTCAAAACATGCAGCACTGTTTGCACAACAGATGGAACTGTGTTCCACGCACACAAGAACCACGGCTTCACAGTATGGAAACGGAAATAACAGGGACTAAAATGTCCATCTACCTTACCGGATGCACCCTCTGTTGTAATTTAAATTTGTTGCAATAGAAATGAGCTTCCAAATTTTTACTTTAATACTCTACACGGCAGTTAGAAGTAGTCTGAAAAGCTTGTAACAGTGTTGAAGGGTAAGTTGTGCTGAGAAATATCTGTTAAGATAAAATTTCGACGCGTTGCGCCGTTTCCGAGTTAATTAGCGTCGTCGTTAGTCAGTCAGGCAGTTGCAGATGCAAATCCAAGCAATGCGTGAGAGACGGTGTCGTCGAACGTGTCTACAGCACTACAGGAGGAGGTCGAGGAGTCTTTTCCAGACATACAGTGCCTCAATTTTGTTGCTATCCATATAAAATCACGCATGCTCATCAGCTGGTTCACGGTAACCTGCCTGTCAGACGAACGTCTGCTCTAGAATTTCTTGCTCTTATGGAATGACCATGAAAAATTCTGTCGACAGACGAAACCCATTTCCATCTCCAAAGACATGATAATACACAGAATTGCAGTATACGGGCAATGGAAAATCAGCTCGCACACAAGCTGGTACCGCTTCATTCTGTAAAGGTAACGGTGTGGTGCGGGCTGACGGCATCATTTATCGTAGAGCCATATTTTTTTGCGAGGAGTTGGGTCCTGCGGCTCCTTTTACCTGCACCGTGATTGGTAAACGTCATGTGAGTCTGTAGCGTAGCGACGTAATTCCAACCGTTCAAAAGCGTGGATTTTTTGATAGAATAATTTTTATTCAAGATGGTGATCCTCCGCACATTGCAAAGCCAATGAAGCGGCTGCTGCAGAGGTATTTTGGAAATGCTAGAATTATCATTTCCCTACAGCCTAGCCACTCAGATCACCTGATCTTAATTCATGTGGCTTCTGATTGTGGGGTTATCTGAAAGACACTTTTCCTGTATTGCAACAACAAACGTTGCTGGATTTAAGGCACGTTTGCGCAACACATTCTGAACATGATCCCTGTGACATTCCGATCTGTTGCGGAAAATACTTTTCATCTTGTGGCGAAAACAGAGGGCAGCATATTGAATATGTCTTTCGCCAGTCTCACGACAGTTAAAAACCGATTTCATTCTTGCTTTTTACGCAGTTTTTGGCCTGAAGACAAATAAAAACCGATTATTTTTATACGTTGTTGTATGACATTGCCGACCTGGAAAGGCTTACCTAACAGTGTCACAACTGTTCAATGCCGAAATTGTGAGGTCTTGCAAATTGCAAAGAACATTTGGTTTACTGTGCGACTCACATCATAAATTTCGTATTAAAACTGGAGATAGAAAATTTCATGAGAAGATCACGTTGCAACGAAAATCACCTTTGTTTTAATGATTGCCACTCCAGTTCACGTATCATGTCTGCGACAATATCTCCATATTTCGCGATAATACAAAACGAACTGCCCTTCTTTGTACTTTTTCGATGTCATCCGTCAGTCCCACCTGATGCGGATCCCACACTGCACAGCAATACTCCAGAATAGGGCGGACAAGCGTATTGTAAGCAGCCTCTTTAGTAGACCTGTTGCACCTTCTAAGTGTTCTGCCAATGAATCGCAGTATTTCGTTTGCTCTACCCACAGTATTATCTATGTGATCGTTCCAATTTAGGTTATTTGCAGTTGTAATCCCTAAGTATTTAGTTGAATTTACAGCCTTCAGATTTGTGTGACTTATCGCGTAATCGAAATTTAACTGATTTCTTTTAGTACTCATGTGAATAACTTCACACTTTTCTTTATTCAGGGTCCATTACCAATTTTCCCACCATACAGATACCATATCTGAATTATTTTGCAAGTCGTTTTGATCATCTGATAACTTTACAAGTCGGTATATGACAGCATCATCTCCAGACAATCTAAGACTGCTACTCAGATTGTCTCCTATGTCGTTAACATAGATAAGGAACAATAGAGGGCCTATAACACTTCGTTGGGGAACGCCGGATATTACTTCTGTTTTAGTCGATGACTTTCCACCTGTTACTACGAACTGTGACCTTTCTGACAGGAAATCACGAATCCAGTCGCACAACTGAGGCGATACTCCGTAGGCACGCAGTTTGGTTAGAAGACACTTGTGAGGAACGGTGTCGAAAGCCTTCTGGAAATCTAAAAATATGGAATCAATTTGACATCCCCTGTCGATAACATTTATTACTTCATGAGTATAAAGAGCTAGTTGTGTTTCACAAGAACGATATTTTCTGAATCCGTGGTGACTATATTTCAATAAATCGTTTTCTTCGAGGTACTGCATAATGTTCGAATACAGTATATGTTCTAAGACCCTACTGCAAATAGACGTTAGTGATATAGGCCTGTAATTCAGCGGATTACTCCTACTTCCCTTTTTGGGTATTGGTGTGACTTGAGTAATTTTCCAGTCTTTATGTACGGATCTTTCTGTGAGCGAGTGGTTGGATATAATTGCTAAATATGGAGCTATTTTATCAGCATACGCCGGTTGCGCAAACATTCTGTTGGCACGCACCTAAATAGTGAGAAATGATCATCACAATAAAGTAAGAGAAATCAGGGCTCGCACAGAAAAATTTAAGTGCTCGTTTTTCCCGCGTATCGTTTGACAGTGGAACGGTAGAGAGACAGCATGAAGGTGGTTCATTTAACCCTCTGCCAGGCACTTTACTGTGAATAGCAGTAGATGTAGATGTAGACAATTCATCTGTGGTTTGTAGCCAAACCTATTTTCTTTTGACTGTTATAGCACCATCAAGTGGTAAATTTTTGTTACTTTTCTTTTGTTTCTATAATTTTTTCCCCTTCCTCGATAATATTCCGTTCAAATTTGACGTCTTTCTATTTACAGTGTTTCGAAACTGGAATTTTAATTATAATCAGACTGTGTATTGTCGGATGGCATGATCTTTGCCCTGAAACACACTGAAATTATCGCTGGCTTGCTGCAGCGCTCGTTCTTCCCACCTGGTTGACACACTAAACAACTCATATAAGAGACAGCTTGTGCTTCTTACTTTTAAAGCATTCCGACTCAATTAATTACAGGGAAGATAAACCAAAAGGACGTTTCTGTATGGACCCCTTCTCATCGTCACTCCCACTTCTAGGGGTAGTAAAGCTATCTTACTCTCACTGCATTTTTATACAAATAATCAGTTATGTAGGAAGGATAGATTGCGAAATGGAATCCACAGTGAAAATCTGCTGAAGCTTTGCTCATATGTGTTGGATAGTATCTCTAGTACGTTTGTAGACAGCGTGAATTCGCTCTTCTAAGTTCCGAGCGCACAATGAGCGCGTTAAGATGCCTAGAAAATAGGGCCCCCCCTCCAAGTACGGGTGCCTACTGAGAGGTTTCACTTTAGTTCATGCAACCTCACAGAACGTAAATGTCACGCATTTCCTTCTTCATGACTATTTCAACCGCGCAGTGCAGGGCCAATGAGAATGCTCCTGCAGCGTTTTCGATGGAAAGTGTTCGATCACCCACCATACAACCCGGACTTCGCTCCTCTGATGTTCATCTCCGCTCAAATGAGCCGTTGCCTATTTGGCATCGACACCAACAGCAGTACAGCGTAGAAAATTGTCGGAAAGCATAGAGACTGTCTTCTGTGGCGAGGGTAAGGAAAGTTGGTACAACTCTACGTCTTATGTCTAATTCGGGACGGCGACTATGAAGAGAAGTAGCTGGTAGATGTAGCTAAGTGTTGCAAATAAAGCATTTTTAGTTTTCACAGTGGTTTCCCTTTCGCGACCGATCGTTCCTTGCTTTCCGAATAGACCTCATATTTACGAAATTTGGTAGAAATTTCACCTCTAAATTATAATTCCTGTCGCATTAATTTTTTTCCATATGGAACGTGATAAGTATGCCAGTTTTCGTATAAATTGTTTCAGGCGTTACAGAGATATGTGGATATGTCACTGCCCTCGCCCCCTCCCCCCTCCATATCCCTTCCCACCTCTAGAGCTGAAACGTCGTCAGGACGGTCACAAAGAGCCTAGCGACACCGAAAACTAACGGTTCGATACTAGAAAAACAGTAATATCATATATTGAGTCCGCCTTGATGCAAGACACCTTGTTATCCGTTTATTTCTTTATTATCCCAAATTAGTTTCGGCGACAAATATCATCATCAGTGAAGTTTTTTAATCTAAAACATGCAGAAAATGCTATGGTTGTACAAACACGGTAAAACATTATTACATTTTTACAAATCGTCTTTTGAAATATAGTTTTACATTGATACTTTTATACTACCTTATTTATTGTATGTTACAGCATGTTTTTAAGCAATTATTGGAGCTGTTTGTGACACATTTTCGGTACTAAAAGGTGAATTTCGTATGTCAGCAGTAATAAAATGAAACTTCCTGGCAGATTAAAACTGTGTGCCCGCCCGAGACTCGAACTCGGGACCTTTGCCTTTCGCGGGCAAGTGCTCTACCATCTGAGCTACCGAAGCACGACTCACGGCCGGTACTCACAGCTTTACTTCTGCCAGTACCTCGTCTCCCGAGTTCGAGTCTCGGTCGGGCACACAGTTTTAATCTGCCAGGAAGTTTCATATCAGCGCACACTCCGCTGCAGAGTGAAAATCTCATTCAGTAATAAAATGGTTCAAATGGCTCTGAGCACTATGGGACTTAACTTCTAAGGTCACCAGTCCCCTAGAACTTAGAACTACTGAAACCTAACTAACCCAAGCACATCACACACATCCATGCCCGAGGCGGTGGTCGCGCGGTTCCAGACTGTAGCGCCTAGAACCGCTCGGCCACCTCGGCCGGCGGCAGTAATACTTGGGGTTATGGTAGTGTTGTGGAAACCAGTTATTTTGGTGTGTATTGAGCTGTTGCTTAACTATTCGTGTACTCACGTTCGTTGGATGGTATGTGGCTGCTTTTTACACAGAAAAACAAAACCTTTGCACTTTGTTTCTGATCCAGAATATTACGCCATCTTGCTGTTCGCGTGTGTCGCGGGAGGCGTATCGCATGTGGCGAGAAAGGCTATGAAAAACTGTAGCGCGAATTACGACGACTTCTGTTCATTATTTATGTCTCTGTATGTGATGGGGAAGTGGTTCTTTTGCGTGTGTGTGTGCTTTCTGTTCTGTGTCCTTGGTCAGTTCTCTCAGAGCGGTAAAGAGCGTGTTGTTGCAGAGCGTTGTTTTTTCATTTATTATTTTATTCCCTTCGACTATAGCCTTTTGTATGCGGTAATTTTCTTCTATTGTTAGCTGTCGGTATAGATTGTTGCTGTTTCTCAGAATGCGTAGATCGTTTTCGGTATTAGTGGGGTTATGGTTTTTGTTCATTAGATGTTCTGCAAAAGTTGAATGTGTGCTGTCACTTCTTAGAGCTCTGATGTGCTCTGTGTACTTCGTTCGGAAATTTCTGCTTGTTCGTCCTATGTAGTGGGCCCGACAAGAGTTGCAAGTGAGTTGATATATTCCAACGTTGCTGAGTTTGTCTGAGGTTTTTCTGACTGGTCTTAGTCTTTTCTGAACTGTATTGTTTGTTCTGAATGTTATTGGGATCCCTTGCTTTTTTAAGATGTTTCCTATTCTATGTGATATTTTGTTATTGTATGTTCTGTTTATACGGCACCACATACACGACCCTCTCCCCCTCTCCTAGAAGACGTAGGCGGTCCTCACAATCATAATGCCTCTTTCCGACAGGAGGATAGATGTGTACGAAGCTTGGTTGAATTCGATACAGTGGTTTAAGGGTAGATTATTTATACACGGTGATTCTTAATGACGTTTAAAAACCTGCGAAGATGACACTGATGACGCTGAGACAAATAATTTAATGTAAGACACATGGGACCGTAAATGTCGGGAAATTCCCCAAAAGTCGATGACCGATATATGATATGTGACGTCACCAGATGAAAAATGTGCCAAGCTTGGTAGAAATTGGTTCAGGCGTTACAGAGAGATTACGTACCTCACTTCATGTGCAACGCAGCAGTTGAGTCTATCCGTCTGTCGCACCTGATCATTTGAACACAAGTCAGGTATTCATGTTGGTCTGGCTCCAGACCCACGCGCATGACTATAGTGCCTGGAGCTCAGGGTTCGAGTCTTTCATCTGGCAAGCAGTGCTTTTTTGACTGCATTAGGCAATTATGTGTTTGTAGTGAGGTAAGATTGATTGAGAGGTTCCATGCCCTCTTTTGCATGTCACCTCTCATTTTCATCAATTTTATTAATTTTTTATGTCATTGCACGGTGATAACAGGACGAATAAAGTTATTGTAATGAGAGTACTTGTACTAAGAGCTCAAAATACATTTCACCTGATTCCGATGCATGTTGGGTTACTTCCCTGGGTGGCCTGTGTGAGGCGAGCACCGGAGGACACGGCACACTGCGTTCGTGGTTGGGTTCAAAATGGCTCTGAGCACTATGGGACTTAACATCTGTGGTCAACAGTCCCCTAGAACCTATAACTACTTAAACCTAACTAACCTAAGGACATCACACACATCCATGTCCGAGGCAGGAGTCGAACCTGCGACCGTAGCAGTCCCGCGGTTCCGGACTGAGCGCCTACAACTGCTAGACCACCGCGGCCGGCCGTGGTTGGGGGCTGCACTTCTGCAATTACTGAGAGGGTCGTACATCAGTGAGCTTAAGCGGCTAGTGGGACCACTGACATTGGTCGAGTTTCACCTGTTGTATGCAGGGCGAAATGACCTGCGAGACGTCTGAGTGTCGCCACAGTTTATGTGTTTACTGTTCCGGTGTCTCTGGAACGAAGACTGCTGGTGACGACTGACTGCACTGTCCGCGTGATTCTGAGAATACTTGTGGACCGTGCCCAGCTCGGCGCGACTATTTGGCGCCAGGTGGCCGATGGTCTAGGCTTGTTGTTTTTGTAGTCAGTCAAACGGCAAGTTCAGTGCCTTTAGCTGAACAGCAAAGGCGTGATTGGTCTACTTAAACAGAGGCTAGTTGACGTCATAAAGCGCTGCTCGAAATTGGAGGCAACAGTCGCTATTGGCGTCAATGATGTTCTGAGACAGTGTGGGGGAATTTTGGAATCAGCACTGAATGCTGATTCGAGGTTTTCGAGGGGAGTAGGGAGTTGAGCAGTGTTAGCTTCGCTCTTGCATTGTGCGGGTGCAGTGCATTCAGGATCGGATCTTCGTCGGAGTCGGACGATCTTGCGATTTAGTCACACTTTTCGGAAGAACTTAGGATTCCCGGACAGCCTTCGAGGCTAGGTGTTGAAACAGACTTGCAGCGCAGCAGAAGTCGACGCCTACATTATCAGAACGCTGCCTAGCGACGGCGTGCTACAAATTTCAGGACTGGTACAGCATTTTGCGGCTTCGGCATTGTAGGACGTATCATTTCTATAGTGAATCCCTCAGCAGCACGCGCGCTCGCTTTGCTACAAGTCCACTTGGCTTGTTTCTCCATGTGACCCCATTTGAGCTCTCACTACTAATCTCAATACTGCATTATAGTTGGGGGAGTAATATTTGTTTCATTAGGACCTCTAGTCACTATCGTCAATCTATTACATCACAGGGAGTAGGAGCCCCTTGTTCTCGAGCCAACTCTTTTTCTCATAATAGTTCTGTATAACACTTCCTATAGCCTACTGTTTGTATTGACAATCAAATACCTTTATGTTCTGTTTTAAATCACATTGCAATGTTTAATCTGCATATCTTTTCATAGATAGATGCAGAATCCCATTTCCTGTCGTTTATTAAGATAAAATTTCCCTTTTTCTTTACTGAGTAGGTAATGATTTTTATTAAATTATTGTGAATGTGCACTCCTTATTTTACCAACTAGCAGGGTCCACCATCAATTCCTTTCGTTACCGTTGCGCACATAATCAATTAGGTGGTAGGTAAGGGAGGCGTCGAGAGCATGTCCAGTTCTCGTGTAAAATTCGCCAGAATTAAAGAGGTACAAACTCTTCTCCTACCCGGCACCTCGCAAGATTTATCATTTTATTTACCGGTCTCACGGTCTCCGGTGATTTAATGAAAAGTACAGTAAAACAGCTTATTGCGTCACAACTAAATAAGCATAAGCTTCCGAACTGCGTCGTTACCAGTAAACGGGTACGTTTATTTTAATAAATAATGTTTGTAAACAGAAACAGAACAGGAACGAAACACAAAGTAAGAACAGCTCGTACTTGCTTACAGCTAGGTCAGTAATTTTGTAACTTCTACGTCTACAACAGACCACATTTACAAAAGGTGTTCGAAATTTGCTCAGTTTACTCGAATGCTCAATCATCCCTTTAGGACACAACCAATCACTGCACGTGCAGCGAGATACGTCATTTGCTGACGTAACATGTTGAACATTTCTCATCCATTTTTCTGATATTTCCGACATTTACAACCCCTGACTCTTAAGTTAATTGTCTCAGCGTCATCAACGTCGCTCCAGTGGTTTTTAAACGTTAATAAGAATCACCTTATAAAATGAATGAGGCATCATCAGTTCTCATCGTATATGCGGCCTGGAGTGACATGTGGACGAGGGATTAGTGTTCGCATTTGTGTCTTTCCTACGTGCGTGCCGTAAAAGCGGAAACGTGAACTATGACGACGTTATCAATGCAAATGTCCAAACAGGACCAACGTGCTGTTATTGTTTCTAGGCTGCCGAGGGATAAACAATGGTACCCATCCATCGGAAAATAAAAAAGCTGTATTGGGCAGCAGTCTGTCGAAAATCACAGCTGTGGAATGGTGCACCAAATTTTGTGCTGCATCTTCACATCGCAAATGTCGTAACCCAGAACTTATGCTACCTCAAGTGGGAGACACTCGAGCACCCGCCCTATTGTCTTGATCTCTTCCCATGCGTCTATCACGCCTTCGGTCTCTTCAAGGAGTCCGTGAAGGATCGACTATGCCTGTCGGACGAGCATGTAGAGCACACAGTTACGGACTTTTCCACACAGCAAGACTTGGTGTCTCACCAAACATCTTCATATTAGTGCGTCGGTGGTGTGATTAACTCAATGCTCACTGCTGTTTTGCCTGATTGGGATACCGGTTCTGGACTGTAAGGCCTTCGAACGGAAAGATTTTGATCGCGTGTTATTAAACTAACAACCCGAGGCCACCACGTTCGGATCACGGACTTACTTCAAACTTTGTATACGTTTTGCTATCCATTAAGACACCATAATGTACAAGCAGAAAGGCGTGCTACTTAGGAGATTTCGAGAAAATTGCAAAAGAAGTTTTACGCGTCAACGATGTACGCGGTGCATTGTGAACCCGAGCACGAGTTGGCGACGATCATGCTATTAGCGATCAATGTCCGTTATTGGAGGGTCGCTGGATCGAGTCCAGTTCACTTTTTTTAATTTAACTTTTTCAACACTAGCCACATTATTTCGTACATATTACATTTGAATGACGAAAAGACATATAATTGCACAAACTTTTATAGAGTTTTCAGTGTTATTTCGCTGTTTACTGATTTTTATTATTGCAACAAACATTATGTGACCTTTATTTTTATAGGCAGGTTGAAAACTTTTTCAGGTGCCTTCCAACTTGTTCATATTTAATTGACAACGAACGAGAAATAGCTTATCGTGAAGATGCTATTAAAGTGCATTCAGTCGTACATTACCAAATTCGGCACCGATATTAGCGGAAATGATGCGTTACAAATGGCTGAATCCAAATTGTCATGAGATAAAGAGACTTTTTGAAATATCGACAAGCTTTGTGTTTCCTTAGAAACTCTAAAGATTTCTTACGTATGCGGGAAAAGTGCAGTAATTCGATGTAGTAAATGCCGCTTGAATTTATGTTTTCCGTGTATGTGTGAAAAATATCATCTTGCCATTTGTAATTTTGAAAGAATGTGCTATGATTAATCGTACGTTACCCTCTTATTCTAGCGTATTCTAACTCATTGTGTTGTTGATTAAGGTAATTGTTTATACTTTCAACTACCGATGTCTGACTTGGTGTTCCCAAGCCTGTCCCCCGTTCTTGAAACCTGTGTCTGCAGATCGAGACGTCCAGACGCAAAGCTGTTCTCAGTATCTTAACCACGTGTAGATGTAAGGGATTTCGGAAATCACGACGGGCGTACATTTTCAGGAAAACTTCATTCGTTTTGTCGTTTACTTGTCGATAACTATAAATATAACATTTGATGCGGAAATAAAAATTAGCAACCAACCAAATAACACTAGAAATCAAACAAAAGTTCATGCAGATACACGTGTCTTTCACCATATTACCTTTCGAATGCAATACGTATGAAATAATATGTTCAGTGCTGGAAAAAAAAAAACACTATCACTGCCAGCTGGTGCTACTGGTAGTAACGGATCGGTATATCATTGACACGTAACATTTCTCTTGGAATTTTCTTGAAATCTTCTAAGTAGTACGTCTTACTACTTCCATCTTATGTTGTCCTAAGGGACTATTAAAAGAGTACAAAGTCTACGTCGTGGTCTACCATGTAAGATTAAAAATCTAAAGGGAACTGAGAACTAATGACAGAAGATAGCTAAAGAAACCGGGGAGGGGGGGGGGGGGGGTTGACGTTGGAATTTGGAACTGGAGGTATTCGGCACTAACCAGGCTAACCAAGAAACGTTGAATACTGTTCCACAGAAGGCCAACGCTGGAGCAGAGCTGTCGTGGCAATGTTGTTGACGACGACGATGAATTTCACTTTCACGTGTGCACACGTCCCCCCGCTGTCAGTGGCCGCGTGGAATGCAGAGGAGGCAGGAAGGGAAGGCGACGGGTCGTCTCGCCGCTGCGAGGCGCGCCGGAGCAGACGCGGAGCGCGGAGAGCGTTGAACTTGGTTAGCGAGGCCGGCCTAACAGGGCGCCCACGTCGGCATTCTTGCGGCCGCCGCCTCCCTCTGCGTGCCTTCTGCCCTCCTTGCCTCCAAAAACCAATACGAGCGACGTGTGCGGCCGGCCCGGGCCGAATGCAGACGAGCGGGCGCCGCTGGCCTGTTTGTCCACGTGCCGTCAACAGCGATACGTCCATCAACGCCTCACCTTCAACAAACATATACGAGGGCTCTTCGGAAAGTATGGTCCCGTCGGGCGCGAAATGAAAACCAAAGTGTAAATCCTCTTAAGCTTGGCCAGTGTCTCTAGTATGCCCGTCGATCGCGTCAATTCCCTCTATTCACTTCTGCGCGCACAGTGAGCACGTATGGATGCCTAGAAGATAGTGTCTCCCGCCAAATGTGAGGGTCTGGTGAGAGATTTTGCCTGATGTCAGGCAGTCCGCATAACATATCTGTCATGCGTTTCCTTCGTCATGACAATTCGCGGCCGCGTTTTTCACGGAAAGTGATCACCCACAATGCAGCGCATACGTGTATAGCCCTGAGTTTCATCTCTGATCACATGAACCGCGGGCTATGAAGACAACGTTTTGGCACAGACAACAAACTGCAGATCAGCGTAGAGAATTGGTGGGAAGCACAAGCGACTGCCTTCTGTGATGAGGGTACTGGAAAGTTGTGCAACGCTGCGACAAATGTCTAAGTCGTAGCGGCAACTATGTAGAGAAATAACTGGAAGCTCTAGTTGTAAATAAAACATTTTTGGTTTTGACACTGGTCTCCATGTCACGACCTATCTGATCTTCCTTTCCGATCAATCCTCGTAACACACAGCTCCCATTCAACACTGTAACTGTGTCTGGTCACATCACCAATGATTCCACAACTGAAATAAAACAGTAATGAAAGTAAACAATATAATACTGACAGCAGTTCTTTTCCTCACCTTGACAGTAGGTAAGTTATAGCAATAAAACAACTATTTATTTTCTCACTTATACAAACTGAAGAGGGAACAACTGCTACTGAGGCACTCAGTACTAACTGCAAGATATCGTGTACGAATAAAGCAAGTTGCTAAGTATGTCCATTATCGATGTTCTAGAACCGGTGAATATGCAGTGATGCAAAAAGAGGAAACGTTTTGAAACATTTGTTTGTCCCCGTAAAATAGCTTTTCGGCCTTTGCAGGCTGAAATTGAGATGGGGCGTGTGGACATTACGGTCTCATTTCGGTATTGTGATGCTCGGAACTGGCGTTACTGGCGTGGGCGGCACATTAATTACTATCTAACTGGCAGTTTCCATCTTTATTGCCTGTTGGCCACATGTGAATCAGTTACCACTGTAAATATAAATACTGAGTATCACCTTAATTTCGTTACCATCCAGCTTGGGCCGTATAACCGCTGTAGGTTATAAAGTCCTTCACTCAAAGATATCATATACACTAACTCAGAAATAATACTTTGGCTGTCAGTGCCTTTAATACAGTCGTTATATGGGCAAAAACATTGACCAGAATCCGTGTTAGCACGAATGCCATTAATGCTTAGTTTCCTCTGGGTAGCAGGTCAGTTGCTGAAGTGTGGACGCACTGACATTTACTGACGAGCAGGAGCATGTAGAATAACTGTAGCGCAAGTTAAAGTGAAAATTTGTCCATGCACAAGATACTTATACACCTTCTACAAAAGAACTTTATGTGAGGGGTCATAGCTTTGTAGTCCAATTATTGCGATTGCGAAGAGACTTAGCACATTTTTACATAAGACGAAACTTGATAGTTCAGCTGTTGCAGTGTCAGTGGGAGAGAGAGAGAGAGAGAGAGACTTAACTGTTATTGCAAAAAATTACGACTTAACAGTTGTTGTGAAAAATTAGACTATGGTACACCAAAGCTGTAGCAAAATGCTCGATGTCACGTCACCAATTGTGATAAAACAGCTCTCTCTATATATAAACGTTGTACAGCTTTACTTAGTCAACTATTAGAACCGAAAAACTTCAGGCATTCACAGCATAATAGCAGTAAAAGCATAAGACTACATGTAGAAAGGGACTTTACAGTCCAAGTAGCAGATATGTTGATTAGACTTTGCACATTTTATGTGAGATGAAATGTAATTGTTGAAATGTTTTAATCTCGTAGAAAAACTTGGCAGTTATACATTTTCATCTGTTGTTGGACTTAGCGCGTCGTCATCAGAAGAGTTAAGATATATGTGTAATGCAACTGCTCAAATATTAAATAATGTACAGGGTTGAACCATACAAGAGGGCTGTGCGAGGGCGGTCGTTCACTCGCAAATACCACCCCATCCCATGGCATAATTTTTGTGTGGAATAGCTTAATATATGTTGAACAGTAGCTCGCTTTCTGTTTGTAGGAGGGATGACTGGAGTTTAATTATCGAATTAATCCAAGCTAAAGACTTTACGATGCTTCTCGTAAACTGTAAACCTTATAAAAGCTACTATGTACACTCTGCAAACCTTTAGACAACGCAACACATTCTGATGTGTATCTTATATCACCGCTGTTCCTTCCAGTTCCTTTTCTACTCACAAATGAAGCAATGGGGGAATCGTATGGGCCTTCGTGCATTATGTTTGCTCTGTTAGTTAACTTTAAATCAACTAAATGCCGGAACTTGCGCAACGATATGGATCGCTGTAGAGAGAATCAATCTATGGTGGACATATTACAAAACGCTCTTCGATGATGCAGGAAAGTATTTGTTGGACCATAAAGTATGTGTGGCCCGCTTCCGGTTGGGGGTGAATCAAGTTCCGAGATGTCACCACGTGAACAACATATGGAAAATTCGAATTTAAGATTGGATTGAAGTGTTCTTAGCAAATACCACGTAGTCCTTAACGGTGGGTACTAATTTAATCAATCTTGGTACTATATTCGCTGTTTACAGCTCGAAATTCAATGCTGTCCGTGAAAAATTCGTTTTAAAAGCAGAAGACTGCACCTGATGAAGGACTTGACACAGCTTTAGTTGGAAATTATTGCTTTCGATACATTATTTGTTGATTTCACAATAAAATTAAATTGGAAATTCAATGATTTACTTTATGTATGTCGCCTGCTTTCACTTACCTGCAGGATAACGGTATAGGGGAAAGTTGTCTTGAAATAACGTGCTTTGTGTACTTGGATTACTGTGTTGGAATGTCACAAGTTAATAACACGGTAGAAATTCATGCCCCTGCCTTCTGGCCGGTGTTCTATATAGTCCCAAGGTGTCACCACACGAACAAAATACGATGTGTCACGCGGAATTGAATCGACGAGTTCCTAGCAAACAGCATGATATTCTTAATGGTGGGGAAACTAACTGTTTTCATTCACGACACTGGATGGCGTTCGTTACATATGTATTATGTTGACAGTGTGTTCAATATACACTACTGGCCATTAAAATTGCTACACCAAGAAGAAATGCAGATGACAAACGGATATTGATTGGACAAATATATTATACTAGAACTGACATGTGATTACATTTTCACGCAATTTGGGTGCATAGATCCTGAGAAATCAGTACCCATAACAACCACCTCTGGCCGTAATAACGGCCTTGATACGTCCGGGCATTGAATCAAATAGAGCTTGGATGGCGTGTACAGGTACAACTGCCCATGCAGCTTCAACACGATACCACAGTTCATCAAGAGTAGTGACTGGCGTATTGTGACGAGCCAGGTGCTCGACCACCATTGACCAGACGTTTTCAATTGGGGAGAGATCTGGAGAATGTGCTGGCCAGGGCAGCAGTCGAACATTTTCTGTATCCAGAAAGGCCCGTACAGGACCTGCAACATGCGGTCGTGCATTATCCTGCTGAAATGTAGGGTTTCGCGGGGATCGAATGAAGGGTAGAGCCACGGGTCGTAACACATCTGAAATGTAACGTTCACTGTTCAAAGTGCCGTAATGCGAACAAGAGGTGACCGAGACGTGTAACCAATGGCACCCAATACCATCACGCCGGGTGATACGCCAGTATGGCGATGACGAATACACGCTTCCAATGTGCGTTCACCGCGATGTCCCCAAACACGGATGCGAGCATCATGATGCTGTCACAGAACCTAGATTCATCCGAAAAAATGACATTTAGCCATTCGTGCACCCAGGTTCGTCGTTGAGTACACCATCACAGGCGCTCCTGTCTGTGATGCAGCGTCAAGGGTAACCGCAGCCATGGTCTCCGAGCTGAAAGTCCGTGCTGCTGCAAACGTTGTGGAACTGTTCGTGCAGACGGTTGTAGTCTTGCAAACGTCCGCATCTGTTGACTCAGGGATCGAGACGTGGCTGCACGATCCGTTACAGCCATGCGGATAAGATGCCTGTCGTCTCGACTGCTAGTGATACAAGGCTGTTGGGATCCAGCACGGCGTTCCGTATTACCCTCCTGAACCCCCCGATTCCATATTCTGCTAACAGTCATTGGATCTCGACCAACGCGAGAAGTAATGTCGCGATACGATAAACCGCAATCGCAATAGGCTACAATCCGACCTTTATCAAAGTCGTAAACGTGATGGTACGCATTTCTCCTCCTTACACGAGCCATCACAAGAACGTTTCACCAGGCAACGCCGGTCAACTGCTGTTTATGTATGAGAAATCGGTTGGAAAGTTTCCTCATGTCAGCTCGTTGTAGGTGTCGTCACCGGCGCCAACCTTGTGTGAATGCTCTGAAAAGCTAATCATTTGCATATTACAGCATCTTCTTGCTGTTGGTTAAATTTCGCGTCTGTAGCACGTCATCTACCTGGTGTAGCACTTTTAATGGCCAGTAGTGTAGTTCTGTGCTTTTGTCAAATGTTAAGAATACTAAGCAACAAACCAGGTTTGTGATTGGAGAATTACTAGTAAATAGCGTGTTGGTCTTCACATTGAAGTTAAGTTTGCACTTCAATGTAGTTACAAGCTTGCCTTTAAGAGCATCTCGAATGGACCTGTTGATTTTACATTAAAATATAGATCTACGCAATGTTGGATTGTGTTAAATAACCATTGCACTCAAACGTTCAGCGAACCTTAATATTAATGTTTCCCACTCGTAAATCGAATAAGAGGTCAAAAGATGCTTTTGTATGGTGTTGCATATCCCGAAACTACGGAGAAAGGCAGAGTGACGGTACTGTTCCGGGTGAATATGAGCAGAGACGAGAGCATGGTGAATGGGTTGTGGTCGCTCAGTAGCGCAAGAGGTCAGGCATACGTGGTTCTGACTTTTCGTAATGGCGGGTAGAAGTAGTCTCTCTATAGTGGCGCATTGTGTGCTCAGTGCGGCAGTTAGGTACTGTTTGGGGGTTGGTGGAGCTGTAGTGGTGGCACTTTGCGGCAGTGTTGTGGAACATCCTTCCTATGGTGCGGGAACCATGGCACTGTTCAGCACAGATAAGACCGTCCCTCCGACGTGGTATTTATTTAAATAATGACACAATAGCATCTCTTTTCTATTCTTGTCACACGAAATACGACTGTGATGAGTATTTGGCAACTGTACAGACTACGTCAGCGAACTATACAGGTGGAAGGTTGGGATAAGTGATCTACTTCTGACAACCATAGAACTTCCCATCTTATTAAACTTGGGGTATGTGAATTTCTCACCACCTGAAATATAAGAAAATTATTTATTTTTTATTTTCCCTCCCAGGATTGGTGGCAGTATTTTAAACATGGTGCAAGTTGACTTAAATAAGACGAGTCAGATAAGAAGTTAGGGTGACTGTTTGAAGCGTGGCTTCAGGGGGGATGGGGGAACATAAAAAATTACTTGGCAGAACAATATAGGGGGAGGGGCCAACATCCTTCGTTGTCACAGAACTCTCAGTGCGTACCTACTCATGCATACAAAACATAACAGGTGTACAGCTGATGTTGGAATCATGACAGATGTACAGCTGGTATTGGATACTATATTAATATTTATAGTGATAGCATAGCACAAGTGGACTCAGGGGAAAAGTGGGATTCCGATTTCACTTAGAAGAGTTGGAGATGGAAAAATAATATGTATGTAACATCAGGAATTCTATAAGGGATGATACTGCTAAAATAACCATATATCTTTGAGTGAATAATAGCTTGGGGGTTAACATGTTAAGTAATTTCTATGGTCACGGAAATGGTTACTGCCTGCAGAGTGAAAACCATCTTCAAGCTCAGACTGGCATCTTTTGTCTGACACAGAGGCCTGGATCTGCAACCTGTACAAGATGTTTGGGGAGATCTTTTCCTTTGTTCCAGAACCACAGGCTTGGTTCTGAATAGGAAAAGAACATCCATAGTCTCAGTGGGAAGACCCAGAATATCTGGCAACAGTGCAATCTGCACTTTTATTCCAGGTCAGGCGTCATGAATTTTGACTTCATACAGTTGCACCAGTATTCTGGGTCAGCCATCTCGAATTTTATACTTGGTACAAGTGACCTACTTCCACCAGCATGGCAATGCTGCATCTTTGATTTTTAATTTCCCACGAATTTATACCTAGATAAAAGCCCCACTTCCACACTGACATCATCAGAGTGGGATATTCTTAATTTCGCACAGATTTCGAATTTCCCACGATCTTGTACGTAAGGCAATTGGCTTATGTCAGACGGGTTACCTTCTTGGAGGGGTAGGGAGGAGGATATTTAAAACCACTTGAGGCACCAACAGAGAGTTCAGAGAACTATAGGCCTTTGTTCCAGAACAATACAGCGGAGAGCATGAAAAATTATTTGGCAGAACAATATAGGGGGAGGGGCCGACATCCTTTGTTGTCACAGAATTCTCACTGCATACCTACTGATGCCTACAAAACATGACAAATGTACAGCTGATATTGGAAACATGACAGATGTACAGATGATATTGGACACTATATTCATATTTATAGTGATAAGTGAATGACGTGAGGCCATCAGGCAGTTAAAACAGAAGCTCCCAGGTGGGAATTAACTACAATGCTGCCCATGTTGTCACAGAGCCAGCATCCAACAGCACTCTACATAAAAAAGATTTCATGTCCATGTGCCCCATCAAAAGAGTGAGACTTGAAAGGCTCGAAAACTAGTTTTTGGGTATAAAAAAGTGTTTCGGAAGTGACTAGTTGCAGTTTTCTGGTTTCCTAATTCTAAAACACCCATAAAAGATAAACTTAACAACTTGCTTGATTCATTCAAGATACCTTGCAATCACTCAGGATGTTCTAGAAGTCGTCGTAACCCTCTTCGATTTGCAGAATTCGTAAATGAATAAATGATTTATCGATGTACTTACTCTCCAGTCAACGAAAAGCTTTGTTGTCAGTATTTTATTGTCTACCATCAGTACTGCATTTTTTCTGATGTGAAGCCATTGCTGATGCGAGCGGACCCTTACACTGTTGAGTAACGATCATTGATATGTGGTTAAGTGCTCCAGCTTCTTAGAGACAGGCGTAGCAATGACAGAGATAGTGAATGCTTTTGGACATAGTTTTGGGAAGGAGCCTGCCTCGTAAAGCAAACCTGCTTGCCTGGAAGAAACGTACTGTTGGTTCAGGCTGTGTCAAAGTCAAGCCACGTAGTGGACGCAAGAAAACGCCAGAGGAGACGTGTGTCGCCGTCACCTGGTCCATTAGGCAGTTTCTACTGAAATCCATTCATAAAAGAGCAACTGAAATTCAAGTACCGCGGCAAAGAGTACATTCTCACACAAAAACGATTTGAAAATGAAAGGATCTAAACTGATGTTTGTGAACGAATTACCAGAGAAGGATATGAAGCAGATAGTTGCAGCTTTCTGTGTTTATTGGCGTATTTTTTCCATTGTGTAAGACGTCGTGGTCTCCTGACCTTCATTGCTTACATATTCAAGTCAAACAAATATATGTAAAACAAAAATTGTAAATATTTCTACGCATCAGAGGGAAATCGCCACCAACACCAATCACCAGCTCCCTTAACACCAGATACCTCGAGATAACGACAGAGAGGGTACAGACATGTTGAGAAAGCACTTAGGGCAATAACAACGTGAAGACCAACGCCACACTGGAAATGCAGGTTGCAACCAGGTTGGTCTTCAGGAGGACAACGCGCAGCACGGACATTCATATGTTACGACACTGCTACACAACAGAAGAGCGTGGGGAGAATCATAATATGACGAGACGACAATGAAGGTACAAAAAATTACTAAGATCTACAAACTCATCAAGTAACAGTTGGAGAGGCAGTCAGATCCTGCAAATCCTATATCACTCCTACACTAAAATTCACATATTCCTAGCCCAAGAAGAACAGAAGAATGCAAGAAAGAAGAAAAGAACAGAATATGCAAGATGAAAAAGGGCAGAAGACAGCAAGACACCTTTCTTTCCTATCCTACAAAGCAAATTACTACAAACGTCTTTCCATGAACTTTGAGGCATAGCAACTACTACAACCACCTCTCCAAAAATAAACCTTGGATCGTCAAACAAATAGAAGCAAACGGCAAACGGAATATTAAGTAGTACCAACCAACATTATCTAGAAATAGATTCAGCAAAATGAACAGTATTCTTCCTACCACATCATCAAATCGCCATACTGAACCAGGTGTGAAGTACCAAGGCGTCACAGCACAATATTGGGTGACGGTCGTCGGTAGTCAACTACAATCATCGAACTGCCATACCGTCCCAGGTGTGACAGCAAAGGAGTACCAAGACATCACTGTTTATGCAGTAAACCACGGTCATCATCATCGGTTAAAAGTACCACTCCATGATGACAATGTCAACAAGTAAGACCTGGCATCACATGCTAGAGTACTTCTCTCATGATTTGTGACACCCATACAAATGAGTCAGCGCCTTCCAGTATTTCGGTGGGGATCATCGAACACAGCAACTGACGCAGCAAAAAAGGAAAAAACTCATAAAACACAAATGTAGAGTTAATAAAATGATATATTTATAAAAGTACCTTTTTCCTTTCTTGTAAAAGTAATTATTTTTATTATGTATGTAAAGTCCACAATTTATAGATATCTTAAACCTTTTGTAAAGAAACTTAATATAGTTATATAATCTCACAAACTCATGGAAAGTCTATTTATTTCTTTTATATGTAAAATTAGAATAGGATTCATACAGGAATTTTCTTCTTTAAGTAACATTCAAAAACACCTTTTTGGGGTAATAATATCAATACCGAGAATAGAATTAAGAGGAAACACTCATTCATTCTTACAAAAAAAGAAAAAGAAAATGACACATAAAGAAAAAGACAATGCCTAAATAAATATAACAAAGTAACACAACAGAGCTTTTCCTAACATTTACGCGATGCTTAACTAAAGAAAAGATATAACCACACTAAAACATGATACACTGTACATTAACGAGTTTAGAAAAATTAATATTGTAAAAACAATTTTTGGAAATGAAAAAGGAAAACAGTGACACGTATTGGCAAAGACAAAGAATAACAACCTTTGTAAAGTCTATATTTGCCTAACAACAAAACATAAATTGTAGAATTAAAAAATAGAAACAATAGCTATAAATAAATCATTACAAAGAAATTGTTAAGAATGGCTGAGAAAAGTTTATTGGAAAATCTAAAAGAACAATTTTTGCCTGCCTTTGTCAATGTTTTCCTCGGCATTGACAAACCCCAGACAAAAATTTTGTCAGAAGGGGGGAGGTATGTAAGATGTCGTAGTCTCCTGACCTTCACTGCTTACATATTCCGCCCTCACAATCATATTCCTCACATCAAGACGCTTCATTCGAACCCGAACCCGATAAGATAATGTCAATGTTGTGTGAATTCATGTAAACGATACGCAAATAACAAGTGCACACCGGGGTTGAAATACTCGAGTCTGGCGTACACACATACATTTCAGACATGAAATTCACAGGAGCCTTTAGTTCGAGAGAGGCAGACCACACACCGGGAGGCCGGTCCCTTCAGAGGACGAGTCAACCTCGGCCGCCCGTGGAGCAGACAGCCTGTGCCCGAGTGAAAGGGGGAACGACCCCGTGTTTGGCTTAAAAGCAAATTCCACTACATTGTGTGGGAGCGTCCGACCTACGCATTCTTTACACATAGCACGCAGTTTCAGAGAGTTTCACAGGGAGAGAGCGAACGCCAAACGCCGATACTGCAGATTTCCGGATTTTGGCTTAAACGAAACGTCATTCTCCCGTTTTAGAAGAGCAATGCTGATCGGCAGACGATATTTCTGACGCCTTGAGCTGAAGGAGTAATGGAAGAGACCGAATTATATACCCCTTCACGTCTGGCGTGGAGGGCCGCCGTTCTGTTGTCGCTCTTGGAGCGAGGAACAAGTCTCTCCTCAGCACTTCACTGGGAGAGCACCTCTGTCGAGAGCGAATCGAAGTGTGACTCTATATTGAGTCCTTGCAATTAAGCATTATTCACTGTGTTGGCTGACACACTTAGTGTGCGGTGTGAATGGACAGAGTTATAGTTAAACACCTGTGAGCGAATTTTTGGGTGGCATCGCAGTCGACTGGTTATCTGACCGGTGTACCACGCCAATAGTTCGACTAGGGGCGAATAGGAATCCTTGACTTTCTTAAGGCATAGGGAGAGTTTTATTGGCGACGGTCGATCCAGATAGAACGAGAGTTATCTTATTTGTCAGCAGCGAGCGGTGCAGACAGCAGTCATCGCAGCTTATGGTATTGTGCGCTTCAGCTAGTGTGAGCCCCATATTTCCTCCACAACAGTACACTTCACTGCCTTTCACAAGCAACAGCCTCGACCGTACCTAGCAACATTCTAATTATTCAAGTTGAGTAGGCGCGCCTCTCGGCCATTCTGCCAAGTCAATAACAATCTTAAACTTTGTGTAGAAATTTCATTAGCGAATCCTATCCTTGAGAGGTAACGTCACATTCCAAAAAGAACCAGGATACAACATGTTCCATTCATAACTAAAAGTGCCGTTGTGATTTCTCAGAATTTTTGCAAAATAAATAATTCATTTCGTTAGTTTCATGTTTTTCTTACACTAACCAGCACTACTCCAGTACCCAAGTATCCCACTAGTTACGTAAGAAATTTTATGAATTTTTGTGACATTTCCTTACAGCGGACGACTCCAGAAGATATTTATTGCTGAAAGTTTTTCAGGCATTTCTCTTTAGAACGTTAGAAGCGTCTGTCTGACTTCTGTAGTAGTGTGGGGGTGGAAATTGCATCTTGCAGGAGCCACAGGATAAAGGGTATATCTCAGATTAATCCGTTGCGGAGAATAACAGAATAACAGATCAACCCCACGCTTACAACTATTCTTTCTTAAGTTTCTCCATGAACCTGTCATTCGTTACTAATGTTCGAAAAGCGTAACGAGTTGTTACGATTTACTCTATGATTTAAATCTTTCGTAATTTCCTTTTAGCAGCTGATTTTGATAATCTTTGAATTAATAATGCTGAGCAGTCTTTTGTTCATTCTATAAATGTTGCCAAAAATTCCTTACTCACGATGTTTGTGAACTTACTCCTTTTGCTTTACAACCAAATTTGGTTTTCGTATATGGGATCATACACTTTTCTATGAGATTTTGGATCCTGTTTTTCAGTTTCTGGAACTTCAGAGTTCCTTCCAAAAGCTGTCGTCTCTGATGTATTCAGTGCTTCCAGTAAATGAGCCATCTCGTAACGTCGAAATTTTCCATTGTGCAATAATATTTTTCTTTTTATATCGGTTCCATATGGTTTTGGAGCCCTCATAAAGTTTGATTTTATTTTTTAAGTTTGCTCTGTTATTCAACCTTGATGTCAGTATTATTTCTACGAGTTATCTGGAGGGGAATACTTCTCCAATCGTCCCATATTCCATCTTTAGTGGAACTTTGCTGCTCCTTTGATGCAGATTTTCCAAGCAACTGGATGCGTACCCATACCACAATCTCTTGTAATTTTTCTGTGATGTTTTTTTCTCTTCTTTACACTTTGTAATAACTGATAACTCATGATATAGGTTAAGTATTTAATTTCTTTATCGAGAATTTCCTGTGTTTATACTGTTAATATTTTTCAATTTTCTTTTGTAATTTCGTCAGAAACTAGGTTATACAACATGAGGGAACTACGGTCTCTTTGTTAGTCTGACGCCCGGAAGGCGGCGAGTGGGTCTGAAAAGGTGAAAATCTCTCGGTAATGCTGTGTGAATTATAGATGTTTATTATAGGCAAAATCAAGTTAATGAATGGTTACATAACTTTGCAATGATGAGCAAAGCCTTAGACCTGTCGTAAGTAGTACTTAGTCTCAATAACAAGCAAACACCCTCTGTGGTTGAAGCGATGTTTGCAGGCCGTCTGCTCTTGATGAAATAGTGAGAATCTGGAGCGGAGCTCGTAGACCTCCGCAGCGCCGGCTAGAGGGCGCAGTCGTCGGTCTGTCGTAGTGCCAACTTGCACCTACGCCGTGGCATCGTAGCTATCGATACCACAATGTCCATGTGATGATGGTCTCAGTCGTTATAAATATGGCCAATGGTGTCCGACACCGTCTGAAGATATGCTGCCCAGTCACATTAATTTGTCCAACTGTCAAATGTTTGCAGCGCGCACGTGCATAAAGAGAGTGAATGAGCTTCTGGAAGGTACCGACAGCGAAGAGGTGCCGTGCCGGCTCCAGTGCCGTGATTATATGCGCCAGATTTCACAGCCGACAATCCATGGTGAGAACAGCCAGATCGAGGTGGTCCCTCAAACTCAATATCGGGTTTAAATTGGGGCCTGTGGTGGTCAGGTGAGTACGGTAAACACGTCCTGGTGTTCTTCGAATCACGCACATACACAGCGAGCTGTGTGATACGTTACATCGTCCTGCAGATAGATGCCATCATGCTGGAGAAAAACAAACTGCATGGAGGGGTTGAGCGTGGTCCCCAAGGATTGATCCACTGTACTTTCTCAGAATGACGAGGCCACCCCTGTCCCAAGAAAATATTTCCCGGACCATGACGCTCGCTCCTCCGACCTGACGCTTTCCGATGATTCCTGTAGTCTCTTTGATTTCAGATATTTCGCGACATACGTGATTCATCTGAAAAGGCCACCTGTCGTCATTCAGTGGACATCCAGTTGCGGTAGTGGCGTGCAAATTACAGCCTTCGTAGCCGATGAACAGCAGTCAACATTTGTGTATGAACCAGGCGCCTGCTGCTGAAGCCCACACGTAGCAATGTTCGGCGAACAGTCGTTGAGGAGACACTATTGTTAGCCCCTTGGCTCATCCGGTCGGTTAGTTGTTTAGAAGTCGTACACAATTCGACAGCTGCCGTTCATCGCTGTCGTCTATGGCCTATGGTACACCACAGCTGCCTCGACGCCGATTTCGCTTAGCAGCGAACAGTTTACAGACTTAGCCGTTTCGAAGATGCTTCCACTCTTGACCCGAAAGCCAATGACGATGGCCTTTTGCGCGTCAGATACGTCACTCCATTTCTGCGTTACGACAGCGACTGCATTGTAGTCGGCGTCCTCTGACACTCTTTACATACAAATAAGTAGAACTGTAGGCGCTAAAAAATGTCAAGTGGAGAAATCGGAACATTTCCGACATATTCCTCCTGTCTTGAGTTCAGTAGAGGGGCGAGAGCAGTGGAGGCAGCCAGAAACATTTGGCATTGGACAGAGAACACACACAAAAAAATGGCATTCTCGTTTTGAGCAGGATCGTTTTGATATTAGTGGCCATGCAAGTTCAGGAATACCTTCGAGATTTGATGAATATCATTTAAAAGCGTCAGTCCACAATGATCCCGCTCAGTGTACTCGAGAACTGGCAAATGTGGTGAAGAGTCAATATTTCACTACCTTGCGACGTTTACTTGCAGTGTGGAAGGTTCAAAAATAGTGTGTGTAGGTACCTCATGCTCTAAGCCAAAATCACAAAAACCAGTGGGTCGTCAATATGTGAATGTCTGATTGCTCGTCATGAATTGTCACGTGAACGACACCGACCATTCATATCCTGCATCGTTACTGGTGACGAGGAATGGTGCCTTTATGCAAACCTGAGGAAAAGCAAGAATTTGTTGAACTCAAACAAAGCAGCAGCTCCCCGTACAAAGAACTTCGAACATCTGCAAAAGATAAATGTTATGCATCTGGTGAAATAGCGACGGTGTGTACCAAGAATTGCTTCACAGAGGACCCAGCGGTTCTAGGCGCTTCAGTCTGGAACCGAGCAACCGCTACGGTCGCATGTTCGAATCCTGCCTCGGGCATGGATGTGTGTGATGTCCTTAGGTTAACTAGGTTTCAGTAGTTCTAAGTTCTAGGGGACTGATGACCTCAGATTGACCTCAGATGTTAAGTCTCATAGTGCTAAGAGCCATTTTAACCATTTGAGCTTCACAGAGGTATAACAGGAAGACTGTGTGAAGTGATGATAGTCCACGATAACGCCTCTCCCCCCCCCTCCCCCCCCCCCATTCTACTAAATTGACGAAAGACACTATACAGAACATGTATCAGGAAGGTATCTTGCACCCTCAGATTTTCACCTTTCCAGTTCTCTATCAAACAGCCTTCAGGAATTTCCTTTCTGGTTCAAAATACACTCCGAACATGACTCGTCGAATTCTTCACCTGAAAACCAAGTGATTTCTACAGTAACGAGATCAGGAAGTTGCCCCAACGTTGGAAGACTGGTAAATAGTAAAAGAGAGTATCTTATTGACGACTAAAGTTTCTGTTCCTTGTATGTTTTATGTTTATTATACTTATGGAAAATCGCTAGTAACTTATGCATCACCCTAACATTTTTGTGTTTTTTACCTCGTGGATTCGACACACCACAGCCTCTTTCACTGACGACAACTTCAATTGGAGAGAAAGGGCTCGACTGCTTGTCCCCGAGTTCCAGTCGTACGGTACATACGAAGATTCGCGGACTGAGTGCAGCCACACACGTGGAGTGAGTAACATGTGGCGACCGTTCGGAGGGTTGAGCTATTTATTTCAGACGAAATGAACGGAGCGCTCACGCCCGCGCCGCCACCCTTACGTAACCACGGCGGCCGCTGCTTGCGTAATGGCAAACGGCTTCGCGACGACTGCGGGAGGCAGTCTAGTCCGTGGGGCGTCTCGCGTGGTGCAAGGTCTGCTAGCCCTTCCACAGAGGAACACATTCTGCAAAAACAGCTTCCACCGTCCTCCGCTGTCAAGAACCTTGCCGAGGGACGGAAACGCTAAACGATTAACGACTCGTATGGAGATATACAGACACCACCACACAACTTGACTGGTATGTTATCCCGAGTGAGGACGCACAATAGGGTCCGAACCTCTTGCAGGAATACAGCAAACGCTGCGAGCAAATGAGACAAACGGATAGGGACGCTACTTAGAACCGAGCAATAAATTGAAAATTTGGGTCAGACGCAAAGCGTGCTCGGGTAGCCGAAGTGGTTAAATCGACCGTTCGTGTCAGGCTGGAAATCCGGAATCGAGTCCCGGACCGGCACAAATGTTCAACTTTGGCCACTGATTTATATCAATGCCCAGTTGCGGCCGATGGCGCTATCTCCCACGAAGTATCGTTCTGTAGCTGACCCGAATATGGTGCCCAGGAATATTCTGTTGAACTGATGGCTCCAGAAACACAAATGGCATAACTTTGAGTAATATTTGATGGTAAAATCGCTATAGGGTAACGGAGTCGTTTTCCCCTTGAAAACATCATTCAAAAACCCCAACCAAGAGCAAAAGATTACTTTTCATGTGTATAAATGTAAGACAGTAACTATAATAACGAGAAACAATTCGATAGTATCCGATTACAAGATTAGTTATGAAATCTTAAAAATATGACATTGCATAAGTATTTAGGAGTAATACCAAGAAGCAGTAGGGAAGGTGAAGAGATGATTCAGATTTCTTCGAAGAGTTCTTTGAAAGTGAAATGCATCTGTAAAGAAAACAGTGTATAACACGCTAGTGTGACCACTTCTAGATTATTGTTCCAATATTTGAAGTCCCTATTAGATTGTCATGACAGTGTACATCGAATGAATTCAGGTGAAGGATATAGAACCGTAAAAGGTTACTATAGCCCTTATGAATGCCTGACACAAATTATGAGTCAGCTTTGTACAGAACTTGATGGGAGTAAATACATTGCCTAACAAAAATGTTATTCACCACGAAGGGGCTGAGACAATCACCTGAAACTACACGGTTTGAGAGATTATGTGACATTATTTCAGTAATTACAATATTAAGTAAAATTCACAAAGAATTTCGGTGTAGGAGCGCATTTGACACTATGACGTTTCATCTCCTCGGACTTGGAAGCAAGCACTGAGTCGATCGGGAGAGGTCTGATAAAACCATTGTATCCTCTCTTGAGCCAAGATGGCCCGTAACTGTTGCAAATGGTTCGTGATATCCTGGACGGAGTCAACATTCAAGCTGATTCCAACCATGTTCTATCGAAGAAAGATCTGGGGCTCTTCCTGGCACTGAAGAACCTCAACATGTTGTAGAGAGTTCACGGTCACTTGTGCCATGTGTTGATGAGCAATGTCCTTTTGAAAAATAGCACCACGGTAGTGTCACATGAGTCCTAGCACATGAGCACATACGATGTCCGTGACGTTCCGTTGTGACGTCAGAGTTCCCTGGATCACTACCAGCCGCGATCTGGATCCATACTCGATGGCTTCCCTCACCATGATGCCAGGGTAACACTGTCGTGCCTCTCTAAAACACTGTAAAAATGGGTTTTTTGCCAGTATGCCGATATACTCACCAACCATGGTCATTCGGATATAGTGCAGAACCATGATTCATTGCTGGTCTCAATGCGACGTCATTCATCAACAGTTCATGTCTCGTGGTTAGCCTACAGCACCACTCCAAGCGCTGGCGTTTGTGCTGAGGTCTTAATAGCACATGGGATGGCAACTCACAGGTTTTGTATGTCCATTCTTATGATTGGAGATCTGGAGGATTTCAGTCGTTCACTTATATAAGAAAATGAAACATCTACAGCCGCCCTTGTGATGTCGTTTATTGTATGGCTGCTACCAGTTTCGGTGCTTCAGCGCACCATCTTCAAGCCTTAGCTGATGCTCAGGGGGAAAACACTATCCGTATCCACGATAGATCAGTGGCCGACATCTATCATCACAGACTTCCTGTAACCGCGTTGTTGTCTCTCCACACATCGACTTTCAGCCGACTGAATAAACGTTCAAAATAGAACGTCCAAAAATATGTGTCAGAGAACTCCCTAGTCCTGCTGCTGCTACTATACGACCTACAATGCGGGATGACAAAGAATATTACAGGGAGTCCGTTGCCTGTTCTCAGATGGCAATTGCAGATGTAAAGAAGTTAGGAAGGGTTTGGTGCACAATACAGCGATCCTCCTTGTGGTGGACAAAAGTTGACCCATGTAGTCCAACATCGCGCCATTGTCACACCTGAATGCCCCACAAATTTGCGTATTTGCACAATTCGACCACCCGTACAAATAGCGAACTAAACTGAGACCCCCTTCGTTTTCAGGTGCCAATAATACTGTTTCGAACGTGTAAGTGACACCTCGATGCCTTTCACACACCTTACATACCATACTAGACCTAATAACCACGCTAAACACGGACAACACTAATGAAATCTGACGGCCGTGTAACGTAGCAAGTTATTACGAGATGACGTTCTTTGCACTAAAGCACGCAGCCATTTGATACTGTGGCTGCCTGATGGCTATGTTCTTTTTTTTTTCTTTTGTTTTCGCTTTGCTCATAGCTTCATAGCGCTGCCTGCCGTTAGAACTGCATAGAGTAACATTCAGTCGGTACGAAAATTCACACTCTCCGTGTGGCCGAGCGAGCGGTTCTAGGAGCTTCAGTCTGGAACAGCGCGACCGCTACGGTCGCAGGTTCGAATCCTGCCTCGAGCTTGGATGCGTGCTATGTTCTAAATTCTAGGGGACTGATGACCTCAGATGTTAAGTCCCATAGTGCTCAGAGCCATTTGAACCAGTCCATATTAGTTATTATTCGATTTCGTTCAAATTTGGTACACAGTCTTGTGTTATTAATGGAATGATGTTGTCAAAATTTCAGATTTTTTATTTATTATAGTTCCGGAGATAATTGAAATTACCTAAAAGTCCTAAAAACAACGCTTCTGGTTTAAAACCCAGATAGGAACAATAACAAATTGACTTTCATATCATTTGAACCCATTACAAAGTTATCATTGCATAAAATCAGTTAATTAGAATTTTCTTTTCAAAACTTTAGTTACTTTATATTATGTAATACAAAAATCGCTCAAAATTATTATTTGTTTATAATTTAGTTGTGTGAGTGCATGAGAATGATTGAGAGAGTGTATGTGGGACATATATTAAAACTTACTATGTCATTTCATATAAAACCTTGTACAAACGAACCGTGGGAAAGTTATGGTGCAACCACGATTCAGAAGACGTATGTCGGTGTGTGCTTGCTTTTGTATAAAAGTAGCCAGAATGAACGTTAGAGACGGAATAAGTTTATTTATCAATTTGGAGAATATTTTGCACTTCGCTTATTTTGATTAAACAATATACTAGAAGTTGAAGTTTTAATAACGATCTGGAAGCAGCGTTCTGATTGGTCATTCAGATCAACAGCCAATCATAATCAAGCTGCTCCCACGCAAATATAGTGGAGTGGGCAGTGAGTAGAATAGTCCGAGGTAGTCGCTTGCTAACCGGCCTACGGATAACACCATGTTAGATAACTCCTTAAAAATAGTCTGCAAGATGAAGAACTAGTGAGTTCATTTCGGTTAGAACGTGTCGTGACTGAATTAAATAGTTTGAGAATTATGAGTGTGTGAACTTTCTGGTCGAAGTAACAATTCCGGATGGCATATTTCGTGCGCTGTACATAATACTTTGGCGAGCACTTCTTACTAAGAAGACCACTGAAACGATGTTTAACTCGCGAATAGTTGTGGGTCTGTGACTGTTAGAACGTGAAAATTAGTCGGGTCGGACTTGCAAAAATTCTGGCTGCTTTTCGAGTGAAACTATGTGGTACAGACAGTGAACTTTGAATGATAGAGCATATTAAATACGGACTTGATAGCCATTTCATGTGTTTCCATATGAATAAAAAGCAGATTCAATCTAATTTTACATGCTCTCTACAAGTACACTGTATCCTCCGGACGCCCGATTTTTTGAATATGAACTTTCAGGAACTGACATTCAACTCGAGATGCGCGGCGTCTGTGTGGTAGGTATTAGGTAGTGGTTTCATCAACTCTGCTTTACACTGCCTAGCACGTATCTGCTACTACAGAGTGAAGGGACGTCGGAAGGAAGGAATGTCGAGGTAGATGGACTTTCGATAATTCAGAGAGAGAACGAAGACGGCCGACCCCTCCCCGCCGCAATTGGTGCATTTATCATCTGAAGTGTGGGAAATGTGAAGTTCAGCTGAATGCGAACTTTAAAAGTAGCAGTATAGCTAACCCGATGAAACTAAGACCCACACGTGCATAAATAAACTTTGGTCAGAAAGGACAGCAACAGCAAAGTGGAAGATTTGGCGGCTAGAAAAACCAGTGGAAAAGGCGGCTGGCAACGTCAGCAACAGCCGAACGTCGCGCGACAACGGGCAACAGCGGCCGGGAGTCTGCGGCAGTTGGCAGCAGTGGACGCAGTGTGGACGCAGAAGCTTCACCTGCGGTGGGGGGGGGGGGGGGGGGGGGGGCAGAGCTGACGACGATCGAGAAAAGCTGGGATGCATTCTACTTCGTTTGGTTGGAGTGTGTGCAAAGAAACTTGTGAACATGGCGGAAATTAAAACCATGCTATAGTAGACGAGAATGTGGTGTTAAATTTCGGTAAAGTAATATATGCAGATGATGCATTGGCTGGTGAATTTAGTTTTTATACATCACAAGCAAATGATAGTGGCTTGCCAGATTCAATGTACGCTAATTATGGGACAGACAATGAACAGAACACGGTGGAAACCGATGTCAAGTTTACACCGTTTCGTGTTCAAAGGCTAAAAAGGGAATTGAAGGTTGAAAACTCCGCACCTATTTCTATTTAGGAGGCAAAAAGTGAAGCAGCACCTGAGGTTAATGTTAAGTTTATATCTGCTACTGTTACAGAGATAAAGCAGGAACGATTCTCAATTGCTTGTGAGCAGAAAGATAGCGTTTCAAAAATGTTAGCGAATATTTATATACATATGAAGGAAACGAGTTATGATATTGACACTAAAATGAATGGGCTGCATTCTGAAGTTAATCAAGGATTTACTAACAAATCTGTAGAAATGGAATCCAGAATGGAAAACAAGAGATTCATGGAAAACGATATGACTCTGTTTAGTGACAGTGTAAAAAGTGAGATTAGTAAAGTAAAACAAGAATGTAATAATCTGTTGTAACAGTAAAAAATGAATTGACATCTCAGACTAAGCAAGTTGCTGATGACAGCAAACAGTTAAAGGAACAAGTAAATACAGATTTAAATAAAATCCAGGAACAAGTGAATAATGTGGGAAAACAATATGAGGACAGTAAAATTATAATGGAAAATCAAGTCGAGGAAGGAATGGATGTATGTGCGAAATTTGGTGTGCAAGTGGCTGCTAAATTTACTAACCTGGAAACTAACATAAATCAGTTTAGTATAGCTGTAGATGAACAACGGCGTAACCATGATGGTAGACTAAAAAGAGTAGAGCAAAGTGTTACTAACAGCAATGGCTGTGTAATATCTAATGGTGTGGTAGAACCCTCAGAAATTGCATATGTGACACATCGGCAGTTTTTGGGATTCGGTCCAAGTAAAAATTACACATCCTAATGAATTTTGGAGTGATTTTGAGGACTTTTGCCCAAATCATGGAACGATAACAAAAAATTGGTTTCATTATGTGAAGTTTGATGGGAGAAGCTATAGTGTGGGGAAATTGGGCAGTGGATAAGTGTGACAAGATAGAGGATTTCAAGCAGGCATTTTTCGAGACAAATTGGAGCAAACGAAAACGGATGGAAGTTTTAAACAAATTCTGGTCAGGTGAAAAATATGAGCCGAAGAAAGAGACTATTGACAGGTTTGTACAAAAATGGGTCACATTTTTGTCGTATTTGAACTCTAAAGTGGAGACAGAACAAATCATTAAGAGGATAGAGAATAAATTGCCTTTGTACTGGCATAATAAAATAATCTCAGTGCCTAAGAATGATATTGATAAATTTACTCATTATCTTGAGAGGGTATAAAATACTTTAAAAGAGGAGGAGAATGCTAGAAGAGATTATAGGCTTCCTGTTAGACAAAATGACAACAGAGCTGAGGTACACGTAAATGCAATAGGAGTGCAAAGATCTAGTAATTACAGAGGCAGATACCGAGGGCGAGGAGATCCTGTTGGAAGCAGATATAATAACAGGGACCGAAACATTGAAGATAGACAGCAACAACCCGTTGACTGGGTGAAGTAGCGAAGACCACCAGCCAAAAGGAATATCAGTGGCAATGATCGCCACTGGAGAGGGGGAAAACTAATGGCAGTCTGTAATGGTGCTTGCGTTTGCAGGCTGTGGCAGCGTAGTTTAAATCCGCTAGCAAAACCTTTTGTAAGGCAGAGGGTGGTCTCGTAGAATCAGATGTTGCAGAGCAGAGGGACACTGTTAAAAATTGTGTTTTCAAGAAAGTGTAGTAGATTTTTGAGAAAGAGAAGGTCAAAACAGCCATTCCAGGAACCATGTTAATGAGGAACAGCTATTAGAAAGTAGCGATTCAGAACAAGATGTTAGTGTGAGTGAGCACTGCAAAGCAGATAAGGCGCATACAGTGAACTGTGGAATTAGTACGATAATAGGGGAAACGGTATTAGAAGTACCTGAGAAAAAAATATAGAAGAGCAGAGGAAGTTTTACGAAGATTAGAAGGAGTAGTTTCTGATAATGACGAAGAAGGAACAGAATTGGAGCAAGCAGGGGGTTATTTTGATGATTCTGACAACACGATGGGAATGGTTGGAGAATCTGATATTACTATTAAAGAAGGATAGTTCTAACATTCTGCATGGTGTCTGTTTGTTCTATATCGTGTCTCCCTACCACTTTCGCGCAACGACGCTCTGAGCGTGTTTTTAGGGAATTGACTAGTTTGAACCTGGGACCTGTTGCTGATAAGGAGACGCCAGACCACACATGACATGTAGAGTTCAGAAGAGTTCAGTGAGACTAGTGATGATATAACCAAATACTTAATGATTTCAGCGTCAGCTCCACTGCACTCCCTGTAAAAGAATCTTAATACTAATTAAATTTAGTGGAAGGGCTTCAAGGCTTTCCTATTTTTAGTTAGCTGGTAAAATAACGTCGAAAAAGCAGTTAAGTTTACCATTGGAAATTTTATTCTACTCACAAAACATTGTTTATAAATTGCACTATTGATAAAAGGAAATGTTTTAATACAGGATGGTAAAAACCAACTGCGTTCAACAAAAATGTGAACGAATATTCCCTGAATGGGTTTCCAAGTTCTACAATGCATCGAAGGATGACCTATGCCATATCACATCTATAATCTAGGTTTAAATTAAGTTTCACAAAAGAGAAAACTATCAAAATGGTCTACAGTGATCCTCAATTATCTTTAATTACTTATCTAACTTGTCGTAAACTGCAGTGGCTGATGTGGCTTCTCAATAACTATATAACAGAAAAATCACCGCGTTTCAGATTTTTACTTCAAGTGGCAAATGTGAACACCATGAGCTGTAATTGACGATCGACACTAGTATTACGCAAAAAGGGGGTGTAACAGATGAGACTTCTGCAGTTCTGAGTGAAGCTTTATGCGCTGTTATGGTGCAACGCGTGCGTTCATTACCTTGTCGGTGTTTGTCAGGGGGCGGCGGCCAGCACAGCTCCGCTCACCACGCCGTTTAGATTAGATTAGATTTACTTTCATTCCAATTGATCCGTAGTGAGGAGGTCCTCCAGGATGTGGAACATGTCAGAAAAACAACAATACATGACAAATATTTAAACTAAAACAAATAAGCTAATGTACCATTCCACAGGTCCCAAGTGGAATGATCGTCATTTTTTAATGAACACTAAGAGTCATTTTACAAATACTATTGCACTGAATTTAAAATAAAAAAATTTTATATTTATTTATAAGGTAAGAAACATGTAATACAACTACTGTAATACTTATTTACAATGAACACATTACTGCACTGAAATGGTGCAGAAGTTAGATTATACTTACACACACACACACACACACACACACACACACACACACACACAAATTTTCAGTGAACACATTACTGCACTGAAATTGTGCAGAAGTTATGTTGTACTTATATACAAATCAGTTGGTTTTCCTCAGAAATTCATCAATGGAGTAGAAGGAGTTGGCCACCAATAAATCCTTTAGGCTTCTCTTAAACTGAATTTCATTGGTTGTTAAGCTTTTTATGGCTGCTGGCAAGTTATTGAAAATGTGTGTTCCTGAATAATGCACACCTTTTTGTACAAGACTAAGTGACTTTAAATCCTTGTGAAGATTATTCTTATTTCTAGTATTGATTCCATGAATTGAGCTGTTGGTTTGAAAAAGTGATATATTTTTAATGACAAATTTCATTAAGGAATAAATATATTGGGAAGCTGTAGTTAGTATCCCTAGTTCCCTAAACAGGCTTCTGCAGGATGTTCTTGAGTTCACACCACATATAATTCTTACTGCACGTTTTTGTGCCCGGAAAACTTTAGCTTGGCTTGATGAATTACCCCAGAAAATAATCCCATATGACATTATGGAATGAAAGTAAGCCGTCTCGGAAGCAACTCTCCTAACTTCTCCTTACTACATTTTACCAAAGTTGGTTGAAAAAAGCTATCTGGCTTTGTTTTCATCTGACCAATTAGGGCCTCAATGTTAACCTTAAGCTCCGCCTACAAAAATTCTGTCTATCCAATGAGAAACGTTATACTTTTCATGGTGGGGCACTGTTTTTAAAGTTTGCAACGTAACAGAGATGCGAAAAAGTCTCACACTAAAACTTGCAGCTGGTGTGGTCCTTTTAATGTTAACGTAAGATTTATACTGTTCTTCTGGAGGGCTCTAGCTTTTAACATGGGCTGGGGGGTGGTCCTGACGTAACAGAGACGCGTAAAAGTCTCACGCTAAGGCTCTAGCTTTTAACATGGGCTGGGGGGTGGTCCTAACGGTTAGCTGGCAAAGAGGGTGTCCGTCCCTTATCGTAGGGCCTTCTAACTTAACACGGTTCTGCTCTCGGCTTCTGTTCTCGTTTCTCCCCTCGGAACTGCGTCTGTCTTACGGTGGGAAGGTATGACATGCATTTAGGCATTCTTGTGTTAGTCTGTGGTATTCCATTTGCTCACTTGTTACTCGTATTACTTTGGTTAATTTAATGTCACGATTTATTCGGAGCTATGTGACAAAAACAAAGAATAAAACAATTGTCTTGTTGGATGTTTTCCCTTTTTTTTACATTTGTGCCATTTCTTAGGATAATATCTCAATACTTGTGTATGTATATTTATTTGTCAAAGCAATTCTTGGAAATAATTCTTATTTGTTAGTGTAAAAATGTCGAAATAAGCGTCTAGAAAGAAAAACATTTTACTTGTACATGATATTTAGAAAATGTGGTAGGAATAGATTTTACTTAATTACTACATTTATAAAACAAATATATTTCTAAGAAAATCGATGTGAAAGACTCCTCACTTTCGATAGCAAACTTCTTAAAAAACAAACTTCACACTTAAATAAAGAAAGAAAGCAATTAAAAATTAATAATAGCATAAAAATAATCATCTCTTGTCATTTTTGAGAATAATGTGGAAGAATATAAAAGTATAAATTAGTAATACAAACTAGCATAGAACCAGAATAACGTGGCTGAACAGTAGGCAACAAAATTTAGATAAAGGAATAATTTTTGACTGACTTAGACAACGATTCAATCATTGCCTAAATTCAGTGCAAAAATTAAGTTCGAAGGGTGGTGATATGTGAGGTGTAAGGCAAATCCAACACCTTCCATGAAAACCATGACATGATAAGCAAATCCAGTAGTATGTCACATGGCTCCGAATAAATCGTGACATTCAATTAACCAAAGTAATACGAGTAACGAGTGTGCAAATGGAATACCACAGACTAACACAAGAATGCCTAAATGCATGTCATACCTTCCCACCGTGAGACAGACGCAGTTCCGAGGGGAGAAACGAGAATGAAAACACAGCCAGATAGTTTTCTTAAACCAACTTCGGTAAGTGTTAGTAAGGAGAAGTTAGGAGAGAGTTGCTTCCGAGACTGCGAGGTGAGCGGAGCTGTGCTGGCCGCCACCCCTTCACGAACACCGACAAGGTAATGAACGCATGTGATGCCGCATAACAGCGCATAAAGCTTCACTCAGAACTGCAGAAGTCTCATCTGTTACACCCCCTTTTTGCGTAATACTAGTGCCGATCTTCAATTAAAGCACATGGTGTTCACATTTGCCACTTGAAGTAAAAATCTGAAACGCGGTGATTTTTCTGTTATATAGTTATTGAGAAGCCACATCAACACTGCAGTTTACGACAAGTTAGATAAGTAATTAAAGATAATTGAGGATCACTGTAGACAATTTTGATAGTTTTCTCTTTTGTGGAACTTAATTTAAACCTAGATTATAGATGATATGGCATAGGTCATCCTTCGATCCATTGTAGAACTTGGAAACCCATTCAGGGAATATTCGTTCACATTTTTGTTGAACGCAGTTGGTTTTTACCATCCTGTATTAAAACATTTCCTTTTATCAATAGTGCAATTTATAAACAATGTTTTGTGAGTAGAATAAAATTTCCAATGGTAAACTTAACTGCTTTTTCGACGTTATTTTACCAGCTAACTAAAAATAGGAAAGCCTTGAAGCCCTTCCACTAAATTTAATTAGTATTAAGATTCTTTTACAGGGAGTGCAGTGGAGCTGACGCTGAAATCATTAAGTATTTGGTTATATCATCACTAGTCTCACTGAAATCTTCTGAACTCTACATGTCATGTGTGGTCTGGCGTCTCCGTACCAGCAACAGGTCCCAGGTTCAAACTAGTCAATTCCCTAAAAAACATGCTCAGAGCGTCGTTGCGCGGAAGTGGTAGGGAGACACGATATAGAGCAAACAGACACCACGCAGAATGTTAGAGAAGACATACCACTGGATTTGCTTATCATCTCAGGGTTTTCATGGAAGGTGTTGGATTTGCCTGAAACCTTACATAGTATTGGGAGAAATGTTTTGATTTGTCATTAGTGGAGAGACTAAATGAAGCTGCCGCAGTAAAAGAGGAAGAAGACCCAGTGAATGTATGCGTAATTTCCACAGAAGGTGTAGGATTCAATAGACGTGATATAGTGCAAGATTTGTTCGATGAACCTGATTCTGAAATCATAGAAAAAACTGCAGGACAACCTATAACAGAAGTTACAATTTTCAATGAGATAGTTCCTTGTTTATTGGATAGTGGTTCCAATGTATGTGCAGTGTCACAAGGTTTGATAGTAGGGATGTGGTTGATAGTAAGGATTTGGTTATAAAGCCAGTGAATGACATAAATATTATTGTAGCCACAGGGAAAGGTAAGAAAGTAATTAAACATGAAGTTATGATACCTGTCAGGATCAGTGAGGTAGAACTGGATCAAAATTTTTCGATAATAAATGGATCAAGCGTGGAAATGCTGGTAGGCGCAGATTTCTTACAAAATTACCAAAGAAAAGTGGATTTTGGATGTAATGAAGCTGTCATTGTGGTACTGGGACCAACAGTAGCTATTCCTTTTATTGGAAAAAGGCAATATGAATCCGACAATCAAAGTGACTTGACTATATGTTACTGCAGAAAGAAAGAGGATATTGTGGGATGTGATGAGTATGGCGAAAATATGGAAGTAGATCCTTCTGAGGTAGACGGGTTGATAAATATCATTGATTTGAAGAAGTACATACAGAAGGATGATGGAGACAGTAGTAACTATCTGGCCTCAGGGGAGGCGCATTCTTAGCGTCTTCAGGTGTTTGACGAACACCAGGCATTCTGAGTTGTTGGCAATATTATTTCCTTCTCATTCATATTGTCAACCTAACTCTTCATCATTCAGAACTTTTTTGTTATTTTCTTTCGTTCTTCCCTGTCGTAGTAAATAAGGTATATAAAAAAGTACATATAGAGTAAAAGCCATCTGAAAATAAGAGAACTGGTAAAAGAAATTTCTGGAGGTATATGATTACTAAAGACTAACACAAATGAATGTGGAATGAAGGTAATGAAAAAAGGGATACTGCAAGGAATAATGTAATGTGACTATGTAATAAGTGATTTCTAAGCAATTCTTAGAACATGTAGAAATGTTGTTGGAAGATGTTTGTGGTAAAAGCATAAGGAATGTGCCTAGTAGAACTAAGTAAACAGATTATGTATCTGATGTGTTTTTGAGAGCCACATAAGTTGGCATAAATATTTTCATCATTTCCAGTAATTTTGCATTCTATGTGCATAAAGCTTATTTTATGTAAAGTCACGAGATTTTAATAGTAGCTGTAAAGTAAATACTTTTTCTGAAAAAGTTAAAAAGAAAATGTTTGTAAATTTTAGGCTTACTTACATAGGAATAAGTATTGCTTTCAGCAGGAACTTGCTTAGGAATTGTCTCATTATAAAATATTTATAATGATTTTTTGAAAAAACGTAAAGTAATAGTGGCGATTTGGTTACTGTAATTATTTCTGAATAATGGATAATTCATTCTTTACTGAAAGTAATTAGTATAATAGAGGATTATTTGACAAAAGATGATGAATTTCAATGAATATTGAGTTTTCTTGAACAAAAAATTTTTTGAAAATAAGCAGTAATTTTCGAGTACGCTAAAATTCTCGAAGGTTCCTCACAAAGTTTTCCTTTAAATTTGAAAAAAAGAATACGAACTATGATACGTGTATAGGTGTAAAGTTAGGGTGCAGAAATTAAAAATGGTGGCTTAGATGTACTGTATTTTGCGAGTACAAAATTCTGAAAAACATTATACGATACTATAAGAAACCAGGTCTAGGACTGAGGATTGCAGTGTGAAAAAGAAAATTGTTATACCCCAGTGCTGCGACAGAAAGTCAGTGTTTATATATATATATATATATATATATATATATATATATATATATATATATATATATATATATAGGACGCTCCCCAAAGCCAATAAAATAATATATTACGTTTTATGAACGCTAACATAGCGACTGTAAAGTGTTTAATTCATTTCAAAACGATATAGAAATTTCATTATTTTCATCATGGCAGCAGTACCAGCAACCGCTACGAAATTGTTTCGAATGAAAAACAGACCACAGTTGCACTAATTATGTTTATACTACATCTTAAACATAATTAGTGCAACTTGGACTGTTTTTCATTTAAAACAATGTATAGAAATTTGTAAAGAAATTCTTCAAAGAAACATTTAATTTCGAGGAAAACTTCAGTATTTACAAAGTAAATGGTTTGATAAACAATTTTTTGGGAAAATGTTAAAAATGCGGAATTTTGTACGAAAGATACTATTTCTGAAGAAAAAAAAAGGAAATTTTGTATATCAATTTTGTTATTCGCTATCAAGTCAAAGCCTTTGAAATCTGATGTAACATTGTAAAAAACTGTAATGTAATTTTGATATTTCTTTCATTTGAAAAAAAAAATTGTAAGTAGGAACAATTTTCATTAGAAATCCCATAGTTAAATTTGTCGGTTCAATTAAAGAATTCAGTAATAACATCGCCGTTATATGAACCTTAAATGCACTTAAATGCCGTTCTGTTTGTCGCAGAGAACGGCAACTATAAACACGTTTACATGTCCGCCAATCGTGTACATTTGTACAAAATTACATAGACAATCGATCACGCTTCACTTCTTTTGTCAGGCAGGGTACGTAATAGAGATGGTCTAGGATCTTAAATGGGATTCATTGGAAGAAAGATGACGATTTTCTCTAGAGCCCCAGTGGGTGAGGTTAGAGAATCTGTATTTGATCAAGATTGTGTGACAATTGTGTTTCTGGCATCGCGCATCCCGCGTGGGGTCCATGAAAACCAGAGAGATTTGGGCGCGTACATAGGCGTATTATGGTATTCCCTCACCCAATAGGGGAATGGAATACGACAGAATCTCGGCAATATTGGTACTAGCTACCCTCAGCGATTTCTGTGCTGTGGTTGACGTACTATACAATGAAGCGCCAAAGAAACTGGTATAGGCATGCGTATTCAAATACAGAGATATGTAAACAGGCAGAATACGACGCTACGTTCGGCAATGCCTATACAAGACAACAATTGTCTGGCGTAGATGTTAGATCAATTACTGCTGCTACATTGGCAAATTATCAAGATTTAAGTGAAATAGAACGTGGTGTTAAAGTCTCCCCACGAGCTATGGGACACAGCATCTCCGAGGTAGCGATGAAGTAGGGATTTTCCCGTACGACCATTTCATGAGTGTACGTGACGTCAGGAATCCGGTAAAACATGAAATCTCCGACATCGCTGAGGCCGGAAAAAAGATCCTGCGAGAACGGGACCAGTGACGACTGCAGAGAATCGTCCAACGTGACAGAAGTACAACCCTTCCGCAAACTGCTGCGGATTTCAGTGCTGGGCCATCAACAAGTGTCAGCGTGCGAACCATTCAAGGAAACATCATCGATACGGGCTTTGGGAGCCGAAGACCCACTCGTGTACCCTTTATGACTGCAAGACACAAAGTTTTACACCTCGCCTGGGCCCGTAAACACCGACATTGAACTTTTGATGACTGGAAACATGTTGCTTGGTCGGACGAGTCACGTTTCACATTTTATCGAGCGCATGGACGTTTAAGGGTACGGAGACAACAATCCATGGACTCTGCATGTCAGCAGGGGACTGTTAAAGCTTGTAGAGGCTCTGTAATGGTGTGGGGCGTGTGCAGTTGAAGTGCTATGGAACCCCTGATACGTCTAGACACGACTCTGACAGGTGACACGTACGTGAGCACCCTGTCTGATGCGTTGATGTACATTGTGATTCTGACGGACTTGGGCAATTCCAGCAGGACAATGCGACACCCCACACGTGTAGAATTGCTATAGAGTGGCTCCAGAAACACTCTTCTGAGTTTAAATACTTCCGCTGTCCACCAAACTCCCCAGACATGAACATTATTGAGCGTATCTGGGATGCCTTCAACGTGCCGTTCAGAAGAGATCCCCATCCCCTTATACTCTTACGGATTTATGGAGAGCCCTGCAGAATTTATGGTGTCAGTTCCTTCCAGCACTACTTCAGACATTAGTCGAGTCCATACCACCTTGTGTTGCGACACTCTTGCGTGCTGGCGGGGCCCTACATGATATTAGACAGGTGTGTCAGTTTCTCTGACTTTTTAGTCTATGTGAAGATGTGGGTATCCAGCGATCCATAATAAAATTATAAATTATACCATTTGTTTGTAATGAGCATAGAATGATGTTATCCAGTGATTCTAGACACCGTACGAAACTCCTATGAGCAGTCTTTCCCAATAATGACTTTTCCTAACATGTCAAAAACAGAGTAAAAGTACATTTAGCAATCCCTAGAAATGGCATCTAACTATTGTTAGTTGGGACGTCTGCATATACAGGGTATTTCAGGTGTGTATACCAAGTGGTTTTATGCATAGATTGGCACAAGACCTTTAAGTCGTTAATCGTCAATTAACGAAGTTAACTTTTCGAGTAACGGTTGAACTTTCAAGTTAATTTTAAAAATGGTTAACGGACTATTTAACATCTGTTAACTTCCTTTGAGTCCGTTAATATTTAATAAGGTACCTATCATTTTTGAGAAAAATGACGCCACGTCGCCCGCGGAAATCATGTTTTGACAAGTTCGGGTTGTGTATGTGTGTGGTTACGTCGATGCGCGTGTGATTGATGGCCGCGTAAACAATCGAGTGCGAGCGAGAATAGCTAGCTGTTATATGTCTGAAAGAACAGATACCTCTGTGACCATGCAGCTCTCTTAGAATGAAATGATAATTAAATCAAGACCATAAGCTGACGACAGGTGTTGATATACATCAACGGTGGCAGATGAAAATGTGTGCCTCGACCAAGACTCGAACCTGGGATCTCCTGCTTGCATGGCAGCCTTTCTATCCATCCGAGCCACCGAGGGCACAGAGGATAGTGCGACTGCAGGGATTTATCCCTTGCACGCTCCCCGTGAGACCCATATTCCCAACTTAACGTTCACACACTACATTCGTAGTGCCCCTGCCCATTATACTCATTACTTGCGGCAATCTTACCGAGTGCCGTAAGAGCTCGGGCAATGCGTGTGCATCCAGCACAGAAGGAGAAGGTCAATGGCCGGTTAGCCTTAACTATATGAAGATGGTATCTTGTCCTAAAGAACAGATACTGCAGATGTCAAGTTTGTTACTTATCCTTCTGAAGAAGACGGGTTTAAATCTGATGATACCAGGGTTAAGATTAATCGAAAACCACCATTTATTGCAACAGGTTGGCTGTCACATTCACCTGCTACATCAATTGTACTTTTTTTGTCACGAGTCTTGAGAATTTTTTACTTTGTATTATAAAACAACTTTGCCTCACGATAACACAGATGGCGACGAGGTCGTTCTGATTGTTCACATATGCAGTTGATCTTTAGTGAGTGACTCCTATTGCAAAATTTTATATATTCTTTCGGCTTTTTGGGCACTACAATGAGTTGCCCCATACATTATGTGCATGCCTGTAAACTACTGTCACAAATAACGCTCCATCTTCCACAACTTATGGCGAAAAATGAACAGTGGCAGGCAGAAATGCGGATACCTCACCGACGACTGTGTAATTTTTTTCAAGGAAGAGCCTCCGAAATCGACGCTGCAGTTCATTTTCTTCCTAGTTGTGAAACATTAGCACTTTAATAACACATGTCCTATTTGCATTGATGATTAAGACCTCAAATTGTCTATAATTTTCATGTGAATTTCTTCTTTTATCTAAAAATACTCAGCTGAGGCTTATCTACTCCCATAGAATTTTGACTCACAAGTATGGCACAGTGTATATAGAACACATACTTAAAACTGAAATCATGAACGAAACTGATCAACACAACTGCACGTTAAATGTATTTCCAATCGGCGTATACATTCTGAAGCATAAACTGACACCAGATGATCGTGTTTAATAAGAAGAAACATTCGTTCTGTTGTAGATTCCTAACAAGGGCAGATAATTTCGGTAAGGGAATCCCTAAAGAATGGTAAGCGAAGACCTGTGTGGTATTCGTGAAGTTTAGATCTCGATAAATGGTACTAACAGATGTACCGAAGGCCCATAAGTTCCCAGGGACCTCGCAAAAGCTATTTACAATGTCACTTTTAATGGCTGGTCTGTTGCCCCTGTGAATGTATTGCACCTAACCAAGGTATAACCCACACAAGGTTTCGTAAAGATGTTCTACCGAAAATATTGCGTAGAGACTAGATGGTGCATTGTTCTCATAGTGATGCGTTAAAGATGCAGAGCACGGATGTGTCATGTAACTTTACTTTTTTATAAGGCCGGATTACTTGCTCCTGATTTTACATATTTTGTTCATTACTGTTACTGGACGTTTTCACTGCGTAAGGATGTGTGACTGCAGATACAACTGACAACTTACTTCTTGTTTGACTTTTTTATTTATCTGCGTCGACTCATTATGGTGTATAGTGCCGTTAGCAGAGCACTATAGTTCCCCAGTACTAATATTTACGTTTACAAATATAGATAAGCTGTTAACCTGATTTTTGTTCGTTTGTATTGTCTGAATTTTCTGAGCTAGTAGGCAGAGCTATTTTTTGAATCTGCTTCACTTCCTGGTGTCTGTACTGGAACTGGGATATTATTCAGATGCAAATTGTTTGAGTGAACAGTGCCTGAAGGACAGAGTAAATTATGTGAAGTTATTTTCAGCGTAAGACGATGCTATTAAATGTAGTATAAAGTAATTAGATAATAGTGATTCAGTTCTCATTCACGCCTACCACTGAAATCTAAAGTAGATCCATTATTAGTTTCTTTGTGTATGACTATAATTAGTAAGTGCTAGCAGCCAACAGTAAAGGGCAATATTTCCGTTTTCAATGTTTCACTGAAACCGTCGTCTTTTCTTTGACAAGGAAGGGAAAATTTCTTATAAATTCTCTTCACAAGAACAATAATTAGAATACCTGAAAGCGAATATTTACTTCACACTATTATTTGAGCAAATAATACCAATTAAATCCTTGCCATGGGTTTAAATACAAAAAGTTTCATTTCAATTCAGATTACTCATAATATCTTGAGGGCTATCTAGTATACACAGGGACGATATCGTCGCTATCAGAAGGACAACGTTTTAATCTTACCATATTTCAGAAGAATGGTTGTTGTTTCCAGGAAGGGAAGCGGAAAAACGTTCAAATGTGTGTGAAATCTTATGGGACTTAACTGCTAAGGTCATCAGTCCCTAAGCTTACACACTACTTAACCTAAACTATCCTAAGGACAAACACACACACTCATGCCCGAAGAAGGATTCGAACCTACGCCGGGACCAGCCGTACAGTCCACGACTGCAGAGCCATAGACTGCTCGGCTAATCCCGCGTTGCGAAGGTAAGCGGATTCTCGTGGGATATATGTGAGAACATTGAAGGAAAATTTTCGTAGTTTTGGAAAGTTACCTAGATGGTCCTATGGATATATACTGACGAAAAAAAATCGCACCACCAAAAAATAACTAATATAGAGTAATGAAATTTCGGGAAAACATTTGTCTAAGTAACATATTTAAGTAATTAACATTGCAAGGTCACAGGTTAACGTAAGCACAAGATATGCCATTGAAAATGTGAAATGCTGCTACATTGTGACCGCCAGAATGTTGAATGGAAGCAAATGGCAAATGGCGGTGGTGTGGGATCGGCAGAAGTCACGCTTCATTGCGTCTGGCTCGGACCTATCTTTGAAGTAAGCGATTTGTAACAGTTTGTTGTGTCACTGTGGTGCCAGCCGCTGCTCAGATTGCGGTAACAGATGCAGTACGACGCGCCGGGGCCATACGCCGAACACGACGGTCCTTCCTCCCGCCAGTGCGAGGTGGCCGTCCAGAGCGCGGCCTTGTTGCGACCGTACGTTCTCTTAAGCACCGCTGCCAGCAGTCATGTGCAGTGGCTGCATTTCTGCCCTGCCACATCTTTCTGCAGAGCTGCAGAACGAACATCCAGCTTCTCGTAGCCCTACTTCTCGACCGCCTTCAAACTTAGTGAGGTGCTGATAATGGCATTTTTGTCGCCTTAAAGTCATTCTTTACTAACATCAGCACACCACGACCAATCTCAAAGACAACTAACGTTAACGACAGTTACAGCGTGTATTTCAAGCAAGCACTGGCGCTACCAGAGCTACTCTTATGCGACTTGCACGAAATCTTGATAGACGTCATCTTTCAGATGGAGAAACACGCATACCAACTTTCACGTGTGTCGCACAACTCCTTCTTGGAGTTGCGATGTTTTTCGTCAGTCTATAAGCTCTCTACTTTACTAGTCGGTAAAATTATCATTAAGTGCACAGTGGATAGATTAATCAAATTTGTATTTTAATATCTAATGTGGCAATGAAAGTCTAAATAATACTTCTTAAGTTAGATTAATATAAAGTGAATCTGAAGGCAAAACAGGGAACAATATTAATAATAATAATATTGATAATAATAATAGTAATAATACCAAAATAGAAGTTATTAGTGAAATATGCAGAATAGGAATAATTTTAGTGCTTTAGAAGTCGTGTATCGTATAAAACATAGGGGACAGCGGTAGTGACTTTTGGGGAAGGGAAGACAGCCTACAAGAGAGAGAAAGGGTGTGCTGCAGACAAGTATGTGAAAGATACTGCTGTTGTGATAGCTAGTGGGTCATACAACTGCCTCGAATTGATGTGTGAACAACATCGAGCTAGTTACTCCATTTGTTTAGACACTTTTTGTTATTCTTGTTGTGTTCTCCGGTCGGAAGGCTGGTGTGATTCACCTCCCCATGATGATCTACCCAGTGCAAACATCTTCATCTTTGAGTAATTAATGCAGCCTATATAAGTCTACTTACCATACTCACCTCTTCGCCTCCCTCTACAATTTTTACTCCCGTACTACACTCCAATAAATCCCTTCTTGTACTCATACTGCCCCACAATTTTTTTCTTCCCAATTCTATTCATTACTTCATTGGCTACATGATTTACCCACCCAACCTCCAGCATTCGTCTGTTGCACCGAATTTCAAAAGCTTCTGTTCTCTTTTTATATGAACTTTTTATCGTTCACGTTTCACTTCGATACGAGGATAAACTGCAGCCAAATACATTTACATCACATTCATACAGAGGAAGCCACCGCAATATGCTTGGCGGAGGATAGCCTTTACCATTACCAGATATTTCCGTACCTGTTCCACTCGAAAACAGAACGAGGGAAAAACGACTATCTATACAACAAATTATTGATGATGTACAGCAACCAGCCAAAAACTGGTTTTAGGTTACTTTATTTAAAAAGTACCCTTACCGGTTTCGAATTTTTCACCATTCATCAGACTGTTCTTTCATGCTTTCATCAAAACAAACTATATATTGAAATTATAATTAAATCAAGGCCCTAGGCTGTCGACAGGCGTTGATATACATCAACGGGGACAATTGAAAACGTGCGCCACGACCGGGACTCGAACGCGGGATATCCTGATTACATGGCAGACGCGCTATCCATCTGAGTCAGTGAGAGCACAGAGGACACTGCGACTGCAGGGATTTATCCGTTGCACGCTCCCCGTGAGTCCCCATTCCCAACTTAATGTCCACACACTACATTCGTAGTGCCCCTGCCCACTACAGTCATTATTCACGGTAGACAATCTTACCGGGTCCCGTAATAGTTCGGGCAGTGTGTGTGCATCCAGTACAGAAGAAGAAGGTCAGTGGCCATGTAGGGAAACAGCATACTCACGCCTTATAAAATCCACATCAGTCTTTCCATTATGTGCCTAGTCCACTGTAACTAGCTCTGACGTCATAAATGTTGTGCAATACTTTAAAAATCAAGTAAATAACCTGAAACGTTTCTAGCATGTCAGGAGTGATACTAAATCAATATGTGTTGAATATCAGTTCAATAACTTTAACCATTTTCGAAATTTGGATGTTTTTCTGTAAAAATCATTGGCGCAACAGAAAAGAGCTAAAAACTTAAAAATTTATATTTAGATTCCTTTTGCATAATAATTTAGTAGAAACAGTATACTGGATCTCACAAATTAAAATTTTAGTTGAAATTCATGATTTTCTGGTTTTTGTCTTAAAAATTAAGGAAGCAAGATAGATTAAGTAGGCGAATAAATAAAGCTAGGATGTTTAAATTTAAGTAGAAGGGAGATCCGCTATAATCATAAAGATGTGAGAAGTTTCAACTGAATAACTATAAAACTATAGCGATAGCGTATCTCCAAAGGGCAAGTACAGAGCTCGTTTACTGTGTGTAGTGTAATTAAATTAATTCTCTCACCCAAAATATTTGACTTAGTCACGTCATGCTTTTATTATGATTACTTACCTGTGTGCTGGTTGCATATTTAAATTGAGAGCTTCATCGGCCATCAGCAAAGGAAGCAATGATTTATTCAATAACTTAAAGTGGTGCATTACTAGCCCAGCGGCTAGTCGGGAGAGCGGATTTGATCAGGCGTTCCCTTCGCCGTCCGCACCGTGGCTTTATATGTAAGAACGCTGCATGAGAGAGGAAGGCCCCAGTTCTCTCCAGACGCTGATTAGCACACCACCTGTGCCGGGAGTCCCGTCGCGTCGGTATCATTGCTATGAACAGCCTTGGATGCCGTAATAAATTACTCGGGATACGCGTAACCATGAAATCGTTTTCGAGTGAAGTGTTAATTCTGGGATGACTTTAATGATCTATCTTCAGTTTGCGTATGCCGTGTTTTCACGTGCCATCGCGGGACAGACATTCTACCATTATTTAGTGTGGCGTTTGATGAACATTATCATCAAATTAGGCGAGCATTCACTTAAATATTTAATTTGGACAGTTATAGTTGCATCAGCGCATTAGACTATGAACTGCTCTGATAGTTGGATTGTGTGGATTCTTTTTGGTCTGTGACTTTCAGAATATAGTGAACATTTTAGAGAAAATGGTTTTTGATTATGAATCCCAGACAATCTCCTAATTCCTCAGAGCTATAAACTGTAGCTATAAATGTATTTCTCAGATGAAGTGGGCGCTAGGAATACTAATTACGGGCTTCACGTTTTGCTAACCACTTTCTGGTTACCATTATGGTAGTTAGAGAGCCAGTGTTGAGAAGGGCAAACAACAGCATAAATAATAAGAACAATTAATATAACAATAAAAATATCGCACCCGCCGCCCCACAGCCGGTTAGCCTTAACTATATGAAGATGGTATCTGTTCCTTTGGACATGTCCGAAAGAATAGATACCATCTTCATAAAATAGTACATTGTTTTCCTGTGGGTAGCCCTAGGGCAAACAATACTTCACAATTATAAAGCTGTAACCAAATGACTGTGCTACATACTTGTGTTACAACTTACATGAAATATCCATCTG